>NW_028327172.1:176402174-177027174 GCF_987537825.1 Furipterus horrens
CTTAATTCCGTAAGGTATAAAGTTATGTTGTTCATTTGAGATCTTTCTTTTACTTGATGTAGGCATTTATCACCAAACTTTCCTCTTGAACTGCGTTTGTATAAGTTTTGAATACCATAAGTTTTGATATGTTATGTTTTTATTTATTTTTATTTAAGATATTTTTATTTCCCCTTTGATATCTTCTTTAAGCCTTTGACTATTCCAGAAATGTACAGTATTGTTCAATTTCCACATATTTGTAAAATTTCCATGTTTCCTCCTATTACTGATATATAGTTTCATACTGTTGTGGTCAGAAAAGATGCTTCATATGATTTTAATCTCCTTAAATTTATTATTAAGGCCTGTTTTGTCTTCTAACATATGACCTATCCTAGAAAATATTTTCTGTGCATTTGAGGAGAATGTATGTGCTGCTGCTCTGGGGTGGAATGTTTTATGTGTGTCTGTTAGGTCCATTTGGTCTAAAGTTAGTTCAGGTGCAATGTTTGCTCACTGATTTCTGTCTAGATGATTATTCCTTGTTGGAAGTGAGATATGGAATTCTCCTACTATTATTGTATGCTATTTCTCCCTTTTTACCTGTTAATATTTGCCTGATATATTTAGGTGCTCCATGTTGGGTGCATATTTTTTCATTACTGATATTTCCTCTTGATGAATTGACCCTTTTATCATTATATAGTGACTTCCTTTTTTTCTTATTACAGTTTTGACTTAATGTCTATTTTGTCTGATATAATAAGTATGCTTCCTCTGCTCTCTTTTGGTTTTCACTTACATGGACTATCTTTATCTATCACTACACTTTCAACCTAAGTGTGAGTTTAAAACTACAGTGAAATCTTTGTGGGCAGCATGTAGTTGGGTTTTGTTTTGTTTTATCTATTTAGCCATTCTATGTCTTTTCATTAGAGAATTTAGTATATTTACATTTAAAGTAATTATTGGTACATAAGAGCTTACTATTGCCATTTTGTTAATTTTTTTTCTGAATGTTTTGTAAAGTCATTGCTTATTCTTTTGCTGTCTTCCTTTTTGAAGGGGTGCTTTTCATAGTACTATGCTTTGATTTCTTTTTCTTTATTATTTTGTGTATTTATTATAGGTTTTGCTTTGTGGGACCTTGAGGCCTACATAACACATCTTATCATTATAACTATATTTTAAGCAGATAACCACATAATGTCGTTCACATAGAAAAGCTCATTTTTAATATCTCCACCAAATTTTTTATTTTGTATTGTATGTCTATAAGCAAATTATTTTTTCTATAATTATTTTTAATTGTTTCAGTTTTTAACCTTTATAAGTGATTTATATACCACCATTACAATATTAGAGTATTTTAAATTCGGCTAAATATTTGACTTTATAAGTGAATTTATAGTTTCATATGAGTTCATTTTACTAGTCAGTGTTCTTTTTTAAAAAATATATTTTATTGATTATGCTCTTAGAGTTGTCCAAATTTATTTTCCCTCTGCTCCCTCCACCCTGTGACACTCTCTCCCTCCATTTGTCCCCCTCTTAGTCCATGTCCATTGGTTGTACATATAGTTCTTCTCAGCATCTTCCTGTCTACTCCATTCCCTCCTACTATGCTTCTTAATTCCTGCATCATCTCCCTCCCTTTTCACCCTTCCCCCTCCCCGCTGACCTCCCCCCAATTTGTTCCCCATACCTATAATTCTTTTTCCCCTCTCGTTGCCTACTTAGTTTGCCTTTGTTTCAATTCCCTAGCTCTGTTGTTGGTTGTTGTGATACACTTTTTGTTTTAATGTTCATAGTTTTGATCCTCCTTCTTCTAAACATGTCCCTTTAACATCTCATATAACAGTGGTTTGGATCTAATGAACTCTTTCAGTTTTACTTTGTCCTGGAAGCACTTCCTCTGCCCTTCTATTATGAATGACAGCTCTGCTGGATAGAGTAATCGTGGTTGTAGGTTTTTGATTTTTATTACTTTGAATATTTCTTGCCAGTCCCTTCTTGCCTGTAAAGTCTCCTTTGAGAAATCAGCTTATAGTCTAATTTGGCCCTTTAGTATATAATTCTTTTCTTCTCTCTTGCTGCTTTTAAGATCCTCTCTTTATCTTTAATTTTTGACATTTTGATTATAATGTGTCTTGGTGTGGTTCTCCCTGGGTCCAGTTTATCTAAAACTCTCTGTGCTTCCTGGACCTGTAAGTCTTTTTCCTTTCCCAAGTTAGGGAAATTCTGCTTTATTATTTTTTCACATACTTTTTCAATTTCGAGTTCTTCTTCTTCACCCTCTGGCAGCCCTATAATTTGAATGTTCACTCACTTATAGCTGTTCCAGAGATTTCTGAGCCTCTCCTCATAGTTCTCACTTTTTTTCCTCTTTCTGCACTGGTTGACTTTGTTCCTTCCCTATGTTCTGATTTGTTGATTTGATCCCTGGTTTTCTTTCTCTCACCACTAGTTTTGTATGTGTTTTCATTCATTTCAGCAGAACTAGCCTTCATTCCTTCCCCATCTTGTTCAATATCTTTTGTTAATTCTGTAAGCTGCCTTATGACTATAGCTCTGAACTAAGCCTCAGAAAGATTTTCTATTTGTTCATTGGTTAATTCACATATTTGCTTTTTGGTTAGCTGCGTGGTTGGTATTTCAATCATGATTCCTGTCATCCTGGCTGTTTTCATTTATCTTTCCTTCTTGGGTGGGGCTGTCACCCCTCTTATGCTATTGGGGGAAGAGCCCTGTGCACTCGTCACTACCGGGTGACCCTTCTCACCATACTTAGCATTTTGTGTAGGGGCAGAGGTCCAAGATGGATTCCTGCCATTCACTCTCTGCTGAGAGACCAGGAGCCTCCTCCTCCATCCCCATGCCCTCTGGGCCTCACAGTTCGAGGCAATGGGAGTCTGCCTTCCCTGGTGTTGGAATCGCAAGCTGACAGGTTTAGTCTGCAGCCAGGGTTGGTTCCCAGGTGCTTCTCTCCTCCCCTTAAATAAGGGTGTCCGTGCTTACCAGGTCCCGTCGCTCATCTCTGCAGCTGCCACTTCCAGCACAGCTTGACCTCTCCACCCCAGCTTCACCCATCCTACTCGTCCAGACGAACACCACTTATTTATAACTTTATGTGTTGGACTTCTATGTGGCTTTATTTTCTGGAACTTCTGGTTATTCCTGGTTTTGCAGTAGTGTATTCCTTCTTAGTTGTGGAGGGAGATGGACAGTGTCAGTCTAGGCCTCCATCTTGGCCTAAAGTCCTAGCCAGTATTCTTTAGTTTCAGCTTTAGAGCTCCTTTTAACATTTCTTGTAAGGCAGGTCTAATGTTACTGAATTCCTTCAGCTTTTGTTTATCTGAGAATATTTTTACATTTTCTTTGATTCTGAAGAATATTTTCTCTCCTCCTACTAGATAATTTCAAATCACCCACCTTTTAGTTCACTCAGGGAGAAGACTTTTTTTTCTGATTGCTTTACTCTGATTGTTTCTGCTCCATTTATTTTTTTAATGTTAATATCACCCAGAGATAAGTCTGCAGTCCAGACATCTTTTCCGAATTTTAAACTTGGGGATATAACTCCCAATTTGACATCTGCACTAGAATGTCTTTGTGGCTCATAGAACTCAATGCATCTCAAACAAATTCTTTATTTTTCCTCTTTCCTAAAAGCTGTTTCTCCCCTTGGCATTCTCAATCTCAATAAACAGATCTTCCATTTTACCCTAACTAGAGAAGTGGGTGTCTCTTGTCTTTTCCTGTATCACCTGTGCTTATCTCCCAGGTATAACCAACCATGGAAGCCTGAGGTTTACAGTCTCCTAAATGATTCCCAAGTCTATCCATCCTTCATCTCATTTAGTATAGACATGTCTCTGGTCTGTACTAACATTACATCTCTCCTAGATGACAATAGTTTCTTTCTAACCCAGTTTCCATAAACCATCCAGAGGGACTTTTTAAAGACATAGAGTTGATCACCCAATTTTCCTACTGAAAATCTTTAGTAACTTCCCTTTGCTTTTATGATATATAAAGTTCAAATTTACTAACATGGTGTTATAGGTAAAGTAATGATCCCAAAGATGTCCATGTCCTAATCTCCAGAATTTGTGAGTATGTTGCTTTACATGGAAAAGGGGTATTGTAGATGTGATTAAGAGGAGATTATTCCATGTTATTTGGGTGGGTCCATTTCAAACATGTTGGGTCAAAAGCAGAAGAGTGATTCAGAGAGCTGTGAAGATAGAAGAAGAGGCAGACAAAATTCAAAGCATGAAAATCCATTGCATTGTTTAGTTATCATTGTATTTTTCAGTTCCAGAATTTCTTGTTCCTCCTTTTTTAATGTTTTCATTCTCTTTCCTGAATTTCTCACTTGGTTCTTGAGAGTTTTCTGATTCTGTTCAATTATTTATCTTTGTTTTCTTGTATCTCTCTGATCAACTTTAGAACATTTTCTGTAAATGTCCATTTCTTTGGGGTCAGATACTAGAAGTTTATTGTATTCCACTGGTGGGGTCATGTTTTCCTGCTTCATCAACATCCCTGTAGCCCTTCATAAGTATTTGCACCTTTTAGGAAGCAAATATTTACCTGTAGGTGGGACACATTGGAGCATCTGTGTCCCTGGGACTAGTGGTGTGCTATACCAATTGGAGGGATTGTGTGATGGCTCCAGGTTTGGGGGTATAATGTCTTAGCAGAGGCTGCTGTGTTCCATCACATTGACAGCTGTGTGGTCCTTGGTGACAAGAGGTGATGGGGGTCCACAGTGGCTGCTAGGGCCTTTGTGGTCCTCAGAAGCACTGCAAGTTCCAGTGACAAGGGACCAGCACAGGTAGCAGTGGTATCAAGGCCAGTGGTTTGCACATGCCGATGTCATGGACCTTCTATAGGCACACACACAGTGGTCAGGGCTAGGGCTGCTGTGGTACATGAGCAATTGCTGGGGCTGGCTAATCATATGCACCCACATGGTAACAGTGCTGATTATTGGAGTCAGGGATAAAAGAGTACATGTGCACGGCTGGGTCTAGTTGTGGCTGTAAACAGCACTGAAGGCCAGTGATTGGAGTTGAGGCTTTCTCCAGGGTCCCAAGCATCTGCAGGAGTCTGAGCTGTTAGAATGCATTTGTGCAGCTGCTGGGACTAGCAGTGGGCGTGCACAGGGTAGTGGGAGTCAGCTATGTGGGTCTGGCAGGCATCATTGACACGCACTGCCACGGAGGCTAAGCCTGGCTTCAGGCATGGTGTCACACTGGATCCTGGGGCCCGGGATGTCTAGTGGCACTAGCTAGTGTAGCTCCAGTGGGTGGGGGACAGGGAAGAACTGAGGCAGCTGGAGTCTGTAATCAAAAATTTATGCAGCTCTCCACAGCAAAAGCTGCAGGTGGTCCATGGTGGCTGTGTTGGCCACTGGTTTCCTCAGTGGTGAAGACAGTCCTCTCAGGAGTAGTGTGTTGAGGTTCATGACAGGGTCCTCTGTGAAAAGTCGCAGATGCTCTGTGATGTCTGCAAGGGCTGTTGCGGTCTTTGGCAGTGAAGGCTGTTGGAATCCGCTGCAGATCAGGCCACTGGGAATGGCACTCTTTTCTGCTGTGTAGCTAATATTGGTGACCCTTCTCCTTTTTCATATTCTAGATACTTACAGACATCTCAGCCATACCAGCCTCTGTGTGGGGGTGAAACTGAGGTGGGATTTTCACGCAGCACCCTGAAAGACTGGAGAAGCTGGTCATTTACCTAGCTCGCCTTTTCCCAGTGAGAGGAATTCTCTTGGGTTGGGAAATTTCCTCTTGTCACTGAGCTGCTGGTCTGAGGGATGAAATGATATAAGCAAAATAAAACTGTTCTTTTTGCTTATTTTGTGGAGTTATTCTCAGGGTTTTTGCGTCACTATGTTGCTGAAGCTTCTTAAGTGGATTTTTGAACTCTTCTTGAGTTATTTTTGTCAGTAGGTATATGTCTAATTATTGTTGTCTTTGGGGGGGGATGGAGGCTGGGCTTCTCCTACTTTATCACTTTGCTCATGTGACTCTACTATAACTATTGTAAACTGATAACAACTTATCTTAGATCTTATATAAAAAATTATATCCCATTACATCTCCCCCTCCCCAACTTTATGTCTAGTTACACATTATAACTTTTTATATTTTGTATCTATTAATATAATTTTACAGTTATATATTAATGCTTTTATTTTTAAAAGCCTATATGATGATTGATTTGTGTATCATCATTACATTATTATAGGATTCTGTATTTGTCTATTTTAACTTTACCAGAACTTTACATTTTCATATGCTTCATTTTGATGTCTAGCCTCTTTTAGCTTCAATTGGAAAATGCTCTGTAATAATTTTTTGTAAAGCAGTTCTAATGGTAACAACTCCCAGTTTTGTTTACCTGGGAAGGCATTTACTTTTTCTTCACATTGGAGAGTAGCTTTGCCAGATATCGTATCCTTGTTTGTTTGTTTTTCTGTTTCAGCATTTTGAATATATTCTTCAACTCTATTTTTGTCTGAAATATTTCTTCTGAGAAATCCACTGATGATTATAACATATGGAAACTTACTTATATATAATGATTTGCTCTCTTTCTGGTGATTTTAAGATACTCTCTTTGTCTTAGATTTTTGACAGTTTGGTTTTGATGTGTCTCAGTGTGGGCCTATATAGGTTACCTTAATAGTAATCCTTTGAACTTTTTGACTTTGGAAGTCCATTTTCTTCCTCATATTTGGGGATTTGGGGGCCGTATTTCTTCAGATAAACTCCTTGACCTTTTCTCTTTTTTATCCTTCTGGAACTCCCATAATGTGACTATTGGTCTGCATGATAATCCACCCTGAGGCCTTCTTCACTTCTCTTCATTAAAAAAAAAAAAAAAAAAAAAAAAAAATACTCCTCTGACTGAGTACTTGCAAATAAATTGTCTTGAAATTTGTTGATTCTTACTTTCGATTTATTGAGTCTGCTATTGAACCCCTCTAGTGAATTATTCAATTCATTTACTATGTTCATCAGCTCTAGAATTTGTCTTCTTTATAGTTTCTATCCTTTTCTTGTTATTCTCATTTTGCTCATGCATTATTTTCCTAATTTTATTTGGGTTTTCTCTCTGTGTTTTCTTTAGTACACTGAGTTTATTTAAAACTATTTTTAACCCTGGCCAAGTGCTGCAGTTGGCTGAAACATTGTGCCATACACTGAAAGAGTTGCAAGTTTGAGTCCCAGTCAGGGCACATAACTAGGTTGTTGTTTTGATCCATAGTCAGGGCACGTAACTGAGACAACCAATTGATGTTTCTCTCTCTCTCTCTCTCTCTCTCTCTCTCTCTCTCTCTCTCTCTCTCTCTCTCTCTCTCTCTCTCTCTTTCTCTATCTTTCAAATCAATGAACATATCCTTGAGTAAGGCTTAAGAAAACATTTGGGAACTTTTAGGCAACAGGGCAGCATAAGTAAACACAGCACCACCACACACCTCCTTGCACAACCACATCAAAATTACAGCTAAAATGTAGACCAATCATCATGCACAACCATCAGAAACTGACTTGAATGGAAGCCAGAAAACTATGGAATTTAAGAAACCACAACCATCCAGACTGGTAGGAGAGAAAGAGATATGGAACAGGCTGGTCCCACATCCATATGTGGTGAATAAAATTTTGAGAAGGATATAGTAGGAGCAAGGAGTCCAAGACCCTCACAAGGCTCCCAGCCTAGGGTTCCAAGACCAGAAAGATAAGTCTCCATAACTTCTAACTGAAAAAAAAAAAAACAGCGGGGATTGTTTTAGTGGAAGAAACTTCTGGAGTCCCAAGCAGTTCCCCTTAGAGAACCCACACATGGACTTACTTAGACTTGATCCCTTGAGCTCCAGCACTAATGTAGCTGCTTGAAAGGCAACAGTGGCATCCATGGAGGAACTGAAGTATCTGACATCAAGATGGGAGCTGAGGGACAGCATTCTCCCAGACAGAAAGGAAGAGAGAGGCCATTATCCCTTTTCTAAGCCTGCCCCCAACAGAGCCAGCAGGCAGGTGCCATATCTGAGACTCCATCAATTTGGCTAATACTGTTTGCCTTGCCCTGGATTTCCCCTGAGACTTCTTCCCACACAACTTATGGGCCCACTCAAACTGTTAACCATGACTTTTCCATATGAATGGCTGGTCTTAGCTCACGCTACAACTCCCTAACTCCTATGAAACAAGCAAGAGCCAGCCTCAATCAGCCCCCAGCCACATACCTCTTGCTAAAAGACCCCTGGCCCAGCAGCAGCAGACAGACAGACTAAATTCACAGCTTGGCTTCACCGGAAATCTACAAGCCCAGCACAAGTAATGGCCTTTTCACATTGTTTTATGGCTCTTGCAGGTTGGTCCACATAAAACACAGGTAGGTACTGACCTTGGCCTGGATGACACAGCATATCCCAGAGTCTTCACACCCAATGATAGCTACAGACCATGTTGGAGCAAAACCACCCTGCCTCTGCATAGCTGATCCTCCATGGAAAGTGGAGATTGGTGGTCAGTGATCACAGGCAGGCTTGCAACTGACAGGCCTGGGTAAATCCCTCCCATTGACCTGTCAACAACTATCAAGGCTGAACTACAAGAGGAGGGTGTACTCAGCTCACATGGTAGGCATGCCTTAAATACCCAGTTTGGGTGTTAGGGGAGGCTGTGGCACTGGACCCTACAGGACACTTAATACATAAGGCCATGCTACCAAGACAGGGTGTCATGGAAGCTCTACCTAATACATAGAGACAAACACAGAGATGCTTCAAAAATAAGGAGACAAAGAAACATGACCCAAATGAGAGAACAGATTGAAACTCCAAGAAAATAACTAAACAAATGGAGATAAGTAATATATCAGATGCAGAGTTCAAAAACACTGGTTATAAGGATGCTCAAGAACTTAGTGAGAACCTTAACAGCATAAAACAAATCCAGTCAGAAACAAAGGATACACTAAGTGAAATAAAGAACAATTTATAGGAAGCAACAGTAGAGTGAATCAGAGCAATGATTTGGAACATAAGGAAGCAAAAAACAACCAATCAGAACAACGAGAAGGAAATAAAATACAAAAAAATGAGGACAGTGTAAGGATCCTCTGGGACAACTACAAGCATTCTAATATTTGCATCATAGGGTTGGCAAGAGGAGAAGAGAAAAAACAAGAAATTGGAAATCTATTTGAAAAAATAATGAAAGACTCCCCCCTCCCCCCAATTTAGTGAAGAAACACACATGCAAGTCTAGGAAGTACAGAGCGTCCCAAGCAAGATGGACACAAAGAGGCCCACTCCAAGACATATCATAATTAAAATATCAGAGGTTAAAGATAAAGGGAGAATCTTAAAAGCAGCAAGAGAAAAGCAGTTTATTACCTCCAGGGGAGTTCCTATAAGACTGTCAGCTAATTTCTCAAATGAAACTTTGCAGGCTAGAAGGAATTGGCAAAAAATATTCAAAGTCATGAATAGCAGGGACCTACAGCCAAAATTGCTCTACCTAGCAAAGATATTACTTAGAATTGAAGGGCAGATAAAGACATGAAATAATTAAAGGAGTTCATCATCACCAAACCATTATTATATGAAATGATAAAATAACTTATTTAAGAAAAAGAAGATAAAAACTATAAACAATAAAATAGCAAAAAATAAAAATAAATCAACAATTGAACCTGAAAGCAAACTAAGCAAACAAGAACACAGACAGAACTGTGGTTAGAGTGAGCCTTTTGATGGTTGCCAGATGGGAGGGGGTGTGTGTGGGAATGGGTGAAGAAGTGAAGGGATTAAGAAGTACAAATAGGTAGTTACAGAAGAGCCATGGGAATGTAAAGTACAGTATAGGAAATGGAGTAGTTAAAGAACTTATATACATGACCCATGGACATTAACAATGGTGTAGGAATTGCCTGAGGAGTGGCCGCTGGGTATGGGGGGGAGGAGAGGGAAGGGGGAAGGGGAAAAACTGGAACAACTATAATAGCATAATCAATAAAATATCATTACAAATTAAACTCACAAAAATTTAAAAAATAAAGTTAAAAATCATTTTTAATTATTTGTAAGGCAATATATAGATCTTTGTATATTTAGGGTTAGTTTCTGGAGATTTATTTTGTTTTTTGGGGGGCCATATTTCTCAATTTCCTCATGAGCTTTATTTTGTGCTTTGAAATGTACATTTGAAAAACAGACAACCCCTCCCAGTCTTTACAAGATGGCTTTTTATAGGAAAAGACCTTCACCAATCAGCCCAGCTAAGTATTCTCATGTACTCTCAAACCTTTTCTGAGGCAGTGTCTTCCCTGGATGTGTGTATGTAATTTCCTAATTAGAGAGGCTTGCCAGTATCTTTTTGAATAATTTGTAACCTTTTGCAACTTCTAGTATCTGTCTACCTTGCTGCAGTTCTAAAGCACTGAATAAACTGAGCTCTCTCTTATTCTCAGGGGCCCCCATACATCAAAAGCATGCCAGTTCCGCATCAGCACTCCAGAGCAGGATCACAGAGACGGATCCCATGGGGGCTCCTTCCAAAAGCAGTAACATTGGATGTACATTTCACTGTTCTCATTGTTTCCTTCCAGGGGAGGAGCTGTGATTTGAGTTTTTCTTTCCAATTGCACCAATCTGTGCTATCTTGTGGGAAGGTCTATCACAGTTGTGATGAAAGGATTTTTCTTAGCTGTCTCAATGCACGTGTTCTTAGCTTTCAACTTGCCTAGAGTACTACAACTTAACTTGTTTCTGGAGTTCTTCTAAGGGTTTTTTTGGACCATATATAATTGTTAAGATGGTTTCTTTGTGAAAGAATTAAGGCCAGGACTTCTCATTCTGCTATCTTTCTGATGTTACCAAAATTAGTTTTATTAATAATAAATAAATAAAAAGTTTTCCTCTTTGGTACCATTTTTACATTTACACCAGTTTGAGGCTAATTGGAAAACAATGTAATACAGGATTAGATTTATTGTGTTTTGGATTCATGATATGACAAACAACTAAAACTTCCACAATGAAAAAAGCTTTGCTAATAAAGCTTTACATTATGGCATTACTGCAGAAAATTGGATAAAACACACAAACAAAACTATCTTGCATGGATGCTTCATAGGATACTATTCAATCTGAGCAAGTGTGTTTTTAAACTAATTCCTTGATAATTAAAACAGTAGTTTGAAGTCCATTTAACTATTCAGATAAATTGTATCTTTTTAACATGAATACTGTCAAGTATGCTGAAAATGGTTATTTATTTAGCTTCATTTAACTTGACTTTTATATCAATGGAAATATTTTCAAGTATGCTGAAAATGGGTATTTAGCTTCATTTAACTTGAATTTTATATCAATTGAAATATTTATTTCTAAATTGGAATGAAATTTTCCATGAAACACACTTGTACAAAATGGTTAGAAACTCAACAACTAAGATTCCACGATTATTTTTTTTTTTATTCTAATGACAATTCTCTAATTAAAGGCTGGTGTCATTTTTCTGATAGCTATATATACTTGCTTGCTTGCTTTCCTTACATTTTCCCACTGAAACTTGTACTAAAACATTGCTATGGATATTGTGGTTGCAGAGATAGTCATTGAGAAAGCAAATTCTTAGATCTTGAGCACATTCTTACTTACTTACTTTATTTATTTATTTATTTATGATGGGTCCCATTTCATATGTCCAAAACTGATGCAGTCCTTTGGATGTTAATCTTTTCTGCATAGCCTGGCTCTATGGAAGTTTTTATAATCTTTTACTATAATATTGAGGTGAAGGAAAAGCTGTATTTATTTTATTATTTTAAAACAAATTTAAATTATCTTGAATCTCCACTTCACGTGTGAATGGGAATCTAAATTTCTATATTTAATGGGCCACATATATTTTTTATCCAAGTCTTCAGAGTTCCCCTAAAAGGAATAGAGACCCAAAGTCAAGTCTCCTTCTATCACTATTTATCCCCACTTTACCTTCTTTTACCTTTCCTCACCTTCTTTTCCTTTGGTAATCACCATACTGTTGGCTGTGTCTATGAGTTGTTTTTATTTTTTTATTTTTATTTTTTTTGCTTAATCCCTTCATTTTTTCCCCCAGTGCTCAAACCTTCTCCCTTCTAACAGCTTTCAGTTTCTTCTTTGTATTTATGAGTCTGTTTCTATTTTGTTTGTTTGTTTATTTTGTTAATTAGATTTCACATATAAGTGAAATCATATGGCATTTGTGTCTCTCCACTGGCTTGTTTCACTCAGCATAATACTATCCAAGTCCAACCATGATATACAAATGCTTAGCTTTCCTCCTCTTTTAGGAAAGAAAGCCTTCTATTTTTACCCTGGGAACTTTAGGAATCCCAGTTCTGTGGGACCCAAACCCCTGCTTAATAAAGAATTTCTTTCACAGTGGTTGAAGGTGGAAAAAGAGAGTGATTGCCTTATTATTTTTCATTCTCCCAATGATATTTTAAAAATTACAATAAAACCACAATTTATTAACTTGCCATAATATCAGCAGATCAATATTTGGGATGTCAATGGGATTCTTCCAGGTTGTCCATTTTTGTCTTATGCATAATCTGATTCCCATTTTCTGTTCTTGGCAGGTTTTCTGTTACTCATAAGTGGTTTTCCATCATAGCTTATAGCACAATGTCTTATCATTAATCATTGATCTCAGGATTAACGATAACATGTTACAGGGTTAAATTGAAATATTTCAATGTGCTGTTTTGTTTGACCATCTCAGGTACAAAAATCCTTTGCTATTGTTTACTCCATTATCCTGAGAGATCATTTTGGTTGAAGTTGGACTGTAGTGGTAGAAAATAAAAAAAAGCAGACCTTTAGAAGGCTAAAATGTTGGCCTATGTGAGGAGTAGTGATAGCTCAGATAAGAGTTGTAAGCATTCATTTAAAGAGAAATAGTTCAATCCTATTCTGAAAATAGATCTAATTGGATTTACTGATGAATTAACTGTAACATGTGAAATAATAAAAGAAATCAAAGATGACCATAGGTTTTTAGATTTGGTAACTGGAAGAATACAGGGCCCATTAATTAAGGTGAGGTAAACTCTTGGAGGAGAATGTTTGGGTTGATATTAATTGTTCAACATTGTGTATATGAAAATTATAATACCTGTTATGGCAGCTGGATGTATAAAAATAAAAATTTGGGAAAGAAGTCTGTGGAGAAATGAAGTTGAGAGCATTATCATATTAATGATTTTTAAAGATACGGGATTGCATTAGATCACTAATAGAATTAATGCAGAAAGGGAGGAGAAGGAAAAAAAGATTGAGTCGGGACAGTTCAGCATTAAGAGGTTTAGGGAAAAGGAGGAAGCTGCAGAAGATACTGATTAGTAGCAATCAGTTATATATAAAAGGCGTTGCGGGGGACAAGAGAAAGTTATGTCCTTTGAGCCAATTGAAGAATATGGATCTGTGAGAAGTGAGCAATCAACAGTCTCATATGGTTCTGAAAGGTCAGTTAAGATGAGGACTGAGAACTACATTAAATAGACTATTAATATCTCAGCAGATTATGCAAGAGATGTTTAACATATATTTCTTATTTTTATTTTGATTTCATGTTTAATTTTTTAAAGTAAATCCTTGTATGTGTGATTTAAAAAGTTACAAAAATACCAATAATCTTTACTTATCAATCTAAACTAAAATATAAATCAATAAATAAATCTTAAACAAAGACATTTTCATACTAATTTTTAGTACAGAGTTTATGCAGTTGATGTATCCTTTACGAGGATAGTCTTCTCTTTTCATTTATTGTCTATACATCTATTCATGGTTCAAGAGAAAAATGTAGTGGTCCTACAGGTATTTTTCTAACAATATTCTTGAAAGTGACAAAGTGTTTTTTTCTTTTTTATATCAGAGTAATCATCTAATCATCATAGATGACATAGTCTCTTGATCTGCAAGAGTCACATCTTTTTGATGGTGGCAAATACTTGTGTGAAGATGGAATTGATTTTAGAGACTGAGTTTTTTTTTCTGATTAATATACTAGTTAATCTAATTTGGTTACTATTTTAAATTAAATAAGGTAAGATTGAAAAATTAGATTAAAATATTTGTTCTACAAAAGTGATAAATATATATTTATAAAGATAAAGAACAATATTCCTTAAAAAATGACGGATTTCCCTGAATGACTTATTACTGGTTGATTTCAATAAGCATGTATTAAAGACCTACACTATACCAGATGACTTGCTAAATGTTAAATATAAACTCAAATTTAAATAAAAGTTCTTACAGATATTTGACTGATAGAATAACTGTACCAGTGTTCAAGATAATATTCTTTTGAAAACATAAATGTTGCTCTAATGATTGGAAATCATACATTGATTGAAAACTATTTACGTTTAACATTTTATAGTGTTTTCATTGTTTCTAAATATAGGCCATATATAACTTTATGTCTTTATATTCAGTCATTTGTGGAGTTATTGAATATATTAATTGTTATAAAGTTTTATTGTTTTTATGTTTGAATTCAGAGTTTTATTTAAATACAGATTAAGCACATCTATTCTGGTCACATACTTTCTTCAAATATTTTACATAAAATGGCATTTTAAATAAGGGTCATAAAAACCTGGTTTGAGTCTAACACCTGTCATTTACTAGTTCTGTAACATTGAATTACTCAGTTTCTCTAAATTCCCTCATCTGTCATTTGGTATCAAAAATTCTGTAAAATAACAGTTGATAATATAATGTTATTCTCCAAGCCATGATATCAATGCAAATATTGAGAGAATATGCTGCATGTAGGCAACAGAAAATTAAAGACTAATTCTTCCTCTGCCTCTTATTTAGTGTGACATTGAAAGAACTACTTGA
This sequence comes from Furipterus horrens, assembly GCF_987537825.1. Taxonomy (NCBI): domain Eukaryota; kingdom Metazoa; phylum Chordata; class Mammalia; order Chiroptera; family Furipteridae; genus Furipterus; species Furipterus horrens. Next base: position 176,417,083 of record NW_028327172.1, read on the forward strand.
TGGATCAGTTTTCAACTTGCAATGTTGACCCACCTAGATCAAGGTTGTGGGTTGGAGAACACAGAGCAGGACATGCAGTTTAGTGTGTCAATTTGTTTCATCAATGTTGCTACTTCTAGTTTATATTATATTCATCATTGTTATTAATATACAAACTACTATGTTTTTAGGATGAAATTGATTTATTTATATCACAAAAGGCAGGGAAGAAAAATCTAACTCATTTTTGTACCTTTAGTAGGGCCTCCATTGTAATGTAATTCATAGGTATTACTAATTCAAGTAGAAAGTGAGTATTCACTGAATCACTCTGATATTTGCCATGAATGTGAAAGCTTTGGAATAATTGGCTAAACTTTTCTCTCTGTATTCAGATGTTTTGCTTTGAGCTGGCATAACCACTGTCATAATTACTTACAACCTCCCAAGATATCCATAGAATTAGCTACTTCAAGATCTTTAATGCTTTTGACATACTATTAGCATTATCAATCACTTTTTAAATTACTTCTGCAGGATCTAAATTTATTAAACTTTTTCAATTAAGCCCATTAAGATGCACAACAGCCATGCATATTTCAAGTTCATGTTTAGTGGTCCCAAGGGATATTTACAGAGCACTTTTCAATCATAAACAACTCTTTTTATGGGATAAGTTTTTCCCAATTGGCATATTGTCTTCTGGAAATTCCAGTAAACTTTATACATACAGGAACTAGAGTGTTCTTTTCGTATTACATTCCATATACCTCATTATCTTCTTAAATTTATTTTTAATTTAGCCATTAGTTGTATGAGTATGAATACAGTTCTCATACATAAGAGCTTTCTCCTCTTCAAAAAATAACTGAATTGTATCTGATATTCATGCTGTGAAGCCAAGCTTTCAGTAACCTGATCTTAAGCCAGTTACATTGTTCACTTCAAAGTAGATCCCCTTTCTCTCTCCCACCTTCCCTCCCTCCTTCCCTCCCTCCCTCTATCCCTCCCTCCCTTCCTTCCTTTCTTTTTATCCTCACCCCAGGATATGCTTATTGATTTAGAGAGAGGGGAAGGGGGGGAGAAAAAGAAATACTGACTGGTTATCTTTTGTACATGCCCCAGCCATGGACTGAATCCACACCTCAGCTTGTGCCCTGAACCCACAACCTTTAGGTTTATGGATGACACCCCAACTGAGATACACCAGCCAGGGCTAGAGCCCCTTTAATATTAAAATTAGTTTCTGGTTAAAAAACAAAACTATTCCATAATGTCAAAACAAATTTAACTTCTAAAAAGAGAGGTAAGCAAATTATGTGATAAATCTTGGCCATTCTTTTTTTTTTCTTTCTTTTTTTGTACATTCTGAGAGATAAGGATTTTTTTTATACTTATAATTTTTAGGAAAAAAATTCAAAAAGGTATAATGCTTTGTTACATGGGAAATTACATGCAATTCAAACTTCAGTGATCATAAATAAAATTTTATTCAAACACAGTCTTTCTCATTTGTTTATGTATTTATTATCTATGACTGCTTTCACTGCTACAACAGCAATTTGGGGCAGTTGTGACAAAAACTGTATAGCCACAAAGCCAACAGTGTTTAGTATCTGACCCATGAAAAAAGTTTGCCATGAACTGTGCTAGTGCTCAAGGTCTCGAAGCTCCATTTGTGGTCTTATTCTGATTCCTAGGGCACTATTCACTTCATGCAGGCTGTATTTAAAATACAGTAACCCAACCTTCCAACTCAATATCTTAATTCACCTTTATATCTAATCTGACTTCTGACAACATGCTTCAGTTATGATAAGTTACAGAATGAGATTTCTCTAAACATCTGTCACTAGTAAGGACTTACTTCTACTGCTTTTACGCACACAACTCTAGACACAGTGATAGTATAGCTTCAGGTCCCAGGAATTTACTGTTTACTTTACGTCATTCCAGTTAACTGGATCATGTTTCATTGTTTTTTGTAAAAGGCTAGGATTTTTGTATGACAAGATTTCCCATTGTGTTTCCATAGAGCATTAATTTATCAGGATATTCAAGAGTGTTGATAAATGTATCCATATTTAAAATAAGTTAGAAAGTCTCAGATAAACAAATTTAAACAGCTTCTCCTCTGAATGACTTGTCAACTGATTAATATGCAGAATTTCTCAAGCTCACTAGGCTGTCAAACAGGTGTTTATGTGGAGCACATTATGGGACTTGACTGTTCTCTAAGGTGTCATAAACATTCAGGAAAATGAAATTAAAAATCAAGTTAATAAGACTTTAATATTAAAATATGAGTTGCCTTTGTATTTTTAGTCAATCTATAAAGCAGTTCTAACTCTAAATTTCATACATATCCATTATTTATTAATTGTTATTCAGTAGCTAATACATAAATAGCAATCTGTGCTGGGCCTTGTTCTACATGCTTTTAAAATATTAACTTATTTAACTTGCATGATAGTCTTATGACTTTGGTGAATTTTTATCCATATTTTACAACATGAGAGAACTGATGCAACTAAGAAGTTGATTTTTCCAATTCATTCAGCTACAAGATCATAATGCTAGAATCCACATCCAGACAAATTGCTGTCAGAGTTTATTATCTTAACCAGTAAGCTGTACTGGCTCTTCCGACTCAATATCAAATTCATGAGATGCAAAATGTCTCTAATGTGAAAGTGTGCTTATCTCTGACACTTTTGCTCTTAACAAAGGAAATGAAACTTCTAATCACAAGTATGGTCTACTTTGTTTCTGATTTCCAAGATGGAGGACACTGTAAACCAAATCAATAATAACAACAATAATAATTTTTTTAAAAAAAGAATGAGAACTTATCCAAGTGTTCATTTTTACCTGTATTAGTCAGTTCTGGCTGCTGTAACAGGATACCACAAATTACCTGGCTAACAGCAGAAATTTATTTCTCACAGTTGTGGAGGCTGGAAAGTCAAAGATCAAGGTGCTGCACAGTAAGTCTTATTCTGAAGCCTCTCCTGTTGGCTTGTAGGCATCCATCATCTCATTTTGAGAGAGGAGAGAGAGAGAGAGAGAGGAGAGAGAGAGAGAGAGAGAGGAGAGAGAGAGAGAGAGAGAGAGAGAGAGAGAGGAGAGAGAGAGAGAGTGAGAGAGAGAGAGAGAGAGAGAGAGAGAGAGAGAGAGAGAGAGAGAGAGAGAGAGAGAGAGAGAGAGAGAGAGAGAGAGAGAGAGAGAGAGAGACTGAGAGAGAGACTGAAAGAACAAGCTGTCTGGTGTTTGTCTTTTTTTTTATTTTAATGTGTTTTATTGATTATAATGTTACATTTGTCCCAATTTCCCTTCCCTCTGCTCCCCTCCACCCGGTGGCCCCCCTCCCTCCAGTTGTCCCCCCACCTTTTAGACCATGTCCATTAGTTGTGTATATAGTTCTTCTCAACCTCTCTCTGTCTATTCCATTCCCTCCTACCATGATCCTTAATTCCTATATCATCTCCCTCCCTCTCCCCGTTCCCCCTCCCTGTTGACCTCCCCCCAATATGTTCCCCATACCTATAGTTCTTTTTCCACTCTCGTTGCCTGTTTAGTTTGCCTTTGTTTCAATTCCCTAGCTTCTGTTGTTGTTTCTTGTGATGCAGTTTTCATTTCAGTGTTCATAGTTTTGATCCTCCTTTTTCTAAACCAGTCCCTTTAACATCTCATATAACAGTGGTTTGGATCTAATGAACTCTTTCAGTTTTGTTTTGTCCTGGAAACACTTTCTCTGCCCTTCTATTCTGAATGACAATTTCGCTGGATAGAGAATTCGTGGTTGTAGGTTTTTGCTTTTCATTACTTTGAATATTTCTTGCCAGTCCCTTCTTGCCTGCAGGGTCTCCCTTGAGAAGTCAGCTGATAGTCTAATTGGGACCCCCTTTGTACATGATTCTTTTCTTCTCTCTTGCTGCTTTTAAGATTCTCTCTTTGTCTTTAACTTTTGACATTTTGATTATAATGTGTCTTGGAGTGGTTCTCCCTGGGTCCAGTTTTTTTGGAACTCTCTGTGCTTCCTGGACCTGTAAGTCTATTTCCTTTCCCAAATTTGGGAAGTTCTGCTTTATTATATTTTCACTCAATTTCTCAATTTCTATTTCATCCTCTTCGCCTTCTGGCAAACCAATGATTCTTATGTTGGGCCTTTTATAGCTGTCCCAGAGGTTTCTGATCCTCTCCATCCTTGCTTCCCGTTTCCTCTCTCTGCACTGGTTGACTGTTTGTTCCTTCTCTATGTTCTGGTTTGTTGGTTTGAACTCTGGATTTTTTTTCCTCACCATCTGTCTCGTATGTGGTTTTGTTCCTTTCATTATGAGTGTTTTTCGATTCCTTCTCATCTTTTTCCAGATCTTTTGTTAATTCTGTAAGCCACCTGATAATAATGGCCCTGAACTGAGCCTCTGACAGGTTTCTTATTTGTTCATCTGTCAGGTTCTTCATCTGTTGCCTGGTGAGCTGTGCCACCGGGATTTCTATAGTTGTCTGCCTCATTTTGACAGATGCGTTTTGTTTTCTTGGGCCAGCTATAGGGGGCGGTGCCTGTGTACTCATCACAACCCAGTGACCGGCGCCAATCTGCAACCCATTTCGCAGCCCTGTGGCACTTTCTGTGGGGGCGGGGGTCCAAGATGGATTCACACAGTTATTCCGCTAGGAGACTGGGATCCGTCCTCCCTCCCTCTGGGCCTCACTGTTCAAGGTGATGTGGTGGCTGCTTTCCCCAGCGTTGGGGTTGCAAGCTGCCGGGGTTTGACTGCAGCCGGGATTGTTCTCCCTGCCGCTGGGATTGTTCTCCCTGCCGCTGTCCCTGGTGCTACCTCAAGCAGCTCCAGCCCCCTTTCACTCCCCTTACCTGCCCAAAGGGCGCCGCTGGTTTATAACTTCGTACGTTGGGCTTCTGTGTAGTTTTATTTTCTGGAATTTCTAGTTATCCTTTGTTTTGAAGTAGTTGTATTCCTCTCTAGTTGTAGAGGGAGACCGAGCGTGTCCTGCTAAGTCTCCATCTTGGCCGGAAGTCTGGTGTTTGTCTTATAAGAACACCATTCCTATTGAATCAAGGCCCTACCTTTATGACTTTATTTAACCTTAATTACCTTCTTATAGACCTTATATCCAATTACAGACACATTGGGAGTCAGGTTTTCAACAGATGGATTCTGGGTGATACAATTCAGTCTATAGTATCTGCCTATGGGCACCTACAACAGACACCTTTATGATTAGGTTGGAGTTGTTTGACTGATTCTTGTCAATATACTGAGATTAAAAGTGATATGTGGGTCAAGGTGATTAAGAGCTATTGTTTTTTTCTCTAATCTCTTTTATCCTGCTGTGGTGAACTCAGAGGCCACATATTTCAAATGATGTAGTTCAAATTGGAGGAAGGGGTGAGTAAATATCATTTACAGTGCAACACATTGCATGATAAAAATGTAATAACATTGATATTTGCTAATTTAACCATTAATCATCTTAAAAGCCGTATTTGGTTTTCTTCTTCTTTTGAATCTACATAAATATTAGCTAAGTTTTCTCAGTTCTTGCATAAAATACATTCTATATGGGATAAAGTATTTAAGAAAGTTTCAGGAAGAAATACTAACTGGTTATAGCAGACAGGCAATGATCCCATATTTGCCAGGACTTAAGTGTGACCTTTAATAAATCACTTAATTTCTCTGAACCTTTCTCTGGTCAACATAAATGTTGACCAGATTGCACTGGCTGGTAACTCAGATGGTTGGAGCATCCTCCTGATACACCAAGGTTGTGGGTTGATCCCCAGTCAGGGTGCATACAGGAATCAAGCAATGGGTACATGGGTAGGTGGAAAAACAGGTCGATGTCTCTCTCTCTCCTCCTCCCTCCCTCTGACTCTCAAATTGATAAATTTAAAAAATTATAAAATAACTAATTAGCCAGATTGACTAGATATCTCTAAAGCTATTTCAAATCAATAACTATAACAAACAGTACAGAATTAGAGAAAGCATGATTTTATTTAGACATAGTAAGATATTAAAAATATTCTAAAAAATAAGAATATTGTTTTCATCTGTTTTTACTCATATTATTATTTTTTATTTATTGATCTGGGGGGAGGTGGGGAGAGAGAGAGAGAGAGAGAGAGAGAGAGAGAGTGAGAGAGAGAGAGAGGGAAATTCCAATTTGTTGCTCCACTTACTTGTGCATTCATTGGTTGATTCCTCTATGTGCTTGACCAGAAATGGAACCCATAACCCCGGCAAACTGGGACAACACTTTAACCAACTGAGGTTCCTGGCCAGAGATCATAGTAGTTTTATTGTCAACATATAGCTCATAATTACCATGAATATTGAACTCATTAATAAGTACAATAAATTTGAAATAGTTCACTAAAAATTGAAACCTTAAATTTATTTATATATGGTCTTTAATAAATATTGTAACATAATTTTATTGTTTGTATTTGCTCAGGCTGCATAACAAAATACCACAAACTGGGTGGCTTAAACAACAGAAATTTTTTTTCTCATAGTTCTGGAGTCTAGAAGTCCAACATCAAAATGCTCACAGGGTTGGTTTATGATGAAATCTTTCTTCCTGACTGCCTTCTTGTTGTGTCCTCACATGACCTTTCTTTTTCTTATATGAATAGTATTCATACTAGATTAGGGCCAAACTCTTATGACCCTATTTAACCTTGACGACTTTCTTTAAGAACCTGTCTCCAAAAAGGGTCACAATGGGGGTTAGAGCTTCACTATTTGAAATTTTAGAAGAAACATTTCAGTTATTAACATTGTCAGATTTAACATGTTTCTTCTCAACTACCAATGTTATATAGTATTTGGTGAAATATGCTGAATTTTTAAATCATAGATATTGGCATCTGATATTTTCAAGACAAATTTTGAAATTCAGTATCATATACTTTACCTTAAATTACCTTCATATAAATTATTATTAGAAAAATTAAGGTCATTCTATTTTTATGAAATCATTTTTTCCTTAAGAATCTCTAACCTCCAGTTTATCCTTTAGAAAATGGGAATAAAATTCCTATGTCATAAAGTATTATCTCATAAGAGTTAAATTTAGATGTAGTTCTAAAAAAGCAATGACTATACTAAACACAATAAGATTATTATTCTCTTTGTTCTTCAGATTAAATAACATGTTAGTTTGAATTTAATATTTTCTCCAAACAACTAAATAGTAGTGTAAGAGCTTAAATCTGAAAGAAACAAAAACAAAACAAGTTTAACAAGTTCAAGAGGAACATGGTTGGAAGATGCATGGTTCACTGTTTATACTACAAAATTTGAAATGGTAAATACAAGGTGACCAGAAACAGATTATTTTTTACTTTTTTTTTTTTTTTTTTTTTTTGCCTGCTCTGAAGATTTGTATTTGAGGTTATCATTAATGAAGCCCAGTAACAGCCTTTGAAGTCATCAGTCAAAGTCAAGATTCATGATGATGGATGAAGCAGTAATGTAACCAGCATGAACGCATAAAATTAGGATATTTTAGAGGCAAGAAGATCTATATTGTTTCATTATAAACAGGTTTCAAGGAGCCATGCCACTGTAAATCACAACAACCTTGCTACCTTTTCCTTATAATGAGAGGTGTGAAATTATCCAGGAACAGCATACTTGATGATAAATAATAAGCCCCCCCCCCCACACACACACGCACACAAACAAAAACAACTTTGCCCATGAATCCATATGCTCTATTTGTGGCTTTAGTGTTGGGCTTCCCACAGGACTTGAGAAGGAAACTGGAGTTATGTTTTTTAGGTATTAAGAAAAAGAATAATGCCAATAATTTAGAAGGCTTGGCTACATCTTGTTTCCACTAATAGACTTTTCTCTTCCTAAGCTTATCTGCCTAAGTTTCTATTCTTTGAAACCAATTAATATCTGGCCAATATACATAACACAGTCACAAAGTGTGCAAATGGAAAGACTGTTCTCAAAATTCAGGCATTTTGATTCCTACTTCTGTGTTCTTTACACTAAAATAACTGCTGTCATGGGAAGTTTAGCTTTGTCAACAGCAACATATATTCTCACAAATTCTACTTATTTTTCTCTATCCTGAGCATAGATCATGTAGCCACAGGGTTATCTGACTTGTACAATTCAACAAGATACAGAGGTACTTTAAAAAAGATAATAAAGATAAACTCTTCACCCTGGGCTCACATACACTATGCTTTCCAGACTGTCTATGGGATTATTAGCTGCTCAGTTTTGACAGACCTCAGTAAGATTCATAGATCCTTTACCTGGTATACTGCTTTATAATTTAATAGTAGCTCTTCCTATATCAGCCTTGCATTAAGTAAGGACACAAGATTGAATAGCAGCTTTACTGTCTTCACAAGAGACACTGAAAAACCAGACCCAAAAGCATATGTCTAGATGTCAAGAATTATTCAGTGCTAATCCCAGATTCTCTATTTTTATAGGGAAATTCTTACTTTTTTTGAAGTAAATGATAACTTTAATAAATTCACATAAAGTACATAATGAGTATGCTGTATGTTATGTGAGGCCCCCAAAGCATTACTTTTTAGAAACAAATGAAAAATCAGGGATCCCCATAAAAGTACATAGAAAGTAGGAAGGATAGTTGCAATTGTAAGGCAATTTCTCTTGTTAATCATTGATAATAGCTAAATCTGCAGATGCAAAACATTTTATTTCTCCAAAATATCAGAAAGAGTAAATGTAAGTAGGACTAATTAGGGAAAATATTATAATACTAAATCTGTACTTTCTGAACTTTCCTGTAGCTTCATTTGGAATACATTCTTGGTATACATACAAAATGATTTTTATAAAGAATGTAGTTTTTATATAGAATGCTTTACTTTTTGGGTATAAGTTTAAAAAGTCCTTATAGACGTGATTCTGCAAAGTTAAAAATGTAGGAAGAATTGGGGTTACATAAAGAAAAAGTCAAATTGGAGTATAGAATTGCAAAGAAAACTGTCAGACTAAAAAATGCTTACTGTGTCAGCACAGAGGCTATCATAGAGTTAAGTGTTGATTAAAAACAGAAAAAACAAAATGATTCAGCTGAATAAGAATATAGAAACATAAAATGTAAATCCTGGACTATTTTTGTTTTCCAGTGACAAATTTCTTGATAGTCGACTGTGGTAGAAATGGATGTGTGTTCTAGTTATGTCCAAGGCATCATAAATTAAAATATGCGTGATGTTTGCATACATTTTTTAAATTCTTAATACAAAAACACAGGAAGGGATGGCTTCTGCACTATTAGGATACCTGCTGCATTTATCTGATTGTTACCCCCAGAACTATGGCAGATGGTCAACCATGAAGGAAAAGTCTTAGAAAGAAAGAAATGGATGATGATGAGACTTTTAAAATAGGGAGATAAAAAGGATCTTGGTCTTTGATCAAATTACTAAATTGCTGATCAAATTACATTTGGGAATCATGATAAATTTGGGAACTTCAGGTAAGAAAATATATTTTCTTGGTGTTGTAGCTGCTTTTAAGGGGGATTTCCTGATTATTCCTATTTAAAACATCATGATACACAAAAACATTTTAAGTGTTAAGTGTTAAATTCTGTCAATTAATTTCTTATAAAACAATTGGGAGAAATTACCTAAATTAAAAAAAAAAACTGTACATGTAAAATTTAAATATAAAATGGCAATATGAACATATAACCAATATTTTTATTTAATTTGATTGTTTTGTACGTTTCTTTTTTTAAGGTGTTTTTCAAAGTCAAATAATAGCAAAGATGGTTCTACCTAAAACTGCCTCTTCTCCTTAGATGTCCTCTGCTCTCAAGATTTTTGGGAGGAGGGGGAAGGGAAACAAAGGTTGTTTGCTTGCTCTTTAATCCTTTTATTGACATTGTCTATATCCACATGAGCCTATTTCCCATCCATTTCAATAGGTCCCTGCTCCTTCTACCCCAGTGCTGTCCTGGTAAATCAATAGGTTTGTGTAAGAGAACAAATGTTTTCCTCAAAATCAGAGAGATTACTGCTAGTATATTGTCCATTCTACTGCTTCTTTAATGTGGGAAACATTCATAATTAATATATCCAAGTGGGTTTTCCTTGATTATATTTCAGTAGTCATCATGTGGGAACATACTTCTTTAATTTAATCAATTTTAGAAAATTGATGGCCTGTCTGTAAATGGGAGGAAGGATATCTATTACAAGGGCACATTTCCCCAAGAGGTCTCAGGATGGCTCTGTGAACCTGAACACATGATTCCGTTTATTTACCTGTTCGATATCTTCGTGGAACATAATAAAGATGGTATTCTTTTGAGAGATGTAAAACATGAGAAAGTACTTTAAAAAATGAAAAAAAAATGATGTTCTATAATGGTCCTATTAACTTTAGTTACTCCTGTCTTTTTATTCAAGTAACTGGGAAATGAGGACTATTACAGTCTTTTGTTAATACCATGCTATATTTTCATAACACTTTTAATTTTAATCTATTGTCTTGATTGTAGTTGGAACAACAAGCTAGTTCTTTCTTTTCATTTAGACTAGACTACACTTCTGTAATATATGTGTGTGTGTGTGTGTGTGTGTGTGTGTGCGTATAGCCATTTGAGAATACAAATGAACTAAGAAATTGAATTTCCTCACATTGTCAAAACAAAACCAGTACTAAAATAAAAAACAAAATAAATACTTACATAAAAAGCACAACAATCTAGAAATAATACATTGTTTATACAATAAACAGAACATAATTTCATCTCTCAGCTAAAATAAATGATTATATACTCAGTTACAACTTGTGTGGCTCTACTCCTATGAATGTAATTTTTTTTTGATAACCACTGATATTTAGAAATTGGTTTTAGTACATATCCAAAATTCTTTATTCAAAACACATAGAATTAAATGTATTTCAAAATTCCATTTTTCTTTGAGAAAGATAAAATGGTGTATATCTTTCTTACATAACACTCCAATCAGAATCCGGAGCAGCACCCCATAATCATATTTATGCAGTGAAAGATATAAATAAGTGCAATATGTGAGATTATAAATAGCTTCTTTTCATTTCATATCAGGATTTGGCAACAAAAACTTTATTGTAAACATCTGAAAAGAAACTTGATTTTCAGAGATTTTTTAATGGAATTGTTGATAAAGTATTTAAAAACTCAATTTAGTTTAATATACACAATGAGTATGTGTGAACAATGACAACTGCACCCACATTACTAGTCAGTGGGGACAGTAGACACTGTTGAGTGAGCATGTGTACTATGGGCAGCCCCATTCAAAATGACTGAGTAGAGCAACAAATCTGTATCAAATTTTGCGATAAGCTTGAACATTCCTCCATGGAAACTACTTGGATGATGCAGAAGGTCATACCTATGGACAACTGGTGATTGGCAGCTTCATCACAACAATGCACCCATTCATGCATCACATCTTGTGTTTTTTTCGCAAAACATCCAATCACTCAGGTGACTCAGCCCCTTTCAGCCCAGATTTGGCGCCCTGTGACTTTTAGCTTTTCCAAAAACTAAAATCACCTTTGAAAGACAAGAGATTTCAGACCATTGATGAGATTCAGGAAAATATGACTGGGCAGCTGATGGCAACTGGGGGAACTGTGTGAGGTCCCAAGGTACCTACTTTAAAGGGGACTGAGGCATCATTGTCCTATGTACAATGTTTCTTGTATCTTGTATCTTCTTCAATAAATGTCTCTATTTTTATATTACTTGGCTGGATATGTAATATTAAAGCTATCTTATATAATTAAATAAATGTTTGCTGAGTAGATCTGGGATGAAAAATAATTAAGAAAATATTTAGTATTATAGTGAGGAAAGCACAGGCCAAAAGTTAGATTTTTATTCTAGTCTTATGTGTGTTATCAAAGTCCTCTAGATATTGGCTAGTCATATTAATTTGTTTTTTGAATCAATATAATTGTGACAATGAGAAGAAAAATACCAAAAATTAGCATACATTGCTGCTAGATATCATACACATAAGTACAATATAATCTGGTGATTCTGAAAATGCATTGTGTTTCTACTAGAGACCAAAGAAACTTCAGATGATAATCTTGATTCTTTGAAGACCATTACATCAATGAACAAATTTTTAATAAAATCTAAGTTGTTCTTACACAGCTTTTCCAATATCACCACATTTAAATGGAATTTGTGTGAGTACTAAAGTTCCTTTAGGAATTTTATATTTGGCTTTATATTTACTTATTTTTCCCAATTTAAAAAAGTTGTTTCAAGTTAGGGAGTTTATTTCCTCACTTAGAAAATGTAGAAAATTTTCATAACCCCAAAAATGAAATTCTGTACTCACTAAACCACTTCCCATTTCTCCATCCCACCCCCTGGCAACCACCATTCTACTTTCTGTCTCTGTGGATTTGATTACTGTGGATACCACAGGAAAATAAATTCATACATCCTTTTTGTCCTTTTGTGTCTATCTTACTTCACTTAACATAATGTCTTTAAGATTCATCTGTTGTAGATGTGTCAGGCTTTTACTCCGTTTTAAACTAAATAATATTCCATTGTATGAAATGTGTTTTTTTAAATAGCTAACTTCTCTATGTTTTTGTTTAGCACTCATGGTGGTGCATAGCCTTTTGTGATGCTGTGTTGTTAATGCCTGTAATTATGCTCTCTACGTCAGCAAAACAGAGATTCAATGTAGTAATTTACCAAGTAAAATATATTTATCCCAGTCTGTAACAACATCAAAGCACAAAAGCAGAAACTGTTTTACTCCAAAACATAAATAAAATCACTAAGCATCAATAAGTAAAAAAGTAATATTTAATATTTATAGTCAGCATCAACATATTTAGTTGGAGAGTAAAAAAATTATTAACCTAACTATTTTGGAGATATTGTTTGATTTTTATTTTTTAACAAGGTTATTAAAATTTTCTGCTGATTTTACTATTAACCATCAAAACTTCTGGTATTTTACTTTAATTGCCATTTATGTGTTCTTACATATATTTCTTTCTGCTCAGTTGATACCCAAGATGAGAGTCACTAAGTAATGCCAAAATATATGTCTGCATATTGTTTTATATCTTTATATTAATTTAATCAATTCCTACTAGTTTTCAGTCAAATAAATTGTAGATTTAATATTCCTCAGAGTTATATTTTATTTCAAGTGTGTATGGTGTGTGCATACAGAGGCTAAATGATGTCAATATCAAGTAAATCACATTAACAGCTTTTGATTAAACTAAGCTTTTGGTAGGACCTGCATTTTCAGATCTTCCTATCTCTGCTACATAATTATGTTCAAAATATATTTAATAATATTTTATAGACATTTTATTTATGTACTTAAGTCAATAATGAAATTACTTTGAAGGACCACATTTAAATTCCACAGTGTATCGAGATTGAAAGGGTTAAAAACTGGTATGAGCTTAGATTTGAAGTAATTAATTTAGTAATTGTCAGGGATGGATAAGTAGAGCATGAGAAAGAATATTCATTATGCACATAAGGGAAGGCTCTGAATTTCCAATTAACATTAAAGCAGCATCAGCATAAAATGAGCATTAATATTCCACAGGATAATTGGCAACCTTTGTGGTGTGATTTTTTTGTTTGTTTGTTTTTTCTCCTACTTTAGCTATTCTCAAGAAGGTGCTATTATTCCTGGTTGACTGAGAGGGATCAGGGCTTATGATATGTTCTACTCCTATTCACACTGATAATCACAGGTTTTTATTATGTACATAATACAAACAATGCTGAAAACCTTCTATGGGTTACTTGTTTAATTTCAGCATAGTCTTATGAAATAATCAGTATTTTAAATTCATTTTGCAAATAGGATGTTATGTGGCTTTTGTAAGGCCATTGGACAAGTGGCTATGCCTCCATGTTTAATTTCTATGATATAAACTCTTCTGTATCTCATACTTTGTATTACATTTTACCATTCTCCAAACACTTTTATGTACATTGTCTCAGTATTATAAAAAAATCCTACATAATAGGTATTATTAGTATTTCAGATGAGGAAACCAAGATTCAGAAAATTAATTTGTCACAATGTCAAAATTAGGAAGTAATTCACTTCCCAACTAAACCCACCACTCTTTCTATTACTTAATGCCTAAAAAATGTTGTGTAAACCAGTGGTTTGTTGTAGTTCCACATATTTTTCTAACTTTCAATTGGTTATATGTAGATGAAATTGAAGTTTAAAATGAAATTCCACATTCCATTTTATGTAGAAAAATTAAGAAATCTGACCATACAGTAGCAACCAGGTGGACCTGAATGGGGCTGCCTCCTCAGAAGGGACATGTGCTGTTTTGTTTACAGTTCCCACCATTCCATTTATTTTACAGTAGGACTACATTACTCATTAACTTGTCTGCAGCTGAGTCCAGCTGAATCTTACCTAGTGTGTCTATCTATCTATCTATCTATCATCTTTCTTTCTACCTATCTATCTATCTATGTAATTCTCACCCAAGGACATGCTTATTGATTTTAGAGAGAGGGGAATGGAGGGGAAGAGATGTGGGAGAAACATCATTGTGAGAGAGACACATGGATCTGTTGCCTCTCCTCTGCGCCCTGACCAGAGATAAACGTGCAACTTATTATCTAGTTCAATCTCTGTGATCAGATTTTCTCTTCACTGGATTGCACACTAATTCTTTTAACTGGAACACGAATCTCTGTGCCCCTCTATTTGTGAAATGAAATCTTCTGTGACACAAATCAGTCCCTTCCCCATGCAAATGTCTTCCCATATAATTGTAGCACATTGTTATGTTTGCTGTCTCCACATCTCTTATCAAAGCAAAATTTACATTGGACGATGTTAAACAGTAAAGGAAGACTTTATTCAAGGCTATTGCAATAGTGGGAAAAGACCAGAACACCATCGTGAGCTCATCTCCACTAAACAAGAGAGAGGTTGAGCTAGTGCAAAGCTACTGGAGAATAATAGGGGAGAAAGATTGATCAATGGGTCATGTGAATCCCATTGAGTTATTTCTCGGTTTGCCAATGTTTTGCTCCATGCTTAGGTTGTCTATGTTTGGCCATTGGCACTGGCCCATTGAGAAAGACAGTTCTGGGTTGTAAATCAGCCAAGATGCTTCTAAACAGGCTCACATCTCAAAGGGGCAGAGAAATAATTTACAATGGTAAGTTTTCCAAAGTAAATACTCTAATAAAAGGGAGATCAGGTGCTTAGAGTTAGGAAGAAAACTGTCTAAAATTTAATCAAGCTGAGGGGAAGAATAAGGCAGTTGTGACAGAGACTGCTGGTTATTGGTCAGTGTCTATTGATCCCTTTTTACTTTATAAGTTAGAATTCAAAGTTTGATGCTAGGCACATGACTGACTTGGTAAATATAACATATCCCAGCCTCTATTGCCAGTAAATAGGCATTTGACATAATTGTGGATGATGAGAAGTGAGTGGACTTGAAGTGTGCTAACTTCAGAAAAGAAAGAGGCTTGGTCTCCACTTTGCCTTGTTCATGCCCTACTAGATGGAATGCAGACTAGATAGCAGGGGTTAGAGTAGACATCTTAAATTACAACATGGAAGTTGCATGTTGTGGAAGGCATGTTGTTAAATGATAGCAAGGTCCTGAGTCCTGTTAAAAGCTAATATTTTTAAGGGTAAAATTATGGCTCTCCTACAGGTATAAAAATTAGCATGTGTTAAATATTTTATCTTAATCATTAATGAAGGAAATTGATAAGGTGTTAATGATCAGTTCAAAGGAGAATTTGAAAAACAGAATATTTATGGATCCAGACTTTTGTGGTGAATGTGAAAATAGAGTCAAAGTGGGAGAGTCAGGTTTGTCTCTTGATGCTGAATTCATTTATATATATATATATATATATATATATATATATATATATATATATATAATTTTGCATTGATATCAATTATCTATAATTAACAGTTACAAAATAGCTCCCACAGATTTAAAATCAGATAGCTCTAAAGGATGAACTATATATAGATAGTGTATAATTTTCCATGGGAACATCTTTTTTTCATTATTTCTACAGTATATAACTTTGTGCAATGGCCAATCTCAAGCTAAATACTATTCACTGGTTATTTAATATATACTGTCTTGAAATATCTCATTGAAGTCCTTTAAAATATGTTAACAAAGTTAAAATGTCTTATTTCTTCTTTACTCCTCACTACAATTACTCTGACTCATCCATAGAGACATTTGGCAAATATTTGTAGATCTATTACTTAGAACCTAATTTGACATTATTCTAAGGAAAAAAAAAAAGACTGACCAGGGAGATCTAGATACATACTTAACTCCATCTTCTATGGAATACACTTATAAAGGAATCTAGGTTCTTGAATTATTTAAAAATAGAAGATGCCAGCCTAACTCGTCTTGATCCAATGCTAACACTAACTACACTAGTGCTTTGAATTTTCAGAAATTTCCATAAGAAGATTTTTGATGTCTCTTCAGAGCAAAAGCCATTTGGGAAAAGAGCTGGAAGATGATCTGGCAATAAGCTACCATTGCTTATTCTAAGCCATGAATTATGTAGTAAAATAGAAATGGTAGCATTTTTCAGAAACCAAATATACCTAAACTATCACATTTATTTATGGCCATTGAATACAATGTAGATATAGATAATTGAATTGTGTTTAACCCAAAAGTTAAAGTTATTTTTACCATTAAATTCAACCTACTACTTAATTAAAACTTTTATTTGAGAAGCTAAGCGGAAGACAAATTAATTCATTTGTATTTTTCCTCATTTAGTCCACATTAACTAACTATAATTAAAATGAATGCACAAGTAGAAATTGGGCCCACAAAATAGTGTTAATTCTTCATAAGTAACTTCAAAATTATTAACATGTAATAATGTTAATAATAATAATACCACTATTACTGGATAACTTTCTGTGTATTATGTATTTTGCAAGTGATTCATATAATATGTAACTCTCATCATAAATATTCATGTATTCTTCTATTTATTAAAGAATAATCTCTCATTTTCTGCATGCTCAGGTTTTGTTCTGATCATTAGTAGTACATAAATGAACCAGTCTTAGAATTTCTGAGCTGAAAGAGCCAGGTTCACTTCATGGTCATGTGATCTGTGTCCCATACTTAGAGTTCCTTTCTTGGATTAATACTCTGCATTTACTGTCTTGATTTTTAAATTTTATTTTAAACTTTTGTTTTGTATGTAAAGGCTGTTGAGATAATAGCAAAAGAGCATGACCAAAAGAGGTACATACAATATGGCTGTTTTCTTCATTTATGGTCCTCCAGGACCACAGAATTCTGTTGGGCCATTGATGCATGAGAATTCAGTGACACTCAAAGCAAATACAAGATAAATAACTTATGGAAGCTGCCAATCACCTATACAGAAAATCATTACATAGATGGACAGAAGAAGGTAGGTAAACCATAGTTCCTTTTTCTTTCAGCTCTTCCTTACTCATCAGAAATCCAAAGGTAGAGAGTATTGGTAGGAGTGCATATATCAAGGAGTCAAACAAAAAGTGGAATTTGCACCGGTTCCAACAGTTCTGATTAGGACGATGTGCATAAATTGTATAATTTCTGTGATTTTTGCTTAAGTTAAATTCTCTCACATTTTTATTTAAATACATTGCATAATAAAAAGGGGCATGGTCAAAGCCATTGCTAATACTTTAAAATTATTTTTTTTCTTTTTACTTACAATTACATTAATTAGTAAAAAAAAAAAAAAAAAAAAACCCACCATGACAAGTTGAGAGCGAGAGAGACCCCAGGAGAAAAATGCTTTATCTTTTATACCTGTTTTTGAACAAAGAGCCTCACATTTTCATTTTTCACTGGGCCTGTACATTTTGTAGCTTGCCCTTTATGTAACTTACATTCTCATGTGGAAACGGACAGTAAACAAACCATTAATGTGAGAGATGTTGAAGTGTTCTAACAAGAAAGGAAAAAGATAGTGGTGAAGGGAAGGGGTATTTCAGATAAGGATTCCAGGAAAGGGATTTCACCTTTTTGAGAAGGTGACATTACTACAGAGACCTGCATAAAGGAAAGGAGTCAGACATGGTAATACTGTGGAAAACCTAGGAAGGAGGCCACAGCATAAGGAAAAGCCTAGATATGGGAACCAGCTTCATGAGTTCCAGAAATGATGAAAAGACAAAATAACAAAAAGCAAAACAAAAAGTTTATTGTGGCCTGAGCAGGGTAAGCAGTAGCAGACTGATAGAAGAGGGGGTGGGGGGAGGAAAGAGTAGGGGAGAGGGCTAATTTCAAGGAGCAGGGAAGCCCTAGGAATAGGTTTTCAATTGTCAGCTCAGTGGGAAGGAAATGCCCAAGTTTTTGGAAAGGGAAGTGATATAATTGTATAAAAATACTTACTATACCTAATTTTAGTTATGTTGAAATGAAGGATTGGAGGATCTGGAAATTTTAATTTCTTTTCTAAGATCACATAGCTTATAAGAGAAGAGCTAAGGTCCATACATTTATTTATCCACTATGTTATACCTTGAATATAGACACTGCCTACTGTGAAAGGCAGTATGATCTGAATGATTAAGCATATTATTTTATTCCACCTAGTGCAATAAGAGAAAATATTCATTATTGAGGAAAGCCTCAAAGTAAAGGAAGAGGGCTTGGTGTCTTACAGAGGCAGGGAAACAAAGGAGTCCTGGGGAAGAATGGAGGCAGGTTTCATCCTGGAATAAGAGAGGGTAGACTGGTCCCTTATCATTAGCATGATTTTTAGAACACAAATAGGTCAGGGAATTTTCAACTGTCACTGCTTTCAAGGCACACAAGGCTCAAGTTCAGTTCAACATTGTTTTTCCATGAACAACTTTCTTCAAAGTGTCTTCATTTTAATTGAGCTAAGTATGTTATCAGTACTCTATTTATTTAAAGTGTCTCTATAAACAATAACCTTTGGTTTAATGTTGAGACAGAAAGTTACTTTATATCCAGAAAGGTACAGAAATAAAACAATTTGTGGATAACAGTGAAGCAAGAATCTGCCATTTGAAAAATGACACAGTTTCATATTTCCTTAGAAGCCTCAACCGAGTGTTGTAAGCCTTTTCTACTCAAAGTGTGGTCCTGAAGAGCTGGATGCTTATTAGAAACGAGGAGTCCTAGGCTTCATTCCAGATCTATTATATTAGAGTCTACTTTTAACAAGCTCCCTGGGATACTTTTATGCTTAAAATTTGAGAATCACTACATTCCTAAAACACATACATAAGGATTCCTATAAAGAATAAAGCAATACTACCGAAGGCTGGAGAAATTGCCAAAAGCCTTGAGCGTTTCAAAAAATTCTGTAACAACTGTAGATTGTGGGATTGGTTAACATGTTATCTAGTACTGTTGCTGATGGGTAATGTAATAATCTAATTCATCATTCTTCTTTCTCTGTGTTACATAAGGATGCATCTTACAATTAAAGTATGTTCAATTCATTGAATACATTATTCTACCCAATTTGTAGATGAGGAAACTGATACAGATAAAAGTACTAAATGAATGCATTCTCTCTGAGCGATGAACAATGTAGCCATAAGAGAATTAGAGAAAAAAGAAATGCTACTCCCCAAAGAATGATAGTTTTGTAGAAGAAAGTCAAGATCTGTGTTTCAACACAGTCAGATAAGTCAGCTCCATTCATAGATTTTTCCCTATTTTGGAAATTGCTGTTTCTGTAAAGAAGAGGGATACAATAGTACTTTCTTATGGGAATATTCATAGCACTTAGAATATTAAGTTGCAGAATACTGCATAAGACAAAGAGCAACAGGAGATAAAATTCAAAAGAACTGTAACAGGACACAAATGAGGGAAAAAAAAAACCCACTTATTTGACTACTATAGGGAAACAAACTTCCATAATTTTCAAATGATACTTAGTCTGTACTGAACTTTAAACATGGACATATGCCAATTCTAAATGGATCTGCAGTTCTAAATGGATGTTTGCCTCTAAATGGATGTTTGCATCCCAGCACAGTCTAGAATGACCAAAAGCCCCCTGAAATCTGTCACACCCGGTTTCTACCAGATTTCATATGTACTTAAAGAGTGGAGATGTATCTAATTGGAGACTTTGTAAAGTCCTTAGTGAATGTGTTAAGAATGAATGAACACATACTCTCATTAGAGTTTCATACAGTTTGCTATGAATAATTGCATAAAATAAACCTCAGAAGAAATAAAAAGGATTCTTACTTCATTACTCAGACATTGGTAATGAATCTTATCCAGTAAGAATTACAGAATATTTCTGGTTTAATCTTCCTCCATTTTCTGAGGGCTTTGGAAGTAGAGTCTATTCATATTCTGTGTTGTTACGTCTCAAATTGGCTGGTGCTGGAACAGTTGCCTATGTATCTATTTCTTGCATCAAGTTTCTTTTACTTGAGATTTTAGACTTTGTGCTTAAAAAAATTATCTAGTGATTAATCTTTAAAAATTGGCTTATGAAATTAATTTTTAGGAAAAATTGCTTTTCTCAAATTTAATCTACAAAATTCTAATTGCCTGATTTACTTATTAAACCTTACAATCTTTTAATTATATTCAATATTTTAATAGATAAATGCTCAAGCTATAATGCCTTAAATTCAGATTACTTTCATATTTAAAATTCACCACACACATGATCACAAAGTCCCTTGAATGTGTTCATATAACTAAAATTAAACTGAACAAGTTTAGTTGAAAATCACAATATAAGTACATTTGTATTTGAAATCTACCTATATGCATTTGATGAATTTAACCAGAAACAGTTATTTTGAGTTGAGGAAATAGCATTATGAATTGATGAGTTAACTTGTTATTCGGGAAAAAATCTAACATTTAATTATATTTTTGGTGTATTTTCTTCAATTTATAACATTCTGTAGAAGGAGAAAGGGGAGGGAAAAGTTCAAAATGTGAAATAGATCCATAAAGACTTCTTTCTTCTCTTTAACTTAACTGAGTATGTATGTTCAAATAGCCAGGTCCAGATTTGCTTATGTGAGGCATCTGATAACAAGAGGTAACTTGTCACATGCATGTAGTTTAAATAGTTGATAAACAATTTAAGGAAGACCATTTATATAAACTAAAATTATTTGAAATTAAAAAAATTAAATATCTTAACATGTAAACATAAATAAAAAATAGGGTTTAATTTTTACGCTCTTGAAGTTGATACAAACCTAAATGGACAGCTAGAGCTAGGAATGGACCCCTAAAGCCAGTGCAGTCCAGTGGAATGTCACCAGTGCTTCTGCAAACCTTCAATGTGGGTGCATTCTCCCTGAAACTGATTTCATGAGTTACTTGTTTGTTACTCAATTACCAAAGATTTAAAGATATTAGATAAATACTGCCGATTAGTGGAGCCTGACAAATTCACCTTAGAAACAAGGAGGCTGGGAAAGCTGTCTTTCTTCTGATCACAATTTCTGTAGTCCACTGAGGTTCCTAAATGAAGTAAACCCAAAATATAGTAAAGGTATTCAAATGTGCTATGTAACTAAAAATTGCCAGTATTATCTTATCAATCATGGCATTATATAGAACATAAATTTATATATTATTTTTTACTCAAGAGGTTTACAAAATCAATGAGAAAATTGCAGCAATATTGGAAAAATGATTTCAATATTATTTTTATTGTATTTTAGATCTAAAATGGATCTTCATATTCTTGATTGAGGCATTGATTAAGACATTATTCATATTGTCTAGAACTGGGCTGACTATAAAATGTATCATCTGTATCAAAATACTTTGAGAGTAAACTGAGATGCTAGTAATAAACAAGAAAATAATCTACAATAGAACTCTTCTGGACGGTGCTCCCTGACTGGTCACAGGCACTACTACACAGTGGCTCATATTAGAAAGTAACAACTGACTGATCAACTGGAGAGCTGCTAACATTTCTGCGATTAGGAAAGAAGGGAATTAGGAGGCAATATTGTACTGTGTAGTTCTAGAACAAAACTGTGCCCTGGCTGCTGTGGCTCAGTGGATTGAGCATCAGCCTGCGAGCCAAGTGTTGCTGGTTTGATTCCCAGTCAGGGCACATGACTAGGTTGCATGTCAGGTCCCCAGTTGGGGGCACGTGAGAGGCAACCACACAGTGATGTTTCTCTCTGTCTTTTTCTCCTTTTCCTTCTTTCTAAAAATAAATAAATAAATAAACTAATAAGTAAATAAAATTTAAAAAAACAACAAAAAACAAAACAATATGGGGAAAAAATCAATGACAATTCTGTGTTTAAAATAAAAAAGAACAAAACTGTGATTTATAATTGTGAACAAAAGTTTAGAAATCCAGAATCAGAAAACCTCTTCTGCTCTTGCACATATCTCTCAACACATATACACATTTGTTAAGTGGATGCATTAACACAAAGCTGGCCACCAGATCTGCTGAAACTTCCTCACACAGTCCTTACTGAACCCTAGAATATTGTTGCTGAAAATCTCCATACTCCACAACCTTATTCTGCCAAAAATGAACAGAAAAAAAGGAGCAGATAGAAAGCTGCAATTTAGATCCTAATTTGCATCTGTAACTTTGAGCCAAGGGCATCTGCGGAATATAGTTTTTAACTTTTCAGCTCCATCAATATCAGAAAGTTTCCATTGATAATAAAATAATGCTCAAGATCATCTGCCATACCAACCTCATTGTTCAACTCCCTTTCTCTTTACTCTATTACATGCAAAGCTCTAACTGGTTAAATTCAGCTCTTTGATAGTACCCATGCTGCTGAACAAGGATAAAAAACAACAACTCATGGGACTTTTCTCACTTAAAATTTTTTATTTTGAACCTCAATGTGGAGTGTGGTACTGCCCCCATTCTATCATATCTTGTTGGTCCTTGCACTCCTCTGCCCTTATAGATGTATAATTCATACTTCCATTTTTGTTTTCATTCTTCTCCCAATTTCTTCTCCTATTGTTACAGAGCAGGGTCCCCAATGAAATGGAAGGGACTTTAACCATAAAATAGTGGCTGCAATTAGTCACCTTGCCCACTGCATCACAGGACGAAGTCAGGGATTTAAAAATAAGGCATCAGTTATTTTGGAGATGGAATACCATGTGGCTTTGAAAGAAAAGGGAAAACTCCAAGCAGTTTACAAGGAGGCTGGGAACTCCAAATGGTTTTTCATTAAGAGCTGGAGGGCACAGCAACACAGGCAAAACCTCCCCAATCAGCTTCCAATGATTGGGAGCTGCTGGTAAAGTTGAACTGTGTCTGGGAAGTAGGAAAACTGTATCTCTGACTTTTCTAAAACTAGCCTGCTTTGTCAGGGGGAGGCAGAACTATGTGTTTGTGGGTGTTTTAAAGAAAATAAGACTTAATGGCAGAAATCCGCCAATAATCTAAATCTGTATAACCTTTAAATAAACAATTTCTTTTCTTTTCACCAAACTCTGGTATTGAGCGTTATGCTTCTGTCAGTGGGCAATCAGGCCCCGCATAACTGAACAGCCCATGGGTTCTGTTACACTACCTCACACTCAGTTAATGACTAGTTTTTATTTTCCTGAGATAAAAGAGATGTTCCACAGTACATATATACCACCACCTACTCAACAACATTCACACATATCCTGTCTTCCTTTTGTTACTATGGATGAACTTTTCATGCTCTCGAGGCTGACTGTTTCCTCTTTTATTAATCCCATCACTTCCTAACATACTTATGCATAGTGTACAATAGTTGTACTATCTCCTACATAATTACTTTTTACTTTTTTAGTCAGTTATTCCATTCAGCATAGAAACAGTTTGTAATTTCCCATTATAGAAGAATCCTCAGGACACCACCTTTTTCTGTTACTTTTAAAAAATCTCTCTGAATCACTATTAAAAAAAATATTTTAATAGTTTATTTTTATTGTATTTTTCCCATTATACCCTCTTCCACTTCCACCCCCCCAATCACCACACTGTTGTCCATGTCCATAAATTCTTTTTCCTTTTTAACTCAGTCCCACCACCCCTTAACCCCCTCCCCAGAGCTGTCAGCCTGCTCTCTGTTTATGAGTCTGTCTCTATTTTGCTTGTTAGTTTAGTTTGCTCATTAGATTCCACATATGAATTCACTATATGAGTGAAATCATATAGTATTTGTTTTTCTCTAACTGACTTATTTCACTTAATATAATGTTCTCCATGTCCATTCATGTTGTTGCAAAGGATAAATTTGTGTGTGTGTGTGTGTGTGTGTGTGTGTGGCTGAGTATCCCATTGTGTGTACCATAGTTGTTTTATCCAGTCACCTACTGATGGGCACTTGGGCTGCTTCCCAATGTTGGCTATTGTAAATAATGTTGCAGTGAACATAAGGTTGCAGATATTCTTTTGAATCAATGTTTTGGATTTCTCCAGATAAATTCCCACAAGTGGACTCTCTGGGTCATGATGTAGTTCCATTTTTAATTTTTTGAGGTAGCTCCATACTGCTTTCTACAGTGGTCGCACCAATCTGCATTCCCACGACAGTAAAAGTTTTGAAAAGTTTTCCTATACCTGTTGTCTCCAATCTGGCTCTGGCCTTTATCATTTCACTGGAATCGATTTTATCTCTAATGATCTTTTAGCATTACTTAACACAATGAAAAACTCTCTTCATTTTCCTAAGGAATCATTAATATTGGACAAACTTTGTTACTTCCTCCTTCTTGAAATATATTCTTTACTTGGCTTCAAGGATACAACAATTTTCTTCAACTTTACATGCTACACTTCTTCAGTCTTCTTTGCTTGTTTTTCTCATTATCCCAACTTCTGAATGTTGGAATAAACTGAGATACACTCTTCTCTATTGACGTTCAGTTCCTTAATAACTTATTCTATTTCTTACATTTAAATAACATATAACTGGTGAATTCCTTATTTACAACTCCCTCTCTTAAAACCTGATTAATATACCCAAGAATAAATTAGTCTCTCCTGAAATCTAATAAGCCTTTCAAATTTAAAAGTTCTAATATAAAAATTGTTAGAAAATTTCCTTTCTAACATATATTTTTCTTATTTTTTTTAGGTATATTTATGGATTATGTTGTTACAGTAGTTCCACTTTTTTCCCATTTGCTTCCCTCTGCCCAGTATCCCCCTTCCCTCCAGCAATCCCACCCCCTTTAGTTCATGTTCATATAAGTCGTGCATATAAGTTCTTTGGCTACACCCTTTCCTATATTATTCTTAACTTCCCCCTGTCTATTTTGTACCAACCAATTATGCTTCTTAATACCTGCACCATTTTCCCATTTCTCCCCCTCCCCACTCCCAGCTGATAACCCTTCAAATGATCCTCATACCTATGATTCTGTTCCTGTTCTGGTTTGCTTAGTTGGATTCTGCTTTTATTTTTTAGAATCAGTTGTTGATAGTTGTGAGTTTGTTGTCATTTTAGTGTTCATAGTTTTGATCTTTTTCTTAAGTCCCTTTGACATTTCATATAATAATGGCTTGGTGATGATGAACTCCTTTAGCTTTACCTTGTCTGAGAAGCACTTCATCTGCCCTTCCATTCCAAATGCTAGCTTTGCTGGATAGAGTAATCTTGGTTGTAGGTTGCTTTTCATCACATTGAATACTTCTTGCCAGTGCCTTCATGCTTGCAAAGTGTCCTCTGAGAAATCAGCTGATAGTCCTGTAGGCACCCCCCTGTAGGCAACTCTCCACCTCTTTCTTGCTGCCCCCAGGACTCTGTCTTTATCTTTCATCATTGGCATCTCAATCATGATGCATCCTGGTGTGGTCTCCTCTGGGTCCAGATCACCCAGAATCTTCTGTGTTTCCCAGACCTGTATGTCCATCTCCTTCGCAAAATTTGGAAAGTTTTTCTCATTTTTTTCAATTCTTGCTTCCTCATTCTGCACTGGTTGACTGTTTTTTTCTTCCTTATGTTCCAAATCATTTATTTGAACCCTGGTTTCCTTCCCTTCACCATTGGTTTTGTGTGGATTTTCCTTCATTTCACTTAGCATAGCCTTCACTTCTCTTATGCATTTGCCATACTCAAGCATATCTGTTAAGCCTATGAGCATCTTTATCACCAATATTTTGAATTCTGCATCTGTTAGGTTGTCTAGCTCCTCATCTCTTAGGTTGGATATCTCCTCATCGCTTAGTTCTCCCACTGGGACCTTGATCCGTTTCCCCTTTTGGGCCATACTTCTCTGCCTCCTCATTCTGACAGGCTCCTGTGTTTGTTTGCCTCCATGTCCCAGGTAGAGCTGTTGCTCTTGTTAAGTTGTAAGGGGCAGAGCCTTAGGGATTCGTCAGTACAAGGAGACCTGTTTCACCACCTTGTGGCACTGTATGTGGGGGAGGGGTCTGAGAGGAAACAGTGCCGCCTGCCCAGCACTCGCCCTTTTTCCAGGTACCTTTCCCACTTTTTCACTGGACTGGTGCCCCCCTAGCTACTCTTCTGGCCGTTGTTCCCAGGGTGGGTGAGGCTGTGGACATTCCGGGACCGTGGGGGTCCTTTAAACAAGCGGACTCTGCTGGGACCAGCAGTTTCTTCTTCCACCCCAACCCCCACTGGTCTGCATAGTGGGAAGCAATGAGGCTTGATTTTTCCTGGTCCTGGGACCATGGGCTCTTAGATCTGGTGAGGAGCTTGGAACGCTCCCCAGGAGTCCCTCCTGAACTTTTTAAAATGTGTGACTGCACTTTCTGCCAGCCCGCTGCTGCCGCTGCTGCTGCCACCACCACCACACTGCATCCTCTCTGCCCCTCCTACCTGTCTGGATGAGTGTTTCTTTTTTATATCTCTGTTTGCTGGATTTCCATGCAGTTTGATTTTCTGGAACTTCTGGTTGTTTCTAGTTTTGAGGCAGTCATATTCCTTCCTAGTTGTTGAGGGAGACATAGCGTGTCTGTCTATGCCTCCATCTTGGCGGGAAGTCCTCAATTTTTCTTTTTAACATAAACTTTTCTTTCTAATATATGTTTTCTAGTAAGGAAATGCTCTGCTCCTCCTATAATCTTCTCCATTGTAGAAATGGCAATCCTTATATTCTTAGTTGCTTAAATCAAAAATATTTAAAAAAATTTTTGATTTACATATTGTTTTTCTATTACAGTTGTCTCATTTTTCCCCCATTGGTCCCCCACCCACCCAGACCACCCCTTCTCCCACAGTCAATTTCCACCTCATTGTCCATGTTTATGGGTTATTCATACTAGTTCCTTATTAAACCCTTCGCATACTTACCCAACTTCTCTTCCTTCCACCCTCCCCCCTTGTAACTGTTAGTCTGTTCTTTGTTTACATGCCTCTGGTTCAATTTCACTCATTTGTTTGTGTTGTTTATTTGGTATTTGTCTTTCATTGCCTGGCTTATATTGCTAAGCATAATTCTCTCTTGTTCCATCCATGTTATTGCAAATGGTAGGAGTTCCTTCTTTCTTTCTTCTGCATAGTACTCCATTGCATAAATATACCACAGTTTTTTGATTCACTCATCTACAGATGGGCACTTAGGCTGTTTCCTGCCCTTGACTATTATAAAAAGTGCTGCTATGAACATAGGGGTGCATAGGTTATTTTGATTTGGAGTTTCAGGATTCTTCGGTTATAGTCCTAGCAGTGGAATCGCTGGTTCAAAAGGCATTTTTAGTTTTTTTGAGGAAATTCCATACTGTTTTCCATAGTGGCTACACGAATCTGCATTCCCACCAACAGTGCACTATGGTTCCCATTTCTCTACATCCTCACCAACACTCGTTGTTTATTGATTTGCTGATGATGGCCATTCTGAAGGAATGAAGTGGTATCTCATTGTGGTTTTTATTTGCATCTCTCAGATGACTAGTGATGTTGAGCCTTCTTTCATATGCCTATGGACCCTCTGTATGTCCTCTTTAGAGAAGTGTTTGTTCGAAGTCATCTTTAACTTTTTTATTGCTTTCCTACATCTATGTTAGATTTTTCAACAAGTTTCTTTGCTTTGCCTTCAAAATTATATACAGAATTATAACATTCTTGCTACCTCCACTACTACTAATACTAATTCTAACATTATCACCACCTACCAATTCTTTACTGTTTTCCCTTCCTCCAGATTTTCTTCCCCCCATAGCCTATTCTCAATATGAAAGCTAATAACATTTTTCTTAAAAGATCATGTATATTATGTCAATCCTTTGCTTGCTTCTCTTGTTCTCTCCAGGGGCTAGAGCAGTGTTTTGCACATAATGAGTGCTTCATTTGTTTTTGTTATGTAAATGAATGCAAGTTTCACGTGCATCTTCAGGTTGCCTTGTGGTGTAAAATAGCTGTTATTGCTCAAATCATCACATTCATATGCTAGACTTGAAAAAGAACAAGAATTAAAAAAAAGGAATGAAATATAGGCCTTTGCACAATGACTGTTCTTATTTAAAGGAACTCTCCAAAATATTTAACTGAAAAGCATGCACTTTCATATCATGGTCACTCCTTCTATCTATAAACAACATCGATGACTCTCCTCCTTGAAGTTAAGGAATCTTGTCATTACAGCAGAAGTGCTATTTTGAAAAGTTTAAATCTAGCTTGTAAATGGCAACATAATGTCATTACATGTCCTTTGGTAGGTTTGCTATGGAAAATCCCAAGCTGTACTAAAAGAACATGGCTAGATATTCAGACAGTAGCCCTTGCTGATGTTTCAGTTGAAAGCCAGTATTAAACATCAGACATGTGAGTAAAATGTCTCCAGGTAATAACAGCCTCCAGCCTAGGTGAGGCACCAGATCACACAGAACAGACAGGACTGCTTCACTGTACTTTATTGAGATTAATGGCTTTCAGAATCCATGAGCCCAATAAAATGATTGTTTCATGCCACTAAGTTTTAGAGTGGTTTATTATTACACAATAGGCAACTGGAACATGTGTATTAGGTTAGTATTTGGAATTCCAAATATGATCAAGATTTTGTTACTAGTTGCTCAACTTATATTCTGCTACAATTTCCTTTATCTTTTTGTACTTTATAAAACATGGATGTAGGTTTAGCTTTTTAATAATGGGTGCATGATGGTAAAAGTATTAAGACCTTTCATATTAGAAATCAATAATTTTATCCTTATGCCTTTTGACTGGGCATAGAATTGTTTCTTGAAAATTACCTTTGGTCAGTTTTCCAGTGCTTTGCTCTGTCATAGACATTAGTCCAGTATTGCAGCTCAGGAGTCTGATGCACCTGATTCTGAATATTTTGATGAAACTTGATTTTTTTTTCTATAAGATTTTACTTATTGCTACAGTCTGTCTCAGCATGAGAATTTTAAAATTCATTAAACTGAACACTCAGCAGATATTGTTAATCTAGAAGACATGTTGTTTTGGTTCTGTGGAATGATATTGTACTTCTTTGGTAACTTTTCTCCCACTATTTAACTTATTTTTTCAGAATCTCCTATTATGAAAATATTGGGCTGTTTAGATTAATCCCGTGGTTTTTAACTTTTTTTTTTTGTTTTCATCAACTTTCTGAAATGTGTTCTCAATTTTAATGTCCAAATGTTCTTTTTCCCCTGTGTTCTTTGTAATTGAAAAAATGAAGAATGTATTTTCTTTTGTTCCTTTTGTGGTTCTCTCCTTTCCTGGTATGTTTTTTCTTTGAATGGCTCATAATTTTGGCTTGTTTTCATATGTAAGTTTTCGGTAATTAAAGTAAGAGCAATAGCTGAATGATGTAAATGGGTTTTCTAAGGTATATTATAAGTTTTTCTGAAATTTCAAGTAGCTTTGATATATTTTTCACAAGGCAGGAAGCTTATGCCTTCTTTGTAACACCTTTAAATTATATCACCACCATAATTATGAAATCTTTAAAAAATAATTTAAAGTTTAGCTTGATGCAAATGTCATAGTTGCCAGGTTTACGAATGTGGGAGGTGAAGGAGACTGAGGAATCCAATTGAAAATGTTCTCTTTATAGCTGTCCTTCAATTATTCACATGGATTTTGCTTCACTCCCCTTTTCAGTACTGTGATACTAAAGATTCTGCATTAGAATTCTCTCAAAAACTTCTCTTAGAAAAATGATGTCTGCTTTTACTACTGCTTTCTCCTCTGTGTATTCTTTTTTTCCCTAAAATACATATTTTGACTATTTTTATTGTTTACACTATTACAGATGTCCCCAATTTCCACCCTTTGCCCACCTCCCCCATGCGCTCGTCTCCCCTTCCCCTCAGCCATCGCCACACTGTTGTCCCTGTCCCTGTGAAACAGAACCCATGGCTGCCCCATTGAAGCAGAACCCAAGGGTTGTTCAGTTATGAGGGGCCTGATTGCCCACCGCCAAAAAGCATAACTCCTAATACCAGAGTTTGGTGAAAAGAAAAGGAATAATTTATTTAAAGGTTATACAGATTTAGATTATTGGAAGATTTCTGCTGTTAAGTCTTATTTTCTTTAAAATATCCACAAACACATAGTTCTGCCTCCCCCTGCCAAACCAGGCTAGTTTTAGAAAAGTCAGAGAAAACATTTCCCTACTTCCCAGACACAGTTCAGCTTTACCAGCAGCTCCCAATCATTCGAGGCTGATTGGGGAGGTTTTGCCCATGTTGCGGTGTTCTCCAGATTTTAATGCAGAACTGTGTGGTTCTCCTTTCTACCTTCTTGCAAACTGTGTGGAGTTCCCTTTTCCCTTTAAAAACCAAATGGTTCTCTCTCTGCTACCTTATTTTTAAATCCCTATTGTGGCCTGTGACACAGCAGGCAGAGCGACCAATTGCAGCCACCCACGACATCTCATACAGACCCCATAAGCTTTTCCCCACCATTCTACAGTCAAAGTCCCTCCTGTCTCCTTGAGTCCCTGCTCTGTAACACATACATTATGCATATATGTTCTTTGGCTAATCCCTCCACCTTCTTTCATCTAGTCTCCCGCTCCCTCCCCTCTGACAGATGTCACTCTGTTCTATGTGTCCATGATTCTGTTTCTATTTTGTTCATCAGTTTATTTTGCTCATTAGATCTACATATAAGTAAGATTTCATCCATTTCTTTCTTCCCCAATTTTTCAAAGTATATTATCTAGTAATGTTCTCACTTCTTCACATCACCAGCACTCATTGCGATCGTATCAGTGGGGTTCAGAGAGGAGAGGCCAGGCAGTGCCTGTGCTCAGTCCTACCTTCTAGACTAGCAGCCATACTGGTTATTTGTTTGCTTATTCTAAACTCTCCAGGAAGTAGGTTTCTGTAAGAACAAAGGACTAAAAACTGATGGCAGACATGGAAGTAATTCTCCCAGCAGTTTCCTTAAATGGTTTGACACAGAGACAGTTTTTGTTAGTTCTTTTTGTTGTTGTTAAGGGCACAGGATATCTACTGAGGCACAACAGATTTTTCTATGTTTAAACGTAGTTGAGAAATTACTATATGTTTCTAAAACTCACTGAAGGATGAAACATACTTGTACTTGTCTAAGGGGTTTCCAGAAGTATCCAAAAAATGGTAACCATGCCAAAAGAGGTTCATAGGTAAAATGCTTTGATGAGTTATCATTCAAAGGGATTAGACCAATCTGAGGAATATAAAATGGCATTAATCTGTTAGTGGCAAATGTGGAAGGAACAAGATTTGGTATGTGCAAAGAGGGTTGTCCTAGAAAACAAAAGAAGAGAAACGTAGAGAAGTAATGAAAACTGGAAAATAATAAGTACTCAAGAGGATCTGTGGGTACTAAGTTTTAAAACAAAAAAAAATTTGACTATGGCATTAGCATAGAGTGTGTGCTTTACTCTAAAGCTTGTAGGCAATAGATGGTGTTGAAAATATATATGTAACTAAATGACAAGAAGATTTGTGTTTAATGAAGATTATCTTAGGAACTCTGAACAATATTAGAGAGAGGTTTTTATACATCATTAACAGTGTGGCCATTGTCAGAATGGAGAGATAATACAATTGCAACAGTGATGGAGGAAATCACATTGAAAGAACATATCAGTTCACTGAATGTAGCAAGAGAGAAAAAATCAAGGACTTGACCTACAATGACAAGAAATTGGTAAAGTGACTTACAGATATGTATGAAAAGGAAAATAATAAAACCTATTTTTTAATATGTTACAGTTATAAATTTGGAAGTCTTGATATGGAGGCATATAGAAAACTCTAGGTGAAATGTATGAATAGAATTAAGAAAATATGACTATGCTCTTCATCCATATTATGGGATATCTACAAAGCATTGAAAGTCAGTGCTTTCAGAAGGAATACTTTCAGGGTTATAGAAAGGAAGAGATTGCAACAATATGTGAAAGAAAACAAAGAGCATCTTTGTGGTTACGTTTATCTGGGAGCTAGAGGAGACAGAAGTGCCAGGGAAGGCAAGCAGTAGTTTCATGAGAGACACAAGGTCTCAGAGATAATAGTGTCTCTTGAGTTTTTTTTTTCCCCTGCAAATTTACAAATTGAATGAAACCTAAACATAATGCCTTAGGGGTGTGGAATCTCAGGAAAGGAAGGGTGGCTTGTAAAGCTTGTAGTGTGATTCAGGCATGAGTTGATACTCTAGACAGTTAATTACTTAATTTTTATAATTGAGCACTAAAGCAGTGTGGCAGTTGAATATTGCCTTCTTCAGGTAATAGCAAAGATGGGTGGAGGACCTGGGCCAGAGCACCCTGCTTCATCTTGTCTGGCCCCATCATTAGACAAACTATCCTCATGCTCGAAGGTGTATCACCTCTGGCCTCATTGCCTCATCTGGCATTGTTCTATTTATTCGGCTGCTGACCTTATTCCCATTAAAGTCATTGTTGCCCTAATTGCAATCTATTCTGTTCAGCACTTTCATAATATCTGTCACACAGGAAAGTAACACAGTCATAGAATTAGCATAGTCTGATTACTTGAAAGATATAACTTTCCAAATTGCTAAAGCTCACAGATATTTCATGAATTTGAATTGTTTTTCTGGCAAGTTTTTGAGAAATAGGAAACAATCACAGCCTAATCATTTTAATAATAATGTTATTTATTTATAAGATTTTTATTAACATCTGCAACTTAGACCTTTGATATAACGACTATCAAGTAGTATGTATCTATTATTCAGGCTGGCTTAAGTATAGAAGAGAATATGCATGTTTGTCAACAAAATGGGATTTAAAACCATTTGACAGGTTGTCCCTAAATATTACTCCTTGAAAAGAGCCCCAGGCAATCACTGAAATATCACCAGTGTAGGTAAAGTACAATTTTCATAGCAAAAGAAGTTTCTTGTAATTCTTTATGAGCATCCACAAACTATTAATAAGAGACTATAGAATGGCAAATGCACGAGACATTGTTTATACCCAGGACATTGAAACAAGTGAATTAAGTGATTAACCCCTGAAATGAGGTCAATGCATCGGAGAGGTATCTTTTGATTAAAAGCCAATGTTAGTCTTGTGAAAGGTTTGTGATATGTACTTTAAAAGATACAAACCTGCAACATTCTAAAGAGAATTAAGACAGCTCTTTAATTATATCTCTGTCTAAAATATGACTGTGAGAAATATACATCTATGTAATAGACACTCAAAATTCATTTAATTAATGAAGTTAGACATTCATTCCATAAAGCTCACTTATGTAAGATCTAGATTAAGTAGCTTCTAACTTTCAATTTTTGGGTGATACTGATTATTAACAACTTAATCTTATATAAGCAACTGCAACTTAATAGAAAATTCAAGAGGCAACTGGCTAGGTTGAAATGTTGCCTTATACTTTACTAAGTTCCTGATACAGGAAACTTCTAGAGTAGCAAAAACACTCAAGTGTCTTTGGTATTTTCAAGTATATTATTAGGTCCCCTTAAACAGTCTCAATACTGAGGTGCGAGATCTTGTCTAACTTCTGTAAGAATTTTAGATTAACCTAATCTTGTCCCAGAATCTCCAAGCCACCAAAGCTTTGATGAAGTTGAATAGGAGAACCCACCCAATTGTTTTTGAGTTCAGCATATCCAGTTTCTATAAACTGAAAATAATTGAATACACATCAAAAATTACTGCTGAAAGGATGTGAAAGTATTAAATTTGAAATACAGTATGTTAAAGTTAACAGTACAAGACTGTTATGTTATTGGCAAAACCCTGGTTCTTTTCACGATCTCATAAAGAATTACAGATCAGTGAACCTATCAGCATGCATGCAAAGTTTATTAGTGAATGAGAGAGCAAAAGTATGAGTTCCAAAGGCTGGGGTGGCAAGCTCATCCTAGTATGTCCAGAGGCCCTACAGCCAGAAGGGAAAGAATGCCAAGAGAGCAAGTCCTTCATTATGAGGACATATATAGTTGGTAGAATGGGGTGAAGAAGTTAACATCTTGATTGGCAGATAAACGTGGTACCAGCTTTTCTTGGGGGGATGTGACTACCCAAACTTAGGTATGTGTGGGGGTCTCTTAGCCTAAATTCTTATCTTGCTCCAGACTCCATTTGTTCATCTTGTTGTAAAACACATAAGTGAAGGGTTGGTGATTAATTGAAGTTGGGGCAGCTACCCAAAGTTATTTATATGCTCTTTCTGTAAGCATTAGGGACTCTCTGTAAAACAGATAGTGACCAGAGGTAGGCAATTAACCAAAGTTGGTTTATGGGTCTCTTCCCTTTGGACACCATGGACCCTCTTCTGCCTTTCCTGCCTTGAGATAAAAGCACAGTTTCAAAGGTTTTCCTTCCCAGGTAATGGAAAGCATACATAGAATTCCAAGGACTTCCCTCCTCCTATGCTAACATAGTGTTTCTTGTGATGTAGGAACACCTGGCCATATTATCAGATCAGGCCCAGGGATGTTGAGTTAGTGGGTGAAACATGTCTCCCCCTGCTTCTAGCCTCCTCTGTGAAGTTCTTTTTCAGATTGCAGTGGTGAGCGTCCTGCCTTTATTTCCCCTCTGCTGCTCATTCAACTGTAACAGTTAGACACACAGATTTCTCCTGCTGCTTCCTTCTGTACTGCTGCTACTGAGCTGGGTGTGTGTATAATTAGCTGCAATCCAGATAAACCTGCCTTGAAATTTAGTTAGGTAATTTCCATTAGTTCGATTAATTTTTCTTGACATATTCCTACATGCCACATTCTTCAAGGACAATATTAAGAATCATACTTAGATACCATAATAAAAATAATACAGTCTGAATCTTGTGAATCAGAGACAATTTTTTAAAAATGTGAGATAATACCAGTGGGTTTTTGTAATAATGCCAATAACTCTGCCATCCTTAAGTCATAAATGGTTCACTCACTATTTCCTCATTTTAATTCAAGGCCATTAGAAGTAGCATGGCCTAATAGCATGTAAGAGAATGCAGTTGTTTTTTAAATACGTAAAATTCATTCCCTGTTTATTTTCATCTCTTTAACTCACCTTGATCTCTTTCAATGACCAAAAAAGTTTTCAAGACTAGAAAGTTTGTGCGTACATGAATCAATGAGCAGGCAAAATTGAAGAAAAAATACTGAAGATCAAGTTGTATAGTTACTATCCTTCAGTTAAGGAAAGTTCATTCCAAAACTCCCTCTTGTTCCTAACTGGTAAGGGGAGAAAAATATGTTAATGTGTTTGGATTACATTAAAGTATTAAGAATAACTAAAAGAAAGGGAGGGGAAAGGTGCTAATGACAAAAGCACATGGAAGAGGCATTATTATATTACTGCTAATGCACATAAAATATTGCCTATTAAAATAGGATGGCAGTTTTACATACTATTAAATATATCAAAGCTGTGCTTCAATTACAAATCCTTTTGTATGTATGTTTTAAAAAATATGTCTTTGATAATGGAATGTCGCTGCACCTTCTTAAGTACAAAACAAGAGCTATTCTATATAATACAGTGCCAAAAAAAAAGAAAAATTACCACCAATAGTAACTGCATTTTGAGATCTCCAATATATAGATATAGATATAGATATATAGATACATTATGGATTTTCAAATTAGCATCTGGGCAGCCACTGAGTTAAAGAGCCTGAGCCTCTGGGTGTGTGATGGTTAACACAGTGATGTGCTGTGGTATTATTTTCACATGGTTATTTATGGAAATACATGATGTCTTTGAGAAGGAATACAAATAGAAAAGCACTTGGTCATGTTCGTCTATGATCTTATTTGTAAAGTAACTACAACAACTTTTGCTCAGAAATTAACAAACTTTTCATCTTGAAGAGTGTATGTATTAGTTTTATGAAAATTTCAAATGCATCAGTGTTCAAATTTACTTCACAGCTCTAAGCTGTATAATTCTGGTATTCCTAGCTGATTAAAAATGGCTAGTCAAAAATGCAAACAGTGATATTTTTATTAATTGGATACTGTAGAGAATGAAAGAGGCATAGGAAACAATACATGTGAAGAAAAATGCTGATTTTTAAGGGATTAGTTGCCATGATAATGAAAATAATAATATATCGACCGTTATAAAAAGACTGCTTTTTAACACAAACATATCTTCCTTTTACTCAGAATTTAACCTATTAACAAGTTCTTTTTCTTAAAAATACATCATCCATGCCTACAAATGTGTTTTTCTCTCACTAGAAAGTGGAAAGTATGTATTAAATCTAATTGTTTAGTTTTCTCTTTAGTGTCATAGAAGTCAGCCAAATTACTTACTCAATTAGCTTATCTTTTGTGAACTGTTTGGGTTTTTATTTTTTCATTTATTTTTTCCCTGTACTCCTGTTGCCCTCAAATTCCAACCTTTCCTGGGTTGGAGTTTGAAGGAAAGGAAAGCAACTAAAGGAACATAGAAATCCCTTCCAAGTTTAGGCTTTCAGGAGCTGATGTTGCACTTTCTGGTCTTGAGTGTTGTTAAATTTTGACTCTTTTTCTGAAGAAATATTATTGTAAATTCTTCTAACATAACTCCCTCACCACCCCTACTTGAGATAAGTGATGCATTCTTCTTTATGAGACCTTAGGAGTTGTCCTTTGGTCTCTGGTTCTTGGGGTGCCATCAGTCAGCCATCCTGTAGATAAGGTCCACATGGAAAGCTATTTTGTGAGTGAAAAACTCTTTCTTCATTGTCTTCCTTAAATACTCTGACTGTGCCTGATAATACTACCTAGTAGCAAACAACTTCTTCACTTTCCTCTTTGAGTTGCTTGTTCTTGAGAGTTTTTAGAGAGGAGTCATATGCCTGTCCACTGAGCCCCTATAATTTCAAGAGACAGTAATTAATCTATCCTAGTTTTTATCTTAAATCTCTTGCTTGAGTTAAGCTAAAGAAGGAATAAATACCTACCTCTTATCCTGTAGTGACAATCAAAGAAGAACGAATTAAGTTGTGATTGTGAATCACTTTTGAAAACTAAACTAAAAAAAAAGTTATTATTTAAGAAATAGAAAAGGTTCTTTTTCTTCCAAATAAGTATATGGATGATGTGTGGTAGGCAGAATAATTGAATAATAATAACCCTCCTCTGAACTCCACTACAAAGATATTAGGTCTAATCTCTAAAGAAAAAAAGGTCTTTGCAGATATGATTAATGTAAGGATTGACATATGAGGAAAATACCTTGGGTTGTCTGGAGGGCTCTACATGAAATCACCTGTTCTTATAAGAGATCAGAACAGGGAGATTTGGCATGTACACAGAGAAGGCAACGTAAAGATAGAGCAAAAAGAAATATCAATTTCTTGGCTTTGAAAATCAGAATAACACAGTCAAGGCCAAGGTAGGCTGAGACCACTAAAAACTGGAAGCGATAACAAGGTATAAATTCTACCCAGAGCCTCTGGAGCAGTGGTTCTCAACCTTCCCAGTGCCGCGAGCTTTTAATACAGTTCCTCATGTTGTGGTGACCCCCAACCATAAAATTATTTTTGTTGCTACTTCATAACTGTAATTTTGCTACTGTTATGAATCGTAATGTAAATATCTGATATGCAGGGTGTATTTTCATTGTTACAAATTGAACATAATTAAAGCATAGTGATTAATCACAAAAACAATATGTAATTATATATGTGTTTTCCGATGGTCTTAGGCAACCCCTGTGAAAGGATCGTTCGACCCCCAAAGGGGTCGTGACCTACAGGTTGAGAACCGCTGCTCTGGAGGGAGTGTGTTCTTGCTACTGCTTTGATTTTAGCATGGTGATGCTAATTTCAGGATTTTGGCTGTTAGAACTATAAGAAAATACATTTTTGTGGTTTTAAGTGACTAAATTTTTGTAATTAGTATAGTTAGTTATAAGAAAATGAAACAGCTGGAAAGAAATATTTTATATTCTTTTCTTTGCATGAATGGTTTTGATTTTTGATGCTTGGTAATATATCTGTCATTGCTTTAGTCAACCATCACTCAAGGCTTTTTAATTTACAGTGGCTCTAAAAGAAATTTTAACAGCTATAAAAAATATCAACCTTATCACAAACAAATTTGTTAATCATATTTTAAAAACATTTTTCAAGATATAGTTATAGAATATGATATATTCCTATATCACACGAGTCATTGGTTTTCAAGAGGATAGCCATGAAACATTTGTTCCAATTAAGGAAACATAATTTTCAACCTTTATATAAAAGAAAAAGAACACACTCTTGGGACATTTTAAAAGAAAAGAATTTTTTTCCATGGGTGGAGTATGTGGAAGATTTTTTTTTTTTTTTTTATCATACGAATGAGATAACTTTTTGTGGTCAGGGTCCTAGAGTCACCATTATGGAAGTTGTAAACTTTCTTGGTTAAACTACTGATAATTGAAAAATGGGAAGATTCAGGCAACCTTAATGACTTTCCAAAGCTGAGGCAATTGCTTTACTAAGATAGAACTAAGATATAAACTTCTTTAATATTTTTGAAAATAAAAATATGCAAGCACTTCATAATTCTTTCAAGATTATATCTGTTTGTCAGTCCATCCTTTCTATTGAACTTTTACATTTTTCTCAATCTGTATGAATATTTTAATAACCTGGATACAAATCTTCATTTTACATATATAGAAAATGTCTTCTTCCAGTATTTTGGTATCTTCTAATTTTAAAATGCCTTTATTTGCACAATGTTTATGTTTTTTTTATTTTACAAAAGTCCAATTTCCTAACATTTTATTTAAATATTTTATTTTTTAATATATTATTGAAAAAGAACCTATCCAGTTTATGACAGAATTATAAAAATTATATCCTAAATTTTGTTTTAAACTTTTTCCTTTTAGGTATGTTCTTTACCAATAATTGATTATTACCTACATGTGATGTAGTTATTTTATATTTTTATATGGAAAAGCAATTACTTGTATAACATTACTTTTATTTTAGTGTCATATAAACTATTAAATGTCCATTCAAGCAATGTTTTAATTAATAACTGTGTTTCTTTGTATGTTATATTTTTATAGCATTATAAAAGGGAACTATCCCTTCTTGTTTGGTTTTTAAAATCTTATTGTCTATTCTGTGACTTTATTCAGTCATATAAAATTTAGAATCAATATTCTGCAAATTTTTGTGGGAAATTTTGTTGATTATTATTGATATAAACAATTCTTAGTTACTTTAAAAATTGATATATTTATCATACTTATTTTCCCATCTATGAACATAGTACACCTCTTTATTTTTTCAGTTTGTTTGCTTTTTAATAACATTTTACACTCTTTGTCTAGGAATCACTTCACTTCTATAAATCTGCACAATACTAGAGTGTGTTGATTCACCATCAGCTACTCCGTAGAGCTTATGGATGGGAATTTGGATTATTTCTAATTTTAATTTTAATAATTATCATCGTCATCAACAATGTTACAGTTACATAATTTCATATTTTTCCAAGTTTACATTTGATATCGATTACTAGAAATTTGGTGGTCATGTAATATAGTCAATATGTAGTTGGTTATATTTTGATAATTTTTCCTCCTTATGGATAATGACCATTTTGGCCTCCACTGCAATGTATGAGAATCTGTATCCTCACAGCCTTGCTAGCAGGTATCTCATCACGATGTTGGATTTTTACAAATATAATAGGTGAAGGATGATATTTCAGTTTAGTTTTAAGTTGAAGTTTTTTTCTATGAAAGATTTAAAGTGCCTAATTATATATTTATTTTATCTGAATTTCCATTACTGTAGCTTGATTGTTCATACATTTTAACCATTTTTATTTTTATTTTTTTGGCATTTTATTTCAATTTTTTACAGAGATTTCATTTTAATTATTATAGCTTGCAATAATTTTTACTATTTTGTTATGTCACTTTGACTTAGTTTGTGATAACATTTTACTTTGCCTTCAAAAATAGACCAATAGTCTTTTTCTTCCAAGGCTAATTAATTATTGCTACATCATCCATATTTTCACTAATAATTTGACATTCTACTTTTATTAAGTATTAAATTTCTATAAATCTTGGGTATCTTTTTGGAGTTCCCATTCTGTTTTATTAGGTGTTCCATTTATCTATACACAAATTCCATGTGAGCTTAATAATGGAGGCTTTGTAAAATGTTTCAATCTCTGATATACCTACTCCCTATTATTGTTTTTTTCCTCAGCTTTTCTGGTTAATCAAAATGGTTTAAATTGCCATCAAAATTTATAATCTTATTTTTCTTATTTTCCTAAAGTGACTATTTTTTATGTGATCATGGTACTTTTACAAACTAACAAGAGAAAATGAAATTTTTAAGATGTAAGGTGTCTTGTCCAAGTATGTGGTATCTCTTTCATTTGTTTATCTCTTCTTTTGTGTGCTTTAGAAGTATTTTAAAGTTTGACCTCACAGAATCATAGAGTTTTTACTAATTTCTTGTTAACTTTATGCCTAGATATTTTAGCTGTGTTGTTGCTATTGCAAATGGGATCTTCATTTTGTTATATAACCTAAATGCTTATTTTTTATATGTGGCATCTAAACGTTAATTTTCTTAAATTGCAATATGGTAATTTTAATTTATTAAAGTATCTTATCTATAGTAGTCTTTTTTCATTGGTTCTTTTTTTATATATACATGTATATACATACATGTGTTACATGTATGCATATTAATCAATACATACATATACATATAGTCAAATCCTATTTTATCAAGCATTTTTATGATGAAGAGGCCTTACCTTTTTTTAAAACAATTTTATTTATTTATTTGTTTGTTTTTAGAGAGAGGGGGAAGGAGAAAGAGAGGGAGAGAAACATTACTGTGTGGTTGCCTCTCACATGCACCCAACTGGGAACCTGACGTGCAACCTAGTAATGTGCCCTGACTGGGAATTGAACCAGCAACACTTGGTTCACAGGCTGATGCTCAATCCACTGAGCCACAGCAGCCAGGGTAATAGGTCTTAACTTTTATCAAAAGGAGTTAGCCAACACTTCTGTGGAAATTA
This sequence comes from Furipterus horrens, assembly GCF_987537825.1. Lineage (NCBI taxonomy): Eukaryota > Metazoa > Chordata > Mammalia > Chiroptera > Furipteridae > Furipterus > Furipterus horrens. Next base: position 176,458,544 of record NW_028327172.1, read on the forward strand.
TATATGTTTTAATTTTTATGCTGCTTAATACTTTCATGAAAATGTTAAGCTAGTAATCTTATTGCATTAATTTTTCAACTCTACCTAGCAAATACATAATTTGAATTACATTACAAACCATCTAATGAAAGAATAATTTTATCATCAGTCATCTCTATTATTACCACATATTATAGAATCTATTTTAGAATATATGTTTATGCCACTAAACTTTCATATTCTTCTGCCAGTACCACTTATTTTTCATAATGTAGCTTTGTAATATATTTAATCAGAAGAGGCAAATTTCATCTTTGTTCTTATTATTGTTCTCATTTTTTTAACATTGTCTTGGCCATCTGTGCATACATATTATCGCAAATTAATTTTTAGATTTTGAGACAAGTCCCCAAAAGACTGTTCAAAATTTTAAAAACTGAGATTTTATTGAATTAACTAATATGAGTAAGATTAAAACTTCATATCATGTAATTTTTCTCCTCCGTAAACTTGATTTATTTTCCATTTATTTAGAATTTCTTGGTTAAACTTCAGTAAATTCTTAATGTTTCTTTACCGCCAAAAATTTTCCATGATCTAAAACTACCTATATCTCCAGCTTCTCTCCTCTTTGCTATCCACCTGCCAGTCACTTTCTCTTGAATCTGCCAAGCCTCTTCCTGTTATAGAGCATCTTCACCCTGTTCTAGTTGCTTGGGAACTCTTTCCTCTAATATTTACATTGTGGACCTTTCTTGTCATTCAGATCTGAGAATACCTGTCACCTTTTCATAGAGGCTTCCCTTATATTACTCCAGTATAGTCTCTTAGTCAGTATATAGCAAACTATTATTTGAAAAACTCTTATCTAATATTTTTCTTACACTGGTGGTAATAACTAACATCTCTGTTTATTATCTGTCTTGCTGTACTGAAAAAGAAAAATCTGTCAGACCAAAATGTTTGTCTACTTTATTTACTGTTGATACTCTATCTCCCCCCAAACAAAAAATAACTGAGTCTGAACTAAAACTTTATATATGAAAGAATGCTTATCTATAAGGAATTTTATTTTAATTTTAGATGTAATACCTGAAAATATACACTTGGTTCTCATAGAGACTTGAAAAATGATATTTACAGTAAAATCCCTTTTTTATCTTCCAATAAAATGGCTTTCTTATCTCCCTTTCTTATCTAACAGATAGATAGATAGATATAGATATATTTCTATTCTTAACACTTCCAGCATTTTTATTTGTAACACTTTTCAGTAGAAAGCCTATATGCCTCTTTACCTTTAAAAATATACTTTATGTTCTTCAACATTGTAAAGGGGAGAGTGAAAGAAGAACAACTAAGGGGATGGCATAATAAAAATTTTTTAAATTCCTCCCAAGAAAAGATGTTATTACTAATAAGTGTAGATATTAGAACTTTAGATGATACATACTGATAAGTGTTACAATGACACCTGAAAAGAAAAACTTGATAGTATATGACAGGCTGATTGTAGATGTAGGGTTTTGAGCCTTATGAGGAAATTTTAATCATGTTATATTGTTATATTTTCTTTAATTCTGTAGAAAGCAGATTAGTTTAATGGTCATAATCACTTATGTTGATTAGTTTTCTTTCCAGCTGGCTCTTTGGTATAATGGATGTTTTCAAGCAGAATGATGTTTATCTGCAAATATTGTTTTATAAAAGCAGACATTTTTAAAGACAATATACCAGTGTTTTTACAGTTAAGCAAAACATTTTCCTTACATTTCACATATATTGTGATAATCAGGGCCGTGACCAATAACAATAATAACTAGAGTCAGACATTAAGGATCTAAAAGAGCTAAAGAAAAGACAATAAATATACTTAGTTATGACAAAAGACCAGTTTAAATGAAGAGATAAGATCAAATATATGTGCATCTCAAGAAAATTAGAAAAAGAAGTACCAGTTCTTTCAAAATCAGTACTGAATCATTATGCATATGTGAACATTTGTTTTTAGTTACTTTGGTATATTTCTCTCTCTTTTTTTTAGTATATTTTATTGATTATGTTGTTACAGTAGTTCCAATTTTTTCCCCTTTGCTCCCCTCTGCCCAGTACCCCCTTCCCTCCAGCAATCCCACCCCCATTAGTTCATGTCCATGGGTAGTGCATATAAGTTATTTGGCTTCACCCTTTCCTATATTATTAACTTCCCCCTGTCTCTTTTGTCCTAACCAATTATGCTTCTGAGTCCCTGGATCATTTCCCCATTTCTCCCCCTCCCCCCTCCCAGCTGATAATCCTCCAAATGATCCTCATACCTATGATTCTGTTCCTATTCTGGTTTGCTTAGTTGGATTTTGTTTTTATTTTTTAGATTCAGTTGTTGATAGTTGTGAGTTTGTTGTCATTTTAGTGTTCATAGTTTTGATCTTCTTTTTCTTAAATAAGTCCCTTTGACATTTCATACAATAATGGCTTGGTAATGATGAACTCCTTTAGCTTCACCTTGTCTGAGAAGCACTTCATCTGCCCTTCCATTCCAAATGATAGCTTTGCTGGATAGAGTAATCTTGGTTGTAGGTTGCTTTTCATCACATTGGATACTTCTTGCCAGTCCCTTCATGCTTGCAAAGTGTCCTCTGAGAAATCAGCTGATAGTCCTATACGCACCCCACTGTAGGCAGCTCTCTATCTCTGTCTTGCTGCCCCCAGGATTCTGTCTTTATCTTTCACCTTTAGCATCTCACTCATGATGCATCCTGGTGTGTGGTCCCCTGTGGGTCCAGCTCACCCGGGACCCTCCGTGCTTCCCGAACCTGTATGTCCATTTCCTTTGTAAAATTTGGGAAGTTTTTCTCATTTTTTTCAATTCTTGCTTCCTCATTCTGCACTGGTTGACTGTTTTTTTTTTCTTTCTTATGTTCCAAATCATTTATTTGAACCCTGGTTTCCTTCCCTTCACCATTGGTTTTGTGTGGGTTTTCCTTCATTTCACTCAGCATAGCCTTCACTTCTTCTCTTATGTGTTCGCCATGCTCAAGAATATCTGTCAAGCCTGTGAGCATCTTAATCACCAGTGTTTTGAACTCTGCATCTGTTAGGTTGTCTATCTTCTCATCTGTGAGGTTAGCTATCTCTTCGTCACTTAGTTCTCCCACTGGAACCTTGATCCATTCCCCCTTTTGGGCCATACTTCTCTGTCTCCTCATTTTGACAGGCTCCTGTGTTTGTTTGCCTCTGTGTCCCAGTCCCAGGTAGAGCTGTCATTCCTGTTACATTGTAAGGGGAAGACTTTTAGGGATTCATCAGTACAGGGCGACCTGTTTCACCACGTTGTGGTGCTGTATGTGGGGGAGGTGTCCGAGAGGAAACAATGCCACCTGCACAGCACTCGCCCCTTTTCAAGTAACCTTTCCCACTTTTGCACCAGACTGGTGCCCCTCTAGCTTCTGCCCTGGTCATCATTCCCAGAGTGGGTGGGTCTGCTGACATTCTAGGACTGTGGGGGCCCTTTAAACAAGCAGACTCAGCTGAGACTGGCAGTTTTTTCCTCCACCCCACCCCCCACTAGTCTGCACAGTTAGAAACAAGGAGGCTTGGTTTTCCCCAGTGCTGGGATTGTGAGCTGTGAGGTCTGATGAGGAGCTGGGAACACTCCCCAGGAGTCCCTCCTGAATTTTCAAAATGTGTGACTGTGCTTTCTGCCAACCTGACGCTGCTGCCACTGCTTCGGACACCACACCACATCCTCTCAGCCCCGGCTCCACCCCTTCTACCTGTCTGGATGAGTGTTTCTTCTTTATATCTCCGTTTGCTGGATTCAATGCAGTTTGGTTTTCTGGAACTTCTGGTAGTTTCTAGTTTTGAGATAGTTGTATTCCTTCTTACTTGTGGAGGGAGACACAGCGTGTTTATCTACACCTTCATCTTGGCCGGAAGTCTATTTGTTATTAATAAAATTATATGATGTCTTATCAACAGTTACCTAAAATTTCTCTTTTATTTGTATGAGTTTGCACATATATGAAAGAACAAAAATGATTAAAGAACAGATTTGTATAATACTCTAATATATAATAGTTACAATACAGTTAAGTCCAATATCCACATTTTATAGCCTATAGTTTTTAAAAAGCCAAAATACAAACATCTGGAAAGAACTCTAAACTTACAGGAAAACTGTAAGATTGAATTTTAATAATTCCACTTGTAGATGACATTTTGCCAGCATGTATTTCCCTGTCCAATCCAAGCCAGAGATTTCTGCATGTTCAGTTTCTGATGTGTTGGTAATTTAGGTCATGATACAATATCTAAGGTTCTTGCAAATCCATAGTGTTTGTATTTCTATGATTCTTCAAGAAATACTACATCCAGGATGACCATTTTTGACACTACTTATTACATCATATTTAAAACAATATACTACATGTAATTTTTTATGAGACATGGCTTATTTTCTTCTGTAGTACTTTCCAAATAACTATAATCCACTGCCAAGAGTATGATTCCCACCAACAGACTCCAAAACAAAATGGAAAAAGTCTGTTAAGAGAAATCTTTGTTTGGTATACCACTTTGTCCTACAAACACATTATGTACCAGGAGTCTACTGAAAGCCATACATTAGAGAGAATATAAAGGGTGGGAATAGTGAAGTCCATTATCTTGTCTTTCTGCCTCCCTCCTAGTTACTCAAAAGTACAAACATACACAAAGAAGATGAAGTACTTTGAATAAATATGTTATATTAAGTTATTAGAAACTACTTCTAAGACACTTCTCTGTTTGCTTATTCATGTGAGTCTTGTTTCATTTACTAATAATAGAAAAAGCCCCCTACTGTGTTTAAAGGAGAAAGCTAGTGGCTGGAAGTCCAAGTACCACTTCATAAAACAGCAGGTCCTGATTTTTTTTTTTTTTTTTTTATGTGAAGGACAATATTATCAGTTTATGGTATTAAAATAACAACTGTTTGGTATTGAACACATTCCTTATTTTTATCTTTGTTTTAGATACTTCTAAGGAATTTACTTTTCCTTTACTAAGTATAGCTTAGTCTTATCACACTTAGTTTATGTTATGTTGCTTTTACACTGGCCTTGTTACATAAGCGATGTCCATTTCATGCACAATACTTGCTACTTGGGTGTGTATAGTGAGTGTGTGTATGCATAGAGATGGAAAAATATCTGAAGTAGGTCTGTTCACTGTTTTTAAAAACCTCAAACACCAAGACATTTTTCTCTTTCCTTTAAGCTGAATACATTTAAGATGTTTGATTTTAATCTCTCTATATAAACTGAATTCAATATCCATAAAGGGTTCAACTCTTACTTTAATTTCCTAAACTGTACATTTTGAGAAGGGCCCTGGCTGGTTTAGCTCAGTGGATTGAGCATCGGCCTGCGAGCTAAGTGTCGCTGGTTCGATCTTCCAGTCAGGGTACATCAGAGAAGGAAAACTCTGACTCCAAAAAACCTCCGCTGCCTTGCGGCATACCTCTTCAGGGGAAAGGCTAAGGGAGTAAACCCCGACAGAAAATCTGGAGCTGGAGTCCCTAAGGCGGTTTGACGTTGTAGTCAACACCGGCAACTCCTGCGGCGCACCTGAAGCCAAGCTGTATTGACTCCGTCTTTCCCTTGGACCCTTCAGCTGCGAAGAGAGGGGGGGTCTGCTGCATGGGCAACAGCAGACCCTCCATATCACCCTGCCCAGGCTCTGTAGCTTCAGCTCCACTGGAGAGGACACTCCAGCGTCATCGCAAGATGTCGATTCAACACGGGAGGAGACAGATACCGTGTCACTCCCGAGTCAGACTGCACAGCCATTCTCGGCGGTGCAGATAGACTCTTAAGAAGCTACACCATCGTCTCTCGAGACGGACGGCTGCCGACGACATTTTGAGAAAATGTAGCATGCAGGCTTTTTAAATTGAGAAGTTCAGATTTTGTGTTAAAAACAAACAAATAACAACAACAAAACACACACACAAGTGACACATCTTTTTTCAGCTGTGGCTCTCAGAAAAATAACAGTTTATGTTCAAAATATCTATAATTTACTTGAAGGTTTAACAACTAAAGTAGCTTCCCAATTTGAGCCAATCACCTAAGGTGTTCTTTCCTGTGCCAACTTTATTTAATACTACTCTGTATTCCTCAGTAGCTTTCCTGGATTATCTCCACTACATGAAATAGAATCAGTAACAAATAAATTCAGAATTGAAAAAGGCTGAGGATTAAAAATATTCCATTTTTCCCAAGTTTCTATGAAAAAATTGAAGTCTGTAGAATTTAACTAAATGAAAACACAACTAATCTTAGAAACTAGGTCTCTTAAATTCCTGCTAGTCTTTTTCCACCACCTTACATTTTAATTCTCTAGATTCTTTTACCTCCAGTCTTGAGTATGTCATAAATAGAAAGCAATAGATATGCTCATCTGAAAGCAGGGATAAACTTAAGTTTAAAACCGTTCATATTGGGCATTGCTACTCATGAAGTTCAAAATACTTTTATTTAATCCTGTTTTCAAATGTTAAAAATATATTAATTAGAATAGAAATCTGAATAAATGAAGTGATGAATAATAGACTGAAAATGAACAGAAGGAATTATTAAATCTAACTAAAATGTCCTAAGAAATCTAAACAGTCTTTAATCCTCAATCTATAAAATTACACTTTACATATATTCAAATAATGAAATAGAATAACCTTAGCGGGTATGGCTTAGTTGGTTGGAGCATTATCCTATAATTAGAAAGGCCTCTGGTTCAATTCCAGGTCAGGACACATACCTATATTACAGGTTCAGTACCTGGTTGGGGCATGTCTGAGAGGCAACAGATTGATGTTTCTGTCTCACATTGAGGTTTTCTCCTTCTCTCTCTCCCTTCCTTCCCCTTTCTCTAAAAATCAATAAGCATGTCCTTGGGTGGGGATAAAAAATAAAATAGAATTGAATAAAATGAAATATTTATGTTAAAAAACAAAACCAAACCAGAGGTGTCCCTATTGGGGAAATGCACATTTTCTAACACCAGCATTTCCTATTTTGTTACATGTTTCAGAGTTGAATCATTCATAACAGAAGGCTGCATATGTAGTAGATATTTCTATAAGTAATATCAAAATCTTCCCACTCACTTTCATTTGTGTTTTATTTTCATGCATTTTAGTATTGTGAATATATAAAAACATAATTTAGATAAATTTCCCATCAAAATTCTGTGAACCTAGAAAATAAAAATCTACCTTATCAGATCTACTTTAAAAATAAAGAAAACTGGAAAATTAATTCAGGAGAAACAAAGTTAATTTAGCACATAGGATTTTCTCTCTCACTCTCTTTGGTCTTCAGAATTCTTTGTTTAAAGGATGATCTATTACTGATAATAACAAGGGAGGTATTTAGAATATTTTCATTTGATATTATGATACACTTTACCCTTCATGCCAAGGAGAGTGATAGGAATGTCAGATGATACTTACTGTCACAGTTCTCAGTACCCAAAAAATGTGTTTTCCCTTTGTTGGTGCCTAGATTTGCATGCGCTCCACCAACTATCCTACCGAAAATTTTCACGTTTTTAACAATTATTTTTTGTTTTCATTGAATTTGGTCATTATCCACCCAGAGGATTTTTGTGCTTACTCCAAAGTTTAAAAAAGTCTTCATTTCTAAGACACTCCATAAAAGGTCACCAGGATACAAAATGATCTGATAAATTTAAAGTTCCTAAGCATGTTTATAACCAGAATTAGAGAACATAATTATTTTAAAGGAACAAAGAATACCCAAACAAATGTTTATATGACTATTGACTTGAATCTGTAACCCAAACCTCTATTACAGGTCTGTCTTATAAATGACCTTTTGTTATTGTAGCTTTCCATTAAATTATGCAGTGGGACAAAGGTATACTAATATGCTAATCTGAAATTTCCCATGATTGCAGCATAAACAGTGTTTAGTAACAGCCTTGTTTCCTCTGGAAAATCAGTATCAGTTGTTTCAGATTTTATGATATAGTTATATGTGATCTTCCCTAAACCATTCCCCTATTTGTTCTTCCTTAGTCAAGTCAACTCATTATAGACAATTTTCTCAAGTGGCTTTATGTTTGGATTAAAGGAAAACTGACTAATGCAGAGGGTATAGAGGCTCATGAGACTGTGCCATTTTTTCATGCTAGCTTTGCCTTCAAGACATGCTCAAACCCGATTCAATCTCCATATTGAATTTCCCTTGATGAGTACTACTGCAAATGCCCAAATGTATTGCTTGTTGGCTTACATAACTCTATATTCATATGCTTAATTTTCAGTCTCTACTTAGAGATCATTAGCAAACCAGAAACTATTTTTCAATGGAGAATAGTTAGCCACAATAGATGGCATATCTTTGCTTTAATATCATAAGGGTCTGTTCTGTCATTTTCCATTAAGAATGGGTCAAAGTTTCCATAGAGCCTCCTTATCTGCCACAAATATAATACTTCAAATAACATTCATTCTGCTAGATCATAAGGCCTAAATGTCAAACTAATTTGCACAGCAACCTGAATCTGTTGCAGAGCTCATTAATATAGCTTCAAAAGTGTGGAGAATATATCAGTAAATAGAATTCAGCAATATGTAAAAAAAAAAAAAAAAAAAAGACATGTATTATGACCAAGAGGAACTTATCCCACAAATACAAGGTTTAACTTTTGAAAAAGCTACAGGTTAAAATTATATTCACCACAATACAAGACATTATTTTTTAGGCTCAGAAAGAAGTCGACATGGCAATAATTTCCTTTCTTACCACTTTTATTCAACATTTAATTAGAGGGCCAAGCACTATCATAATGAAAGAAAATACTAAATAAAGCCATACGGTTTTGAAAAAGAGATGACCTTATTTGCAAGTTACTTGATTTACATGTAGAAAATTGTATTAATTTTTAAAAAATACTAAAATAATTAGTGAATGGATAAAGTGTACTGTATATAAAATAATTTTTTCTGTACTCGATAAATAATAATTAGAAAATAAAATTTATAAATATAATGTGTAACAGAATAAAATAAAACAAAATAATTTGGAGTTGTCTTACAAAAATCTGTAATACCCACATACTAAAAATAGAAAACAAGGCAGAGAAAAATTAAGGAATGTATAAGTAAATGGAGAGATGGACCATATGTATGGCTAGAAGAGCTCAAAATATAAAATGAAAATTGTCTAAAAATTGGTCTGTAAATTTAATGCAATTATAAACCAAATTTCTGCTGACATGTTGTAAATATTCCAAGCTGATTCTATATTTGTGTAGAATTTCAAATGACCTATAGTACTCAAAACAACCTCAAAATAATGGCACATTTGGACTTATTATCTCAGAACAATGCTGGCATCATAGAATTATATACTCACTTAAGTTGTATGTATTGGTTGGCTTAAAGTTATTTATATTATTCTTTATTTATATTTCTGTGCCGTTAATTCCTGTAATGCCATCCAAAAATGTCATATTTGTAATGAAAGCTTTTGGGAGGGAGGTTCTTGTTTGCTAAGTATAATATCTAAGTTATCAGTAAGTATACTTCCACTGATTCATCTGTACTTTAATTGTGTTACATTTTTCTGGCTATTTGTATGACTTCTATTCTCATTTTATATATAACATAAATATATAAAATAATCTATATAATATAAATATATATATTATTTATATAATACACTAATGACAGATAAATGTAACTATTTAAAATAATACATATACTGAAGTATATACACACATATATGTGTATGTATGTGATATACATAATACATAAATATAAAATCTCATTATTTGCTTTGTTTTGTATTTTCCAGAAAATGCACACTCTTTCTATTGTGTAGAAGTTTGAGGTGAAGAAGTTATGGATTTAATAAGGTTGAGATCACTCTTGGATAATTTAGCTGCCAATTTTTGCACTACCATTACAAAGGGGTGAGGTTCTTATCAAGTTATTGGTTGAGCAAGGAGGTAATTTGGTTTCAGATATTGCCTTATTTATAGTTTTGCAGAATCAGAATGCAATCCTGTAAGAATGTTCAAGATTTTATGAATTCTCTACTTTTAAAAACTCCATTTTGCTTACTCATGAAATTCTGGTGTGGGGAAAGGATGTTTTATAGAACTAAATAATTTTATATTTAGAGTCTTCCCAATTCTAGCCTATCCTTTCACTTATCCTGTCATAAACGAATTTTTCAATTTTCTCATGACCCTGTAAAATCTTTGTTAGGCCAACTAACTGCTCTGCTATTTCAATTGTACTAGGTCCTCACATCCAGGTATGGATGCTATCGGTTTGGCCAAAGAGTCTTCTATGTTTTTTTTTCCCCGTAAGATGGCTCCAGTAGTACTTAGTTATCTTTAACTTCATTCAAAACAATTTTGTTAGATTTCATTATGACAGCTGTCATATCAGCATGCATTAAAAAAAACATCAAAATTGGTGAATTTTTGTGTAGCCATTTTAATATTGAAGATGGAAGAAAATACACAACATTTTTGGCACATTATGCTTTATTATTTCAAAAAAGGTAAAAACACGACTGAAATGCAAAAAAAAAAAAAAAAGATTTGTGCAGTGTATGGGGAAAGTGCTATGACTGATCAAATGTGTCAAAAGTGGTTTGTGAAGTTTTGTGCTAGAGATTTCTCACTGGACAATGTTCCATGGTGGGGTAGACCATTTGAAGTTGATAGCGATGAAATTGAGACATTAATTGAGAACAATCAACCTTCTACCACTCGGGAGATAGCTGACATACTCAAGACATCCAAATCAATAGTTATTGGTGAAAATGAAAAATGTGTCTCTTATTTTATGGAAAGAAAACCATACAGACTTTTTAGCTAACTCAATACTTTGGCTCCATGCTCAATTTTGAAATACTTCTGTCTGTAATTTGTTTTCTTTGTATCACTGCTTTTCCAACTTTTACTTTCCTGTTTATTAAGCAATCCATATCAAGCCATTAAAAGTACCCTATTTTATCCAGTTTCTAAATGTATCTCAACTCTATACCATTTTGTTATCTCCATCACCCTAGAAAAGCAGCTATCATATTTCTGTGGACAACCAAAGTAGATTATAAACAACTGCCCCTGCATTCAACTTAATATTCACTATTTTCTCAGTATTGTCCCAACTCAATATTCTCCCTTATTTTCTAATTTTCACAAGTAACTGTAGGAACACATCATTTTTTTAGAATTCAAAATGCTCCAGTAGCTTTCATCATAGTCAGAAAAAAAAAAAAAAAAAGCCAAAGTTGTTACCATGATATATCTGAATGATCAGGCCCCGAATACCTTAAAAATATGGAGAGGGTGTCATTTCCTCTGCAGAGGAAATTAGTTGACATTTGCATTTTCCTTGGCCTAAAGCGTCCTTCCCTCAAATATTTGCATTACTTATCCTTTATTTATTTATGTAGTTTTATCAAAATTGACTCTTCTGATTACGCTGTTTAAAATAGGTTATACCCTTTTATCACACTATTATCTAACAAACCATCCACTTTTAATTTTTTCATTGCACTTTTTATTATCTAGCTGACATTTTATTTTCAATCTGTTATCTCAGTGTACTCTTACTATGACATTTTTACACCATCCTGTAGAACCTCATGTTGTGCTTTTCTTTAAATAGATACTAACTTTTTGCATGCTTGCATAATATCTCATTTCTTTTGCAATTCCCATGGCATAATTGCCTTTATGTTGCCAAAACTTCTTATAGGGGTGAATTTTGTCCCTTGTTCATTGTTTAAATTCTCACAACAGAAAAGTACATTCTACTTAATAGGTCTTCAAGATATAGTCCCTTAATTAATTAATTAATACTTTCCATTTATACCCCACAGGAACTCAATACTTACTGAATTAAAGTGCAGTTGATTTTTGTAATCTTAATTATGCCATCAGGGAGTTTTTTTTTTTTTTTTTTTTTTTTTTTTTTACCACAGAATATGGTTTCAGAGGATAGTTGTTTTATTTCTGGAAGTTGTTATTTATTTATTTTTTTGTAGTGAGGTTTCAAAATATCATTATGGTACATTTATTCCTGTTTACTAGTATAGCAGCTATTTTCATTCTTAGTTGATGGCTTAAGAAAATGACCTGCGATAATTAAGCAATTATGCAATATAGAATAATACAGCAGCTACTAGCTACAAGTGGCTATTGAGCACTTTCAATGTGGCTTGTTTTAATTAAGATGTTTAGTAAGTGTAAAATACACAGTAGATTTTGAAAGCTTAGTAAGAACAAAATAATGTAAAATATCTCATTTATAATTTTATATGATTGCATATTGAAAATATGTTGGATACATTAGAGTAAATGAGATATATGGTTCTACTTGATTTATTTCACTTTTATAATGCAGCTACATATGAGGCTTTAAGTTTGTGGCTTGCACTTTATTTCTTTAGCATAGCATGGGATGACATAGAGATGAAGCATGAAGGCAAGGGGGAGGATTGGTTAACTTTTCATAGGAGAATTGGTTTGCTTGCATGTTAATTTTCATAGCATTTTAAATTTCTTATAATACATAACAAGCATATTTACCAGTTGTATAATTATTGCTTATATTATTTTGAATTTTCTGGCATGCTCTTGGCTAAAATGACTTAACATAGAAGTAGGTTCTATCAAAAACATTGGTGAGAAAAAGATACGAGAGGAACCCTCCCCCAAATGGAATTATCTTCTGGAGGGTGGGCCCTTTATACTACAGGCTTCCGCCACCACGTGTGTGTTTCAGGAGCCCATCTATAACAGCGTGCTATCTGGCATTGTTGTGCGAGGCTGCATTAGGCTTCAGTAAATTTTTCTTGAAGATTCTTTCAATGCATTTGCCCATTTCATGATGGGTGATTTGTGAGTGCACTGACCCACACCATGTTGAGTGTTCAGCAGTTTTTGAGTAAAAATGGCATGACCCTTGTACCCCACCCTCTCTGTTCACCCAATCTCATTGCAAGTGACTTCTTTGTTTACTTCTCTGGATGAAAAGTGTCCTCAAAGAAAGACATTTTGCTGATGTGGAAGAGGTGAAACAAAAAATAGCAGAATCACTAAAAGGCATCAAAATCAATGAGTTCAAAAACTGTTTTGAACAGTGGAAAAACATCTCAATAGCTGTATTGCATCAAATGAAGAGTACTTTGAAGGTGACTGGAGTTTAAACATGTTAGAATCAGTGCACAATTTTTTAATAAATAAAGTCTGTTTTGTTTTGTTTTTTGCCTCCCCCACCCTTGGTATCTTGCATTAAAGACTCCTAGTTCAGTCTTTAAATACAAGCCATCAAAGGAAAAAGGACTCAAGGACTCATTGACATGGACAGCAGTGTGGTGATTGCTGATGGTAGGGGAGTTTAAGGGTAATGGAAAAAAATACAATAAACATGAAAAAAATAAATTTTAAAAAATAAATTAAATGTGGATATTCAAGTGCTGAAACTAAAACATTGGTTAGTGTCGCTGATAATTATTAACTTGTGAGTTTCTTTTCTCCAGTTGGAATAATGCGCTGGTATGGAGGTGGGTGTTGCAGCAATGGGCCATTGTACATGAATGCAAAATTTCATGGTGGATTGGATAATGAGTAGAGAAATGATAGAAAAGTTACTATCATATTATACCATGGAAGGCATTATCAAGCAAAGGGGTTACCTAAAATTACATTCAATGATGCCATTACTTTTTTAACAGCATCTTTGAAAGAGAGAAGATGTACTGTAGTTACAGGGTCTAAAGAAAGGTTTTGGAGGTTATGCTATCTGATGTAGTGTGACCATGTCATTGCAGAAGTGCTACTAATGCGTGGTTTCTGTTTCTGTGTGCATGCAAGTCAAAAAAATCATAAGAATATTTATGCCAAGCTTACTTGTGGGATATAAAAACATTTTCTACTTCTGAATTTCATGGTTATATATAAGAACAATTAACTTGATGCAGTCATAAAGGGTTTAGAAAGGGTTGAAAATTCTGGGATCTATTGCCTATAATATTCTGCTAATTCTAAAAATCTTCTCAATTGATTAAAAGGTTGTGATTACCTGTAATTCTTTCATCATACAATACTCAAGCTTTTGATAATAAAACATGCCCTTAAGTGCAAAACTGGCCTTTGGTAATACTGAATCTTTCCTGTGGTACCTTGGGAAGGTGGGGTTAAGGTAACTTGCCTAAAATTTGTTTATTCCATTTCACCTGTTGAACACACCCAACTGACATTCATAGTGGGGAAACAAGACAATTGATCTCTTTTAATTTCTTCACCAACTGGATCTTAGTATTAATAAACTAATAATATTTTCTCAAGGGAAGAGATTTTATCTCTACAATGTCCTCAGTAGAATATCCCTGGCTAAAGATTACTTACAGTAAATAAAATCACATAAAAGTTGGCTACTTAAAGAATGTCACTTAAGTCATACAACTCACTGATATACGAAATAAAGATGTTTCATACTTTAAGTGCTTATATTCTGTGAAGAACCCCACAAACACAATATAAAGGCCTCATCTGTTCTGGACTGGGTGATGCATGTCCAATGTAAAAAGGAAGGACCTAGAGAGCTTCCTAAAGCTACAGGCCTCACTCTACTTAATCTAAATCTTTCCATTGACTGTCTTCTTGAATTAATTTCTAAAGCTTGATACTGGGTAAGATGCCTGATTCATGTGAGTCTAATTTTACAACAAGACCCTGTGTGTTGAGTAAAATTCTTATGAACCTGTTTAGTGAAGAATCATAATAAACAAGGCAAATATATTTGTAAGCTCTTCTTGGTCAGAAGAAATGTATACCAAAAATTGTATTGAGGATCTGTTTGCACAGAAAAAGACAAATGACTTACTGGTCCCACACCTGCTTGTCCTAAGGTATACCTGGACAGAAATTTATGGTGTTTAATCAAAGTTTACTCCCTATGAGCAGAACTCAAATTATAAAACAGCTGGTAGTAAAACACAAGGGAAAGTATAAGCAGTATCACATAGCCGTTCCCTGGTTTAAACAAGGTCTGCTTTTAAAATTTGGTTTGAGTTGGCCGCTGTGACTTAATATGAGTATGTGTAAAATAAGGAGAGGGCAGAAGCTGTCATTACCTACTAGAAAGTAAAAAGACAAAGGCACACTAAACAGAGAACATACAGTATAGCATTTCAAATAAGTAAAAAAAAAACTTTCAAAGAGTAATACATGTATAAGACCACTGGTGTATTTAAAACTGAATGTATTAGCTGGCAGTTGAAATAGCACTGTGTCACTCAAGGGCAAATGCAAAGAATTCTCTGAGTGTAGAATGGAAGGACAGATATAAGGGTGTAATGGGGATATCTTAAAATCACTTTTTTATTGGTTAAAAAGAAAATAATGTATTCTCTTTTGGGACTGGTAATTAGTTGTGTGTAGCCATTGAGTAGTTTTAAGCACATAACATATTTCTTAATAAGTATAGAAGGAGCTGCATAATGTTTTTGATATTGTGTTTGTGTATATCTACATCTATTTATCCTTGTGTATATATGTGTGTGTCAGTCATGTATCTATATACTATCTATATGTATCATCTATGCATCTATTTCAGTGTTTCTCTACATGTTTATATTTCCATATATTTATCCATGTATGTGTTTCTCTATGTATACATCTCTCTGTGTATCTATAATAAATCTATTCATTCATCTAGGATGCCTCTAAATTATGAGGTGTATATATGTAGAAGACCTTATGTAATAAATACTTTTAATTATTATTTCCCATTTTTGTGTATGAGGAAAATGAAAACATTCCTTTATGTGTCTCAAAAACTCCCTATTAAATTTGAGAGCCTGGTTCAAATGGAGATATACCCACTTGGATCCACTGGACAATAGGCACAAATTCACGCAGATTTAAAATTGCTTTCAGGGTCACCTAAGAAGCAGAATAACTCAATGAAGGCTGTAATTGTGCATTTGGAATTAATCTGGTATATTAATTACATTGTCACTTGAAGTCAGGATCCCACATCAAATGTTACAGCTGTATTGGCAGTTGGGCAAAATGCAGATCTGTTTAGTAGCATCAGTGTGAATCATGGCAAAGGGAAATATTTATCTCTTAAAAAACTTTCCACAGATGTCCATCTCCATGAGCTTTGTGAGTCTGTTTCTAACTCACATGCCAGAGACAGAGCTGATTATTGCTTGCTATGATATTGTTATCAACATAAGAACTCTATCTCAGAATTTTTATTCCATTTATTACATAAATTAAAACACAAATAAAATGATTCTGGGGAAAAATAGAACAAACCCTTGAAATACATAAATGCTTATCCATTAAGAATCTTACAGTGAATATGATATCCAAGGAAAATATAGCTACATAAATTGCCAGATTTGAAGAAATAGAGGAAAGGTTTGCAAGAAACCTTGAAATAAATTTATCACTGATACTTAATCCACTGCTTTAATTTTTTCTGTTGATTTCATTTCCTGGATAAGTGAAGGGCTGGTGTTTTTTCAGAATCACACACAAAAATACAGACATGTATGACATTAGAATGCTGAAATATTACAAATGTTGAGAAAAATGCAAACTCTGGTCCAGGCATGCTCGGAATGAAGGCAGAGACACAACTGGTTTGGGACTTGAGCCTTAGATTAAGTTAGAATGGAGAAAAAGGCTCAACATCCACAAATTGCTAAAAATGATTGTTAACATTAATTATAAAAATTGAGTGATCATTATGTAAGGGAATATATATATAGCCAATGCTATAGATTTTTACCTAGTAACATCAAATTTAAATAGGTAGGAGAAAGACAAACCATTGCAGGTGCTCCTGCTGCCCCTGTCAACAGAGATTACTGTAATCTCCTAGTACTTTTCTCCAGAGTAGTCCAGAGAAGGGACAGCATGCTTCATAAAAAGCAATATGATGACAGTAAAACAATTTTACAGAAAGCACTATTGTCTGCTCATGTCTATTCCACGGGGAACCAAACACCCTGTTTACAAAACAGGGTAAGCTGTTACGGGTGGAGTTAGAACAGGAGACATACTATTAGTGCTATCCAATTCAACATCGTTTCTGTCTTCAAATACTCAAATGATCATAATTCAATTTTTAGCCAGAAACAACTTTATTTTTCTGATTATTCTTGACATCCTTTCTCCTATTTCCCATTAGTGCTATCATACTTACTTTTGTGTGTTATACTTGTCTACTTTTTTCTAGCCACATACAATAAGTGACTTCACTTTCATTTTGTTCCAACTGCATATCCCATCAAATGTTCACTAATTTGTTTTGAGGATATGTATGTTCCTCTTCCCTGCAACATTGCTCTTAGCAAAGAGAAAAATGAGAATGAGGAAAAGAAACTTAAAAAAAAATTGTCTAAGCATAAAATCCACAATTGGGGTGGTTTAATGTCTCATTCATATATAAGTAGCTGAAAACCTGGTGTTTGTTAACATGATCCTTACCACACTATTCCAACACTAACTCGAAGTGCCAAACTCTCTGTGTGTTGAATGAACGTGAAATGGCAATATGCTTGTAGGAGTTAAATCCCTGGTCAATTTCAATGCAAGACTATTGTCACTCTTGGCTTCACTACACATTCTGATCTAGCAGGCACAGAAATGCAAGAAGACCACAAGCAATCCATGCCCATTCTGCTGACCCCAATGAGGGTGAAAGAAAAAGGGCAAGGAGGGTAACTGGTCTCTTTCTCTCTCTCTCTCTCTCTCTCTCTCTCTCTCATTTCTTTGGAGAATAACATACACTTTGAATTACTGCCTTAACTTTATGGTTTCAATTAATGATGCAAATAAACCCAGGGGACCCTTAAAGTGGGAAGAACTCAGAATTCCCTGAAAATAATTATTATAGTTTTAAAACAGAAAGCCCACTTTGGAACCACAGTTAGCCTCTGCCTGTCCATGGTAGGTATTCTCAAATCAGAGTTCCTTCCTTTTCAAATAAATAATCTTTACAGATTACCTCCCCCAGCCTTCACGCTTTATGTACTATACTTCCTCCCTGGGGTCAAGAGAATGTTCTCGGTCTGGTTTACTTTGAACCAGCTCTCTGCAATTCTACTTAAAAATGTATCTCCCAAGATTGGGCCATTTAGGCTTACTTCTGAAATCCAGAATCTGGCAATAATACAGAATGACACTGCTTCTCTTTTTCCCTTAACTATTGCAAAATTTCTTCTTTTATTTGTTCTAGATATGGTTGTAACACATTAAATGTTTTTCAGCACCACCTATGTTGTGTGTGTGTGTGTGTGTGTGTAAACTAATTAGTTTTATTGCGCTGGCCAAAAAGTTTAAGTTTTTTTTTCTGTAAACTAAAGGACACATTTTTTATTTTCACCAATAATTATTGATTTGGATATTTTGAGCATGTCAGCTATCTCCCACGTGGTATAATATTGGTTGTTCTCAATTGATGTCTCAATTTGATTGCTGTCAATTTCAACTAGTCTACTGATGGAGGAGCACCATCCAGTGAGAAGTCTCTAGCAGGAAACTTAGCAAACCACTTTCAATATTTAATCAGTCACAACACCTTCTCTATATACAGCACACATCTTTTTTTTTTTTTTTTTTTTGCATTTCAGTTGCACTTATACCTTTCTTAAAATAATAAAGCATAATATACCAAAAATGTTGTATATTTTCTTCCATCTTCAGTATTAAATGGCTACACAGAAACTCACCAATTTTGACATTTTTAAAGTGCATCATGGTATTACATCTGTGACAAAACTATCTAACAAAATTATTTTGAATGATGTTAAAACTAAATGAACCTTTTGGCCAACCTAATACTTACTATGGTGAGAAATTGTCACAGGCTTTTTTAAAAAAGAAAAATTAGGAGGAAAAAAATAGAAACACCTAATTCCAAATGAATTTTACTTGATGTGACAAGGTCTGCTATATAACCACACTTAAGTTGTCCAGTGACAAGGACTAAATACAAATTTAATACATGCTAAATTAAAGGTAAATGACCTATCTTGGGTCAATGAAGGCTTTTTTTCCTATCTGCTGGGGAAGGGGGGAGTGATGTTGAAATTGGAGCCAAGAATTGAGATTGCTTTTAGGATACTCAGTGTCCAAGTCTGCAGTTTTTAAACCTCTTTCTATCATGAGCAACTCAGCAGCTATTGAGAGAGCTAATGAGCTAGGACTGTCTTGGAATGCTGATGAAGATTTTCAGTGTGGAGTGGCATAAGGCCAATGAACACCGGCAGACACTCTGAAGTACAAACGGGGTACACATGAAACAGATCTGAGGGCTTTTAATTTTTAACTTAATCACACAAGTTCTTTAAGCCTCATCTTTCTCTTTATCTAACATCATTCTCATCCTCTTGTGAACTTTAAAAGTGAAAACATGTCAATGTAGCTAGACTAAGATTTTAGCTAGAATCAGAGTTAAAGAAGCAGAGCAAGTTAAGGGGCTGATATTCCCATCAATAACTCAGAAACTGGAAATCTTAGTAAAGTACCTACTGTCTTGATGACATTGTCGTAATGAATCAGTACCAGCCTTCTTACATTCATTATCTCATATGTTCACAGATCAACCCAAAAAACAGTTACCTTACATTCTTTTTTTTGGATAAAAGGAAACTAAACTCAAAGAAGGCTTAAGTGACTGGGTGAAGTCTCAAGTAGCTAATTTGTGTGAATGAAGTGATTCATCCTCAGGTTTATAGAACTCCAAAGTTTGTCCTCTTGCCACCCTCATGCTACATTAATCAAGAGTCCATCTCTGACAAGTGAATAGAGGGAAGGCAAGCAAGGCAGATGTGAGATATCTGTTATGAGGAATAAATCTTTTATCTGCTATGTAGTCTATGATTTTTGTGTTATGGATCAATCTCAGAATAGTAGCAGCACATTTTGAACAAATACTTGAGAGAATTCTACATATAGAGTCAAATTGCAGCTACTAGTATTCAGCATATCATTTTCTGTAGCAATTAAGAACCTGGGTGTTGGTGGTAGGACCTCAAACTCTTCCACTTACTAGTTTTCTAATCCAGGATAGTGTATAAAACCAAAATACAATATAAAATTAAGGCAGTGACATTTTCTACCTTAAGAATGTTTTTAAAATTTGATAATAAAAAAGTATAAAGTGTTTATTATTGTGCCTCATATAGTACAGTGATATATTAATTGATCCTGATTGCTATATTATTGTAATTTTCAAAATTTTTGTTGTTCCCCAAATGACTTATTTTAAATAGCTTTACTGAGATATTATCAATATTCAAAAAAAAATGCTGGACATATGTAATGTGTATAATTTGATTAATTTGGAGACATTTATACACCTATGAAAACATTATCACAAACTAATAAATATATCCATCATCTCCAAAAGTCTCCCGTGTCACCCCACTTTGACGATATGTTAGAACACTTAACATGAGCTATACCCTCTTAACTTTTAAGTACCATATTGAATTGTTAGTTGTAAGTGCAATGTTGTGAAACAGATCTATAGAACTTACTCATCTTGCATAACTGAAACATTATACCTGTTGAACATCTCCCCATTTTTCCATCCCCTTAGTGCCTGGCAAGTATCTTTCTACTCCCTTTTATGAATTTGAATAATTTATATACCTCATATAAACTGGACTCATAGTATTCATGCTTTTGTAACTGACTTATTTCTCTTAGCGTAATGTCCTCCAGGTGCATTCATGTTGTATATGAAAGGGGAAAGGATGTGAATAGATATTTTTCCAAAGAACACATGTAAATGACCAACAGGTACAGGAAAAGGTGCTCAACACCACTGATCATCAAGGAAGATGAAAATCAAAATCACAATGAGATATCACCTCCCACATATTAGAATAGCTATCATAAAAAATAAAAATAAATAAATAAAAACAATACCAAATGTTGGCAAAGAGATAGATAAATCGGGACACTGTATACTGTTGGCAAAAATATAAAATATTACAGCTACTCTAGAGGACAGCATGTAGTTTCCTCAAAAAATTATAAATACAATTGCTATATGACCCAACAACCTCAGATATAAGTATATATATAAAAAAAAAAAAACTGAAATCAGGATCTCTAAGAGCTATCTGTATGTCTTTCTTCATTGCAGCATTATTTGCAATACCTAAGATATAGAAAAAACCTAAAAGTTTATTGATGGATGAATGAATTTTTAATATGTGGTATATAGATGTAATATAATTTTATTTAGTTTTCAAAGTGAAAAATCCAAATGAACTTTATTTCATCGGGTAGAAAGGGAATTGGAAGATGTTTCCATCTCTGTCCTGAATTGTTCAGAGGTCTTGGTTGTTTTTTGTGTAGTTATCTTTTGACAGTTTTCAGGGTTGGGGTATTTTCCCTCTTACAGCACCAAGATCTGATGGGGTATACAGCTTAGCTTTATTTTTCACTTGAGCATTTTGAGTGACCTTGGAAATTTGGGTCAGTAAAGGGTTGAATAGAGTTTCAGGCTAAGAGGTCCTTTTGTGATTATCTTATTTCTATTCTAGGGTCTCACTGCTTTCTTTCTTCAGCTCAAGATATTAATTATTTTTTTTTAATATGGATTGGAGTAGAAAGGAGGGGAGAAAACTGGATCATTATTTATCCAAGTGTAACCTGCTTGTCCCAGGTCTGAGGCCAATAAAACTTTAAAGAATGGTATAGAGATAAGATTGAGAAAGACTAACCCCATCAAATACTCTCACTTAGGTCATGTTTTGAAAGTTGCATAGATTAAGTTTTTAAAAAAGACTGGATGTAGCTTCATGCTGGGGAGGCAAGGAAGAAGGAAGGGAGAGAAGAGAGAGAGAGAGAGAGAGAGAGAGAGAGAGAGAGAGAGAGAGAGAGAGAGAGAGAGAGAGAGAGAGAGAGAGAGAGAGAGAGAGAGAGAGAGAGAGAGAGAGAGAGAGAGAGAGAGAGAGAGAAGAGAGAGAGAGAGAGAAGAGAAAGAGGTGAAGGAAATATTTTTGACATAATTTTCCAAATGGGAATGGGGTGAAATTATCTGGAAAGAAGGGAAGAAAGAGGTTTAAATAGGTAAACATTTTAATAAATAGAAAAACCAACATTGCAGATTATATTATACTATTTATCTTATGCATTTACTAGCTCATAAAATTTTTTGCACATTCTATGGGATTAAAATAATTAAAGTTATGCTAGCTGAAAAGAAATCTGTATTCCTTTTTTTCTATGTTGTTTATTTCGTAAGTAGAGGTGATATTTGAATCAATGGTGTCATTTAACTTTCAATTTTTTTAACATTATACTATCCTGATTATTTAAAAATAATTTATTTATTTGTTTGTTTATTTATTTTTAGAGAAAGGGGAAAGGAGAAAGGGAGGGAGAAAAATATCACTGTGTGGTTGTCTCTCACTCATGTCACCAACTGGGGACCTGACGTGCAACCTAGTCATGTGCCCTGACTGGGAATTGAACCAGTGACACGTGGCTCGCAGGCCGACGCTCAATCCACTGAACCATAGCAGCCAGGGCTTTTAACTTTTAATTTTAATATTTGGGTCCAGTGGAGTCAATTTCTTATTGAAACAAAATCTTAAATTATAAATTCTAATAAATGAAAATTTTGTCTGCTTAATACCAATTCATTTTAATTTGGAGAAAGACCAGCTAATTTAAAAATTTTAAGTTTCTTTATGTAGCCCTCATGTTTCATGAACATGGGGAAATAGGGAACACAGCTAGAGGCCAGAAGCTTTCTTGCTGCATTATTTTCCTTCAATGATCACTGAGAATGTGTGCCACTCACTTGCACAGTTGTATACACATTTATAGATAATAAGCTCATGAAACATCACCAAATCAGAAGAAGCAAAATAAAGTGGTGTTTAGGCTGTGAAGTCTTAATTTAGACACCACAATGATTAGAGTGCTTTAATATCATAATAACTGATAGAACTCTTGTGAGACATTTCATTCCTTTTAAATCAAAACTCCTACTCTGCTATATTAATCACTCCCTTGAGGTACAGTAGCAGATTTCCAATTTAGTTATAGAACATTAATAATGAAAAGGTCTGGGGGCGTATTTCTTTATTTATGTTCTTCTTTTTTATTTAATTATCAAGGAAGTTTAAAGAGACAAAGCAGGAAAGAAGATGTTGCCTTGACAGCTGAAAGCACTACATACTGAGAAATGCAGAGAGTGATTCAAATCAAAACTTCAACCATTGAAAGGACCTTGAGGAATCAAGACACTTAAATCCTCCCCCAGCTTAGAAACCCATTCTGCAGAGTGTGTTGTATGTTCAGCCAGGGTCTGCTCAGCCAGGGTCTGCCTGGCACTTCCAATGATTCCATGAGCCTCTGCTGTGCTTCATCTGTTATGCATCAGGCCCCGGAGAAGCACCGAAAGGCACTGAAAAGTGAAAGATCTATTCCACAATCAGGATAGGAGGTTTATGGAAATAACTTAATTACAAAAATGTATAGCCCTGACAACATGGCTCAGTTGGTTGAGCATCATCCCACAAAGCAAAGGTGGCTGGCTGGGTTGATTCCTGGTCAGAGCACATGCCTGGGTTGCAGGTTCCATCCCCAGTTGGGGCACCATCAAAAGGTAAATCGATTGATATTTATCTCTCATGTCAATGTTTCTCTTTCTCTCTGTTTCTTCCCCCTTCCCCTCTCTCTAAAAACAAATAAAATATTTTAAAATATATATATAAAAGAAGTAAACAGGGCATTGATCATTTACCTTAAAACACATGGAAAGAAATAAACAAAAATCTAAAAAGTGAGAAGAATGTTATCAAAGGTCCAGAAATTATTGAAAACCCCCAGAGAAAGAAAGTAGTTGCAAGAGGATTGGGGAAAACCCTATAGCACAAAACCTGTGTGGAAAGCATCTGTGTTCCAAGTCTGAGGGTGGTAGAGAAACGGATGACAGACCTGTGGCTAAAATAAAGGGGGTACAATGAGGAGATAATTTGGAGCAACTGGGTGAACTGCCTTCACATTGCCACCCTTTATAGAAAATTAGGTAGAGACATATTTGCCAAAGCTTGAAGTGGTCACTGAGAAGACATGGCTGAGATGAACTGTTAAGACTATAGGCCTCATGGGAAACAGGATAGTCACATTTCCTGCCCAGAGCCTGTCCATCCTTTTTTTTTTAAAACCATTTAAGAAGAAAAAAAAGCATCCGCAAAGGATCTTCAATTAGGCATATAGGAAATGCACGTACAATTTCTAACATAAAACTACAAATCACCAAATATTTAGGGAAACCAATGAAAATAAATAGGCAATCAAAATGAATATGCACTTCCGGCCAAGATAGAGGCATAGACTGACACACTCTGTCTCCCTCTACAACTAAGAAGGATTACAGCTAATGCAAAACTAAAAATAATAAGAAGTTCCAGAAAATAAAGCTACATGGAAGTCCAACGTATGCAGTCATAAACAAGTGGTGCTCATCCAGATGTGTAGGAAGTGCGAGCCCACAGCTGAGAAAGATCAAACTATGCTGGAGGCAGGAGCTGCAGTGGCAAAGGGCAGGACCTGGTGAGCAGACGCCTGTGTTTGGGGGGAGGAGAGAGGTGCCTGGGGGCCGCCCTGGCTGCTGACCAAAACCTTTGGCTCGCAATTCCAACAGCAGAGAGGGCAGACCCTGTTGGGAAGCAGCCCTGTTCCCCAGCAGAGAGTAACAGCAGGAATCCATCTTGGACCCCCGCCCCCACGCAAAGCGCCACAGGGTGGTGAGAAAGGTCGCCAGGTTGTGACGAGCACATGGGGCTCCGCCCAATATAGTGTAGGAGGTGTGACAGCGCCCCGCCCAAGAGGGAAAGATAAACAAAATGGTCAGAATGGCAGAATTAATGACTGAAATACCAACCACACAGCTAACAAAAAAACAAATTAAAGCCTTGACTGAGGAACAAATAGCAAATATTTCGGAAACTCAGTTTAGAGCCATAGTTATAAGACAGTTTACAGAGCTAACAGTGGGGCTAAATAAAGACAGGGAAGGAATAGAGGCTAGCCCTGCTGAAATGAACAAAAATACGTACAGGACAAGTGGTGAGGAAGGGAAAGCCATGGGTCAAATCAACAAATCAGAACATAAGGAGGGAACAAACAGTCAACCAGTGCAGACAGAGGAAACGATGAGTGAGGAATATGACAAGAGGCTCAGAAAGCTCTGGGACAGCTATAAGAGAATGAACATTTGGGTTATCGGACTGCCAGAGGGTGAAGAAGAAGAATTAGAAAAATTATGTGAAAAAATAATGAAGCAGAACTTTCCTAACGTGGGGAAGGAGGTGAACTTACAGGTCCAAGAAGCACAGAGAGTTCCAGATAGACTGGACCCAGGGAGGACCACACCAAGACACATTATCATCAAAATGTCAAAAATTAAAGATAAAGAGAGAATCTTAAAAGCAGCAAGAGAGAAGAGAAGAATCATGTACAAAGGGGTCCCAATTAGATTATCAGCAGATTTCTCAAGGGAGACTTTACAGGCAAGAAGGGACTGGCAAGAAATATTCAAAGTAATGAAAATCAAAAACCTACAACCATGATTACTCTATCCAGCAAAGCTCTCATTCAGGATAGAAGGACCGAGAAAGTGTTTCCAGGACAAGGTAAAACTGAAGGAGTTTGTTAGGTCCAAACCACTGTTATATGAGATGTTAAAGGGACTGGTTTAGAAGAAGGAAGATCAGGACAATGAACATTAAGATGAAAACTGTATCACAACAACCAACAGCAGAAGCTAGGGAACTGAGGCAAGGGCAATCTTAAGTAGGCAACGAGAAGGGAAAAAGAATTATAGGTAAGGAGAGCATGGAGGGGAGGGGTCAGCAGGGAGGGGGAGGGGGAGAGGGAGGGAGATGGTGCAGGAATTGGGAAGCATAGTGGGAGGGAGTGGAGTGGACAGAAAGATGTTGAAAAGAACTATACACTGGAACAATGGGCATGGACTAAGGGGGGAGACAACTGAAGGGAGCAAGGGGGAAGGGAATTGGGATAACTGTAATAGCCTAATCAATAATAAAAAATTAAAAAAAAAGAATATGCAGCACCAATTTCATAATATGGTGCAAAGACACAACAGTATTAGATGGAAGATAATGTATATCAGGCATAATTAATTCTCAGAAGAATAGCAGAGAATGATGCATCCATGAGTTGGAAAAAGATTTCTATTTTAAAAAAGCAATTTGACAGCTAGTGGGGAGTGGGAAGTTGAAGGGGTGGAGGGATCCAGCAAAAGGGAAAAAGGACTCATGGACATGGACAACAGTGCGGTGATGGCTGGGGAAAGGAGGGTAAGAGGACTAATGGTAATGGGAAAAAATACAGGAAAGATTAAAAAAATAATAATTTAAAACAGCAATTTGAGTGTTTGGAAATGTACTAAAGAATTAAAACAAATAAATATTCTTAATAACACATTGGGAAGAGCCAAAGAGTAAATATATATGTATTTGCCTTTACACCATTTGGAAGATGTTTAGTCCAGGGAAACTGTCTATGTACATCAGATTTTTCTGCTTATGATCCTGGGGTTTAGAGTCAGAGGAGCAGGCAGTCAGTAAGAAAGAATAGTTGTTAATTGGGAAGAGATGTTTATTGGAACCTGAGAGGACAATCTGGAGCCCACTTGTTTGTTTTGGAACTCATGTTGGTTACTTACTGCCTTGGAGTAACTGAGTTCTAGGATGTCACTGACTTGAAGGAGACAATAGTGCCTTTCATGCTGGGCCCAAGAGAAGGAGAAACTGGCATCTGAAATCTAGCAGGAGCTGGAGAAGCCATAAGTCTGGCTGCTGTTCCACCATTAAGTGACAATACATATGACCTGCATCATTCCCTGGTGGTCTACAATGGCCTTCCAAGCACACAGAGAATATAGCATTTGCCTTCTCCTATTTCTCACAAAAAATGTTTCATCTCGCCCATATTTATGTAGGGCTCTGCAGGGAAGGGAAGAGGCCCACCAATTTGATAATTAAGAGGGTACCATTGACCTCTTAATTATGAGCAATGGCACTTGGATAGAAAGCAGAGAAAGCTTATGATATTGATATACTTTGATATAATATTTGAAATCCCTTTGCCTCTTTCACATTCGTCGGCAGCCGTCCGTCTCGAGAGATGATGGTGTAGCTTCTTAAGAGTCTATCTGCACCGCCGAGAATGGCTGTGCAGTCCGACTCGGGAGTGACACGGTATCTGTCTCCTCCCGTGTTGAATCGACATCTTGTGATGACGCTGGAGTGTCCTCTCCAGTGAAGCTGAAGCTACAGAGCCTGGGCAGGGTGATATGGAGGGTCTGCTGTTGCCCATGCAGCAGACCCCCCCTCTCTTCGCAGCTGAAGGGTCCAAGGGAAAGACGGAGTCAATACAGCTTGGCTTCAGGTGCGCCGCAGGAGTTGCCGGTGTTGACTACAACGTCAAACCGCCTTAGGGACTCCGGCTCCGGATTTTCTGTCGGGGTTTACTCCCTTAGCCTTTCCCCTGAAGAGGTATGCCGCAAGGCAGCGGAGGTTTTTTGGAGTCAGAGTTTTCCTTCTCTGATGTGCCCTGACTGGAAGATCGAACCAGCGACACTTAGCTCACAGGCCGACGCTCAATCCACTGAGCCAAACCAGCCAGGGTCCTCTTTCACATAGATTATATTAAATCAGTGTCACCATCTGTATCTTTTTACATATCTCAAATTGTATATAAATTATTTTTTCTTAAAGTATATTTTATTGATTATGTTGTTATAGTAGTTCCAATTTTTTCCCCTTTGCTCCCCTCTGCCCAGTACCCCCCTCCCCTCCAGCAATCCCACCGCCCTTAGTTCATGTCCATAGGTCATGCATATAAGTTCTTTGGCTTCACCCTTTCCTATATTATTCTTAACACCCCCCTGTCTATTTTGTACCAACTGATTATGCTTCTTAGTCCCTGCACCATTTCCCCATTTCTCCCCCTCCGCCCTCCCAGCTGATAACCCTCCAAATGATCCCCATATTGATGACTCTATTTTTTCTTCCTTATGTTCCAAGTCATTGATTTGAACCCTGGTTTTCTTCCCTTCACCATTGGTTTTGTGTGGATTTTTTTTCGTTTCACTTAGCATAGTCTTCACTTCTCTTATGCTTCTGCCATACTCATGCATATCTGTCAAGCCTGTGAGCATCTTAATCACCAGTGTTTTGAATTCTGCATCTGTTAGGTTGTCTATCCACTCATCTGCGAGGTTGGCTATCTTCTCATCACTTAGTTCCCCCTTTTGGGCCCTACTTCTCTGTCTTCTATTTCTGACAGGCTTCTGTGCTTGTTTTTCTCGGCATCCTATGTAGAGTTGTTGCTACTGTTAAGTTGTAAGGGGCGGAGTCTTAGGGATTCATCAGTACAGGGTGACTTGTTTCACCATGTTGTGGCACTGTATGTGGGGGAGGGGTCCAAGAGGGAACAATGCCACGTGCCCAGCACTCGCCCCTTTTCCAGGCATATCTCCCACTTCTGCACTGGACTGGCACCCCTCTAGCTGCTTCCCTGGTCGTCGTTCCCATAGTGGGTGGGTCTGTAGTCATTCTAGGACCGCGGGGGGCCCTTTAAACAAGCGGACTCTGCTGAGACTGGCAGTTTTTGCCTCCACCCTAACCCCTACTGGTTTGCACAGTCAGTAGCAATGAGGCTTGATTTTCTCTGGTGCTGGGACAGTGAGCTGCAATGTGTGATGAGGAGCTGGGAATGTCCCCCAGGTGTCTATCCTGACTTTTTAAAATGTGTAACTGTGCTTTCCGCCAGCCTGCCACTGCCAACGCTGCTGCCGCCACCACACCATGGCCTCTCCACCCCGGCTCTGCCCCTCCTACCTGTCTGGATGAATATTTCTTCTTTATATCTTTGTTTGCTGGACTTCCATGCAGTTTGATTTTCTGGAACTTCTGATTGTTTATAGTTTTGAGGTAGTTGTATTTCCTCTTAGTTGTGAAGGGAGATGCAGCATGTCTGTCTATGCCTCCATCTTGGCTGGAGGTCTGTAAATTATCTTTTGTTGCTGTTTTGTTATTTATGTTACACACAATTTTAGACTAGCTATTTTGTTTTTCTGAATATCACTCTTTAAATCAACACAAACTTTTATTAAACTTCTTAACTGCTTGGTTCAAGTTTTGCAACAGATTAGGATCTCTTTTTCTTAGAATTCTGTGATTGATTTTTATTTTGAATCTATTATGTACAAAGTCAGAGCCTTTAATCCAGAACCTTTGTATGTGTACAGTCCCATCTAGTTTCCTGTACTCTGGGTTGTATAGTGAATTTTACAAAATTTTTAAAAACAAAATCATGAAATGTTATATATATACACATTATTTCAATCAAACAGTAGCTCTACCACACTTATTCATATGGAACTCATGCCAACCTAAAAGATCAGCTGTTTTTTTTCTTGAGTTTGATCGCATCAATAACTTTTGATTTAAAAAATACCGTATCATTTCTATATTCTGACACTCAGTTTTAACCCCCCCCCCCTTTTTTTAAATTTTCACCTAAAGACAAATTCCATCTTCTGTCCTGGTCTTCTTGTCCATTTTGCTATACATGCATGTGGTATTTTAGGCCTAACGACAAAACCATTTTGCAGAATAATTATTGTCTGTCTCTTTCATCCAAAGAATGACAACAAATCATAGCTACAATAAACTGATTTTATTATTAAATCACAGACATTAAGTCTAAAAGTAACTGAGAATTAGAGTTCTAAAAACTTTAAACAGGTTTATTTAATAAACCAGTTCAAAGATATTGTCAAAGCAGACAACCTTCAATTTGAAAATTCTGCAATGTAAAATAAAATCATGGAAAATATTTTTTGTGGATTTTCCAGGAATCAGAAAACAAAAAATGTAATTGTTTGTGGTGTGGCAGACAGTTATGCTGTGGAGATCATGTCCCTGGTCCTGATTCCAGGAGCTGTTAGTTGTATGGCCTGGAAACATTTCTATGACTTCTCAATCCTTGATTTCTCCCATCCATAAAATATACAAAGCTTATGTCTATATTAGAACTAGTTTGAGTATTAAATGAAATTATAACTGGATAAAATGTAGCTCAATATCTTTCTTTTCTTAATCTGTTCACATTGCTGTGATAGTGCTACAGTAAACAAAATATAGATATTCTTGTTTACTTTTTGCTTAGATTTGCTCTTCTTCTCCCTCGTAACAATATCAGATACTTTTAATAACTGAATCAGTTCAATTCCTGTGACAGATGCCTCATAATATGGCTAGAACAATTAATTAAATACAGCATGTTATTTAATCTATCAAGTTGTATCAGTTGAACTTGAACCATACACTCCAGATACATAAACACTTAAAATCAAAATGATATACTTATCGTTAAAAAAGAAAATATAAAATAGTTGATAAAAGAAGATGCATCAGTTTTCTGACATGCCATTTCCCATATGTTTTTCCAGTTCAAGCAATAAATATTCTCATGATCTTAGTAGTTTCCTACTCAGGATGGATGTGGGTAAAAGGTAACTACCGTGTTGATGACTATATTTGTTTGTGATTTCACTGCTCTGGGTCTCTTCCACCTTTACTATTAACAGTATATATCAGGTAGGTTGCAGTCAGCTTCTAGTAGGAGTGCTTCTAGTTAATGAAGGCTTAGTCATATCACCTCTGAACCTGGAGGTGGTTAGGCAGCAGTTCTGAGGTGTCAGAGTGCTAGATTGGTTTGTCATTCCATTCAGGGATCCAAGGTGGCTGCAGCAGCTTTTAAAAGAATATCCTCACAAAATGAAGAAATCCTAAGCAATAGAGAAGGATGTCAGGGGATTAGGTTAAAAGTTTTCTTTTTATGTGATTTTTATTGGGAAGAAAAAGTCTTGCCGAGAAAACCCAACCATGTTTATCAGGGTTTCTTTCCAAAGGGAGGATGTGCCAGCCCTAGGAGCCTCTCAGCTGGATTAAGCCTCAACGCCTTTATTGTGATTCTTCTGCCTGTTCTTGTCAGAACAAGAGCAGTTACACTCTGGCCCACCTCTTCCATGGTGGTGTCAACAGAAACATTGGCTTATTTAATTCTAGCACCTATTCAAAGAAGCAGAAGACTTCATAATTTGTAGTTCAACTGCTTTATCTTCCATAAAATAACAAAGATAGTTATACTGATTATGAATTAAAAAGTTTATATGGCTAAGTAGTGCTAATTTTTTTTTTTTTTAGTTAACTCAAATTTCTGTATATTCTATAACAAAATAAACTAAATATCAAAACTGGAATATTTATCCCCATGTTTTTCTTCTAAGGAAAAGAAACTATAGCAATAATTCTGAAAACATTCATGACACTTCAGTTCTTCATTATCTACATCTATGTGTGACTATGTGATTATAAGAAGTATTAGATATTCCACAATTAAAATCAATGGCAGTATGATCCTCCTGTGATAAATTATTATGGATTATTTTTTGTTAATATATGAATAAGAGAAGAAAATATGGAATATTCTTCTATATTTATATAATATGATTATATGAGGTTTGTCCAAAAAGTATCCAGCCATATAATATTTTAAAAATGGAGACATTTATTAAAGAACATACAAGATACAAGAAGCATTGTACATAGGACAATGACACCTCAGTCCCCTTCAAAGTAGGAATCTTGAGACCTCACTTTTATTTGTGCTGCACTCATTGTGTCATCTGTGAAAGCCTCTGAATCATCCAAATTGTTTCCATGGAGGAATGTTCAAGCTTAACACAAATTTGATGCAGATTCATTGTTCTACTCACTCAGCCACTTTGAATGTGACAGCCACACAGTACACATGCTCATTCAACAGTGTCTACGACCCCCACTGACTAGTACAGTGAAGTAGTCATTGTTCATACATGCGCATTCCAATCCATTCTCGTTGGCTGCCAGGTTACATCGATGTCACACAAACCATTGTCATTAAATTGACAATGGCTGGACTTTTTCTAGACAGGCCTTGTTGTATACTCATCAAAATGTTAACTGACAAACTATTAGAACGAATATGATATATTTTGATTGAATAGCTATAAAAACCCAGCTTTTGATAAAAACTCCATTTACAAAGGCATTAACAACTAAACCCTACTAGAAATTAATTTTGTGTGGTACGAACAAAATTTTTTCTGAAAAATTAAATAAAATTTACTGAGTGAGAAAGGTTATTTTTAAAAAGAGAAAAGATAGTAAATAGATATCATTACACTAGGAGATTCAACATTGCAAATATATTATTTCTTTCTAAATGAAAACATTTTAATAAAGCTTTAAAAACTTTTATTTTTATTAATTTCAAACCAGAAACGTTATAAGAGTGGTACATAGACCTTTTATAAACCCTTTTACAGATGCAAACATTTAAAATTTATACTCTTCTTCACAGTATAATAAAATTTTAAAATCAGGAAATACCTCATAGAGCATTTTCTGATGTTGTAAATTTAGCAATGCATGGTATAAGGAGGTACATAATGTTAGTTTGTCCTATTACTGGTCATGTTGTGGGTCACTGGGTTAAGATTGTGTCATCTGGTTTCTCCATTATAAAGTTACTCGTTTCCCCATCACAATTAGTAAGTAATTGGTAGGGATATATTCTGAGACTATGTAAACACACCGTTCCTCATTAAACTTTCATTTACTATTTTTAACACGCATTGATGATTCCTGATTGAATTAGTTATAACTTTGATAATTGCCAAGTGATGATTAATTAATTATATTCTGATTTTATATATTGGAAGTTTATCATACAGAAATGGTTTTTCTTTTTCTCCATTAATAAATTATTTAATTTCATATTTATGTTATTGTGCACTAATAAAATAATTTTGTGCATTACTATCATTATTTAGTCTGATGTTCAGATCAACTTGAATGGTCAGAAGGAACCCATTCAACATGTTCCCATTAGTCCTTCAACATTTCCCTTTAATTGCCTAGCCTTAGAATCATTTCTCCACAGAGCCCTGATTTTTTTTTTTTTTTTTTTTTTTGAGTAGAGTGGTACTTAAATACCAACATCTATGCACAAGGGGTGCTCATTGTTACTGAGGGAGGTAATTGTTTCTATGTCTTCTCATAGGGGAAAGAAAACAAAACTAGGAAATATGTATGTGTATGTTTATATGTATCAATTTTAATATATATATATATATTTTTTTTTTTTAAGTTTATAGTCATACATCTATTTTAATCCAATACCATCAGGTTTATCCCAACCTCCATCCTTGCTTTTGTTTTTAGTACCCTCTCCAAATATACTTGCTTCCATGCTTCCTTCAGGACTGTTCTCAAAGACATGTGAGACTTTCTTTCTCCAACTTATCTACAATAGAAACCTTCACTCTACTCTTTTGATTTTCTCTCCACTTCATTTTTCTCCATAATAGCACTTACTGTAAACACATTACCTACTTTCCTTCCTTATTCTCCTGATTGTCTGAATGAGAATGTAAATTTCAGTAAAGCAGAGATGTTTGTGTTTTGCTCACTCTGTATCTCCAGTCATAAGTACTGTGAATGACACATAATTTTCACTAAATAATTGCTGAATGAATGAATGAACGAACGAATCTTATCATAGGCTCTTCTAGAACATTAGAATGAGAATAACATAAAAATTGCTTAAAATGTCTGTTTTCTATGATGTATGTGTGCATGTTGTGTTTAGGATATTAAAGCTTATTTGTATATGTGAGAAAATATATATATTCCAAAAAAATAATTGCTCAAAATTGGAAGCTTTGTAATTCTTCATTTATCCAAATCCCCCAAAGAATCCTATTTCTCACTTTCTCTAATAAACTGCAAGTTTTGGCTCTGCCATGGGCATTCTACTCTTTGGAATCACATGACACATTAAAAAAATAACACAGCGGTGATTGCAAAGGAGGGTTTGTGTTCTCTTTGCACTGAGCAGGCAGAGATTTTCATTTCATACATCATTACAACTTTCTCCAATGATTAGGCACCAGTTTGGTCTTACTCCATCACAACAAGCTACCTGCTCACAAACTCAGCATGCAGGCCAAGCTGAAACAATCTCCACAACACGCTATCTGAAAAAGCTTGTAATTTCAATTACCCATGCTAAAATGTTATGTTATGCATTCCAGTGCAATCTCATTATACTAGCACATAGCAATCGTCTAATGAACTGTAGCAAAACTCAGTTTCGAAAATGTCAAACATAATGAAAAATGGAACAAAAATAACAGAAATACATAGGTCCTCAATTAGATTTATTGTATAAAGTCTTTGTGTTTATACTTACATAAGTTCCACACACTTTACTTCTGGTTTATTTCAAATGATCTTAGTGTTCTAGCCTTGTTCAGCTAGTCTATATAAAGCATGAATCAGCACACTGAAAAAATATCAAAAGGTACTGACTCAGCTGGATATTTATTCTTAAGTCGGCCACTCTCAATTAAATCACATTTTTTCCTTTATTATAGGTCACTATATGTGAGAGGTCTTCATGATAACTCATTTTTATTCATCCATTTTTGTTGGTTTTTCTGGTTTTATTTTTGGTCATCTATTGTGTGCAAGTTTACAGGGACACCATAGTGAATATAGAAAAAAGGTGTCTGTTTTCACAAAGCATACAACCTAGTGGAGACAGAGATTAATAAAACAGCCCCTGAAAGATATGTTTACAAGCTGACGGGACTATGAAAGAAAAGTTTAGAGATCTATATAATATGCAAACCAAAGTTTTAGTGTTACTGGGGAGACCTGAGTTAGGGGGCTTCCCCTCCTCAGTTCTTGTCTTGCTCACGAGAACTTAATTTGGGTGAAAGACCACACAGTGGAAAGGAGACAGTAAGCTTATTTGCAAAATACAGTGAAGCTTCAAGCAGGCACCTAGCTAGTCCAAGGGCCCCAACTATTGGAATTTTAGGGGTTTTATACTTGTAGCCAGCTTCTAGGTTTTATTTCCTCTTTACCTCTCCAGGTCTTGGGATTAATATATAGTTTCAAAGGCTTTTTTTCCTAGGCAGTAGAAAAGATACATACAGAATTTCAATGGCTCCCCTCCTCCTCTCTGCCTTGGTTTGCTATCTATCCTGCCTAAAATTAGCAGTTAGAAAAAAATAGCATTCCTGAGAAAATAAATTGACCCCAAAGCAAAGAATGGGTGAAGGGGCAATAGACATGTGAATCTATTCTGGGAATGGGCTTTTTATGTTCCTTACTCTAGAGAAAGAAAAAAAAAATTATGACTTTGATCAACTGGAAAAGGGCAATATGATCCCGATATCAGGAAAGAATGGGAAATTGACAAAACAAGAGTCCAGAGGTGTTGTCACAACCACCTTTGACGGATTTGAGACTCTACTGAGGGATTTCTGAAGTGGAAATATGTTCATTAGTTATTCATTTTAGCATGTTCTTTCTAACAAAATGAAGATACTAGATTTGAAAAATGCAAAAGTGGAACTTGAGAAGAGAGGAAGGTGTAGCCATTGAGATAAAGGCACCTTAATGCCGATAAAAGTGGAAAAATATATCATGAAGATTGAGGAGATATTTAATAGGAAGAGTAAATAGGACACAATACTTGGTTAGATATAAAAAGAAAAGGGAATGGATGTGTCAAAGATGATAGCTTGATTAATTAAATATATATTTAATAAATATTTATTGAATGCCTTTTTAATTTGAGCACTATTCAAAGGCTAGAGCTATAATAATGGAAAAAGAAAAGAAAAAATTATTCCTGCCTCATGGAATATACTTGGGGAAGCAGACAATAAACTATTAACATATATATTTGTTCAGATGGTGAAAAATGGAGAAAAATAAATTCAAGAAAAGATATGGGGAAAGTAGAGTTAAAGGTAAGAGTGGAGAATTGTAATTTTAAATAAGAGAGTCGAGGAAAACCACATTGAGAAGGTAAAAGTTGGCAAAGAGTGGAAAGAGGACAGAAGTCTGAAAAGAATACCAAGAAAGTGACATTTATGAAAATATCTGGAGGTAAAGAAGGCAGGCTTGAGGACACATGGGACAAGAGTATTCCTGTCAGATTCTTTTGTAAAATTTTTAAAGATCTTTTTAAAGTCTTTCTAAAATATCATCCACAATATTGTAATAACTCCCCTACACACATCTTGGCTTCAGCCTGCACTCAATATTTCCTCCCTTTTGTGTTTTCCTTTCTTCTCAAATACTTATTGCCTTTGGAAAAACAATATATTATCTCAATTAGCTCCATAATAATAGAGATTTTTGTCTGTTTTGTCTAGAACATTGCCTGCATACAGTTTGTCTGTATTGGTTAAGTGAATGTCCATTTCAGAATTATCTTTATACACATATAAATTAGATGTGTTAAATTTTCTTACTAGGGTTCAGCATCAAAGAATTCAGTATGTTAATCAATTTTCTATCCCTTCTTTTCTTCCACTCAATTGAAACGCAGAAATATTAGATCCCAGATTGGTTACCGAACAATCTTGTTGCTTAATTCCATGGATATATGCATCAATTATGTATGTTCACACTTTTGAACTTTTTTCTTTTAACTTTATCTATACAGTCCATGTTTTAGGTAAATTTTATACCTCAAATGACATATAGAAATATGGGTAGATAGCCTTATAATAATTTTTTTCTTCACCTCTCAACATTATAATAAAACAAGAAAGCAAGCAGATATTGCTTTTAAGCTGAAATGTGCTAGGCAAATAAATCAACTAAAAATGCCAGAGGCTTGAAATATGTTGAGAGATACTTACCCTACTTTACTAAATGAAAAGATAAAAAAAAAAAATGACTCTACCTTTTACTTCTATACTTTTACAGCACTTTCTGTAAAACAAATAATATATCACTGTACAGCTATTGCCAGAATGGTACTAGAAGAGTGCCATTTTGCCAATTTTTCTTTTTACCTAATGAAATATTATTATTTACAAGAACTAGTCTGTAAAACACATCCAGTGTTTTTAAGGTATTTGTTACTTTATCAAAAGTTTGGACTTAAATATATGAGGTCTGTCTGGAAGAAGTCTAGCCACTGTTACTATAACAAGAACAGTTTGCATAATATCAGTGTAAACTGGCAGCCAAGTAGAATCGAATGGAATAGGCACGCATGAACAATGATGACTTCACTAGTCAGTGGGGCAGTAGATGCCATTCAGTGAGCATGTGTACTGTGTGGTCATCACATTGAAAATGACTGAGTGATTAGAGCAATGAATCTGCATCAAATTTTGCATTAAGCTTGAACATTCCTCAGTGGAAACTATTCAGATGGTTCAGAAGGTTTTTGGGGACAATGCAATGAGTGCAGCGCAAATAAAAGTGTGACACAAATGCTTCGAAGGTGGTCAAAAATCTGTTGAAAGTGATCCACATTCAGGAAGGCCTGCAACAAGCAGAACACCTGAGAATGTTGAATGTGTATGCGCTGTAACCAACAAAGATTGGCAACTGACAGTGTGAGAACTAGAAGCTGATCTGGGGATTCCAAAAACTACTGTGCCTGAGATTTTGATGCAAGATCTTGGTATGAAATGTGTCATGGCAAAATTCATTCTGTGGCTTCTGCTACCAGAGCACAAAGAACATTGTGCTACAGTTGCTAATGATTTGATTCAAACTGCTACCAATGAACCAGATTTCCTCCAGAAGGCCATAATTGGAGATGAATTGTGGGTTTACAGCTATGATCTGGAAATTAAGGCCCAGTCACCTGGTTCTCCAAGCTCAAAGAAGGCACAGCAATGTCACAGCAAGATCAAGAAAATGTTAAATGTTAACTGTGTTTTTTGATTTGGAAAGTGTTGTCCATCATGAGTATGGA
Source organism: Furipterus horrens (assembly GCF_987537825.1). Taxonomy (NCBI): domain Eukaryota; kingdom Metazoa; phylum Chordata; class Mammalia; order Chiroptera; family Furipteridae; genus Furipterus; species Furipterus horrens. The sequence goes on from NW_028327172.1 coordinate 176,496,485, forward strand.
CAAATAATTAATAAGGAGCACTACCTCAATGTTCTTCATTGGTTGACAAATGCAATACAACAAAAACAGACGCAGCTATGGGCAACGGGTGATTGGCAGCTTCATCATGACAATGCACCTGCTTGTGCATCTCATCTCCTGCAGAATTTTTTAGTGAAACATCAAATCACTCAGGTGATTCAATGCCCCCAGATTTAGTGCCCTGAGACTTCTGGCTTTTTCCAAAGCTAAAATTACCTTTTAAAGGGAAAAGATTTCAGACCACTGATGAGATTCAGGAAAATATAATGGGGTAGCTGATGGTGACTGGGAGAACTGTGTGAGGTCCCAAGGTGCCTACTTTGAAGGAGACTGGGGTATCATTGTCCTCTGTACAATGTTTCTTGTACCTTGTTAAATAAATGTCTCTATTTCTCATGTTCCATGGCTGGATACCTTCTGGATGGACTTCCTATGCTTTTGGCACATTGTTTGTGTTTAACCATAAAATTCACAGGATTAACACTAGCAATTTATATCAGTACTATCCTGATGATGGTACAGAGCTGCCTTTCTCTCACTTTAATTTTATTATAGAGACCAGGTGCACCAAACTATCTCATCATGCTTTATCATGAGTGAAATTAACATAAATTAAAACTAATATATTTGCCTTTGGTGCTCTTAGAAGGCCTGTGACATTAATAGTCCTCACTAGGAATTAGAACATTTATAACAAATCAAGGTACCTGGAGGAGGTCAGGGAATGTATTGCATGTTGCAAATAAAAATGTGTTGATGTCATTTGCTGAGAGCAGAGACTTGACAGTATTTTTTTCTTTTAACATGAAAACCTTCTTGTATCTAGGTATGTCCTTTCATACCTACCATGTACCTTGTTGACCAGGTCAATTATTTTAATATTTCTCAGAAACATAAAGTGAAAAAAGAATTTAAAAAATTCCAGAACCTACCACTTTCTCTAAAATGTATACCTGAAGTTCAAATTCAAACACAAAAAAATTCAATACATTAAATGTACGATTTAGAAGATTTATTAAATAACATCATACAAATGTAAAGTTTTAACATTTGTTTGTATGAATTTAACATATTTTAGTTAGTACCATTTTTATTCAAAAATAAATCTAACTCAGTGGACATTATGATTCTCAACATTTTAAATATCTTGGCTTATTGTTCTGTTATACTTTATGAAAGACTGTCTACAGATGTTTCAATATAATTTTTATTATAGCAAATTCATAAATGTGTTCAATAATGTAAATATAGAAGAAAAAAATTAGTAATCCCTGAGGCATTTTCAATATGCTTTATTGATTACGCTGTTACAGTTGTCCCAATTTCTTTTCCCTTTTTCCCCTCCACCCAATGACCCCTTTCCCTCCAGTTGTCCCCTCCCTTAGTCCATGCCCATTGGTTGTGCATGTAGTTCTTCTCAACATCTTCCTGTCTACTCCACTCCCTCCTACTATGCTTCTTAATTCCTGTACTCTATCCCTCCCTTTCTCCTCTTCCCCCTCCCTGTTGACCTCCCCCCAGAATGTCCCCCATACCTATAATTCTTTTCCCTCTCTCGCTGCCTAGTTTGCCTTTGTTCCAGTTCCCTAGCTTCTGTTGTTGGTTACTGTGATACAGTTTTTATTTTAATGTTCATGGTTTTGATCCTTCTTCTTCTAAACAAGGCCCTTTAACATTTCATATAACAGTGGTTTGCATCTGATGAACTCCTTCAGTTTTCCTTTGTCCTGGAAGCACTTTCTCTGCTTCGTATTCTGAATGACAGCTTCCCTGAATAGAGCAATTGTGGTCGTAGGTTTTTGCTTTTCATTACTTTGAATATTTCTTGCCAGTCCCTTCTTGCCTGCAGAGTTTCTTTTGAGAAATCAGCTGATAGTCTTATTGGGACACCTTTGTACGTAATTCTCTTCTTCTCTCTTGGTGCTTTTAAGATTCTCTCTTTATCCTTAATTTTTGATATTTTGATTATAATGTGTCTTGGTGTGGTTCTTCCTGGGTCCAGTTTTTTTGGAACTCTCTGTGCTTCCTGGACCTGTGAATCTATTTCCTTCCCCAAGTTAGGGGAGTTCTGCTTCATTATTTTTTCACATAATTTTTCAATCTCTAGTTCTTCTTCACCTTCTGGCAACTCTATGATTCAGATGTTGGCCTGCTTATAGCTGTCTGATAAGTTTCTGAGCCTCTCCTCATTTTCCTCGCTTCTCGTTTCCTCTTTCTGCACTGGTTGACTGTTTGTTCCTTCCCTATGTTCTGATTTGTTGATTTGATCCATGGTTTTCTTTCCCTCACCACTAGTTTCATATGCGTTTTTGTTCATTTCAGTAGGACTAGGCTTCATTCCTTTCCTGTCTTGTTTAAGATCTGTTGTTAGGTCTGAAAGCACTTTTATAAGCAAAGCTCTGAACTGTGCCTCAGAAAGATTTCCTATCTGCTGCTTCATTGATTAGATATTTGCTGTCTGGTCAACTGCCAAAAAGCTAATTTTAAAATTCCCGTTTGTTTCCTTAATTATCTGTTTCCTCTGGTATAATTAATTTTAGCATGATGCTTTCCTCCTGTATAATGTTTTTCTTAAACATGTTAGCCATAGGCATAGGTTTTCAATTTTTATTAATATTTGTGAATAGTTTGATTACTATAAGGATTTATTTTCATATGCATGAATATTTTCTTGAACTAATTATAAGCTTTAGGTATATTAGTATGTCTAATTACACTTTCTATTTCAGAATTAATGGTAAAAATGTGATAGACTAAACTATTTATCATATATAACAGAAAATGGAAGGTTTTAATCTGGGGTGTCAATGCTGACTTTGGGCTGTTTTAAGATATTATTTTTACTAATTTTATATAAACAAAATTTCTTCAGTATGGATAGTATGGATCAGTGTAAGAGTGTGGGCAGTAAAGTAGAAATGGCTGAATTCCTGTCATAGCTCCACCACTTCTGTGTTACCTTACGCAATTTTATTAATCTCTTTTGTATAAGTCACCTAATTAAAAAATAGGCATTAAATAGTACCTTCTCATTAGGTTATTAATGTTTTTAGTGAGTCAATGCACATAAAGTTCTTAGAATAGTTTCAGGTATAAGTAAGCATCCAAGAGTGTTAAACTACCATTGTTAATATTTATCTTTTAAATCAAAACTTTTGTTTCTCTATCTAAATTATAACTTTTCATTTCATGTTTTATTTTCCACTTTATTCTGTTAAGCAACAAAATTCTATTCAGTGTTGTCTATTAATAGACACAAAAAGTCAAATAATGATAACTAAAAATAGGCAGAGTTCTATATTTTTATTTCTTTTATTAAATAAATTCTCCCTCTATTCTTTCTTAAAGATCACTTTATAATGATGATATATTTTTAAAATATTTTATTTATATCTTTATGTATTTATTTATTTATAAAAAAGGAAAGGAGGAAGAAAGAGAGGGAGAGAAAGATGTATTAGTTGCCTTTTGCATGCCCCCAACTGGGGAAAATCTGTAGCAAAACCCAGGCATGTACCCTGACCAGTAATCAAACTGGTGACCTTTCAGTCTTCAGGCTGTCACTCAATCCACTGAGCCACCACAGCCAGGGATATTCTTTTTTTAATAAACATTATTTTTATAGAGTAGCTAAGTGCTGTTCTTTAGTATATCTAGTAAATTCTCACTCATCTCAAGCACATTAAAGAGATTACCATTATTTGTTTTAAAAGAATTCAAACATATTCAAGAAAATTGAGCCCTTTCAATAAAATATTTACAGAGAAGTGGTTTGCAATTATATAATACTTATAGAAGAGTAGAAATCCTTTAATCAAAATAATAATTTAAAACTGATTTTGTTGCATATTTTACATAAAGAATGAGGACAATGAAAATAGTTGCCAATACATTGCTTGCATGGACTTTGATTTTTAAAATGCATCTGGAGTTTTTCAAAGAACAATTTATTTTGATACTTTCTATGGGTTATAGGTCAAAAAAATGTATGTATTAGCAACCTGTGTGTACAGATAGCTTAAAAAAAAGTAATATGTATGTTAAAAGTCACATTACACTATCTGGTGAAAACAAATTTTTAAGTATATAATATATGTTAAATATACATTATATAATAAATACATATTATAATATTATATATAAGAGAGAAAGAGGTAGAGAGAGGGAGAGAAGCTTTTACCAGTTATTCAAGGACACAAAAATAATTATAGAAGCTAAATTATAAATAAATTTAACTATAAGTCATTAAATAGTTGGTATTTGTCATAGGAGAATGTCTTCCATGCAGTAAATGAAAAACTGGCCTTTTTTTTCCTTTTATGTGTATCAACTTTTGTCAAAAATAATTGCGGCTTTCTAAAATCTAAGCTCAGTAGCTATAAAATGTTAACTAAGTCCTACTGATTTTTATGATACTATATAATAGAAAGCTCAGAAATAATTATCCATATTGGTTGGAGGATAAAATATAGAAAATATTGGGTTGGACAAAAGGTCCTTTTAGTTTTTTTCTGAAAAATAGAAGAAACATTTTAAATTTTCACCAATAACTTGATTGACTCAGATACTTTGAGTATGTTAGCTATCTCCTGTGGTAAAACTTTAATTGTTCTCAGTTAATGTCTTCATTTCATCGCTATCAACTTCAAGTGGTGTACCCAACCATGGAGCATCATCCAGTGGGAAATCTCTAACATGAAACCTCGCAAACCACTTTAGACACATTCGATCAGTCACAGCCCCTTCTCCACACACTGCACAAATATATATATATATATATATATATATATATATATATATATATATATATATATTTGCATTTCAGTTGTGTTTTTAGCTTTCTTCAAATAATAAAGCATAATATGGCAAAAATGTTGTGTATTTTCTTCCATCTTCAATATTAAAATGGCTACACAGAAATTCACCAAATTTGATGTCTTTTTTTTAATGCAAGCTGTTATGACAGCTGTCATAATGACTCTGTATTGACTCTGTCTTTCCCCTTGGATCCTTCAGCTGCGAAGAGAGGGGGGGTCTGCTGCATGGGCAACAGCTGGCCCTCCATATCACCCTGCCCAGGCTTTGTAACTTCACTGGAGAGGACACTCCAGCGTCATCGCAAGATGTCGACTTAACACGGGAGGAGACAGTTACCGGTTATAAGCTCATCCGATTGCCGAAGGAAACGAGTGCCAGGGGTTTCCTCTGACGGTGGGAGAGGTCATCGCACCTCACTGGACAGCTACCGCCCGCCTCAAGCTGGGCAGCCCCCAGCCAATTAGGTGCCGTCTCGCCATGGCTCACCTGCCCCACTGGGTGCGTGGGGATCAGAGAGGCGTCTCTTGAAAAGTGGGCCACAAAACACTCGCACCAGGCAATTCCAAGCAAACAACAAGAAAGAAGCCTCCAGCTCTTCGCCTCGCTAGCTGGAACATCAGGACCATGTGTCCAGGACTTACTGCAGACCTTCCGTGGATCAATGGTGCCAGGAAAACCGCCGTCATCGATAGGGAACTGGCACGACTAAACATCGACATTGCAGCTCTACAGGAGACCCGGTTGGCCGACAACGGAACTATCAGAGAAACCAACTACACCTTCTACTGGCAAGGGAAGTCTCCGGACCAACCAAGACAGCACGGTGTTGGGTTCGCTGTGAAGAACACGCTTGTTAACTCCATAGAGCCACACACAGGAGGCACAGAGAGATTACTTACCCTCCGATTGTCAACAACTTTTGGCCCAGTCAGCATTCTTAGCGCGTATGCCCCAACCCTCTGCGCCACCACTGAAGAGAAAGAACAGTTCTACCATGCACTGGATGAAGCATTATCCAAGATCCCCAGAAGTAACGCTCTTTATCTCCTTGGAGACTTCAACGCAAGAGTAGGAGCCGGCCACATGGCCTGGCCCACCTGCCTCGGAAACTTTGGGAGAGGAAAGATCAATGAGAATGGTCAGCGACTGCTTGAGCTTTTGTGTCACCACGGCCTGTGCATGACAAACACATTCTTCAAGTGCAAAGAGATCCACCAGGTGTCATGGAGGCACCCCCGCTCCCGCCACTGGCACCAGCTTGACCTCGTCATCACCAGAAGAACGGATATTGGCAGCACCCTCCTCACCCGCAGCTACCACAGTGCAGACTGCGACACGGACCATGCCCTCGTGGTAAGCAAGGTGCGCATAATGCCGAAGAGGTTGCACCACTCCAAGATGAAGGGTCGCCCACGCATCAACACCAGTTGTGCCAGCAACCCAGTTAAGACCCAGCAATTCATCAACAGGATGGAAGATGCACTCGGCGAGGGAATGGCGGCAGACGACATTATCGAATCCAATTGGTCACGTCTCCGCGACGCCATATACAACTCCGCCATTATTGCTTACGGGAAGAAAGAGCGGAAGAACGCTGACTGGTATGAGGCTCACTGGGAAGAAATGGAACCCGTGATCGAGGCTAAGAGGAAGGCCCTACTGGCTTACAAGGCCACGCCCACTCCCAGTACACTTCAAGCTCTACGGGCTGCCAGGAACAAAGTCCAGAAGACCGCCCGCCACTGTGCCAACACCTATTGGCTAAACCTGTGCAGAACCATCCAGGAAGCCGCCAATATAGGCAACGCACGAGGAATGTATGAGGGTATCAAGAAGGCAACAGGCCCAATCCCCTCCAAGATCGCCCCCCTTAAGTCCAAGACAGGTGAGGTCATCACTGACCAGGAACAGCAAATGCGGCGGTGGACTGAGCACTACCTCGAGCTGTACGCGACGAGGAACACCGTAACAGACACTGCTCTTAACGCCATCCCAGACCTACCAGTCATGGAGGAGCTAGACACCCCACCTACTGCGGCAGAGCTCAGCAAAGCCATCGACCGCCTTGCTTGCGGGAAAGCACCAGGAAGCGACGGAATCCCTCCAGAAATGTTAAAGAGCGGGAAACCAGTCCTGCTACAGCCGCTCCACCATCTACTCTGTCTCTGCTGGAAGGAGGGTTACATCCCCCAGGATATGAGAGACGCCAACATTATCACCATGTACAAGAACAAAGGAGACCGCAGCGACTGCAACAACTACCGGGGCATCTCTCTCCTCAGCGTCGTCAGCAAAGTATTCGCCCGGGTCGCTCTTGCCCGCCTGCAGACCCTTGCTTCCCGCGTCTACCCAGAGTCCCAGTGTGGCTTCAGAGCTGGCCGATCAACAGTGGACATGATCTTCTCCCTACGCCAGCTGCAGGAGAAGTGTCATGAGCAGCATAAACCACTCTACCTCGCCTTTATCGACCTCACGAAGGCGTTTGATCTGGTCAGTCGAAGCGGACTCTTCAGCTTGCTACGGAAGATTGGCTGTCCACCACATCTGCTTGCTGTGGTCATGTCCTTTCACGACAACATGCACAGCACGGTGTCCTACAACGGCGCAACCTCTGAGGCCTTCCCAGTCAGCAGCGGAGTAAAGCAGGGCTGCGTCCTCGCGCCTACACTGTTCGGAATCTTCTTCTCCATGCTCCTCCAATACGCCTTTAAGGACTGCAGCGAGGGTGTCTTCATTCACACCAGATCCGATGGCAAGCTCTACAACCTGGCCCGTCTACGAGCCAAAACCAAAGTCAAAGAGGTGCTCATCCATGAGATGCTCTTCGCCGACGATGCAGCCTTGACATCACACTCCAAAGAGGGACTCCAGCAGCTAGTCACTTGCCTTTCCCACGCATGCAAGGAGTTTGGACTAGCCATCAGCCTGACGAAGACGAACGTTATGGCTCAAGGCACGGGGACTCCCCCATGCATCACCATCGACGGATACACCCTGGAGGTTGTCAACGACTTCACTTACCTCGGGTCCACCATATCGAGCTCTCTGTCAGTTGACTTGGAGGTCAACCGGAGAATCGCCAGGGCAGCCACAGTTATGGCCAAACTGAACCGGCGAGCGTGGAACAATTCCAGCCTCACTGAGAAAACCAGACTGCGCATCTACCAAGCCTGTGTACTCAGCACTCTCCTCTATGGCAGCGAGACGTGGACCACCTACGCAAGGCACGAAAGGAAACTCAACAGCTTCCACATGAGGTGCCTGCGACGCGTCCTGCATGTCGCCTGGCAGGATAAGGTCCCCAACACCGAGGTGCTGAAGCAAGCCAACATGAGCAGTTTGCATGCAGTTCTTAGTGAGAGACGCTTCAGGTGGCTCGGCCATGTCAAAAGAATGGATGCAGGCCGTATTCCCAAAGACCTCCTCTACGGCGAGCTAGCAGAAGGCCAGAGGATGACAGGGCGCCCAAAACTGCGGTTCAAAGACATCTGCACAAAGGACATGACACAATGCTCCATCAATCTCAACACATGGGAAGTTCAAGCAGACGACCGCCTAGCCTGGAGGCTCGCAGTCAGGCAAGGTACGTCACGCGCAGAGGCTGCGCGCAACGAGGAGGCAATCCAGAAAAGATCGAGGCGGAAGCAGCGTCAGCAGCAGCAACAACAGCCATCTGCCTTCACCTGTACCAAGTGCGGCAGGGATTGTCACTCCTGAATTGGACTGCACAGCCATTCTCGGCGGTGCAGATAGACTCTCAGGAAGCTACGCCATCGTCTCTCGAGACGGACGGCTGCCGATGACGATGAATATAGACATGTTCCCCCCAAATTTCCTTATAATATCAATTTTGTTCAAATATAATAAATTGCATCCTACGTCTTTTACAGTTCAGGCAGCAGATAACAAAACAAAACAAAACAAAAAAACTGAATCTGAAATCATTCACTTTTAGCAAATATGTCTAGAAATTTTCACTATTATTTACTAAATAGACATGGAGTACAAAAACCTGAAAGAACAACATGTTAATAGTAACTTTATATTTATATTATGAAGTACTTTTCATGTTAAATTCTTTGTTCCTTTTCTTTTCTTTTGTTCTCTCTTCCTTCCTTCCTTTTCTTTCCTTTCTTTTCTTTTCTCCTTTGAAGAGAAAAGTCTTCCTGACTAGTTCTTGAATGAAATCTACTGAAATATTGGATAATGTTTAAATATTCTTACTATAAAAATGTTGACTTATTTATTTACAATCATGTCAATAGGGCAACAAAACAGTTAATTCCATGAAAAGAACAATATCACATTTTATCCATATATTTTACTCAAATTATTGTGTTTTATTTTTCTAATTTAATGTGATAGTTTAATAGTAAGGTCAATAGATATGTCTATTCTAATATCTTTTATCTTTTACCACAAGTAAATTTTTGTGTGGAACCGTTTTGAATGAGAATGTGTGGTATTACATTTTATCATGTATTAACTATGTTCAATTAAAATTAATGACATTCAATTAGTATCCTTTTAACAATTGTTCTTATTCCTGTCACATATCTTGCTTAACTATAAGTTTCCTCAGGTCACGTCTCATTTCTTTTGAACAATTCTAGAAACAGGCAAATTAAAAGTCTAGGAATTTAACACAGTCTTCCTACACACAGACAAAATTCCTGTCCATACAAGTTAAAATTACTTTCAATGTACTATACCAGTCACTGTTACTTTCAAATGCACATTCTGCGCTTTCAGATTTATTCTGATTTTTAGTGTGGCTGAAAAACAACTTTTTTTTTTTTTTACCTTCTCAGGGAAGTTACTTTTGTCAGGAGCAGAATAGTCTTGTAACTCTAAAGGAGGACTTTCAAGTAATTTCTCTTGGAGAAGTCTATTCATTTGTAATTCCTGGGTTTTTACTACTACTTAGTTTCTAGGGATGGGTGACTCTGATCTTCACAGGACTTTTCTACATTGTCCTCTTTCTTTTATTACTGCTATATAATTTCTTCTATTATGTTATGTATATCTTTCTTATCTTCTAGACTACAAATTCCTCAAGGGCAAGACTTGAATATTTGTCATTACGCTATTAACTACAGTAAAACAAGCTTTGTTGTAGTTGTTTTTATACATTGCAATCATCTAAATATGTTTCTTTAATGAAATTAAAACCCTGGTGTTATTTCCAGCTAAATTGAAGTAAATTAGAATTATTTTATAGTTTTATTTTAAGGATTCAGTTCTTAGCAGTGGTGTATAATGTATGTTGTTTTCCTCTTTATGAATCTGTGGACTTGCATGTGTTTTTCCTGTGTGTTTCAGTCCAGAATAAAACAAAGAGGTAGATTTTTCTTTTATTATTTGGCTTAGGTCTTAATGCATTTTCATTAAGACTTTTTGAAAATTTTATATAGGGTATAAAAACTCTGATTTATTGAATATTTATCTTGTTTCCAAAACAAGCAACCATACAAAAAACAAAACAAACAAAAAACAAACAATACCAAAAAACAAAAAACAACAAAACCCCCCCAATTTTAGGGTAATCCAATTGTATATACATGAACTTCAATACCTTTTGAAATTCTGACTAGTCAAGTAATGTTCTTGGCTATTATATGGTTTCTTATTTTAATGACTATTAGGGTTTACTTCTTGGATGAATATTATGTTATAATACTCCCTTAATCCCTCATGGTACAATATGTATTAAAATACATTTCCTTTCACAGACCTACAGTAGTCCCTCTCTGTATTGTGGTTCACTTATGGTGGCCTCACTGTATCATGGGATTTTTAAAAATATTATATTTAATTATTTAAAGCAGATTTTTCACGATATTGTGGGATTTTGCGGTACTGTATACATATGTTGTTAAAGTTACGTAGGTTTAAGTGTGTAGAATATGTTTAAGAACATAAGTAGTGTTTATAAAAGTGTGGAAAAGGTTAATAAGGGACTGGGAATGATTTATAAGTGTGTGGGAGGGGGTTATAAAGCCTTAAAATATATATAAATACTAAAATAAATGTAAGGTTCATACTTAATGGATTTTCACCTATCACGGGGGTCTAGAACATAATACCCACAATAAGTGAGGGAATACTGTATATGTTAAAATCCTGTGCTTTGTCACTTGAAATAAAAGTGTGATTTAATATGCAAATCTCAATTAGTGTAGACATAAAGTTTCCATCAGACATCAAATAAAGAAGAATAGAAAGATAACATAAATTATTATGGAATCTATATGACATATTTATTCTCCCATCCACAAACTTTTGTCAATTACTAATGCCAGTAAGAGAGGCCTCATAGCTAAGTAATAAGATCTATAGTGTCAGAGTAAGTCAGTTGTGGTCACATTTCTGTGAACAGAACCCTCAGTGACTCCAATAGCAGAAAATTTAGTGGCAGTGTAACTGTCACAGTGAGATTTTATCTGTAAAAGTAGCATTTAAGAAGTGGCTATCATCCTGAATTTCAAAACACTAAATTTTATTCTTGAATGGAAATGTGAAAACTCTATTGATTTCAGACAATTCACTGAATTTTTTTAAAAAAAGAAGATTTGATATTTGTTATTATCAGTTTGTAAGTAGGATGTTTGAATGAAATAAACACAGTGCTTTTAGTTGCCTATGTGTGTATTATAGCCATCCATTAATTTCATTTTCTCTACATTTTTATAATTTATATATTTTGTTAGTAACAAAGACCTCTATGTTCCTATTTAAGTTTGAAAAGCAATTTTCATTAGGTAACAAGTGTTATATCTCCTCTGGGTCTTTTCAAACTATCCAAATTTTATTTGATAACAGATAATTATTTTAGACTCAGATTTGTGGTAATTTTTCTAAGTGACTAACTGTGAAAGAGAAATGCCAAGATATAAATTTTCTGGCTTTTTAAAAATAGTTTTTAAATTCTTAAAGTTCTATTTGAATTGACAAGGTCAAGTGTTTTTAAACAGTTGGATTTTCTCTAAGGTCAACTGATGTTTTTAAAATTTTTACTTGAACTTTTAAGCTAACTCTCTCTTCTTTTTACCCCCCTTGTTTATGGTGTCAACTACATTATACTGGATACAATCATGTATGTCCTATAGGGTATACTGAATGACATAAGCCCACATTCTGTAAAATCTCTAAGAAGAAGTTGGGAAAGATTATAATATGCTATCAATTATATTACTTCTACTATTAAGCTATGGACAGGATTGTGGTCTTAAAATTCTCTCTTTTTTCATCATGATAAAAATCTGGACCTAAATATAGCTTCAAGAAAGCTCTGAGTAGAAGAACTGATGGCCTTGACATTTTTTATCCTATGTGTTTATTAGAAAAGTTTCTTCTTCCAATTTTGATGTTATGGTTCTCTATATTATCAGTAGACTACAAAAGAAGTAAACACTGAGCCTTGGAATTTCAAAATCAGAAAAAGCTAGTTGGAAGTGAAGAAGTCACTGTTAAAATATTAAGGTTCCATTAAATTTACTAAAAATATCATATTCTGTTTCCATAATGTATCAAGAGCTCTGTGACTGACATCAGTAGGAAAGCAAGCAATACACCTATGATAAGACATAACTGAATGAATAAATATATCTACTGAATTCAAGCTAGTTAAATTTTTAATTTAAAAATCAAAGAATGCAATGTTCTTTTTTTTAGCCAGAAAAATTGATTTACACAGAGTAAATAAATAACTAGCTAGTCTATTGCTGAAAAGCTTTGTGGCTTACTATATGATGCAAGTGATAAAAATAACTTCCAATTGTCACAAGGTTTAGTGACTTATTTAGATCAGTCTCCTCTCAATTTTATGTAAAGCCTTACATTTACCTTCAATAATAATGAAATCAGCAAGTACATATGCAAAAGTACAGAGGTACACAGGACCAAGTATATTTATACACCTTTCTCAGACACAGAGCTCTTTTCTTGGGTAAACGTTGAGCAGTTCACATATCCAAACTGTGGACAGCAAGCGGCAATAAAATGAGGAGTAGCCGGAGGCTTAACACTTTCTTCCTCTGAACACAATGGCTCTTTCCTCACAAATTAATTTTAATATCTGTGGATAGCTTGTCATCAATTGAAACGTGTTGCATGAAACCATACAATTAAATTTATATGCAAATCTTTGAGTTCTTCTGGAATAAGATGGAGTATATTTTAAGATAAGGAAAAAGAGAGGAATATAACATAAAACTCCAAAAAATGTAAGTTATAACTTAATTGGGAAGTAAGCTGGGTTTTTTGTTTGTTTGTTTGTTTTTTTCTGCTCTTATCATGAATATGTATACATTAGTATTTATTTTTAAAACTTGGTGTGATGTATATTAAGAAGAGTACAATTCCACAGGAAAACTAGAAAGATGCATTTTGGCAGATGCTCCAAAAATTAGTTAAATTTTAAGTATGATTCCTACATAGTGGAGATCATGTTTGCTTTCTGGAGGTTTCTATTCTATGTATATACTCTCCACAGCCATTGGAGGAAAAGTCTTAAGAGGATTTATGCAAACTCGTGATTCCCTCACCCTTAGGCTGTTCATCATTTTCTAAGTAGGGTAAATATATTTGGAAAAAAAAGTTAATAACTGCTTCAGTCCCCTTCTCTACCCTCTTTTGGTAGCCCTACTTTTCTTGGTCACAAAATAATCTAAAACCGTGATAAATGCTAGAAAGGCACTGTTCTACTCAGCAGTGCACAGTCTTCATCTTCTGCAGCACCTTCGTGCGTGTATTTATGTGTATTGAGCACAAAGCAAAGGCGGGGAAAGCTGCTTTTCTTTGAAGCCTTTGTGCTTTGTGTCACGAGGGGCAACTCTGAGCACATAGAGAACTTGAAGGACACTGGAGCTTGTTTTTACTTGTTTATTTTATTAAATAAGGTTCACTTCTGTGTTTTTGTAAATATCGTTATGTGGTAAGAATCAAGACTTTCACATAATATAAATGCTGGATTTTATAAATAAATCCAGTCACATTTTAAGTAGGAAAAATAAACCTCTTGTACGTGAAACTTTGTTGCAAGAAAAAAGAAAATGTGCTTTACATTATCTTCAGTCATAGGGAAGGGAAGATAAATTAGGCACACATCCTGATCAATAGAATGTCTATGAACAGTACTGTTTAATCATCTATAAATGACTAAGTGGGATCTGTAACATAATTAATCGCCTGTTGTAGATACTTCCTCATAGGAGGGACAGATACCTGATCATCTGAGATTATGTCGGCTTCATGCACACAAACTACATGAGGCAATGATGCTGTGAAAGCTCCCAACATCAGTCACATTCAAAACAGAAGCAGCAGTGGGAAAGGGGGTCTGGAAATATGTAGTGACTCTTGGACTGCGATTTCATAAGGATACCTGAAATTATCATCTACATGAACAATAACTTGCTATAGAAATAGGAAAAAATTCCTAAGATAATATAAAAATCTCTATCATTTAGTGGCTGAGTGAAATGTTCAGTATCTTGTGTCAACTAGATCACCTCCTACCTCTAATACCTGTGTTTTTCCATTAAAAAAAAAAAAAATGTTCTCCCCTTCTCTAAATGTAGAGTCTGGCTTTACCTGATGAAAATAAGACTAAAAGTTGAAATTATAAATTATTTTTTCAATTTTAATTTCAATATATATTAACATAAAAATAAAAGCCAAAGCGAGAGGCAAAAAGAGTTTGAGATCAAAGCATAGCTATTCTGAAAGAACTGATTCAGGCAGAAACCCAAATACTGTTCCAATTAGATGAAGGCGAGGGGTATTTATGAGACAGGGAAGGGAAATAATTTACATAAATAGAAGGGAAGAAGTTGTATGGCTGCAAATAAACAAAGTTATTATTTAGCTCTACATGGTAGTGCTACTTCTGAAGAACTTTTTTATATTTTCAGGTCTTATAGTCAGGATGTCTGCTTTCCTGTAAGCTTGGCAAACATCTGTTTGTAAAAAAATGTTGGGTTGGTCCAGTCCTAAGATTATTTTGTCCCATTCAAATATTCCAAAATTTTGATGAGTAAAATGCGCAAGGCAATTCCTCTGGGATGGCAGCTCCAATTCCACTCTGAAGTGGCTGCATTTATATTATTTTTCACAGTACCTGTCATGAAACTGAACTATATTTCTGAATTTAGGACTCCAGAAAATGTGGCCTTTCAATGTGAACAGTGTTAGAAACCTAAACAATTGTTTTGTTTCTTTTATTCAATAAGCACTTTTAAGATCTAACATGCAAGATAGTTTGTTTTATGTGCTATAAAATAGCAATTATTAATTAGTCAAGGATTATGCCCTTAAGGTACTCCCAAGTTTAGTTGGGAAGATAGAGAAGTGCATCAAACTTATGAAAAAGTTTGGATTCTAATATATAAGCCTCAAGATTCAGATATTTATTAGTGATTTTTCTGACTAATTCCTGATAAAAATAGTGTGGGTAAAAAATGGCAGACAAAAACTAATTAGGAGGTTTAAGCTGAAAATTCCTGAACCTGTAAAATGATTATGCATAAATTAGATAATGCTAATATTTTAATGAGATATATCCTTCTAGTAGAGATCTGAAAATAATATTAGAGACAATTTAATTCTCTTATTTTGAAGGAAAGGACATTGATAACTATAGTAGGTGATTTACTTATTCATGAGTGAATAGCAAAGCAATGACTAAAATTTAAGATCACATACTCTAATTCAGTATTCTGTGCATTATGGAAATACAGTATTTACTTAATAAGCACTATAGTTTCCACTTCAGGATATGAGATAAATATGTGAAGAATGGAGGAGATTAAAGAATAATTCAAAATTACTTAAATGAGTATTCATAATTCTATTACAAAGTCACTGATGTATTTTAAAATAGTGGCTTCTGCAAGTTGAAGTGGTTTCTGAAGAAACAGGGACAGAAAATGTATATTTGTTTTATATTTATTTCCATAGTAAAAAAGAAGAAGGGACAAGAGGAATTATAATAAAAATGGAGACTCAAGGGTAAGGAAAATGATTCTAAAATGTGTTGTGAAAAGAGTAAATTAGATTACTTGGGTTAGAGGAGAAGTACTAGTAAGATGAACTTTGTAAATCAGAAAATATATTAATAACTTTCTTTATTTCATATGGCATTGAATGTATTTTCTAATTTATAGTTATTTATGTAATACCTTCCATGTTATTGACATATTCTTGTATTACCTTTATTATGTTTATTTATTGATATATTTTTATCAATTGACTTAAATGCATTTCAATTATTATAGCCTAACTGAATAATCTTTAATGCTTCCCATGAATATTTCACTTTTAAAGAAAATAAACTAGTTAAATTAAAATGTTAAAGCAAGTAAAATAAAAGTAATACAGTTATCATTCTAGCACCAGTAATCTCTAGTTAGATGTATATGTTTTTCCAAACTGTAAAACATTTTAATCTACTTTTGGTAATCTTGGGTACAGATCTTTAAACCTATATGAAATTTTTATAGCCCTTCTTAAAAATAATTTTAAAACAATGTGAAGGAAGTTCCAAAATGTCTGTTTTCCCAAATGTATGAAGTATTTTGCTAGAATAGTGTTTTCTAAAGTACAGGAAAAGGCATCTTTTCTATATATTACCACTACCTGGTTTGTGAAAATCTCAAAAATATATTCTAATAGCATATAAGCAGGTCCTTGAAGTACTTTCAGTATTTTGAGAGTTTTAAAGAGGAATCCATAGGCTTTTTAGACAAGAAACTTCTAAATTACTGTTCAATTAGGAAAAATAAACAAATGTACTTTTTGTAAACCTTACTTATATAACTTATTTTAAAATATATAAATAAATAGATACCATTGATGTGGGACCAAGGGAAGTACAGACCAGGGAAGTTAAATCAAATGAAATGGAATAGAGGAGTGGTGTACATCAGTCGTACTAGGAAAGAAGATACCAAAATTAAGGGAGAATGCGTTAAGTGTGAGAAAAAGGGGTTTTCTGCAGCACAAACTGCATGTGCAATAGTGTGGTGACAAGTGGACCAACAGCTAGAGGAGCAGGTGGTCTAAAAGAAGCTGATTGATGGGGGTCTAATCAAGCAGAAGCTTTGTTAAAAGGCTTAGGAATTGGGGTTTTATTTTGAGGCTGGAGGCAAGCCATTGCAGAGTTTCAAGTGTGGGGTTAATTTTGGAAATATAATTTTGGCAGCAACATTCAACAGCCTGCAGCAAGGATAGGGAGACTGTTAGGAGATTTTTGCAGTAGTCTGGGCAGGAGATCTGAATCACCAATCACACTGTAAGGCATTGATTGATATTGGGGAGAGGATGGGACAGCAACAAAGGTTAATAAAAACTCCACATGCAGCTAAAATATTTACTCAGGAGACTACACTAATGCAAGAGAGAACGTCCATGTTATGGAACATGGAGCATGTAAAATATGCCCATAATTATAAGAACTCTGGAATTAATCGAAACATAAAACAAATAGCCTTGCTAGTACAAGCCATTTCAAGTGACCTTCAAGAGAAAATGGTTTTCAAATGACCACTTGGGGTATTAAAAACAAAACAGTCAATATAACAGTAAATTAATTTTTTTAAATATCTGTTGACAAAGGATTAAATCAGTATCATTCATTCATGGAAATTCTTATATGTTTATTATAATAATTGCCAAATTTTGGGATTATGTACCTTATTAGTAAAAACATTTTAAAATTTGTATCTTAATGTATGTTTATTAACCTTGTTAACTTGTATGCACATACCACTGAACTAGTAGAATATTTATATTGTAAAATACGTATAAAATATATAAAGTGAATGAGTAAGATTTATGTGATATAAAATATCTAGTACTCTTCCTACTAGTACAAAACATTTGGCTTCTCTAAAATTAATATTAATATTTCTGTTGAGAGCAAATTATTAATATCTTCATGATTTTTAAAACTTTAAGTCTACCAATTTGGGAATCTTTTGCAAAGTTCAGTTTATTTTTTATAATATTTTTAATATTACTCATATATTAAGAAAAATGCCTTACAAAAATATAATAATGTAAAAAAGACTTTGTTGATAGCACTTATTAAACCATTATAATAATGATTATGTCTCATTTTCTAATTATATACAGATTTTTGTTGAAATACAGATAGAAAATTTTCCTTTCTCATGATCCTAGAGAGTTCTTACAGATTAAGATGTTGTATTTTTATGTTTTTACTAAACAAGTTAAAACCACTGAAATTTTTAATTTTGAATCTATTTAGCTTCTATATCTTGTTTCACAGTCTTGAACTGTCAAACATATATGGCACATAGCAGTTTTGGCAACAAGATCACATAAAGATGACAATCTTCCTAGCATCTCTTTTTAAACTATTCTCTCTTTATGAAAACTTTACCTGGAACAGTAGTCACTTTTCTCCCCTTAATGCTACCTTTATATTGAAATGACAGATTGTGTCATTTTTAATATCTTTATTTATTATAAACTACTGACATATTACAGATAAGGTCAGAAAATTTGAAATGTTTTCTTATCTCTTTGTAAAATGAGAAAAATGAGAGAAAAAAAAGTGGAAAAGTAGTGACTCTTCTTTAAACTCAATTCCATCACATGACAAATTATTGTAGAATTGACTATACAAAGGTATTATTTATTTAACAACATTCGGGACATCTTATAGCCTAATACCGGCAATATAGGGTAACATTCTGCCAGTGAAAGAAAATGAACCCATGACTTTCCACCCTTTGTAATCACACAGCCTTCCTTAAGGAATTCTCCACATCGCTGTCACATGAATATCTAATATATGGACCTGGTAAGAGTGCCAGTGTCACTCCATCCATGTACTTGGCTTGTTTGTTTTTGGTCAAATAAATATACATAGGCTTTACAGTTTTTTGTGTGTGTTTAATCGTGTTTATACACAAGGAAGTTTCAAATCAAGGATCAGAAAACATCAAGTCTAACTAAAAATCCTCATAATTCTGCTCTACTGGGACGTGGGTAATACAGAAATAGATCTGATTCCATCAGAAACCATAGTCACACATGGGTTCATAAACTTTCGTGTGTGCGCCATGTATTCATTTGGTCATCTGGTGATGATTCTGTACCCTTCTTCAAGTAATGTTTTAAATGAAAACAATAAAATGCATGTAATTATAAAGAAAATTAGTTATATTGAAATTTAGTTATCAAAATACTTACAACTAAAACAGATGTAAAGGGTAATATTTCTTCTTCTTCTCTCTCTTTTTTTATCCTCACCAGAGGACATGCTTATTGATTTCTTCTTCTCTCTCTTTTTTTATCCTCACCAGAGGACATGCTTATTGATTTTAGATAGGGAGGAGGAAGGGAGAGAGAGAGGGTGAGAAACATCATGTGAGAGAGAAACATTGATTGGTTGACTCTCATATGTGCCTTGACCAAGAGGACCCCACAACCTAGGTCATCAACCCACAACCTTCTGGATTATGGGAGAACCCTTCAACCAACTGAGCCACACTGGCCAAGGCATGCTTCTTTATCAATGTATTAAAATTTATAGTAATAAGTGCAAATATATTTTAAAGTGTTGTGTAAACTGAAATGTTACATGAAAATGCCTATAATTTATATTGGTTAAAACTTCACAGATAGTAATAGTACTATAGTCTTATCGATATTTTTAATGGAGGAAAATATTAATTTTCAATTAAAGGTTAGGGGAAGTATAGATATAACTGATATTTTGCTATCCTAATTCATGGACTTCCTGACTTCTATCCACAGAGTCCAGGTTAAAACTCTCTAACCAAAAGTTGGTCAGGTAAGGATTTCAGAAATAACATTCTGAGTTTAGTGAAAAGTAGACATATCAGAAAAGTTAAAAGAGAATAAGGAGGGTAAGTAAGCAAAATATTTCATTTTTACAAAATAAGTAAACATTGCACTGACTTCCCCCTTTCTCAACTTGAATAGCTTTTTTTTTTTTTTTAAGTATATTTTATTGATTATATTGTTACAATAGTTCCAATTTTTTTTCCCCTTTGCTCCCCTCCGCCCAGCACCGCCCTTCCCCAACAATCCCCTCTCCAAGTCCATGCCCATGGGTCGTACATACAAGCTCTCCCGCCTCACCCTTTCATATATTCTTCTTCTTCTTTTTTCAAAATTAATTAATTAATTAGTTAAATATTTTAACAATAAAAAATAACAATTCCTCCCTCTCAGACTTAAGACCCTTTACAATCTTATAAAGGACAATGGATGAAGGTCTCGAGCTCCTCTAGCTGCTTCAAGCTGGACATGGTCGTCGTCCTACCTACCCGTGGGTCAAGAAATCCCTAATAAGAGTGGGGATGTGGAGGGGAGGGTGGCCTTCCCACAAGGGGAAGGATCGTGCAGACTCCAGGTTGGTTGGCTGTCTCTGGACAACGGCATGCTTGGTTTGACAGGCTGGCATCCTTGTTGTATTCTGGGGGCAACAGGGTTAAAGGACATCATTTAATCCGTAACCACTAGATGACAAAAGACAGGTATTAATTTTTCAATGTCCCACATTAGGGAAAAGAAGGGCTTCTTTGGAGGAAGGTGTGCCAGGTACATCTCACCTGTCCAAAACCCTTTTGCCCATTATACTTATTTTGGACTGAGGGAAATATTTTAGGTTTCCCCCATCTCAGGCCTCTGGGCTTTTTCTGTCCAAGCCATTAGGATAGAAAAGAGAAACCAGTTTTAAAGTGAAGCCCACAGACCACCCCGTTCTTCACCAACCCAGCCACTTAGTTCAGCCAAACCATTGAGTCTCAGGAGGCAGCAATGCAGACAGGATTAAGTGAGGCCTATGCATACAGATAATCACTCAGGTAATGAGATTGTAGGCTTATGCCCTTTGAAAACAGAAAACACATGTTAATTTATGTAACATAACCCACATACAA
Source organism: Furipterus horrens (assembly GCF_987537825.1). Lineage (NCBI taxonomy): Eukaryota > Metazoa > Chordata > Mammalia > Chiroptera > Furipteridae > Furipterus > Furipterus horrens. Next base: position 176,517,262 of record NW_028327172.1, read on the forward strand.
GTCTCTAAATCTGTAGGACTGTCTTATCGGAAGGAAAATCCTTGTCCTTCTAATATTCACTGAACTTGCATTTCTATTCTTTATATTTTTATTCCCCCCCCACTAAAAAATTTTCTGTTTGTTTGTTTTTCCACTACAGTTGTCTCACTTTTTTTCCCCCTCTTGCTTCCCTGCACCCTGCCCCCCCCCACAGTCAGTCCCCACCCAGTTGTCCATGTCCATGGGTCATTCATACATGTTCTTTGACTAGACCCTTCCCCTTCTTACCCCTTCTCTCCCTCCCATCTCCCCCTTTGTTACTGTTAGTTTATTCCTTGTTTACATACCTCTGGTTCAATTTTGCTCATTTGTTTGTGTTGTTCATTAGTTTCCTGTAACAGGTGACAGCATAAGGTAATTTTCTTTTGTTGCCTGGCTTATTTCGCTAAGCATAATTCTCTCTAGTTCCAATCATGTTGTTGCAAATGGTAGAAGTTCCTTCTTTCTTTCAGTACTTATTCATTGTCATTTTCCCCCTTTGTACTCGTGTTCCTCTCTGTCTCTCTGTTTCTTCATCTTCTTAAAGCAGACCCTTTAGCATCTCTTGCAATGCTGGTTTGGTGGAGATGTATTCTTTTAGCCTTCTTTTGTCTTGGAAACTCCTTATTTCACCTTCCATTTTGAATGAAAGCCTTGCTGGGTAGAGTATTCTTGGTTGTAGGCCTTTGTTTTTCATTGCTTGGAATATTTTTTGCCATTCCCTTCTGGCTTGTAGTGTTTCTGCTGAGAAATCTGATGATAGCCTTATTGGAGCTCCCTTGTATGTTATTAGTTGTTTCTCTCTTGCTGCTTTTAGGATTCTCTCTTTGTCTTTGAATGTTGGCATTTTAATTATGATGTGTCTTGAAGTGGGCCTGTTGGGGTTCATCTTCATTGGGACCCTCTGTGCTTCCTGGACTTGCGTGACTCTTTCTCTCGTCATGTTAGGAAAGTTTTCTGTCATTAGTTTTTCAAAGAGGTTTTCTATCCCTTGCTCTTCTTCTTCTCCTTCTGGAATTCCTATGATACGGATATTATTACGTTTCATGTTGTCCTGCAGCTGTCTTAGAACCTCTTCAGTCTTGTTCAGTCTTTTTTCATTTTGTTGCATTGTCTGGGAGTTTTTGTGTAGGTTGTCCTCCAGCTCGCTGATCCGATCTTCTGCTTCCTCTAGCCTGCTTTTAATTCCTTCTACTGTGTTCTTCAATTCAGAGATCGTATTTTTCATTTCCTCCTGGCTCTTATTGATAGCTTCTATGTCCTTTTTCATGCTCACGTAATTTTCTGTGAGTTCCTTGTAGTTTTTCTGGAGTTCTTTGAAGTTTCCGCTGAGCTCATTCAGCTTCTCCATAATCCATGTTTTGAATTCCATATCTGATAGTTCGCTCCCCTCTATTTCATTTAGCACTCTTTCTGGGGATTCTACCTTTCCTTTTGATGGGAGGTTGTTTCTCTGTCTCCCCATTTTTTTGACTCCTATTGTTTGTTGGTGCTTCTTGGAATGATCTGCACTTCCTGGATCTGCCTCTGGTGGCGTCAGATCATGTACCAGTCTGGCCCTAGGCAGCCTGTTGGAGACTTCCAGGGATCTACTGCTGTTGTCTGTCTTCTTTGATTGTTAATCTATTCAATCTGTGATTAGCTGTCAGGCTTAAGGACTGTGGGTGTGGCAGCTTAATTCCTGTAGGCAGGGCTTTTGCTTCCCCTCAGGCTGACGCCACTTGGAGGGGAATGGTCTACCCGCAGTACTGGGGATGAGTCAGCACTGGGACCCAGTCAGCTGCTCCTCCAGTTCTCCCCTCAAAGCCACCGTGCCAAATTCTCCCCAAGTGTCTCCAGTCCTCTCTGCCTTCCCTCTGCTTGAGCCCAGGGTAAGTGGTGGCCAAAATATTTTCGTATGTGATCCACTTAAGAGCTCTTTTTCTCCTGCTGTTTCTCTCCGGCTAGCAAGAAAGCCTGTGGCTTTTCGCTTTTCACAGCTGATACTATTTTACTTTCCACTCTGTCGCTGTAGGCTGGGAAGCCCAGCTGGGGGTTTAGACCCTGCCCTTCTCAGGGGGAATCCCCGGCTGCTGAGCTGTTTCTCAGCCCCTTCAGCTGCCACCCGTGGGAGCCCAGCCAGCCCTTCCACGTCTCCGCACTCCCTACCGGTCACGTTGTGATGTAGCGGCCTTTTCTGTCTCTCCGTGGTTATAAGACTTCTCTCCAGCTGGTGTTCGGTTCGTTATTCCAGATGATTTCTCCAAAATTACATTGTAAATCCAGACTAGTTCTAGGAGGAAGTTAGTGTAGCTTCCACTTACTCCTCCGCCATCTTGTTTCTCCTCAACTTGAATAGCTTTTGCTTGAATCATAGCCAAATACATGGGAAGATATTTTTATTTTTTTAATATTAAAAAAATGTTATTTATGTATTTTTAGAGAGAGGGGAGGAAGGGAGAAAGAGAAGGAGAGAAACATCGATGTGTGAGATCACACACCCCCAATCCAGGACTGGCCCGAAACCCAGGCATATACCCTGACCGGGAATCAAACTGGCAACCTTTTGGTCTGCACACTGGCACTCAACCACTGAGGGACATCAGCTAGAGCTGGAAAGACATTTTTTAAACATCAACTATTTCCCTCTTTCTTGGTTCTTTCTCTTCTTCTCCCCCACAGCACCTCACCTTTAACTCAAGTATTTGGAACTTTTGTATGGGCTGTCTTTAGAAAAAGAATGGCATGGTTTACAAATACATAAGCATTTAGCGTATCAAAGGCAATTTAGGATATAACCAAAATGCATAGGAGAAATAGTATTTTAAGAATGAGAGACCATCCTATAGTAGATTAAATATAAACCCCTGGTTTTTGGACAGGTGGTGGGATGAAAGAAAAATATGAGTTCAGAAGCCGATTTAAGAAAAGGCCAGATAGTAAGGTCCTGGAAGAGAGTTAAGGGGAAAGATCTGAATGCCTTTTCTCATCCTTATGCACATAAGAGATAAGGTCTAGAATTCCTATCTCCATCTATACTTTTAAGAATCGATGAATTAATACATTGACTTTATGTGTAGCTCTGCAGAACATAGCAGGTTTGGGTTTCTGAGTCTCCCACCATTTTTCTTAAACAGACTATTCCCATTTAAAAAACAAATAAAACTTTAGAATAACAAAGAGTTAAAAGTACTCAATTTAAGCAAAATGCTTAATGAATTTTTATTTGAAGGCTTATATTGTCATTGCAGATTTGACAAAAATAGCTATTGTAATGGAGGGGAAGAAAACAATTAAAATCTTATTGGTGAAAGAATCAGAAAAAAATATATATGAAAGGACAAATGAAAATCTATTTAGCAGAGGTTTTATCTTTTCAAGGAAGTTTTTCTTGTTGAAAATATGTTCCAATATTGTTTAGGTTTATAAACTACTATTGAAGTCAGATGATAATTCATCTGCAGTCCCCGGCACCCCAGTCCCCTGCTGTCAGGATTGTAAATGATGCTACTTTTCAACGAAGCAGTGATACAGCCAGGGGATTAGAAGTACGAATTTTAACTGACAAAATATGAATTTGAAGTTAAGATGATAGGATTTTTTCAGTGGCTATGTTCTGACACTACTGTTCCTAGCAAGATTAGAGGTGCAGCTGCTTCTTTTGTTTGCCACTGTCAGTGGAAATCACCAAATAGCTCATTAGCTGGGTTTAAAACCTAATGCAATAAAGTGTGAATGAGCTTGTGCCCTCTATACTGTATTGGCTTACACCTTATCAGAGCTTGCTCCTCCTCTGAAGAATAACTGAGTAAGTGTTGGTGGGGGGACATGGAAGGGGCTACTGCTATGGCTAATTAATAGAGGTTTATATCATCTAAATTGGATCTGCTGTGACAACCCATTACTCACCACACCACGGTATATTTGCTGAGTTTCATCATAAAGTTAATGTATGATTGTAATCAGCATGCTCCCTCTCTCATATTTTATATCTGGCAGATGCAGATGTTTCCTTAAGTTTTTGATAAAATTAAATATATACATATTCTTAAAAAATCACTTAGATTATCTTTGGTTGAGATTTAATTTGATTCCTTTATGCAGTCTCTATTCCAAGGAGGGAGGCTTTCCATAGGCCACATTTGTGTCCTCACTGCGGGACCTGTGTAAGCCAAAAAGACAAGAGAGAGAAGACATGGGCTTTCTATCTGTATGAGGAATGGTACATTCTCAAATGAATGCCTCCAGCCTGGAGACAATCAATGAAGAAGCAAGTATGTGTCAGAGTTGGGAGGCTGCTCAGTGTTTCAGCTTTATTTAGCTCCCTTTAATTTTAATTGAAGTTATTTATTTGGACAGAAATTAAAACATAGTAGAGAAAAGGTTAATCCACTAATACATTATAGATATAACTACTACAAATATTACCCAATATATGATAAAAATAGTACATGGTGCTATATGAGAACAGTAGTGAAGCTTAGAGCTCTAAGTTTGGTGGCTTCTATGAAGTTTTGAAAAGGACACTTGTCTCTTGACTCTATACCACCCTCTTCAGCTACCTTGTCATACTTGCTCAATCAATCACATTCTCTATCTGGTGCATAAACATATTCAATTTTTTCCCATCTTAAAACAACTATTCCAGGCACCACTCCAGAAACATATTAACTTTGAATATAAAAAGATCTCTTTCACCGTGACAGAGGAAAGATGAAAGAAATGATCTTGGATAAAAGTAAATTGTGCGGAAGGAAAGTGAGTTGAGGCAGTTTCCACATCATTACCTTTTCTTCTTTGATGAAATGTAGTAAAATTTTTCCTTGAAGCTCATGAGAGGAGGTTCAGAACAACACTAAAGAGCTGTGGTATCTTCTGAGCATAATGTGACAAAAGATTTTGGGTTATATTGTAGGATTTTCAAGATGAATTGAAGAACAAGCCAGATGGGAGTATAATGTGCCTTTTACTAGCACAAGCACCAGTGTCTATGTGATATTTTTCTCCAGAAGTGCTATTCAACTTTTTCCTTCTCTTGCACTAGATAAAATTTTCAAAGGAATTTGAATAGTTGAAGGAATTTGTTTTGTTTCCCACTAAGAATTGTGTGGAGTTGTTTAATGTGGCATTTTTGGTTTTTATGGAAATTACGTAATTAATTTTGATATTGTAAATCCAATTGGAGCATCACATAAGAATTTTGTCCTTTTTCTTAAAGCAAAAATGACTGTTTTAAATAATAGTTATTATTTAATGCATTATAGTACTTATTGATATCCTTATACTTCTTAGCATAACACATGAATGGACTGAGCTCTGTAAATGAAATTCTTAATGTGGAACCATTCTTCTATTTTTAGATTGAAACCTAATTGGCCATAATCTATATTCATCACCATTTGATTTGGTTAACAATGATCTCTTGTAGGGCTTCTCCATCTGTATATGTAATACACATATGGGTTTATATAGATATATTTTTTCCCCTCTTAGTTGGGATCATTTGCCAGTTTGGTTGCTATAAGCCTAGTTTAAATCTATCCCTAACCTGATGAATTGTATGTTCCCCTTATGAATTGAATTTAGAATAATTATGTTTTTATATTGTACAAAATATTTCAATATCTTCTTACATTTTGCTATAATCTATCTGTGAGATCATTAGACTCTATGATGTATATCATTGATAAAGTTTTTAATTTCATCATGGCAATTAGTCTGTATATCTAACTATTGTTGAGAAAATTATAACAATTTTTAACCTTTTTTCACAGGGGTGGGGAATCTTTTCATAACCATTATCAAAAACATTTTATCAAAAATTATATTCTTATTTAGGATATATTCCATTTGAATTTGTGGCTTATTGCCTTTATTTTTTGCAGTATCATAGGTGCATGTTTTGTACTTATGTACTTCATCTGCTGAAAAATGATGGTGGGCTACTTCCTTATATTAAAAAATCTAATAACTAATAATTGTACTTTTCTAAGCTAGTTTTTTAAGATCATTAACTTTCTTTAGTATATTTTTTCAAAATTTTTGAGTAAAAGGTATATTTGTATTCAGTATGATTTAAGCTATGAAAGCTTCTTAGAATACTGCTTAAACAGCATCCCTTAGATTTTTTTTATGTCTGTAAATAGCCAGTAATTTATGCTTCCATTTCTGCCTTGATCTAAAGATTATTAATATACAGAAAATTTTGTTAACTTAATTTTGTTTTGATAACATCAGGTTTTATCATGTTGATGTTAGATGAACCCAATCAATTAAATTTCTACTTCTTATCAAGATGGCAGCATGGGTAAATACAGCTCACCTCCTCATATAACCACATTAAAATTACAACTAAAATATAGAACATCTATCACTCAGAACTGTCAAAAACTGAGTTGAATGGAACTCTGACAACTACAGAATTAAAGAAACCAAATCCATCCAGACTGGTAGAAGGCGGGAGTAGAGGGGTTGGTATGGGGAATGGGCTGGTCCCATATCCATGTGTGGTGGATAAAAATTTGGGAAGGACTTGTCACCAGTGAGGGATCCCAGCTCCATACCAGCTCTCCAGCCCAGGGTTCCATGGCCAGGGAGATAAGTCCCTATAACTTCTGCCTACAAAAACCAGCAGTGATTGAGTCAGTGGAAGAAACTTCTGGAGTCCCAAGCAGACCTCTTAAAGAACCCACACATGGACTTACTCAGACTCAGTCCTTCTGAGCTACTCTACTGGGGTATTAGCTTGAAAGACACCAGTGGCATACAGGGAGGAACTAAATTGTCCGGTATCAAGGCAGGAGCTGAGGAATAGCTTTCTCCCAGACAGAAAGGAAGGCAGAAGCCATTGTCCCTTTCTGAGACCTATTCCCCACAGAGCCACAGAGCTGGCATGAAGGAGCCATATCTGAGACTCCATGAACCTGGGTAACAATGTTTGCACCACACTGTAGATCCCCTGAGACTCCATCATCCTTCTTTTATGACAACTCAACTCTTAACCTTGACTTTTCCATATGAATGGCTGGTTCAGGCTCATTATTCACAACTACCTAAATCCTATCAAACAAGCAAGAGCCCTTAGCCCCCAAACCTCTTGCTAAAAGGCTCAGGCCAAGAACTTGCAGCAGTCAGCCTAGATTCACATCTTGACTTTGCCTGGGAATCTCAAAGCCCAGCACAAGCAATCTCAGATTGCTTTATATCTCATACTGGTTAGCCCCAAGCAGAACATAGGTGGTGATGAACTTAGCCTGCATCCCCTGGGATACCCCAGAGCATGTGCACTCAGTGGACAGCCACAGACCATGTTGGGGTACCACCTTTCCCCTTTACAAATGATCCTCCAAGGTGGGTGGAGGTTGGTGGTCAGTGGTCACAGCCAGTCTTTGCAGTTTACTAGCCTTGGTAAGTATTTCCCATTGATGTGCCAATAGCACTTAAGGCTCAAATACAAAAGAAGAGTGTACTCAGTCCACACAAAGGGTCCATCTCAAGTATTCTGCTTGGATGATAAGAGAGGCTGTGACACTGGACCTTACAGGATACCTACAACATTAGGCCATGCTACTAAGACAGGGAGCCATAGTAGCTCTACCTAGTACGTAGGAACAAACAGAGGGAGGATACCAAAATGAGGAGACAAAGAAGCATGGCCAAATGAAAGAGCAGATCAAAACGCCAAAAAAAAAAAAAAAAAAAAAAAAAAACCTAAGCAAAATGGATATAAGCAATCTATCAGATGCAGAGTTCAAAACACTTGTTATGAGGATGCTCAAGGAACTTAGTGAGGACCTCAATACCATAAAAGAGATCCAATCAGAATCAAAAGATCCACTAATTTAAAAAAAGAACAATTTACAAAGAAACAACAATAGAGTAAATAAAGCCAAGAATCCCATCAATGATTTCGTACATAAGGAAGCAAAAACCAACCAATCAGAACACACAAAAAAAGAATTAAAAAACAATGAAGATAATATAAGAAGCCTCTTGGACAACTTCAAGCAGTCCATCATTCACATCATAACATTGCCAGAAAGAGAAGAGGAAAAGCGAGGAACTGGAAATCTATTTGAAAAAATAATGAAAGAAAAGTTCCCTGATTTGGTGTAGGAAATAGGCATACAAGTCCAGGAAGCACAGAAAGTTGCAAATAAGATGAACACAAAGAGGCCCACTCCAAGTCACATCATAATTAAAATGCCAAAGGTTAAAGATAAACAGAGAATCTTAAAACAGCTAGAGAAAAGAAGTTAGTTACCATCAGGGAAGTTTCCATAAGGCTGTCAACTGATTTCTCAAAAGAAGCTTTGCAGGCTAGAAGGGATTGGCAAGAAATATTCAAAGTCATGAAAAACAAGGACTACTTTACCCAGGAGCAATATCATTTAGAATCAAAGGGCAGATAAAGGGCTCCCCAAATAAGAAAAAAACTGAAGGAGTTTATCATAACCAAACAATTACATGAAATGTTAAGGGAACTTAAGACAAAGGAGATCAAAACTATGAACAATAAATTGGTAATAAATACCTATCTATCAACAATTGAATCTAAAGAACAAACTAAACAAACAAGAACAGAGAGAGAATCATGGATATGGAGAGCATTTTGATGGTTTCCACATGAGAGGGGGGTGTGTGGGAATGGGTGAAGCGGGAAGGGGATTAAGAAATACAAACAGGTAGTTACCAAATAGCCATGTGAATGTAAAGTACAGTATAGCAAATGGAGTAGCCAAAGAACTTATATGCATGACTCATGTACATGAACAATGGTGTGGGGATTGCCTGAGAGTGCTGGGTGAAGGGGTCAAAGGGGGGAAATTGGGACAACTCTAATAGCATAATCAATAAAATATAATTAAAAAGTTAGATTTGTTCTTTAAAAAAGTATGTGTGTGGGGTGGAGACTATCATATAATCAATATTTTTAGTATTTTATGTGTTTAAAAGAAACATTCAGAAAAGGGGGATAAGTAAGGGAAGGGTTTAGTCAAAGAACCTGTATAAATGACTCATGGACATGGACAACGGGGAGGGATATGATTGCGGGAGAGGGGGTGGATTGGGTGGGGGAGAGAAATGGGGGGGAAAGGGTACAACTGTAATTGAAAAACCAAAAATAAAAAAAAATTAAAAAATAAAAAAAGAAACATTCATTTTCATAGGATGAATATGTATTTGCATTCATATCATATTTCTCATTTTCATTTTACCTAGAGAATTGAATTTTTATTCTACTAGTAGTAATAATGAACTTTTCTATTTCATTATCAATATATAAAGATTCAGCTATAAATGTACTTACATCTACTGCTATACAAAAATAAAATATCTTTAGCAAATTTTACCTTCTCTGCTGCCCTACGCAATGTTATTTTTAGCATTGTTGTTAAGGGAAAGAAACAAGAGACTGCTTCCTGCATATAGTTTCTGCCAGTACCTGTCATCAAAAGAGAGCAGCCAACTCCAGCATTCAGATTCTTTTGTGTGTCCTGCCACCAGCCACAAAGAGGCCCCTCAAAGATACTAGCATCTTGCCCTTGGTGCTTGGAGTTACAGGTCATAGGTCTGAATGTTAAATGCATGATATGCCCTCCATAGAGTCTTTCTCCATAAGTCCAAGCACTGGCCATAAGGAACCCATCCTCTGTGCTCTCTGGTTCTGACAAACCCATTCATCCCTTTAGTCTCCTCAGTTTTAGGGGTGATAGCCTCTTTTTACAGTTGCTAATTTCTTAGGAACCCCATCATTCTTTTTATCCTCTTTGGGTTTTCTAATACCTGTGTAAACAATTTTCTGTATTCAATCATTTTCTTTGAAATATCTTTACTGTTTCTTCTTTCTTTTTAATCTTAGCTTGATACGTATATGTTGCCTTTATATTTTATCCAACATGAGATCTTTGGTAACATTTCCTGGCTGAAGGTACACTGAAACAAAAGTTATCTTTTTTTTTTTTTTTTTTTTTTTTTTTTTACTGAAACTCTTCATTATATGTTATAAATTTAAAGACATGTTTATTTTTGAGCTACATAAGAAAGCATGCACATGGTACCTAAAGTGAGGCATACATGGGAGAAAGATACTTTGTAAGATCTCTTTTCATATTAGAAACAGAATTATACTATTGCAAATCAGAAAAGGGTCCTACCTCCAGGCCATAATCAGTCATCAGATTCTAGTATAAAGCAAGGAAGATTCTGAAAAAATGCAACAACACCGGTATGATTACTGTGCTAGCTCAAGTGCTCTGTGGGAATTAATAACCACCTTTCAGTAATCCAGCTTCTTGAGCCAATTCCTTTCTTTTACACTGGAAGGAGTTGACAGAAGCCCACTGGCAACAGAGAAGCTTACTCAGGCCAAGCAGGAATTTTTGAAAAGTACACATCTAAATAATTTCTGTTATTCCTTCTGAAATTTCTGTATATAAGAACAAAGTGAATATTTATAAGCTTATGAAGAGAAAAAAGGTTAAGAAGAAACAATCTGACCTTTTTTATTTTTAAAATTTTAACTTCTTAAAGATATATATTCTTGGATAGAGGACAAAAACCTAAATGTGATGAACTCTGTCAGTAAGGACAAAAAACATAAGTGTGATTAACTCTGCCAATATCTATTTCATGTTTAAATGAAAGACTTTTCCAAAGTTGCAGTCTCAGAATGTATGCCACCCATAAAATTTATCTAAAACAGACAAATGGAGGAAGTACTCAGCCTAACAAAACTGAACCGGAATAAAGTCAATATGGGCAATCACAAAAAATTTAAATTCTTATAAACTGCTTAATCTTAGTCAAGAAGCAGTCTAATCAAATATTATAATGTGCAGTTGAGGCTAGAATAGTAAGCCTTATAAGGGAAGTGCATATTTAAAAGGTAAATTTAACTCACAAAATCCAATTTCTTACACTGAATTTGGCATGTTTCACCATTAAAATATATATAATTAATACCATTATATGATTCTTCCTATTAAATACAAAGAAGAGAAATAAACTACTAAACTCTTTAGAAATACCAAGGATGAACTTGAGGGAGCTGAGAGCTGAAATAACTGGTTCAAAAATTACTATATTAATGTCAGCTCCTAAAACAGTATATTCTGGATTTCCAGGTTAGGATTCCAGATAAGATGAAAATTTAGTGAATTACTGTTGAGAGTTCATTCTTATAATTTTAAAACTCTAATAGATCATCCCTATTGAATACTTACAGAGCTGAGTCAAGTGATCAATAATCATGTGTTTCCACATTCTGCTGCTTGTTAGTATATGCCCAAATAATAGGATCAGAAATATCTGTACATTACAGTGATTGGAAAGATGAAATCTGGGAGTCACCATCAGTTACAATAAACCAATTTGGTCATCAATATATTTCTGCAATAGATAAATGATTCAATGGAAATCATGTAGAACATTTTGGAACTATATTAGCTCTTTCAGAACACCATGATAAAATTTAAGGTTTTTAACTTCAGTAAGCTAAGTACTATAGTAATGGTGCCTGTTTCATAAAATACACCTTCTTGCAAGGAATTCTTTGATGCAAGCAAATATTTCCAACTCACATTATACTACTTGCTCTAAAATATTCAAATTGCTTCTAGAGATAATTGTCTGGCACTTCCAGTCATGATGAAGGTGTAGGTAAACACACTTTGCTTCCTCACACAGCCACAGAAAGAATTACAACTAGACCACAAAACAAATAATACCCAGAACCATCAGAAAATCGAGCAGTACGGAAGTCCAACAACTGAGGATTTAAAGAAGCCACATTCATCCAGATGGGGGAGGAGGGGTGGAGAATTGGTGATGGGTAGGGTAGAGAGGAGCAGAGATGCAGTGTGCCATAGAAAGGCTGTGGCAGAAGAATGAGAGGTCTCACATTCACACGTGATGGATAAAAATAGGGAAGGATACCTTAGGAGAAAGTGATCTCAGCCCTAGGCCAGATCAGACAACCCAGAGGTACAGTGCCAGGAAGATAATATCCATAACTTCTGGCTGTAAAAACCAGTGGGAGTTGGGGCATTGGAAGAAACAGCTGGATTTTCAGAAGACTCCATTTAAAGGGCTCATGTATCCAGACCTCTTTGGGATTCAGCACCAGGCAACAGCTGGAAGGGACCAGTCACACAGGCTGAGTGCCAGAAAAACCTTCAGAAGCCAGGCAGTGGAATTGACCCATCTCTGATCCCTTCCCCTCACACAGAGCTGCAAAGAACTGAAACAGTTTTCCCTGCTCTGGTGATTGCCTAAAGCTCTGCTCCACATAATTAACAGGTGCCTTTTATAAAAAAGAGCTGTACCTAATATACAGAACCTAACACAGGGAGGTGGACAAATTGAGGGGACAAAGAAATATGGCCCAAATGAAAGAACAGAACAAAACCCCAGAAAAAGAACAAAATGAAATGGAGATAACCACCTATCAGATGAAGAATTCAAAACACTGGTAATAAAGATGCTCAAAGAACTCATTGAGTATGGCAACAAATTAAAAAGACCCAAGAAGATATTAAGGTTATACTAAGTTAGATAAAGAAAAATCTACACAGAACTATCAATGGAGCAGATGAGGCCTGGATTCAAATCAACAATTTGAAACATAAGGAAGAAATAAACATTCCACCAGAACAGAAAGAAGAAAAAAGAATTAAAAAAAAAATGAGGATAGTATAAGGTGCCTCTGGGACATCTCCAAACATACCAACATCCGAATCATGGGGATTCCAGAAGAAGAGAAAGAGCAAGATATTGAAAACTTATTTGAAAAAATAATGAAGGAAAACTTGCCCAATTTGGTCAAGGAAATAGACATAGAAGTCTAGGGAGCACAGAGAGTCCCAAACAAGTTGGATCCAAAGAAGACCACATATCATAATTAAAATGCCAAAGGTTAAAGATAAAGAGATAATCTTAAAAGCAGCAAGAGAAAAGAGGAGAGTTACCTACAAAGGGATTCCTATAAGACTATCAGCTGATTTCTCAAAAGAAACTTTGCAGGCAAGAAGTATTCAGGAGACTTCCAGCCAAGATGGAAGCGTAGACAGACACACTGCATCTCCCTCCACAACTAAGAAGGAATACAACTACCTCAAAACTAGAAACAATCAGAAGTTCCAGAAAATCAAACTGCAGTCAAAGTGCAGTCACATGTTTTAAAGTCAGGAGAGACACCTGAGGAGCATTCCCAGCTCCTCGCCAGACCTAGCAGCTCACAGTCCCAGCACCAGGGAAAAACCCAGCCTCATTGCTTCTGACTCTGCAGACCAGTGGGGGTTGGGGTGGAGGCAGAAATGCTGGTCTCTCAGCAGAGTCCGCTGTTTAAAGGGCCCCTGGGGTACCCAGGGGGTGGGTACCCACTCTGGTAACGATGGCCAGGGCAGCCACTAGAGGGGTGCCACTCCAGTGCGGAAGTGAGAGAGGTGACTGGAAAAGGGGTACATGCTGGGAAGGTGGCATTGATACCTTTCGGACCCCTCCCCACACACAGCGCCACAACGTGGAGAAACAGGTTGCCCCGAACTGACGAATCACTAAGGCTCTGCCCCTTACAATGTAGCTCTACTTGGGACACGGAGGCAAACAAACACAGGAGCCTGTCAGAATGAGGAGATAGAGAAGTATAGCCCAAAAGAGGGAACAAATCAAGGTTCCAGTGGGAGACCGCTAAGCGATAAGGAGACAGTCAACCTAACAGATGAGGAGATAGATGATGTAACAGATGTAGAATTAAAAACACTGGTGATACAAAGATGCTAACAGGCTTGACAGATATGCTTGAGTGTGGCAAATGCATAAGAGAAGTGAAGGCTATGCTAAGTGAAATGAAGGAAAATCCACAGAAAACCAATGGTAAAGGGAAGGAAACTGGGGTTCAAATCAATGATTTGGAACATAAGGAAGAAAAAAACAGTCAACCAGTACAGAATGAGGAAGCAAGAATTGAAAAAAATGAGGAAAACTTCCCAAATTTTGTGAAGGAGATGAACATACAGGTCTCAGAAGCATGGAGGGTCCTGGGCAAGCTGGACCCAGAGGGGACCACACCAGGACGCATCATGAGTGAGATGCTAAAGGTGAACAATAAAGAGAGAGGCCTGGGGGCAACAAGAGAGAGGTGGCGAGTTGCCTACAGGGGGGTGCCTATAGGACTATCAGCTGATTTCTCAGAGGACACTTTGCAGGCAAGAAGCGACTGGCAAGAAGTATTCAATGTGATGAAAGGCAACCTGCAACCAGAACTACTCCTTCCAGCAAGGTTATCATTTGGAATGGAAGGGCAGATGAAGTGCTTTCCAGACAAGGTAAAGCTAAAGGAGTTCATCATCACCAAGTCATTATTATATGAAATGTCAAAAGGACTTAAGAAAAAGAAGATCAAAACTATAAACACTAAAATGACAACAAATTCACAACTATCAACAACTGAATCTAAAAAATAAAAACAAAATCCAACTAAGCAAACCAGAATAGGAACAGAATCATAGGTATGGGGATCATTTGGAGAGTTATCAGCTGGGATGGGGAAGGGGGATAAATGGGGATACAGAGTATGATGCAGGGATTAAGAAACATAATTGATTGGTACAAAATAGACAGGGGGGGAGTTAAGAATAATATAGGAAAGGGTGAAGTCAAAGAACTTGTATGCACAACTCATGGATATGAACTAAGGGGGGTGGGACTGCTGGAAGGAGAGGGGGGTACTGGACACAGGGGGGCAGAGGGGAGCAAATGGGAGGAAAACTGAAACTACTGTAACAACATAATTAATAAAATATACTTAAAAAAAAAAGTATTCAATGTGATGAGAAACAAGGACCTACAATCTAGATTATTCTACCCAGCAAAGCTATTATTTAGAATTGAAGGGCAGGTGAAGTGCTTTCCAAACAAAGTAAAGCTAAAGGAGTTCATCACTACTAAACCATTATTACATGAAATGTTAAAAGGACTTATTTAAGAAAAAGAAAATCAAAAGTATGAACATTAAGATGGCAACAAATTCACAACTATCAGCAACTTAATCTAAAAAACAATCTTAAGTAAACAACCAGAACAGAAATAGAATCATAGGTATGGAGATCATTTGGAGGATTATCAGCTGGGTAGGGGAAGGGGGATAATGGTGCAGGGATCAAGAAGCATAATTGGTAGGTACAGAATAGACAGGAAATGTTAAGAATAGTATAGGAAATGGAGAAGTCAAAGAATTTACATGTATGACCCATGGACATGAACTAAGAGGGGAGATTGCTAGAGGTAGTGGAGTTACTAGGTACAGGGAGACAAAAGGGACAAAGGTGAAAAATTGTGACATCTGTAATAGCAATACACTATGTAGTCAAATACACATCATGATGGTACCAGTTACCAGCAATAAGAAATTATGCCAGTTACTCAATATTTCTGACCTTTATAATCTTTGGACAATGATATCTCCCTTGTAGAGTTATTGTGAGAATTATATACACTCGTTTAAAATTCCCGTTGCATAGTAGGCACATAATAAATGATAACTATCACAGAAACATGTTACGTAAGTTAAAAAATCATCTTAAAAATTGTTCTTATTTTAATTTTGAAGCAGCTTGATTTTTCTTATAATTTGCTAATGAATCATTGATTGCTCAGCAATGAAGGAATTCAGAGGCAACTTGGTTAGATATTGCTTACTGATAAACTCCTCTAGAAACTACTAAAATATAGAAATTTGCACATATAGAAATAAACATGATGAAAATGGCACTTCTAAAATATAATGATTCACTGCCACATCAAAAGAAGAAATTGGGTTTTACCATAAAGATAAAAAAAACACTAAGTCTAACTCCTTTAGGGCAGTCAGGGAGGCTTATTTAATTTCATATTCTCTAATGCCTGTAAAAGTATCTAAAATACAATTTTGTTGAAAAGATAAAACTATAGATGAGTTAATGCCTATTTGTTTAAAAGCTATGTACAAATGAGTATTATGCAAATGCTGAGTACATGTTTTGGCCAGGTTAGAGTACAGAGAATTTATAAATTCCAAGTGGAAATAGATACCATTACTAAAAGCCATTTTGAAGTCAACAGCAACACAACCCAAGATAATTTTACTCTTTCTTCCAAAACTCTCAGCAAACTGGAAACACAGGGAACAAATCACAACAAAATAAAGGCTATATATGACAACCCATAGCTAACATCATACTCAATGATATAAAGCTGAAAGTTTATTTACTTTTTTTAAACACCAGGAACAAGACAAGAATATCAAGTTTCACCACTTTTCTTCAAAATAGCATTGGATGTTCTAGCCACAGCAATCATACAAGAAAAAGATATAAAAGGCATCCAAATTGGAAATTAATAAGAAAAACCATCATTAATTGAAGATGACATGATACTATATATAAAGAATCCTAAAGAATCTACCAAAATACTATTAGAACTAACATATGAATTCAGAAAAGTAACATGATGCAAAATGAATATTTAGAAATTGGTTACTTTTTAACATGCCGATAAACATAATTAGGAAAAGAAAATAGACAACATTTCCATTTATAATTGCATCAATAAGAACAAAATACCTAGAGCTAAACTTAACCAAGGAGGTAAAAGATTTGTACTTGTAAAATCATAAGACATTAAAGGAAGACATTGAAGATACAAATAAATGGAAGCATATACTATGCTTGTTGACAGGAAGAATTAACCTCTTTGAAATGTCTATACTACCCAAAATAATTCATGGATTTAATGCAATCCTGATCAAAATACTAATGGTATTTTTTACTGAAATAGAACAAATAATCCTAAAATTAATATGGAACCACAAAAGACCTCCAAATACCCAAAGCAACCTTAAGTAAAAAGAACAAAGTTAAAGCCATTTCACTACCTGATATTATACTATACTACATGTCTATAATAATCAAAATAGCATGCATGGTGCTGGCATAAAGAGACAAACCATCAGTGGAACAGAAATAAACCCATGCTTATATGGATACTCATTGTATGACTAAAGAGGCAAGAACATACAATGGGTTAAAGATAGCCTTTTCTACAAATGGTGCAAGGAAAATTAGAAGGGTCCATGCCAAAAATAAAACTAGACACCTTCTTACATCATATACAAGAATAAGCTCAAAATCAATTAAAGACAAATATAATACCCAAAACCATAAAACCCCCAAAAGAAAAGAAAAAACAGAGGCGGCAAACTTTTTGACATCACTCTTAGTAATTATATATATTGGGGTATATCTCCTCCTGCAAGGGAAACAAAAGAAAAAATAAACAGATGAGATTACATCAAACTGAAAAGTTTTTTGCACACCAAAGGAAACCACCACCACCAACAACAACCAAAAACAAACCCTAATGAATGGAAGAAAATATTGTCTGGTGATACATACCATAAGGGACCAATATCTAAAACAAAAAAAAAATCATACGATTTAACACACACACACACACACACACACACACACACTATTAAAAAATGGGCAGAGAACTTGAATAGACACTTATCAAACGAGGACATACAGCTGGCGATTAGACATTCCAAAAGATACTCAACATCTTTAATCTTCAAGGAAATGCAAATTAAAACCACAATAAGATAATACCTCACACCTATAGGAATTGCTGTCATTAACAAATAAACAAACAAGTGTGAATGTGGAGAAAATAAAATTTTCATATGATAGGATTGTAAGTTGGTTCAGTCACTATGGAAAACCGTATGGAGGTTCCTCAAATAAATAACTAAATAAATAAAGATAGAACTACCATATGACCCAGCAATTCCACTTCTCGGTATTTATCTGAAGACATCCAAAACACTTGAAAAGATATATGCACTTCTATGTTTATTGCGACATTATTTAAAATAGCCATGTTATGGGAGCAACCTAAGTGTCTATCAATAGACAAATAGATAAAGAAGTGGTACACATATACAATGGAATATTACTCAACCATAAAAAAGAATGAAATATTGTCATTTGAAACAACATGGGTGGACATAGAGGGTATTATGTTAGTGAATAAATCAGATAGAGAAAGACAAGTACCACATGACTTCACTTATATGTGGAATCTAAAAAAAGAATTAACAGACAAAACAGAAACACATTTATAGATACAGAGAACACATTGAAGGTTGCCAGATGGGAGGGAGGTTATTGGGAATGGGTGATGAAGGTGAAGGGATTAAGAAGTATGAATTGCTAATTATAAATATAGTCACAGGTATATAAAGTACAGCATAAGAAATATAGCCAATAATATTGTAATAACTACGTGTGGTGCCAGGTGGTTACTCGACTCATTGAGGTGACCATTTCATAAATTATGTAAATGCCTCATCTTTGTTCTGTGCCAAAACTAATATAATATTGTATGTCAACTGTAATTTAAAAATAAAAATTCTTAAAGATAAAAATGCTTGCATTTATTTGTATCTTCAATTAATATTAAATGTCAATTGTAATTGAAAAAATTTTAAAAAGATAAGGTAAAATAGAAATATCTTTGAGAATTTTATTTTTTATATTGCCAGGAAAAACACCCTAAATTACAATTGCTTTGCATAAAAGTTAAGACTGTACTAAAATGAATCTTTATTAAATAAATGCAATAAGAACTCTTAAGGTTTGTTTTTTTTTTTTCCATTTTAAATAAATAGTGAATGTTACAGCTAGTGTTTACTGTAATGGTCATAACACAAGAATATCCAGTAATAAGACCATAGATATACAAGTAAAACTTTAAAGCTATCTAAAATAACTCGTATTTTCTAAGATATAAATTTATAAAATAATTTTTAAATTTATCAAAAACAGAGGAAAAAAGAAAAAAGTTTCCTGAATCTGCTGACTTACACAGTCTTATCATCAAGAGTCAAGATATATGGGTAAAGAACATATTCTGGCACTTGTCTGTCTCGGTATAAATCCTTACTTCACCAATTTCTAACTAAGCACTTCTCATTTGAAGTGTTACTGAGTTTTCTATACTTGTTTTCTCTTAGAAAAAAACAAAAATAATAATACTTCTTCACATATTCTTTTGAAATTTAATTATTAAGTATGTAAAATTTGAAGAACTGTGTCTTACACATAGTAGGCATTATATAATTGTCTGCTGTTAATTTGACTTCTTAGAGACTTATTGCCATGGTGAGATTCTGTTTCTAAAATAACAGCACTAAAATGATTTGCAATTTTTTCTAATTTTATTTTCTACATTAAGTAGAAAAATTGTAATAAAGAGTCTGACCCCATTTCTTGATGTTTCCCTGCCATTATCTTTTAAGCTTCATCTCTATTTCCTTGTCTTTCTGTCCCACATTTGGACAACCTAATAAAAAGCCTGAATGCTACGTCATCAGATGTTGCTGGGAGATTGAAACCATATAAGCCCTTGGCTGTGTCCAGAAACCCTGACACTGTCCACATGTCCTAAACATAATAGAACTCCATGTACAGTCCCCTTTTCCCACTTTTTCAAGCCATATTCACACAGCATGAAGACCTGCCATTCCGTCCCCAGAAAATACCCCATTATGTAAGTAACATATCCTTTTATACCTATTTATTGTGTTTGTGACACCACGAGTCTCAACATCTGGACCAAATTTTGTGAGTGCCTCCATTCTGCCTCTGTAGGTAGCTAAACCACATATGAATAATCTAGAAAATATTACTATTTTTTTTTTTTTGTAAAAATTACAGAAAGTAAAGATTACTTAAGAACTTCTGATATATTTACAGAGTGAAAAACTTGGCCTGAAGAAGCTTTTGGGTTTTAAAATTAGAATATTTTTCCAGAATTAATTTTTCTCTGTATTTGGTTTAGACTTCACTTGCTCACATTTTCTCTCTCTTTTTTTTTTTTTTTTTAAGTAAACTTTCTGAGCGAAAACTGTCTGTTTTTGAATAATTTCTTTACACTTAACAGAAAAAGTATTTTCTTGAAATGCAATAGTTTTATGCACCTTTTCAAGAAATTATAGATATAATACTTTGCAGAACTGAACTGTAAAGGAACATTTATCCTAGCTTTCCATGACACATTTGTACTATTAAATTTCTATAAGAAATTAGAATTTTAAATAACAATTCTATACTTTTCAATTATATTTATGACCTAATTATTTATGATGAAATAGGTTCCAGTTAGACTCATATACTATCAGTCATGTTTAATACACTTTTCCTCGGCACCTATTTATGTTGTTTTACACGATTAAATTTCACTTAATGATTGATTCTGTCTGACATGCAATGGTTGAGAAAATGGAATATTTAAGTAACTGCCAATAAGAAAGATGTTAACATGAATTTGGATTGAGAAGTTTTAAAAGATATATTTTAGCAGTAAATAAATCTACATAATTCAAAAGTCAGAATTTTATATAACAAAAATATTCATTTGCTGTAATTTTCTAAGGAGAGAGCATAGAAACTGATATTGTCATGGACCACTTTAAATGCTTCTCCTTGAAATTTGATTCATGGCATTTCTCTGTACGTATATACATGCATTGAAAACTAAACAATCTATTGTAGCTTTCCATTAAATTCCTAAGAAATCTGAGATTCAAATAAATAATTAACAGGAAAACTAAAATGTAGGATATTTATTTTGTCTTCAATCTTTAACATGCAAGTATAGCATGAAATGATATAGTACTTCTGGTACAAAGTTGCTTAGATGAGAGTTAGTTGGGGTGAAGCAAGTTGAAATTATGCACACACAGAAGGATGAAACATTGTCAAACTGTCAAAGTATAGCAGATAGAGTATGTGGATTCTGTAGAATCTATTTTTTAAAGTTTTGTATATGTATTATCATTAATAAGAATCCTAACAACATCAGTCCATGTGTGTTGACACTGGGGCCCACAACAAGTGGCATTATTTAAGTGGAAAATACTTGAAGCACTTCTAAAAATCCTCACCAAGGGTATTTTTTTATTGCTTCTAAAGAGAGAGAAAGAGAGGGGAAAGGGAGGGGAGGAGGGAGAGAGAGGGGAAGGGAAACATCTATAGGTTGTCCTCCCCCACTCCCTGCCTATACACACCCTAGCCACAAAACTTTTTGGTTTATGGAAGGATACTCCAACTAAGCCACACCAGTCAGGACTTAATTTTGACCATGACATTTTTTCTTTTTTTTCATCAGTTCTGTGGGAGCAAAGGTTTTAATGATTTACTCATTGCTGTTTCCTTTGTTTCTTTCATCATTGTATTCATGATAAGTTGGACCTTGAAAAACAAAATCCAATAGGTAGAATTGAAAAAAATAAGCTAGAGAAATAACCACACCGTACTATAAACCTATAAAATTATGTTAGCATTGTATTTTCTAATTTATGAAAGGTAACAATATGAAGGAGAAGTAAATTAAAGAAATACAGAAGGAGACTGGGCAGTTAGGAAAGCTTAAAGGATCCAGGAAGGATTACATATGTGTCAATATGTTGAATGCCTGAGATTGGTAGGACTAATCAAAAATTAAAGCAAGAAAATTGAAAAACATGATCTCATAAATGCAAACAAGTATTTTAGCCAGCACACAAGAGGTACATCTTAAACCAGAAGTCAGCCAAGTATGACATAAAAGCCAAACTGGATCGATCCATTGCTTGTCTTTGAATGACCTGCAAGTTAGAATGATTTTATGGTTTTAAATGATTGAAAAAAATAAGAATACCTGATGTCATGTGAAAATTATATAAAATTCAAATTTCAGTGTCCAAAAGAAATATGTTATTGGTAAAAAGCCATGATCATTTATTTATGTATCATCTATGGTTGTTTTTACATTATAAAAGTAGACTTGAAGATTGCTACAGAGACTATATTGCCTACCAAGTCTAAAGTATTTACTCGTTGGCCCTTTAAGAAAACTTTGCTGACTTCTCTCTTTAGCCTATGAGGCCATAGTAGAGTTTTTAATGTTTAGTTCTATCAATAAAAGATGCTAGACTTAGCAAGGTAGCTATCAACTACAGTGTGATTTCTGGCTATAGTGAGAGTAAAGAACAAGGCAAGTTTGGGCATATGATTCTGTAGTTTATAACACATTAAAATCCCACATCATATTTTTCCAAGGAGTTTCCATTGTTGAGTATCAAATATTTTTTAAAGTGTTATACCCATTTCATTATGTAAAATTATAGTCATATCAAGCCATAATTTAGAAAGCTAATATCTTTAAAAAGTTGTAACCCATTAAAACAATATTTTCCTCATGTATTAAGAATGTATTAAAAATAACAGAACGACTATCATCAAAAAACAAGTGTTTGAGACGATGTAGAGAAAGGAGAACCCTTGGTGGGAATGCAGACTGGTACAGCCACTGTAGAAAGCAGTATGGAGATACCTCAAAAAATTAAAAATGGAACTGCCTTATGACCCAGTGATTCTACTTATGGGAATTTATCTGAAGAAACTCACATCCACCCATGGACATACTAAATCTAATTTGAAAGAACCTAAGCACTCTTACGTTTGTTATAGTGTTATTTATAATTGCCGAGATATGAAAGGAGCCCAAGTGCCCATCAGTAGATGAGTGGATAAAACAACTATGGGACATTTACACACTGGAATTCTACTTGGCTGTAAAAAAGAAGAAAAGTTTACCCTTTGTTACAGCATGGATGGATCTGGAGAACATTATGCTAAGTGAAATAAGCCAGTCAGAGAAAGACAAATACCATATGATTTCATTTATATATGAAATCTAATGAACTAACTGAACTAACAAGCAAAACAGGGACAGATTCATGGACAGAGCAGGCTGACAGCTCTGGGAGATGGGGTTAGGGGTGGAGAGTTTGAGCAAAAAGTATGAAGGGCTCATGGACATGGATAATAGTGTGGTGATTGTGGAGGGAGGGGGCATAAAGGCAACAAATGATAATGAAAAAAATACAATAAAATTAAATAGAAAAATAACAGGACTTTTATATGTTTTTAGAATCGTCAAAGAAAACATATCTAAGTAAGTCATAACTTGCATAAATGTGATAGACATAAAAGTGACTAATTGTTTAAATGTTTCCTTTTCCAAGATGTATAAGACATCCAGTTTCTAAAAAACAGCTAAATCTCACCAAACAAAGAACAAAATGTTATAGAAGTTCTGAAAAGTTTTTTATTCAGCAGCCTTCCATGCTATATAGTTTAGCTTTGCATGATTTCCCCACAGCCTTTGCAGAAATGTTATTAACTTCACAAAATTGTTTCTCTTCCTGCATGTTGAGAAAAGCAATTTAAAATGTTTATTTTATGTTTGAAGTTTCTATTCATAAAGAAAAGGCAAAAATGTTATTGTTGACTTCAGTTTGTGGCTCGGACCACCAAAAATGCGCATTCATACAATGGTTACTACAGTCTGGGTCTGATAAGTAAAAGTAATTTCACATTTTCTTCATTCATTAATATAACTTGATATAAAAGGTACTTTGCATTTCCATGAAGAGAAAAAGAGCCACTGCCACTTTCGTTGTCCCTTGGTGGAGCATGAAATGCCTTGTTCCTAGGTAGAGGTCAAAAGAGCTATTATACCCGAAGAGAATATAGTACAGTTGAGATCTTGCTCATTCTCATTAAATGAACTGAGACCCATTTCTAATTACTAAATTTTGTATACTGCAATAAAGAAGTGGATACACTATCTTGGAAACATCTTTTTATGCACAGCTCAATGGATGGTGGGCTTGAATGGGTAACTGTATGTGGTAAATGGATTATTGTGTACTTTAGTATAGATTATTGACTAATCTAGTTACACACAGCTTATAAAAGCCATTGGCTATTTACATTTTGGTAAACTGCAAACCTGAATATTCTCAATAAGGTAATAAGTGTACATTTCTACATAATATTCTATTGCCTCAGGAACTGTACTACATCTATAATGGCTTACACTCCACTGACCTGTTAAATTTCTAATTATACTGTATTGAATGTGTCTCTAAAATATTCACAGAAAAACCAAATCACACCCTTCTATAACTGTAGTTATTAGGACTGAAAATAAAACTTAAGAAAATCACTTTTTGCTTTACTTTTGTTTATAATTCATATTTATACAAATGGAAGTACTTCATTACATAAACAATAAAAAAAAGGGGGTTCCAGTTCAAGATGGCAATGTAGAAGGCTTCTGAACTCATATCCACCCATGGACACACTAAATCTACAGCTACATATGGAACAATTTTCTCTGAAAAAAAATCTAAAAACAAGCTGAAGGACTCTTACATATTGAGCAAACAAGACACACACACATGCACACACACACACACACAATATATAGCAGGTAAGAGAGGCTGATACACACTGTCACCATAAACCTCCACCTGGCGTGGTGACCTACAGTTGGGAGAGAACTCAGAACTTGGAGCTTTTCCCTAAGGAGTGAAAAGTTTAAACCCTATATTGAGCAACTGACCTTTTAAGACCTGCACCTGAGAGATGACTCTACAAAACATCTAGCTTTGAAAATCAACAGGGCTAATATTCACAAGGCCCACAAGGCTATAACCAACTGAGAAACAGCTACCAAAGCGCTCATGCACTCAGAAACCTCCACCCCAGTCAGGGCTTAGGGCAGAGACAGCCAATTGAAAGGTGTTCAGACTTTATGTGAAAGAGTCTAATTGTTTTTACCCTTGAGCATCTGCCTGGGGGGCAGGGATCTAGGCCTACTCAATATCTCTTTGGGGGTGGAGTACTTTCTTTGCACTCTTCCTCTGCTGCATTCCAGCTTGCTGGTATTTCTGGTAAAGGAGCTTACGCCCTCCTCAGGCATCCTGGATTTTGTCATCGGCTGCCCAGGTTACACTGTCAGATTGCATGAGATCTCACAGGACTGTACCACTGAACACTGAGTTCTTACACAGCTATCAGCCCCAGGGCACAGTGAGAGGCAATGGACTCAGGAGATTAGCTTCTTGTGAAAGAAACTTATTAGTTTATCTTCATAGCTGTGGCAGGAGGGTCGAGCTTCTAATTAAACATACATCTAAGGGCTAGCTGCAATCTTTCCCGGAAACCTCAGAGGGCTGGTGCTATCATTAAGCACTTTCTCTGCCACACTCCAGAGTGCAAGTATCTCCCAGAGGGTCACTTTTATACATGTTTGGTGCCCCAGTTTTTGCAGGTACTTCCCAGGGACACCTCTTGATCACCTCGTTTTGATGGCAGACAAGATTTGCATTTCTGAGTCCCATGGGGTGGTAACAAATGGAGTGACAGTTCTCGTGTGGCTAATATACCCAATGCAACATGCATATAGTAGACTTAAACACATTCCCAAGTTTTTTTATTAAATCACTTTATATTGTTATTTTATTACAGTTGTTCCAATTTTTCCTCCTTTGCCCTCCTCTGCCCATCCCGTCCCCTCTCCCAGTCAATTCCCACACTATTGTCCATGCCAATGGGTCATACACACATATTCTTTGTTTAGTTCCTTCCCCTTCTTTCCACCATTATTACCCTGCCCTTTCCCCTCTGGTCATGTTTAGTCTGTTCCATGTTTCCATGCCTCTGGTTCTATTTTGTTTGTGAGTTTATTTTGTTCATTAGATTTCTCTTACAGATGAGATCATATAGTATTGGTCTTTCACTGACCGGCTTATTTCATTTAGCATGATATTCTCCAGTTCCATCCATGCTGTGGCAAAAGTTGGGAGTTCCTTCTTACTTTCTGCTGCATAGTATTCTACTGTGTAAATGTACCACAGTTTTTTGATCCACTCATTAACTGATGGGTTTTAGGATGTTTCCATTACTTGGCTATTGCATATAGTGCCACTATGAACATAGGGGTGTATAAGTTCTTTTGAACTGGTGTTTCAGGATGCTTAGGGTATATTCAGAGGAGCAGAATCACTGGGTCAAAAGGAGTTCCATCTTCAGTTTTTTAAGGAAATTCTATACTGTTTTCCACAGTGGCTGTATCAGTCTGCATTACCACCAACAGTTCACTAGGGTTCCCGCCTCTCCACATCCTGGCTAGCAGTTGTTGTTTGTTGATTTGTTAATGATGGCCATTCAGACAAGTGTGAGATGGTATCTCATCGCTTGTGGCTAGTGATGTTGAGCATCTTTTCATATGTTTATGAACCCTTGTATGTCCTCCTCGAGAAGTGTCTGTACAGATCCTTTGCCCATTTTTTAATTGGATTGTTTATCTTCCTGGTGTTGTATCATCTGAGTTCTGATGTATCATTGGCAAATATGTTCTCCCATACAGTCAGTTCCCTTTTCATTTTGATGATGGTTTCTTTAGACGTGCAGAATATTTTTAGTTTGATTGGGTCCCATTTGTTTATCTTTTTTTTATTTCCCCTGCCCTATGAGATATATTGGAAAAATTATTGCTACACGGGATATGCGAAATTTTCCTATCTGTGTTTTCCTCTATGAATTTTATGGTGTCACAACTTACATTTAAGTCTTTTATCCATCTTGAGTTTATTCTGGTGTATGGTGTAATTTGGTGGTCTAAATTCTTTTCTTTTTTTTTTTTTTTTTCTTTTGGAATGTACCAGTCCAGTTCTCCCGATATGATTTATTGAATAGGTTATCACAAAGAACGTGAGCTGACTAAAAGAAGGAAGAATGCTTTAGAGAAGATAGAGGGAGGGGAAATAATAAAAGTGAGGAATAGGAACAAGGTATAACACGGGGGAAAAAATTTTAAATGAAAATAAGAAAGGGTAGGAAGAAGGCAACATGAAATAAGATAAGGGGAAGGATACAATGTGAGATTTGAAATAACAATAAAATAAAAATAATATGAAATCTAAATTAAAAGAATAAAAATAAAAGACAATAGTGAATTAGTTGGAATACAAGTGAAACAAAACAAAAGATATGAAAAGGCTATGTGAAAGGAAGAAAAATGCAAATTTTGAAGAAGAATGAAGTGGACTTCATCTCAGCAGTTTGGTGTTCATTTTTTCTGACTTCTCTTTGTGGATTCACCTCTGGTTTTTTATCAGCTCAAGGTCCCGGGGTGGGTCATTCAACTTCTGACAGCACCTCCTGTATCACCTTCACCTGCCTCCAGAGGAAGCTCCTGTTGCAATCAGAGGGTGGGACCCCTAGGTCTCCCCTGGGAGGCACTGTTCAGTCTGCTGGGAAAACTATGGGTGTGTTCCCCTCTCTTTCCTTGCACCCCCCCCCTCCATCTTGGTCTGCCCCAGCTTATTTCAAATAATGTATAGTTTCTGATGGATTAGCTGTCTGTTTTATCGGAGAAGCCAATCTGTGTAAAAGGGTCAGCTCTCTCCTGCCTGGTGCCGATGACAGCTCCCGTGCCAGCTGAGGCTGGGTGGGGCCCTCCTTCTCCCTTGCTGCACTGATTTCTGATCTCCCTGCTTTGTTGGCCTCAATGAAATAGGGCCTTAGGCACCAGTTTATTTTGTCTCCTTGGGAGAAGTTCAAATGGGCCCTTTAGGTGTTCCTCTTGCTGTCTTTCTCTTGCAAAAATGCACCCTACAGGGGGTTCTTGAGTCTGACCTGCCTGTCTCGAAAATCCTCCAATTTGGAGGTGTTTTTGATCCTGCAGGATGTGGGGGATGGGTGCTCCTTCCTTTCCAGGAGGTTTGATCTCTGCCAGGGAAGGTAGCTCTGTATGGTTTTAAATAATCTCAGGTGCTCACCTCCTGCCCTCCCAGTTCCCAGCCCACTGTCCTTGCAGCAGACAGGGTCCCACACTCTCCATTCTGTGAAGCCTTGGCCCTGCCAGCTCACTGAGCTGGGACCGGGAAATCCCCTTGGGGTGCAACTTTCTGATCAATTTGTCCAGTGGCACTGAAAGGGAGCCAACCGCACCCTCAATTCGTTCCCCTTGCTGGCAGGGCGGCTGTGTGTGGGGTCTCTGCCCAGCACAACTCAGCTCCCCTTTTAAAGTCTCTCTGGACACTCCCATTGCAGTACTGAGTCACTGTCTGGCTTTCCATACACACCACCTCTCTATAAAGTCAAGAGTTTCTCACAGTTACGGCTGGCCATGGCCTGCCTCCTCCACCCGACCCAGACACAGATAGAATCCCCTCCCCCCTCTCTCTGGCACTCTCCCAGTTGACATTTGCCACTGCACCTGTGGGTGTGCTGCTCGCTGTGTGTGCATGCAGCCTGGATCTCCCCGACCCTGTGCACCCAATTTGCTCCCAGCCAGGGTCTTGGGGTTGCCCAATTCGTGAGGGAAGGGAGCTGCACAGCTGTGATCTCTGCCCAGGCTCTCTGTGGCTGCAGTCACCATGCCCAAGTTATTTCCCCTTCCACCTCTAAAATAGCCCTACTGCCCATTGTGAAGTATGATATCTTAACTTCCAAACTTCATATGAGCTAAGATTCCATTGAATGTTCAGTTTATTTTTCTGAAGATCAGCCAAGTATCCAAGTTGGGTGCAAGAGCAAGAGAACTCAGTGCCCACCTACTTGACTGCCATCTTCCGGACCTCCTATTCCCAAGTGTCTGGGAAAAAGGTTCATTTGCTTGTCCTGCAGCTTTGGCCTAAGGGGCAGATTTTCAGATTAGCACACATCTAGAGGGCTGCTGAAGTGTACTTCAGGGACAGGACCTGGTGGATGTCATTTTTTAGCTCTGTCTCTACAGGTGAATGGCATATCCCAGAAATGGGTTCGTACATTAATATGGTTCAATTTTTACAACTGACACCAAGAGGGTACTTCTAGAAGCCTCTGCTCTGGTGGCCAGCAGAACTTATGCTTGTAGTTCCAAACACTCTGTGTGTGTGTGTAATATATATATATATATATATTTATATATAAATATATAACATTATATATATTTGCATTCATTATAAGCTCTTCCTGAAGCTTTGACTTCTAAGCAGTCTAATTTAGGTGCTGACTGAGGTCCTTCTCCTTGAGACACTGACAGGTCTTGGCACACTCTCAACTCTTGGGATCCATTAAAAACAAAACAGACTATTTGGACAATCACAAATGTTTGAGATACAATAAAAAACTAGGAAATAGTTGAACTTCATCTACTA
Source organism: Furipterus horrens (assembly GCF_987537825.1). NCBI lineage: Eukaryota > Metazoa > Chordata > Mammalia > Chiroptera > Furipteridae > Furipterus > Furipterus horrens. Next base: position 176,546,336 of record NW_028327172.1, read on the forward strand.
CATAAGACCACTCCAGCAAGACTGGAAGAAGTGACTCTTACCTAATGCATAGAAACCAACACAAAAAAAATCTAAAGACGTAATCCCTGCTCTCTTTGGGTCTACCATATAATTAGGTGAGGGAACATTTTTACAAGCCACATTAAAAAAATCAAATTCTATTTTGAATTCTTTATAAAAGTTCAAATAGCTCTATATGAAGAACTAAAGATAGATACTATATATAGACATGTAGATATAAAAATAACAAATTCTTGTGAGGATATAGCTAAATGATTATTAGTATTTTACTGATCAGACATTACAACTGGATTTCAGTTTTATTCCTTCTATATCAACTGATGTGTCACAAGAATCTTTAAAACATGCAATACCTGGCTATTTAGTCAGGGATGCTGACATCTTTTCCCTTAGTTTTTAAAATAAAAAAATGACAACAGCCAATACAACAATAACTGTTCACTGTGAATGAATCAAAATTATTCCTATTTTTTGTCAGATTGGCAATAAATATATTTTTGGTATGCTGCAGATTTTTAGTAATTTATGTGTGCTTTGAGATGAAAAACGTTGAAAGTTGTTCTTCTGTATTATATTTTAAATTGCCTATTTCTAGTATATGTAATTGTTGAGGACAGAGAACAAACCTAGTTGTTTGGTAATACATTTGAAAAACCTGGGTTTGAATCTCATATATCCCACATTTGCCATCTGACTTTATAAAAGATGGTTTAATTATATCTAGTCATTCATATTGAAATGTATAATTATTACATTTTAATGCCAATATTATTTTCAAATATAACAGATTGTTTTTTAATGATTTATTTTTATATTCCCAGCTTTATTTAGAATATTTGTTTTGGTTTAACTTTGTTTTTGCCTTGTGATTTTTTATAGTTATTTGATATGACCTGGGTATAGGTAAATATGTTACTGTTAATATTTATTTTTGTTTTACCTCTTTATTACAATCACAAATATGAATATAAGGACTATTGCTTGTTTAAAAACACTTTATAAAATGTTATTAAAACAAGCTAATTTTTACATCACTTATGAAATAAATCAATTCTAAACTTTTTTCATTTTGAAATTTAAAAATAAAAATAAAAGCATACTAAAAATTTTTAAAGGTATAACCAGGTCATTGATTTGGAACTAAATCAATTTCTTAAATTTGTAGGCTTTTTTGTTACTTTTTTTCTGATTATCTAAGCTATTTAATTTAAGAATATAATTTTTGAATACCACATTATGGGTCAAGCAGCAGGGAGAAAATGACCCATCATCACTCATTCCAGATACCATCCTGGATGTTTCTGACATTCTTACATCCCATTATTTATTTTTTGATGTAAAATAATTTTTTTCAAAAGTCTTATTTTTTCCTTTATGCACACTGTGTTCACAAAATCAAGCTACATAAAAAATAACTATTTTCAATATTGAATATAGACATTCTTACACCAGAAGTATGTATGAAGCAGAAGGAACACAAAACAAATGGTAAAATATTATCCATGAAAAAATGTGTAAACATATCAACACTTACTGTTTGGAAGACCTGTTTATTCTCTTAGGAAAACTTGCAGATGTCATACAAACATAATCTTTCAGCTAATCTTTACACTCCTTGTGGCATCATGGCTATCAGACTCCTTCTAGTTAATCCACATTGGAGTCTGTGACAAGCAATATTTTTATATTGAGCATTTCCAGGAAGTAGCCTGAGTTCTTTTTTATTTTCTTCTTTTTTATTCATCACTATATAAAAGGTATTTTTAAGAATTCATGATAGGGAAACTTTGAGATATTTTATATTTATCAAAGAGAAGTTCACTTTTTCCTTTTTATTGAATTTTTTTGGGTGACACTGGTAAACAAAATTTTAAAGGTTTCAGCCTGAGTTCTAATTTCTTAGAAATGCATTTCTCTTACTCTTGTCGGCAGCCGTCCGTCTCGAGAGACGATGATGTAGCTTCTTAAGAGTCTATCTGCACCGCCGAGAATGGTTGTGCAGTCCGACTCGGGAGTGACACGGTATCTGTCTCCTCCCGTGTTGAATCGACATCTTGTGATGACGCTGGAGTGTCCTCTCCAGTGAAGCTGAAGCTACAGAGCCTGGGCAGGGTGATATGGAGGGTCTGCTGTTGCCCATGCAGCAGACCCCCCCTCTCTTCGCAGCTGAAGGGTCCAAGGGAAAGACGGAGTCAATACAGCTTGGCTTCAGGTGCGCCGCAGGAGTTGCCGGTGTTGACTACAACGTCAAACCGCCTTAGGGACTCCGGCTCCGGATTTTCTGTCGGGGTTTACTCCCTTAGCCTTTCCCCTGAAGAGGTATGCCGCAAGGCAGCGGAGGTTTTTTGGAGTCAGAGTTTTCCTTCTCTGTCTCTTACTCTGGTCTTGAAGTTATTCACATGATTTGTGTCACTCTTAAAGAGAAGTTTACAATATCTGTTCTTTCCATTTTGAAAGAGCACGTCCAGATAGTACTACAGGATTATGAGCTCAATTACTGCAACTCTATGGTAGAAACAACTGTCGAACCTGGGTAACATTACAGCAAATATGTTATGTATAATTAGTGGCCAGATGCAAACCACACTTATTTCAAAGATAAAAAACAGAGCTACTTTAGGAAGCATAATTTAAACCAACTCTTCTGGGATTAGGAGAGTAAATCCAGACACAAAAGACAAATATTTGGATAATCTTATCTTGGTCACAAGTTTACAAGGCAATTATCATTATCATTTGCTACTCTTTAGTCTGGATTGAGTTGCAATTTCTACTGATCCCTCCTGCCTTTTATTAGGTTATCAGTGTTTTTTAAATGAACTTTTTTCATTTGGCCAATCTTCTGAACACTGTGAACTTGGCTCTGTGATGGTAAGATTCAGTTCTACTGAATAATTTTCTGAAAACAAATACACTGAAGTCTTTGGCAAAAAGTGGTAGGTAAAAGTAGGATGATCAATATAATATTGTCATTAAGCCTCCTTCCTACATTTCTGGCCGGCCCATTTTTTTTTTTTTTTTTTTTTTTTGCTAGTAAAGAGCACTGTGTTTTGCTCAGAATTTCTCCAGTTACTGAGGAAGCTCCAGCTTTCATCAGCATTTCTGTATGTTTGTTCATTTGTATGTAAGAGAGAGAAAGAAAGAGAGAGAGAAGGAGAAGGAGAGGGGGAGGCAGAGAGAGAGAGAGGGAGAGAATGTATTTATCTTCAGACTCATTAAGACTTTTTTAGCTCTTTCTGGGAGTTTATATTAATTGACTGTCTTAATACCATCATGTAGATAGCGTGAAATCAAATTTCAGTTCCTCCTAAACAGTATTCTTTATGCCTATTTTCTTGGTGTAATTATTAAAAGCATGTTATTTCACTTTTAAAATTGTCACAGTATGTGAAATAAATTATATGCTATCTAGTTTTAGGCAATTACATATTGGCAAGTCTGTTCTCAATATCTCTGATTTGTTAAGAAATCAAAATAAACTTGAAATCTCAGAGTTAAAGACCCTAAACCACATCTAATCTAACCATATATCTGATATTTAATCTCCTCTTTATCTTGATAAAATATCATTTTATTAAGGAAAAAGTCATATTATTCAAAGACAAAACTAAAAATACAAAAATTAAATATATGTGCTTGACAACAAGATTAAACTCTGACAGTAAAAATCCTTTAATTTGTAAATATTTTTATTATAGCTGGACTGTATAACTAACTTGGGGAATGTCTTTTTTTTCCCCCAGTATAAAAATTGTGCACCTTTTGGTTCTACACCAATATTTGCACAATATTGCAAATAAACTCATAATAACATCCCTACTAAAGTCATAATAAGATCCTCACTAAAAATTACTGAACACAATATTTGTGTCAGTTATTGGTCTAAAAATTCACAACAGAAGAATGTATAAAACAGACAGATCTTGTCACGCATGGAGCTTGAATTCCATGAAAGGACAGAGCATAAAATGAGAGGATAGAGAAATGAGGGATGAAGATTTCTTAAATCTAGAAATAGATTGAAAATGTTCTCAAGTTCTTAACTTTGTAGAATATACAATTTTCTTCTTTCAGGATTAATAAAAACTTGGAAAATTAATGATATAGGAAGAAAAACTTTTTGTTAACATTTTATTTACTCCTCCATTTCTTGGTATATCAAATCAAATCAACAAAAGAAGTTACCCTGTCTTACAAGTTAACCATTTTGTGAGATGCTGCAATCGGAGAAACCTTCAGGCTGAGACCCACAGAGCACCGTTTGCTATTTTGTATTTTGAAAATTTGTTTTTCTTACAGAAATTTTAAAAAATGAAGCCTTGCAGAAAGAAAAAAATATAAATATGAGAACAGTAGACATATTTTTCTCTTTCTTGAGTCTTTTCCCTCTCTCTTTTCTAATTCATATTGAATTCTTTCTTGGAGAAGTGTCCATTAGGCTAGCTGTTGCCAGGCATGTGTCTCCACCCAAATGACTAGACTTGTCTCGGGGGCTTCACCCTCAACTGCATATTACAGTCAATTTATTTCACAGTCTCTACTGTCATTCATGTTTGAGGGAAAGTAAAAATTTTTATTGAATTGCTTAATGGTTTTGTTTAGCAAGTTTGTCTGCCAGCATGCTCTGTTATCTCATACCCCAATCAGAAAGCCATTTTACAATATGAGATGTCCTACCCTCACCTTCCTTCACAAAATACTCCTAGGTTAAGGATGCTTTCTACTTATTTCACTGTTCTTCTAGATGAGGAAATGGTTATCTGTGGTTGAATGATTGTCTGTAATTAATTCAACGTTATTTGGGATATATAATATTTGGATCTAATTCCGGTACTCTTGTAGGCTATTGGATAGTTAAATATAATGTTTTATTAAATTTGAGTCTTCTGTTAAATTAATAACTACTGATGGTTCATTAGTAAGATTAAAAAAAAAAATCTTGGACATTTTCTCAGTAGTACAGCATGACACTGTTTTTATTCACTGTGGGATGCTTTACACCAGGTCAAAAATTCAAATAGACAAGCTTCACTATACTGAAAAAAATGAATTGGAAAGATTGCCAAATTCATCTTGTGTAGTTGGTGATGGGAACTCTTCCATGATCCTAACTTTTTAAGAACAGAAACTGACATAATTATCTCTCCCTTATTTTGGCTCTCTTTAGTACATGGCATACTCATGAGAACAGTACATGTTTTCTGAAGATTTAACTGGACAAAAAGATCTGAGAATGGAGACTTCTAGTAAGGACAATATATCTTTCGGTGAACATGGAAGGGCAGGTAGTAATGGGAAGATGAAGGTTAAGAAAGAGAGGGCTAAATGTCAAAGAAAGACTACAGTTCTAAGACAGAAGTTCAGGGCTATACAGGCAGGCCTACTGCCAAAAAAAAAAGGAAATCCAAAATAAAGAAGTATAACTCTGCTACTAAAGAACTAGAAGAAGAAGAAACAAAACCCAAAGTAAACAGGAGGAAGAAAATAGTTAAGATATGAGCAGAAATAAACAAAATAGAAATTTAAAAAGCAATAGAAAAGATAAATAAAACTATGAGCTGATTCTTTGAACATATAAACAAAATTGACCAACCTTAAGCCATATTCATCAAGTAAAAGAGAGAGAGCCCTATAAATAAAATAATAAGTGAAAGAGAAATTACAACTCACACCACAGAAATATAAAGAATAATTAAAGCACACTATGAACAATTAAAGGCCAACAAATTTGACAATCCAGAAGAAACTAATACATTTGTAGAAGTATATAATCTTCCAGAACTGAACCAGGAAGAAATATAACATCTAAACAGACTTTTATCTAACAATGAAATTGAAGCAGTAATAAAAAACTTCAAACAAATAAAAGTCCAGGACTAGACAGCTTTACTGGTGAATATTACCAAATATCTAAAGAAGATTTAATACCTATCATTAAGTTATTTAAAAAACCTGGAGAAATGAATGCCTTCAAACCCATTCCACAAAGCCAACATTCCCTGATACCAAAATTAGACAAAGATATTATCGGTAGGAAAGTTACAGCTCATTATTCTTGATTAACATAGATTCAAATATTCTCAACAAAATATTAGCAAACCAGATTCAACAATATGTTAGATTATATAACATGACTATATGGATTCATTCCACAAATGCAAGGATGGTTTAACATCAATAAACCAATAAACACAATACTTTAATAAAATAAAAGGAAAAAACCATACCATTATCTCAACAGATGCAGAAAGAACACTTGACAAAATTCAACATCCTTTTATGATAGAAAATCTCAGCAAAGTGAATATAGAAAAGACATATTTCAACATAAGCAGGTACTTATATGTTTGTCTTCATAATAATAAAGCCCCAGGTATTGCAAAATGTAACATGTTCTTAGAAAGAGCTCCTCTAGAGAGATGATGAGGGTAAACACAAAATAACCCAAACTATCTTATTGGATATAAGGAAATAATTTGTATATAAGAAAAAAGAAAATATAGCAACTAATTCAAGTGGAGAAATAGACAAACGCACTTGACTTCCACAGTAAAGCTTTTCATTGTTAGAATAGAGTTGGGAATCCCCATCTACTTGTCTGACTTCTACACAATTGTCCTACATAATGGCTGGTCAGCTGGCATTCTCTGCTTAAGAAATAGATAAGTACTTACTGAAGAAATTAGTGTAATGGTTAAGATCTTTCTTGAATCCTCACCTGAGGACATGCTTAGAGAGGGGAAGGAAGGGAGAGAGAGGGAGGGAGAGGAACATAGATGTAAGAGAGAAATATCCATCAGCTACCTCTTGTACTTGCTCTGACCAGGGATCAAACCCACAACCTAGGTATGTGCCCTGACTGGGGATCAAACCCATGACCTTTCAGGTTATGGGCTCTACTCCAAAAAACTAAGCCATGCTGGCCAGGGTAAGCTCAATTCTTAAACCAGATGCATCAATTCAAATCTAGGGTCTGCTGCTAGTCACATGGTCTTGGGCCCTTTGTATAATTTTGCTAATATAAGAAAAGGTGATAATAAGGTACCAACCTACTAGGATTCTTGATAGAATTAAATAAGCTAATATTTATGAAAACCTAAGGTGTAGTGAGAGCAATAAAAGTATTAGCTATTATTATTTTTAATAACAACTTTTGAAAATTATTCAAGTTCCTCATTAATAACTATAAACACTCAATCAAGGATTATCAGGCATTGATGGTAAACAAAGAGAATGAGAGAAAAAGACCAAGATGAAAAAACAAAAACACTAATCCAAATCTATTGCATACAAATTAGAAAACAGAAAAAAGCTTAAAAATATTTATTTAGTATCTTCAGAAGTATTTTAAAAGGTAAAGGAAATAGAAAGTCAGCTTTGCTTAGAACATATGAAGGAATAAGAAAGATTATATAATTTGATTATATATTGATAAATACGATTTCTAACATTTTTCATTGGTAAAGTACCATGTAATAAAATAAAAACATATGGAATTTGAGTTAAGAAAATAACTCAAAATATAATACACAAAGTATAAAAAAAGGAAAACATAAGAAAAAGGTTATGTAAAATTGAGAAGTTAAAAACTTTAACATGTGTCTAATTGGAATTACAGAAGGTGCAAATAATTAAAGTTAATAGAAAAGAAGTAAAAAGATTTTAAATTTTACATGTAAAATAAAATGCAGAAAAATATCCAAGAATATTTTAAGAAGTAAGTACCTTGAGTTAGAGAAAGTAAATATGCCCTACCAGATGTCATAACATGACAAAGTTATAGTAATTAAAAATGTGTGCTTTCAGTGTAAGAATAGTAAAATGCATTTATGGAACAGATTAGGTCTAGACAGAAAAGCATGTATAAATGTTAAAGTAGTATATGATAAATACAATATTAAATTAGTGGCTGTATGATAATTAGCTACATATTTGTAGAACAAAAGGTATAGAGCTTGACTTTAAAATAGACATGCCCAACCATATGCATAAACATTCATGATGAGTTTAAAATATACACAACTTAAAAATATGAGAAAACTTATGGCTGTATACTTACCAAGCATGTTGTAACCCAGAAGTCATAAAAGCAAATATAACTATATTTTACTAAACAAATATTTAAGTAATGCATAACAAAGGAAATCAGCAATAAGATTTTAAAAGGAAGGAAGGAAAGAAGATAAGAAGGAAGGAGGGAATAAAAGTATCCATGCACAGAGCCATATACACATACCACATACACACACGTACCATCACCACCACAGAGTTTGATTTAAATATTCTGCTTTTATTCTCTCATCAGCTGGCTCCAAGTTATGAAAAAAATCATGATCTGATAGGACCCCATTAAATTAAAGAGTGAGTTTCCTCAGTATCATGTACAATAAATACTCACTTATAAAGTAGAATTTAATGGAATACCAGGTGTAAATATTTATGTACCAAATGTTAAATCTACTGTCTAGTATTTTATTATTTGGGATTATAAATGTTGAAAATCTTAGTATTGCTAGGTGTAGTCATGAATAAAGACTAATCAATGACACATTATTACATTTGGAAGTATTAACTGATATCGTATCGGCAGCCGTCCGTCTCGAGAGACGATGGTGTAGCTTCTTAAGAGTCTATCTGCACCGCCGAGAATGGTTGTGCAGTCCGACTCGGGAGTGACACGGTATCTGTCTCCTCCTGTGTTGAGTCGACATCTTGCGATGACGCTGGAGTGTCCTCTCCAGTGAAGCTGAAGCTACAGAGCCTGGGCAGGGTGATATGGAGGGTCTGCTGTTGCCCATGCAGCAGACCCCCCCTCTCTTCACAGCTGAAGGGCCCAAGGGAAAGACGGAGTCAATACAGCTTGGCTTCAGGTGCGCCGCAGGAGTTGCCGGTGTTGACTACAACGTCAAACCGCCTTAGGGACTCCGGCTCCGGATTTTCTGTCGGGGTTTACTCCCTTAGCCTTTCCCCTGAAGAGGTATGCCGCAAGGCAGCGGAGGTTTTTTTTTTTTGGAGTCAGAGTTTTCCTTCTCTGATTAACTGATATAAGACATAAGATATTATGTCTAGCCTGAGAGAGACTATGCTTATCTTTATCATTGAAAAGGAAAAAATTATGCCCTGGCCAATGTGGTTTGGTTGGAGTATTGTCCAGTAAACTGAAATGCAAGGTTTCAATTCCTGGTCAGAGCACCTGCCTGGGTTGCCAGTTCTGTCCCCAGTCAGGGTGTGTACAAGGCAACTAATTGATGTTTCTTTCTTTCTCTCCTTCCCTTCCCCTCTCTCTAAAAATCAATAAGCATGTCCTTGGAAAAAAAGTAAAAAGGGTACCATATAAAATCCTTTTATTTCAAATGTATGTGTAGTGCCAATATGGTGTGCACATGCCCCTAATGTAATTATCACTGTCAAGGTTATTTGAACAAGGCATTTAATTAATGCAAACGCCACAAATTCTATAAAGTCTTTTATTCAATAAGCAACTATTTATTGAACACTTATGGGGGGCTGCAGTTTATTAGGCACTAGAAATTTAAAAGAAGGAAGAAGAAAACCAGAATAAACAGAAACAAAAGAGGAAGGAGAGGGGAAAGGAGCAGAAAAAAGGGAGGCATGTAAGGAAGGGTAAGAGAAGGTAAAAAAGAAGGAACACCAGAAGAGGAGGCACGTCAGTAGCAAAACAAATGAGTAACTGCTAGGATTTACTTAGTGCCTACAAAGTGCCAAACACTAAGGCAGATTTTTGATGTGCCTTATCTCTAATTCTAAAAATAGGGGAAAACGGTATTATAGGTATCATTATCTGCATTTATGAAGAGGTGGTCACCAAAACACTTAACAGTGTAAATGAGGAGTTATCATCACACCAAAGTGAATTTACTAGAGAAATATATACATGACTTATTACAGGCATATTTTACTAAAAATGCACATTATTTCATGATTATTTTTCCCATGGTGTAAAATGTTCAATATGATAGCTAACATCTGTTGCCTTACATACTTATGTGAGCAAATATCTATCAATAGGCAACGGATTATTGAATTGGTGGCACAGACAAGATTCAACATCCATGCACCTGCTTTCTAAATAAATTCACACTTTAACAGGTTTATTATTCTGATGATGTGGTTTGCCACCAACTTTTAGAACAGCACTTATTCAGATTTTTACAATTCTTTGTGGATTATTCTGTTTCAAAGATTTTCAGCAATATCCCCATGTAACAATGAGTTTGTTCACTCTAAAAGTGTATATAAAGAATTATCCTATATTTTACAAATTTCATTGTCTGCAGTTAACTAATAAAATACCACATAAAAATCAAAGGATTTCAGATCCACAGATAATGGCCTCCTATAAATCACACCTTGTGATGTCTATACTCTTGGGCAGTGCTCTCCTGTATTGACTATGGTCTTGCTTCTGTGGCTTGTCGATGTCGTTTCAATATATCTCAGGCAAGCAGAGGTGTTAAGGTCTTTGTAGACTGATGGCTTGCATCTCGAAAACCTGAGAAAAACATGGATGAAAGTATTGAGAAGAAAGGGTCTCACATCTCACTTGCTTTGGCTGAGCCTAGCTCCCAGCTGACCCAGGGAAATGCAGCTACACAGTGAGCCCAAGTGAGACCAGCAGAATCATCAGAAATAATATGTTGTACTCATTTTAAGTCACTAAATATTGGGGTGATGTGTTATGTAACAACAGATAAATTAGGCACTCATTTGCCTTCTTTTCTGTTACTCATTAGCTGGGAAATATTGGGCAAAACTCTTAAACTATAAGAATTTTTCTCATGAACAAAATGAGGATAATAGTTACAGCCAACAACTGCATAAAGGTTACTATTTAATCCTCACCATATTTAATACTTATGGAGACTCTGTGGGCAGTGCAGTTATCATTTCTATTTCATGGAAAAAAAAATGGAAAAGAGATTAGTAAACAAATGTTTTCACAGTTGCACATCTACTAAAAAGTGGCTTTTGATTCTGTGCTCTCAATTTTCATTCGATATGGACAGGTTTGTGCCAGTCCTTAAACAAAATGTTCTCTTTCTCCCTCCTTAAGTAGTCTGCTTGTCAGGTTTGATATATATCAATTCGATTTTAAGTGTGACCAGTAGCTCTTTTCGGTCATTTGTGGGCTTTGCCTCTCTAGCTGCCTGTATTTCTGTGGTTTTACTACAGGAATCTTTCTCCTCTGTAAAATCTTACATTGTTCTATTGTACTCTGGAGAGAAGTCCATCTGCTTCTGCTGGTTTATACATAACAAGCTCTGCTTAGGAACCTAAAAGGACATAAATCCAGAACTATAGATCCTTGCTTGTTGGTACCATATAACACAGCTCCTGTTTGGTAATTATGTATGATAAACATCCTGATTAGAATACATCGCAACCACTAAGGTGGTCTGCTAACACACACATAATACTGGTTTACTGACATAACTAGGCTACACACAGCTTTTTAATGTGCTATTTCTTGAACAGAGAGACTTCTTTTTATCTTTTTCAAGATTGTTCAAATGACGGTGACTTGCATACTAAATGCACCATTAACATTCAATTAAAACTTGAGGCCTCAAGTCTTTTGAAACTAATTTTGCTCCAAATAAACTTGCTTTCTTTTCAGTGGTTCATTAAGAACCAATGTATTTAGGTTCTTCAGATTTATTATTGGAAAAATTTTTAAAATATGCCTCCAAATAATATTATTCTTAGATTCCCTCTAAACAGTCTTTCCATTCTGGTAAGCAATTATTTGTTCATCAGAGTGTGCTTATAAAAACTTCATAAAAGTGAACAAAATGAATTTACATTCAATGAAACTGAATATAATGTTGGTTATTTGTACCACGGGGACAAGACTTGAGTTACTCAAGAACATTCCCACTATAGGTTTTTGATAAATTAAAAAAACAATTTTTATAAAGTTATGTCAAAAAAATTGATGAGATATTATATGGTTGAAATTTAAAAAAATAGGAATAAATTATTCTTTCCTTGTATTGATGTTTAAAAATTTTAAATCAAGAAAGTGATCAGCATGTATATTTTTAAGGGCATTTAGAACCCAGGAATATACAACCTCCAAGGTGCTGAATTTTCTGGTTATAACAGCTAGCACACCTGGATTTTAATGAAAAGTGGCAGACAACTTATAATTTTTAGCAGTATATTTAAACTTGAAATGGATAATAGCTTCTTGAGGAAAACTGAAAATTCAAAGTTTAGGTAATGCTATTTTAGCAAATACTACATGCAAATCTTGCTCTTCTTCCTCTTTTCTTTTACTCTTAAGGAGGTAATTCCTTATGCATGCAAAAGAAACTTGACTTTTATTCCCTTAGAGGATCAGTGGAAAATTTACATTTTGATTTGCTCTTTGTTTGCCAAGAAAGAATCACCACACCCACTTGTGGACTATATAAAGCCCCTAACAGCAGAGGAAGAGAGGAAAATAACTTTGATACTTGAAATAATATTTACATTATTGTTTCCCTGTTCTACCTTTAAAAAATGTTTTTACAAATATGTCTTAATATATTCTGTCTACTTATTTAAGATATGTCTATTTATTTAACTGCCTAACTATCTTTTAGACTCTACAAATTAATACCGTTCAAATAACTTCCCTTTCTTTTTAGTTCTCCACATGCTTAAGGAACATCTAAGAGTCATTCTATAGACTATATGCATTGATTATCAACACATCATAGAAATATACTTTTAAATATAGTTTAATTTTTTTCAGAACAACTTGTTTTCCAATAAGTGATCTTACCTACATTTTTAAAGCAATATTTGTTCATCAGTATACACTAAGAGCAATCTAAATGTAAAATTGCAAAATATATGAATAAATGAATATATAGATGCAAGGTATATGAACATGTATGTGGGTATATACCCTATAATGTACTTTTGTTTCAGATTTCCCTATAAAATCCATGGAGAAAAACAATATATTGTTGGCCAATGTTTCAATGAAGAAAAGGAAATAATAATTTCTAGATATCTTTTATAAATATTAAGGTCTTTTATATTTCCCATGGAGAATTGACAGTCAAAAGGCACTTACATTTACATATGTATCTTTTCCAGCGATAATATTCCTTTTTATTTACCACTCTGTAGTGGATTTATCTATCATATGCCTATTTAACTTCTGTATTTTTTGCTTTAAGACATCCCTTACCATGCATTGCTTTTTATCTGTTTGTTTATTCACTCATCTTTTATATAGGCCATAAATATATATGAGATATACTTTTGTTCAACTGATCCACATAAATATTCTCTATAGTTAATACTTGCCCAACTGTGCTTGATTCTCTTTCCAGGAGATTCTGGGTTTAGTGAAACTTATTGTTTGGCCAAGATGAATAGACTGACAGTGAGATTATTGTAGGAATCTCCAGGTAACTTTAGGTTAATGAGAGAAGTTAAACAACTTCTAAATCTCTGCCATTTTATATCTGGATTCTTGCCACAAATATATAAACTTTACCCCCCCTATATAAATTAAAATTTATATCTATAAGAGAAAGAGGGGAAAACAATATTGGAGTAATTTATTTGACTAATTTATTATGTTTTAAGTATTCTACTTTATGTTTATTCTTAGTGCTGACTTATTATTGAAATACTCATGAGTTTTTTTTAAGTATGTTTTATTGATTATGCTATTACAGTTGTCCCAATTGTTTTCCCTTTGCCCTCCTCCACCCAGTATCCCTCTTCCCTCCAGCAATCTACCCCCTTAGTTCATGTCCATGGGTTGGGCCATGCATATAAGTTCTTTGGCTTCTCCATTTCCTTTACTGTTCTTAACATCCCCTTGTCTATTTCATACCTATCATTATGCCTCTTAACCCCTGTACCTTTTCTCCCATTCACCCTTTCCCCCTCCCTGCTAGTAACCCTCCATACGATCTCCATGTCTATAATTCTGTTTCCTTTCTAATTGTTTGCTTAATTTGTATTTGCTTTTTAGATTCATTTGTTGATAGATGAGTTTGTTGTCATTTTATTGCTCATAGTTTTGATCTTCCTTTTCTTAAATAAATCCCTTTACCATTTCATATAATAAAGGCTTAGTTATAATGAACTTCTTTAGCTTTATCTTGTCTGGGAAGTATTTTATCTGCCCTTTCATTCTAAATGATAGCTTTCCAGGATAGAATAATCTTGGTTGTAGGCACTTGCTTTTCATCACTTTGAATACTTCTTGCCAGTCCTTTCTAGCCTTCATAATTTCTTTTGAGACATCAGCTAACAGTCTCATGGAAACTCCTTTGTAAGTAACTCTCTGCTCTTCTCTTGCTACTTTTAAGATTCTCTCTTTATCTTTAACCTTTGGCATTTTAATTTTGATGTGTATTGGTGTGGTCCTCTTTGGGTCCATCTTGTTTGGGACTCCCTATGCTTCGTGGACTTTTATCTCTATTTCCTTCTCCAATTTAAGAAAGTTTTCCTTTATTATTTTTTCAAATAAGTTTTCAGATTCATACTTTTTCTCTTTTTATACTAGCATCTCTATGATTCAGATGTTGGCACTTTTGGAGATGTCCCAGTCTTCTTATTCTTTCCTCATTTTTTTGAATTCTTGTTTCTTCATTTTGTACTGGTTGACTGTTTATTTCTTCCTTATGTTCGAATTCCTTAATTTGAACTTTGACTTACTTCCCTTCACTGTTGGTTCCATGTGGTTTTTCTCTTTATTTCAGCTAGTATAGCCTTCACTTCTTCCCTTATACTTTTGCCCTACTCAGTCATTTATCTGATCATTGTTTTCACTAGTGTTTTGAACTCTGCATCTGATAGATTGGCGATCTCCTTTTTGCCTTTTCTGAAGTTTTGATCTGTCTCCTCAAGTTGACAGCCTCCCTGTGTTTGCCTTTGTGTACTAGGTAGAGCTGCCACATCTGTTATATTGTAAAACGCAAAGCCTCAGGTATTTGTCAGTGTGGGCAACCCATTTCATCACTTGGCAGCACTGTATGTGGGGAGGGGTTGGAAAGGGAGCAATGTTACTTGCTCTGACTCTCCCATTTTCCAGTCATTTCACACCCTTCCCATATGCAACTGGTGCCCCTATAGCTGTTGCCTTGGTGATGGTTCCCAGAGTGGGTGGGTTTGCATGTGTTCTAGGATGATGGTGGCCCTCTAAATGGACTCTCCTGACAGGCAGTTTCTTCTGCTGCTCCAACCCCCAGTGGTTTACACAGCCAGAAACAGTGAGGCTTTATTTTCCCAGCACTGGAACAGTGGTCTGCATGGTCCAGCCTGGGACTGGGATTGCCCCCCCCTAAGTGTCCCTCATGGCTTTTATTTTCCACACATGAATTTGGAAATGCTTATTCCCCTGGCCACAGCTGCTGCTTTGCCACCGCCACCGCTTTGCCACCGCCACCTTACCTCCACCACAGTATGTCCTCTTTGTCCCAAGCCCCTGTCTCTGTCACTCCCACTTATTGGGTGAATATTTCTTCTTTAAGTATTTAATTGTCAGAGTTCCATATAGTTTAATTTTCTGGTATTTCAGGGTTTTTTGTCATTTTTATTTGATGTAGTTGTAATTGTTATGGTTGGACAAGGAGGCGAAGTATGTCTACCTATTCCTCCATCTTAGCCAGAAGTCCATATTCATGATTTTAAAACAATAATTGCTAAATATACATTTCTCAAAAATGTCAAAGCACATTTGATCACATCAAACATTCAATCACATTTTAATTTTATAGAGAAATAAACCTTTGCGTCCTCTCTATGGTGACTTGTACTGACAAAAAATAATTACTGTAACTATGGCACTTAGTAAAACTTCTTGTTATTTAAGTTCAGTTGTTTCTGTCTTGCACAGTGCCATATCTTAATCTTTAGTTGATTATGATATTTACAAATTAGCTACACTTTACTTTTAAATTTTTTCTTTATCAAAACCTCCCAACAAATAAAAGCTGAAGGCCATAAGTCTTCACTATTATATTATACCAAATAGATATAGAAAAATTAATACCAATACATCTCAAACTCTTCCCAAAAATAGAATAGGAGGGAACACTTCCAAACCCATTTTACAAGGTCAGCATTACATGATGCTAAAACCAGAAAAAGATGTTACAACAAAATAAAATTATAGGTCAATATACCTGATGAAGATGAGTGCAAAAATACTCAACAAAATGTTAGCAAACCACATTTAACAATATGTTGGAAGGATCATACACCATGATTCAGTGAAATTTATTCCAGGGATGCGAGAATAGTTCAGCATTCTAAAGTCAATCTATGTGATACATCCCACTAACATAATGAAAAATAAAAATAATATGACCATCTTGATAAAAAAATAAAGCATTTGATAAAATTCAACCTGCATTTATGATAAAAACTCTAAAAAATGTGGGTATAGTAGGATTGTACCTCAACACATAAAGGACATATTTGACAAGCCCACCACCAATATCATACTCATTGCTGAAAGCTGAAGCAGGAACAAGACAAGAATGCCTAATCTTGCCACTTTTATTTAGCATAGTACTGGAATACCTAGAGAGAACAATCAATCAAGAAAGAGAAATTAAAAAATCCATATTTAAAAAGAAAAAATGAAACTATCACTATTTGCAGGTACCATGAGATTATATTAAAAAAAAACCGTAATAATTCTATGAGGAGAAAAACTGTTAAAACTAATCAGCATATTCAGTAAAGTTGCAGGTTACAAAATCAATATACAAAAAAATCTGTTGTGTTACTTATACACTAATAACAAACTATTAGAGGAATTAAGAAATCAATTTCATAATTGCAACAAAAAGAATAAAATACCTAGGAATAAATATAACCAAGGAAGTGAAGGAATGATCTACACACTAAAAACCATAAGACATTGATGAAAGAAATTGAAAAAGACACAAAAAAATAGAAATATAACCCATGCTCATGAATAGGAAGAATTAATACTATTAAAGTGTCAATGTAACGCCTATCAAAATTCCAATAGTATTTTTCACAGAAATAGAACAAACTTCTAAAATTGTTATGAAGCCACCGAAGACACCAAATAACCAAAGCAATCTTGAACAAGAATAACAAAGTTTGAGCCAATATAATATGCTTCCTGTATTCAAACTATATTATCAAGCTATTGTAACAAAAAAAATATGGTATTGGCATAAAAGCAGAAACATAAATAAATGAAAATGAATAGAGAACACATAAATAAATCTACACATAGATGATCAATTAATCTGTGACAAAAAAAGATAAAAATATAAAACAGGAAAGGACAGGCTTTCCAATAACAGTGCTGGAAAATAATTGGACAGCCACATGCAGAAAAAAACAAAAAAGAAAGAAAGAAAGAAAGAAAGAAAGAAAGAAAGAAAGAAAGAAAGAAAGAAAGAGAAAGAAAGAAAGAAAAAGAAAGAAAGAAAGAAAGAAAGAAAGAAAGAAGAAAGAAAGAAAGAAATAAAGAAAGAGAGAGAGAGAAAGAAAGAAAGAAGAAAGAAAGAAAGAAAGAAAGAAAGAAAGAGAGAAAGAAAGAAAGAAAAAAGAAACTGGACCACTATCTTACACTTATATACAAAAATTAACTCAAAAGACTTAAACATAAGATCTAAAACCGTAAAAGTTCAGTAAGAAAACATAGGCAGTAAACTTATTAACATAACTTTTGGCTATAATTTGTGAATCTAACACAAAAAACAAAAGAAACAAGCAAAAATAAAGAAGTGGGACTACATCAAACTAAAAAGTCTACACAGTAAAGGAAAATGTCAGTGCAATGAAAATGCAACCTATTGAATGAGAGAAAATAGTTGCAAATCATATAACTAAGTTAAGAGGCTAGTTCTATAATATATATTCATAGTGATACAATTCAATAGCAAAGAAACAACTAACATAGATATGGCCAACATGTACATGAAAAGACATTCAACATCACTAGTAATTAGGGAAATGCAAATCAAAACCACAATGAGATACTACCTCACACATGTTAGAATGGCTATCATAAAAAATACAAAATATAGTAAGTAGGGGTAAGATATGGAGAGAAAGGATGCCTTATGCATTCATGGTGGAAATGTAACTTGGTGCAGCCACTATGGAAAACATATGAAGGTTTCTCAAAAAAATGAAATGTAGAAGTGCCATTTGATCCAGTAATTCCATTCATTCCTGAGTATTTTTTCATCCAAAGGAAATGAAACTGCTAACTTGAAAATATATATGCACTCCCCTTTGTGTTGGAGCATTATTTACAATAGCCAAGATATGGAAACAACTCAAGCGCCATTGATAGATGAATGGATAAAAGAAAATGTGTTACACGTATCTACATGTAAAATTAAATATCAGTCAGCCATAAAAAGTAATGAGATCTTGCCATTTGCAACAACATGAGTGACCTCAAGGGCATTATGACATGTGAAATAAGACAGAGAAAAACAAATACTGTGTAATGTCTCATATGTAGAATTTAAAAAAAACAAGCTCATTGATACAGAGAATAGATTAGTGGTTGTTACAGGTGACATCTAGCAGGTAGGAAAACTAGGTAAACCTTTTTATTATTAATTTAAACAAATTAAATAAAAAATATTTATTATAAAAATGTAGCAAAACAAAAAAAATTTCTGTGTATTTATTCTCCACCATCCACAACACATTATTATAAATTGTCTTAGGATCAAGGAGTATATATTATACCATTAAAACTAAAGAAAATAATCGGATGTTGTCATATATAAAGACTTTGAAAGTCCAATAGCTAAATATAGTTATAGTAGTCACTCTCTATATCATGGTTCACTTATCACAGCCTCACTGTATTGTGGAATTTTAAAAAGTATTATATTTAATTATTTATCATGGATTTTTCACTATATCGCAGGATTTTGCGGTACTGTGTACATATGTTGTTAAAGTTACGTAGGTTTAAGAGTGTAGAATAAATGTAAGGTTCTTACTTCATGGGGGGGGGTCTAGAACGTAATACCCACAATAAGTAAGGGAATATTGTATTGTCCAAAGGAGAATCTCCATACGTTTGAATAAAATGTTAATGAAAAAAATTGGATGGCTGTATAAAAAACGGCTTGATACTGATTTCAATTTCTTTATGCCCAATCTCAGTGTATTAGAGTTCTACAGAGAAACGGAACCAATAGGAGATATATAAAGATTTATTATATGCATGTAGTTATTATAAATCACTTGCTCTCATGATTATGGAGACTAAGAAGTTCCACAATCTGTCTTCTACAAGTGGAAGACTTAAGAGGGTCAATGGTATAATTCCAAGGTCTGAGAATCAGAGAGCTGATGGACATGTGGTGTAATACAGATTTGGACTACAAAAGATGTCTACCACTCAGCTTCTTAGTAATGCTAGTGCCCTCTCATCAAGACATTCCTGATGTCTATGCTAAGTGGAGTGTTTCTGAAGTCCTCTTGGTGCATATATTCATCAAGTTTCCCAGCATTACATAATATAAACATTTTAACACGTCTACTTCTTTAAGTATAATAAATCATTTTGTCAAGGTAGTTCTATCATTTATGAGGATGGATCCCCCCAAAACCCATAATTTATTTATAAAAATTGTATATTTATTCTTACATGATTAAACTTCAGTTGCCTTCAAAGTACTCTCCATTTGATGCAATACACCCATTGAGATTTTTTCCACTGCTCAAAACAGTTTTGAACTCTGAGTTTGATGCCTTTTACTGCTTCTGCTGTTTTTGTTTCCCCTCTTCCACATTGGCAAAACATTTCCCTTGAGGACATTTTTCACCTGGGTGAAACAAAAAGAAGTGGCTCAGGATGAGATCAGGTAAACTGGGAGGGAGGGGCCCTGGGTCATGCAGTTTTTAGCCAAAAACTTCTGAACACTCAGTGCAGTGTTGTCAGGGGCACTCATAAATTACACATCATGACATGAACAAATGCTTTGAAAAGAGTCTTCAAAAAAATTTACTGAAGCCACACAATCTCTCACAACAATGCCAGATGGTACACTGATACAGATGGGTTCCTAAAACATGCACCTAACAGGGGAAGCCTGTACTACAAGATAATTCCATTTTGGGGGGTCTCCCTTCACGCTTTAGGGTTAGTTACATATAGTAATGAATCTGAATGTACTATCTCACAACATTCACATGACTGAACTCCACATAGATTGTGAATCTAAGTTCAGCTTTAAAATATGTATAATTTAGTGACACTGGGAAACATGGATTTCATATATAGGACACAAAAAATAATAAGCAAAAACAAAACATTGTTACATGGACTTCAGTGTCTATTATAAAAGAAATTCATAAGAGAGTTAAAAAATACATGCCTTGAAACATAAGTGGATATTTGCAATGCATTCAACAAAAAACTCAAATATATACTATAAAAGTAATTTCTACAAATCAGTAAGAAAATTCAGAAAACTAATATAAACTGAGCAAGATAATTAAAAAAACACATAAAAGGAGAGAATACCTTTATGGCCAATAAACATATAAAAATATTTAACATTTTATAACACAAAATTAAAGAAATGTATTTTAAAACCACATGACTGGTAAAACCAAACAGAAAAACAAAAAAAGGCACTTGCAAAATGATTAAAAATGAAGAGACAATAGTGAGTTTTAGTGCACAACCAGAATTCTCATATTCTAATGGTGAACATAAAAATGGATACAAGTACTACCTACCATCACAGTGAAAACTGATTTAGTTTTGTTTAACAGAGCTGAACATGCATACTTTTGTTCTGAACACCAAAATTTTACCTCTAGATTTGCAAAATCACATGTATATCTATGAATATAAATAAATAGAATTATATATGTATGTATATACATATAAATATAAAATATGTATCTATTTGACAAAACTCATTTATAAGACACTTAATTGCAGCACCATTCATAATATCCGCTAAGAAAATTTGCCTAAATGTTAATTAACTGTAGAATGGATGATTATTTTTTAATATATTGTGCACTGGTCATTATGGAACAGTGAGGATGCATGACCCCAAACACATCCGCAACATATGTGAATCTCAACATGTAATACTGAAAAATCAAAAACATACACTTCATTTTTATATTTATATGAAGATCAAAAACATACAACACTAATTTCTGCTATTAAAAGTCAGGATTGTGGGTGCTCCTTTGCATTGAATAGTGACTGAAAGCACAATTGTGATTTCTGAGATGCTAGTCTTAATGTTATGTTCCTTGATCTTGCTTGCTGTTTTATTAAGAGGTTAGCCATTGTAAAACTTTATATAAATATATTCTGACACAGTTATGCACTTACCAGATTGAACAGTAATTTCAAATAAAAATTTATTAAACAAATAAACAAAAATACTTACAATTCCTTCTCCAAAGATAACTATTTTGAAACATTTTGCAGCATATCTTTATATTTTCTGTTATAAATTTTTTTTTAAACAAAATGGGATCACGCTATCCATGACATATGAAAGTTGGTGTTATCACTAAACAAATATTGTAAAAATTCTTTACTATCCAATAATTATTACTGCCAAAAATATAATTTAGGCATATACTATAATTTTTACTTTGTTTTTTAAAAATGACTTTGTAGGGTAAACATTATCTCAGTTAAATCTTTGCATATACCCTTGTGGGGTTTCTTTTCTTTTTTTTTTTTTTTTTCCATTTTTTTCACTTTTTAAAAATAAATTCCTGGACTTCTTGCTAAGATGGAGACATAGGTAGACACGCTGCCTCTCCCACCACAACTAAGAAGGAATACAACTACCTCAAAACTAGAGACAACCAGAAGACCCAGAAAATCTAGCTGTGCAGAAGTTCCACAAAGATATGAAGAAGAAATACTCATTCAGACAGGCAGGAGGGTCGGAGCCGGGGCAGAGAGAATGCAGTGTAGTTTCAGCAGCAGTGGAAGCAACGGCAGGTCACAGAAAGTGCAGTCACACATTTAAAAATGTCAGGAAGGACACCGGGAGAGGGATCCCAACACTAGACCAGACTATGCAGCTCACAGTTCCAGCACAGAAGAAAATAAAGCCACATTGCTTCTGACTGAAAACCAGTGAGGACTGGAGCAGAGGAAGAAACTACCAGTCTCTTGACAGAGTCTGCTAGCTTAAGGGGCCCCCACAGTTCTAGAATGTCTGCAGACCCACCTACTCTGGGAACCACAGGCTGGGCAACAGCTAGGGAGGTGCCAGTTCCATACGGCAAGCACGAGAAGTGCCTGGAAAAGGGGTGAGTTCTGAACACATAGCATTCTTCCCTTTCAGACCCCTCCCCCACATAGAGTACTACGAGATGGTGAAGCGGGTCACCATGTATTGATAAATACCTAAGGCTCTGCCACTTACAATATAAAAGGTGCAACAGTTCTACCTAAGACACAGAGGCAAGCACAGGAGCCTGTCAAGTTGAAGAGACAGAGAAATATGGCCTAAAAGAGGGAACAGATTAAGGTTATAGTGGGAAAACTAAGTAATAAGGAAATAGCCAACCTAGCAGATGAAAAGTTCAAAACACTGGTGATAAAGATGCTCATAGACTTAACAGATATGCTTGAGTACAGCAAATGCAGAAGGGAGGAAGTAAAGGCTAGAATAAGCAAAATGAAGGAAAATACACACTAAACCAATGATGCAGGGAAGGAAACTGGAGTTCAATCAGTGATGTGGAACATAAAGAAAAAATAAACAGTACAGAATGAAGAAACAATAATTGAAAAAAATGAGGAGAGGCTTAGGAACCTTTGGACAACTCTAAATGCGTGCCAACATCTGAATCATAGGGATTCCAGAAGAAGAAGAGGAAGAGCAATAAATTGAAATCTTATGTGAAAAAAAAAAAAATGAAGGAAAACTTCCCAAATCTAGCAAAGGAAATAAACATACAAGTCCAGGAAGCACAGAGTCCCAAACAAGCTAAACCCAAAGAGGACCACACCAAGACACAACATAATTAAAATGCCAAAGATTAAAGATAAGGAGAGAATCTTAAAAGCATCAAGAGAAAAGAAGAGAGTTACCTACAAAGGGGTTCCTATAAGACTATCAGTTGATTTATCAAAAGAAACTTTGGAGGCAAGAAGGGACTGGCAAGAAGTATTCAATGTGATGAAAAGCAAGAGCCTACAACCAAGATTACTCTATCCAGCAAAGCTATCGTTTAGAATGGAAGTGCAGATAAAGTGCTTTATAGGTACATAAAGCTAAAGGAGTTCATCATCACCAAGTTCTTATTACACAAAATGGTAAAGGGACTTATGTAAAAAAAATAGAATAAGAATTATGATCATTAAAATGACAACAAACTCACAACTAGCAACAAGAGAACCTAAAAATAAAAACAAACAAACAAAAAAAAAAAAACAAAAAAAAAACAAACTAAACAAACAATCAGAATAGGAACAGAATTTTAGGTATGGGGATCATCTGGAGGGTTATCAGGTGGGAGCAGAAAAGGGGAGAAATGGTGCAGGGACTAAGAAGCATAATTGGTTGGTACAAAATAGACAGGGGGGTGTTAAGAATAATATAAGAAAGGGTAAAGCCAAAGAAATTATATGCATGACCCATGGACATGAACCAAGGGGGTGTGGGATTGTTGGAGGGGGGGATTGGGCAGAGGGGCATAAAAGGAAAATAAATTGGAACAACTGTAACAGCATAATTAATAAAATATACTTTAAGAAATAATACATTTCTAAAAGTAAAATTATTAGGTGACAATGTCACCTAGTGCAAATATTTCAACAGTTGGTATCAATTTGCCTCTGGTCAGCAATGCATTAAAATAGATATTTCCTCATAACAGAGTGAACATTACATGTTACCCTCATACCAGTTGTGCTAATATAAAATATGAAAACAGCATGGCAATTATATTGAATTTTTCACCTCATTGTGGTAACCAATTTTATTTTGTTCACAGTAATTTTTACATACATAACTTTTTATTATTTGCATAGTCAAGCCTATAATTGCTCTCTTTTATGGATTGTGCCATTTGTATTATATTTAGAAAGCTCTATCTGATTAAATAACACATAAATATTCAATGATAGAAATTACCTGTGTAAGAAATTTGCTATAGCTATATTTATTTCAAATGAACTTCAGAATGATTATTTTTTCTCTGCTGAACAATGAGTAATAACAACAACAACATTATCAATTACAAAAACATTAAATTTATATAATAATTTTGGGAGAACAGACATATTTTTAATGTCAATTTTTCATTAGAGATATCAAAAACAAATCTATTTATTCAAGACTTCTTTTATGTTATTCTGTGAAGTTTGACAATTTTAGCAATTTCATATTTTATAGTTTACTAATAAAGACATGGAAACTACTAATGTTTACTTAAATGTTTTATATATTTGTGTAAAACATATTAAGTTTCTCATTTTTAAGTAATAATAATTATAACAGATATTTATTCTGTTGTTATTTATATATTTTGTACCTGACAGGTATAGTGTACAATTTTACCATTTCTAAGAGAATTTTAACTGATTATCTTGGGGTTTCCTATATTAAAAATGTTACATTTCCTAATATGTAGTTTACTATTTTCTAAACATTCATAATTATTGTTTTCTGGAAATTATGAGATTGAAATAAGAATCTGTTACTCAGGTGGTTGGTTAAGTATAAATAAGAATGAATTTTGATAATCAATATTTCATTTTTATTTATTTAAATGTTATAGTTTTTGTTATAATTTTTGGGTTAGGGTTACACTGAACAATGCTTACTCATTCTAAGTTTATATACACATATATACAGGGTGGAGCAAAAGTAGGTTTATAGTTGTGAATACTTAAAACACAGAGTTTATTCTTATATTATTTGTTAATTATTGTATTATTTTCCATATGAACAACTGTAAACCTACTTTTGCTTCACTGTGTGTGTGTGTGTGTATGTAATATATAATTTTTTATTTTATGCATCATTTTTGTAAGGGACTTTTCAAAATATATATGGAATATATTTTGTTATAAAAATGAAGGTAAGATTTAGGGGTCCTAATTTAAGTTTTAATTTTAATCTTGAAATAGTCTTTCTTCTCCACTAATTTGCAATGCTTCTTTACCTTGTGTGAGTGAATGCATGATGAGCATGTATGTGTATATTATTGTATGTATAAAGATTCTTATGGATTTTTAAAACCTTCCTTTTATATTTCTAATTTTATACCAGGACCACACTGTTTAATTACTGTAAACGTTCATATTGTTTTATCATTTGATAGTGTTTATTTCCATGCATTATTCTTAATTTAAAAGCCTGGAGTTTCTTTAGCATTGATGTTGGAAAAGTATTAGTTGACCTTGGAGGCTGGAATCTTAGGGAGCAAAATGGTGATGGCTAGCATCAAACATGTGGTTGCTTGGGGTAAAAATGGTAGTTACAACTGTTATTTAGGTAAAAATTAAGAGAAGAGTGTTTGAGGCAAACTAGCTTAACATGGAATCAACATAGGAGTGAGCTAAACTGGATAAAAAATGCACGCAAAGTTGCTTAGTCTCACCAGAAATCAGATAAAACAACAATGAGGTATTGTCTTAAGCCACCAGTCAGGCACAGTTTCAAATGAATGATAATGTATGTGATAGGCAAGAGCGTAGCTTTATTAAGAAAAATAGCCAAAATATGGAAGCAACACAAGTACTCATCAACAGATGAATGGATAAAAATATTGTAAAACATGTATACAATGGAATATTACTCAGCCATAAAAAGAATGAAATCTTACCATTTATGACAGTATGAATGAACCTAGAGAGTATCATGTTAAGTGAATAAGTACAACAGATAATGGCATATCAAATGATTTCACTTATATGAGGAATCTAAAGAACAAAATAAACAAACAAAACAGAAAAAGACACAAAGATATAGAGAACAAATTGATGGTTGACAGAGGGGAGGGGCCTTAGGGAACTGGTTAAACATGGTGAAGGAATTAAGAAGGATAAATTGGTAGTTATGGGAATGTTAAGTACTGTTTAGGGAATATAGTCAATAATATTGTAATAACTAAGTATGGTGCCAGGGCGGTGCTTGAAGTATCAGAGGATCACTGATAAATTATATGATTGTCAAACCACTATGCTGTATACCTGAAACTAATATAAAATATTATTGATTGTCAGCTGTAATTAAAAAATAAAACAAAACAGACTTAAGTCACCCACTTGCTAACTATGACCTTCTGTATAATCAATAAACATACATTTTAAGATATAAGCCTTGAATTCAGATATAGATATTCACAAAATAATTAGACAGTCACAGGTTAACACAAAAGTTGCAAATGAGAGAGAGAAAACATACAAAATAACCTTGCAAATCTAAGTCTGCAAACCATTCAAAGACATATAAAGAAATCAACAGTCCCAAATTATCAACATAATTTATAATGAGTGGAAATTTTCTGATATGAAAATCATTTAACAGTTTATTCAACATCATCATCGGCAGCCGTCCGTCTCGAGAGACGATGGTGTAGCTTCTTAAGAGTCTATCTGCACCGCCGAGAATGGCTGTGCAGTCCGACTCGGGAGTGACACGGTATCTGTCTCCTCCCGTGTTGAATCGACATCTTGTGATGACGCTGGAGTGTCCTCTCCAGTGGAGCTGAAGCTACAGAGCCTGGGCAGGGTGATATGGAGGGTCTGCTGTTGCCCATGCAGTAGACCCCCCCTCTCTTCGCAGCTGAAGGGTCCAAGGGAAAGACGGAGTCAATACAGCTTGGCTTCAGGTGCGCCGCAGGAGTTGCCGGTGTTGACTACAACGTCAAACCGCCTTAGGGACTCCGGCTCCGGATTTTCTGTCGGGGTTTACTCCCTTAGCCTTTCCCCTGAAGAGGTATGCCGCAAGGCAGCGGAGGTTTTTTGGAGTCAGAGTTTTCCTTCTCTGGATATATGTATCATATCACATACAGTTAATATATGTATCAAACAATAAATACAATATAACTACATTTTTAAAGAACATGATATTATGAAAGAAAAATAAAAATGAAACTCAAGTGTCTATTAAATTGAACTGTATAAATTTTAAAAATAAACAGTGAGATAAAAATGAGATAAATAGAAAAACAAGACATAAACATGAATGAGAGGTTACAGAAAGGACCATACCTGTATCAGAACAGAAAGACAATGGTATAAAAATAGGAAGCAACATTTGAAACATTGAAAATAAATCAAGAAGTTTCCACAGTAATACAATAGCAGTTTCTTATGGACAAAACAGAAGGATTTACTGTGAATCCATGTTTACAGAAAACATTGTTGACAAATTTTGAAAATTAGGAAAATAGGATATCTCAGGTACAAAGTACTCTTCAAGTGTGGGGTAAGTTAAAAATAAATCAATATATAGACATAACAATAAAATTTCAAAAAAATCAAAGATAATAATCTTAGTAAAACCATATAATGAAACAAATTTTACAAGTGAAAAGTTACTTTCGGCCTTCATCAGCAAAACCAGCATAGGGGAGATCAAAATATTAAATAAATAACTCTTTACCTATAATTTAATATCTAACCATTCTTTTATTTACAGTTGAGCATATACAAAAGATGTTATGTGTACAATAACTATGAGTGTATGGTATACCACCCTCAATAGTAATAATTTTAAAGAATTTATTTCACAAAGAAAAAAAGTTGCACAATGACACAAAGTGTAGCATAAAACCAGTGCTGAGTGCAAATGCTGATATATATAGTCAATAAATTTGACTAAACATTAAATATAAAGTAATATTTTTCTTAATTGTGTTTAAAAATGCATAACAAAATGATACAGTTTTTGGAATGGACAGTTGTGTAATAGGTATTCTAAGGCAATAGTTCAAAAGAATGAATACACTTACTAGAAAAAGTTATAGTTTAATATTTATCTTTTAAACATTAAATGAATTATAAGGTAATAGTAATTCAGCATACACATTTCAAAACAGCACAGGAAACAAAATACATTTCCTGTGGTTGGGTAACATGATTTGTACTATAGAAATTTTTTAGAATTTGTTGAAAATGCCTTTAATGGCATAGTAATTACATACTTTTATTTCTGAATTTATTTTTCTTGTTGTTTTGCTGTATCATGGTATATAACATACTTCATATAACTATAAATTCATGTATTTCAACACTTCAGAAAATTATTAATCAATATTATTTCTCAAGACACTTGCCTCTACTATGTTCTTTTCTTGTCTTCTGAGACATCTAATTGGATGTATATTATCATTGTTATCTATTTTTAATTTTTTTCAAGTTTTTCATTTTTATTTCTATTTTCCTAAAGTTTTTTGGGACTATGTTTTAATTTACTAATCTTCTTCTTAAATGTTATTTCTTTAAACATTAAATATGGATTTTTTATGCTGTATCTTATCCCAATATTTGATTTTCTCGGTAGAGGTGTTTAAATCAGCTATTTTCAAAAAAATATTCTTTAAAAATTATGTGACTGATGGTGGTGGTAATGCTGGTATAGATGAATAGAATACCTACTAACCTCATCTATCACCTGGTTTAGTAAGCAATGCTTTAGAGACTTTTGTGATTCTACCTACTCAAGGATAACTTCCAAATACTTTCCCCTGTAAAGTGCTTCAATGACTCCTGGACATAGTTCTTTCTATGAAGGATTACTTTCTGTAATAAGATTTTCCATCTATTTTCCTGTAAATTTTTGTTCATTCTCTTATTTCATTTTAAATTGCTGAAATTGTCTAAGAAATGAGCTAAAAATTGGTCTCTTTCAATGAGATACGGCTAAGACTAAAACAACATGCGAAGTGAAAAACATTATGCTATCACCTCATCTCTTTATTTCAATAAAATCTGAACTGCAATTTAAGAACAGAGCTGATACAATTAGGTAAGGTACACACAAGTCAGTCTGAATGCCACTTTGCTACGCACAGCCTCACAAAAGCATTGAAGTTGAGATTCTGCGATGTAATTCACTTCTTAATGTCTCAGGCTTGCCACACTCCCAGTGGAATCTAGTGCATACATATGCCTTTTCTTCATCTTCACTTTTTTTTTTTTTTAAGATTACTTATTTATTTATTTATTTTTAGAGCAAGGGGAAGGGAAGGAGAAAGAGAAGGGAAAATCAATGTGTGGTTGCCTGCCTCTCGTGCGCTCCCAAATGGGGACCTGGCCTGAAACTCAGGCATGTGCTCTGACTCTCTCAGTCCACTGAGCCACACCAACCAGGGCCATATGCCTAGTGAGATTTTATCTGTAAAGCAGTTGAATTTTCTTAGAAATATTGTAGTCAAGCAACCAAAATGATTCAAACATTTTGGGTTAATAATAACATAAGGGAGCAGGGACAGTGTTATCAAAGTAGGAAATGTCTAAAAATATGATATATGCACTACAACACAAATGCTACAAGTGTATTTCACTTTCTCCTCACTGTTCTTTCTTTGCCAGGTTGCCTGTAAAATTAAATCACCTCTTAAATCACCCTGAAAACTTTCTGGGAACATTAGTATTAAGAAGATTACTATAATAGTCTATAACATTGGGCCTAATTTTTAAGTGGCCATATAAGTGGTCGGCTTTATATTTTCATTGGTATGGTATTCAGAAAGCTTTTCTTTAAATATATTTGGAATTCCAGGAGCTTCATTATTTGATAGTTTACTGTTAAGGGTTAATGAATTCTATATCATTATTAAAAATAAAGACCACTGAGTAACAGCCTGTGCAAGCAATATGGACATGAAAATCACGAAGAATACAATTAGAAAGCCCTTCTAACATAATATTTAGGATTGGAAGTTGACTCTTAAGATCTTAGTGAAACATAACTTTTTACTAATTGCTTTCTCATTTGGAAATCACCATTCTTGCCTCTGAAAATAAAATTCCACATTACCATTCTAACATGATTATTTCCAAATATTTGGCAATTTCTGAGATCTTTCAAACCTTAATCCTCACATTTCAATATATGTTAATATATTATGAAATGAACCTGTTATTTCATTTTTTATACAATCATTTGTAAGTGAAGGGGAAATAGTATCTTAGCATGAAAGAGTCATACAACACAGTGTCATGCTACCTAGAAACATAACAGTGGAATTCAAAAGGAGTCAATCTCAGCTCATCAGCATTGCCACAAATGCAATGCTTCACTTTGTTTTATGAGCACTTAGAGCCAGATGCTATAAAATTGCTGGGAGGGATTACCTACCAGGGACCCAAGTAGGCTATGCCAGGAGCAACATAGAGGTCTTTTCATGCTGTTATTCATGTAATAAGAATTCTGTACAGCAGAGCTTGGAAATGTAGGCAGTGCTTCTTATATTTTGTCCTAAGGAAGATTTTGCCCCCAATACTAATATTGATTCTATCACAATGCTCCCTAGAAATCTCATTCAGCTTTGCCACACATGTTTGCAATAATAGCAGTTTTACTGGCCAATGATCTCAGCAACAAGAGCACAAAAATCTATTTTGGTGAAGTAGGTAGCAACTATCCACGTGTGTGGGTGTTTGATTCCCTGCCGTTTACCTCACTTGTAAATAGGACCAACGGCCAAGAATCCTAGTTCCCAAGTTCTCGCACCTCATTTGGAAACATTTGTTTCGCTCTAACAGTCCCTCCAGTGTATAGACAGGAAAACAAAGTCACAGGGAGTTTTTAAATAAAAACATGCTGTACACTGCCACTTCTTTTGAGCAATCACATTCCATATTTTACTCCCTTTTTCCTTCATTTTTTTCAGAGTTCAAGTTGAACTGTCTGGTTGATAGGAGCTTGTCAGTTATATGGAAACAAATACTAATCTTCAATAGAAGCATATATTTTGGAGGGAAGTCTGGAAATCTATTTAACAGAGATACCAATAGATTAGTTTTTAGTTTTCATAATTTTTTTCAAGTACCTAGGCTCATCTCATTAAACCTAGTATCAAATACAGGCCCTTATTTTATGTTCACTAACAATGTCACCTGAACATCTTGTAAACGGTCTGATTTTTGTGTCCCTGTGCATTCTGTGCAATGAAACACACACACAAAAAACCTTCTCTTCATTTTTTTGATTTGATAATTTCTATCTGGTTCTATTGCACTGCAATTTAGGGTGGTTTGAAAAAGAAAGCCTTTTTTATTACAGTCAAAAGTTACTTTAACTATGATCAAGTTTATTTCACTAAAGTAAAATAAACTTTTAAATAATGTTGGTTTTCTTTGGTTCCTACTATCTGGAACAATCTATTATAACGATACAAGCTGACTTCAAAATCCACTTCTGAACTCATTTTTTTAAATGAACAATAATAGGTCCTAAACAGTAGAATTATAAGAAATTAGTGTTACTAAAAGAGTTATTTAAATGAGAAAATCATAGCTTCATATTAGTCCATCTGCATCTTGACAATCAAATGCATGAGTGCATTAATATTTCAATGAATTATGCAAAATGCTAATTAAAAAGGTCACGTTTACTAATCATATCTCAGGGTCATAACTGGAATTGAATTTGAGTAAGGACAAGTAATTCCATGAACTATGGTTTCATCAGATAGTTTTTATAGCTGTTTAGAAGTGCATACCAGAAGAACAATTTTTGTTTTTATTAGATGTTAATTGATTTTGTTGTGTTCAACCTATCAGAAATTATTGATCACTCCCTTATAAATTATAGCTACATTTTGTAGCTGTAGATATTAGAAAACAGTACATTATAAATGTACATAATTATGTAATAAATGTAGGCTATGTGTTTAAAATTAAAAACTGATTAAGCAGTAGAAACTTCTCATATAATATCCTACAACTAGCAATTGCCTGTCAAGCATAAAGCATTTTAATGAATTGTTTTAAAACAGTTTCCCCTTATAATATTTTACATCCTTAACCCATGTAAAAATATTTCAAAATTATTTATTATATTTACCTCTAAACATTGTTTGAAGCAGCTGTATATTTTAGAATATTGTACTATAGTTTCTGAGGCAAATAGTTATATTCATGACAGATGAATGGATGGATAGATAACTAGATAGATGTTGGAGAGATAAATATTTCTTTAAGATCTCTTCCAAACTTTAACATTTAGTGATGAGAATTCTACTTCACTCTATTCCTCAGTCATACAATTTTGTTTGTCAAACAAACATTTTTAAAGGCTAGCAAAAAAAAAAAAAGTGATTATATGTCTCTATTTCTGCCTATACAAACTTTTCTCTACTTTTTAAGGGACAGTTGAGGACCTACAGTCTTATGACTAGAGTAGATAGGAATGGAGATGTTGAACACAAACAATACCACTCACTAAAGGATCTGTGAATTGCATTGTACAAAGTGAGAAAAATAATATAAAAATAAAGTGATGTTTGTCTGCAAATGGTTCTTTTAAAATGCTGATCTGATGTACTTCATAGAAGAAAAAAGGAGTGTATATGTTGAATTAAATATAGGTCACTGCATATATGAAGTCCAATTTAATTGTAGATCCTCGATGTTTCCCATTAAGTATCTAATATTTACTATTAATTTTGAGATGCCTTTGTCAGTCAGCATAAAATCATGTCTAGTGAAGTCCTACTTTCAGGATTCATTTGGCAATGGCTCTTTTGATTATTAAATTTAAGTGCTCATTACCTGCTATTCTATAAAATGTTAATGTTCCAAGACAGGTATTTGTGGAGATTCAAAACCTCTGTGTTGCAAGGACAGGTAGATTCTGCCAGACATTTTAATGCCAATGCTGGTCACTTAGGCTATAATTGGCTCTAATTAGCTCTCATCCAGCTGTAACATTCTTTACCTGCAGCTGAGAGGCACTCAAGAGAGTGGAAAAAACCTCTCCTATTGAGTATTTTAAAACATCAGCTAAATCCCTGCCAATATGATCATTATAAATGAGCTGCAAACCTATTAGCTCTGATAGGAAATGGGTTGTGGGAAGTGAGATTTGATCCAAACTACCTCCACAATAATAGTAATCAATGTCCAATGAAAACACATTCCACTATGAAATGAGGCCCATAACTAAAGCCTGTATTTAAAATTGTAGACTGGACAGGCTGGGTTAGAGTTCAACTTCCTCTGTTTATTCAGCTTACTTTCCACTTCACATATACATACTTTTTGAGTTTCCTGAATAAAATTCTCTTTTATAAATTCAGAACTTTGGGGTTTATTCTAAAACAGGGTGATGATAATGTAATAATAGCAACTGCTGTGTAAAATTTCCCCGTGGATAAAGAAATTATAGATGTTTGTTCAAAACCCTATACTAACCTCACAAAAAAGTTTCTCTCCAAAATTTTCCTTGATTAATTTGAAAATATTTTCTTGATTTCTCAAGTGGTAATAACTAGTAAAAGAAGATAATATCCTGATTAAAGGAAAAGCTGAATGAAAGTAGGGCTGAATTCAATACAAAAAGAAAAAGAAAAGGATAACATCATTTATTTTGTTATTTTTATGAGATGATTACTATATTAATTCTTAACTGATTCTGTAATTCTTCATTTCTGGGTATCGTAAAAGGAAGAATATATAAAAATTATATCATGTAATGCTAAGGTGCAACTGAATTTGGGAGTAGAATGGAGTACGGAAATTAAAGAAGTGGCAAATACAGTTTATTTACATTCACAGCTGGATGAATTGTTCTGTTTCCTGTGGTTGTTTCTCACATCTAGAAGTTTCCGTCTCTTCCATATTTGAAGATCTGTGGTGGAATGAATTTATTTTATATCCCCATAAAAAAATGAATTCTGAAATAATGACTGCCACAATTCAAAGGAAGAAAATTTAACAAAATATAAATTGCATCACCAGTAGGAATAACTTTATTGAGTATATACAGATGAGTATTTAATAGCCCTAAATGTACAATAAATCTTAATATTTGAAAAAGTTCTATTTGAGGGGACATGGAATTAATAAACATGCAACTAAGAATATATCATATAAAAGGTAGCATATTACAAGGGTTATATAGCTGAGAGAAGTAAGCAATAGCTGTAGGTTGTGTAAAGACCATTAGAGAATTTTCATACCAAATATGCAGATATTTGGCCTTAAATGAATGGTGAGATTTATACTGGAATAAGAGAAGGTAGGCAGTTTTTCAATTAAGATGGATATTATAGCAATAACATTGATTAGGGAATAATACAAAACCAATTAGTCTATAGCAAAAGATTGGTGGAGGGCTGACACTAAACATTTGCCACTTTTCAGTTATACTTTCTCTACCAATTTTGTTTGTAATTATATCAAACTACTTTATCTGTTAAAAATGAGATCCAAAAAGAGCTCTAAAATGCTGCTAAAATCTGATATTCATATCAGATTAATATTGATTAGGCATTTTTGCTCTTTTATGTTCTTTTGGAGTATGATAGCTAATACATATCTACTTATATTTCTAGTCACACTTTCTTACTAACTTTGATGATATTTTTAGTATTTCCCAGTTACTGAAAATTGTTTCCTTTTTTGAAAATCAAGTTAATTTCCAAAGTGGTTGTCAAGGAGTACTTTTCCAAAAGATCTAGTAAAAATTGCTTGTTTCAATAATACTGCTTTCAATTCAGTATTAGTCACTATTTAGCTTAGAGTAATTTGAACCAGAAGAAATCTGAGGAAAGAATTAAGTAAGTACAATGTAAGTGAATGATTGTTACAGAACCCCAACCTATGCTGTACTGGAACAGCTATGGGGTCCAATTACCTGCTGCCAAGAAGCGTGATTCTAAGTACAAAAGTTTGATGGAAAAGGAAAGGAATTGTTTATTTAAAGGTTATACAGATTTAGATTAATGGCCAAATTCTGCTGGTAAGTCCTACTCCCTTTAAAACACCCACAAGTATACAGTCCTGCTTTCCTTTTTGCCAAGCAAGGCCAGTGTCAGACTATACAGGTAAGAGGTACCATTTCCCTCTAGGAAAATAGAAGCCTGTGGCTCAGTATTTCCCAGTTACAGTTCAGTGTTCCCAGTAGCTCCCATCCATCCATGCCTGGTTGAGGGAGATCTTGCCAGTGTTGCAGTGTTCTCCACGGTCTTAATCCAGAACTGCATGGCACCTTCTTACACCCCTCATGGCCGTTGAGTCCCTCTGCAGTCTTTCAAACCACATGGTCCAGCGCACCACAGGGCTGATGACTTATTTTTAAATCCTGACCATGGCATGTGATGCAGTCAGTGTGGTGACCAGTCCTGGCTACTTGCAGAATCTTGCACAGGCCCTGTAATCTTTTTTGTTACCATTCTATGGTCAAAGCCCCTCCCACATCTGGCCATACAATTCTTATAGCTAAGAAACTAGCTACCAGCCATACATATGCAGAGACATATCTCAGGAAAATGACAGTGTCCACTGAGTCCCATCCCCCAAATTCTGAGTCTTTTGTCCACTCTCTTACTCAATGGCCCCAAATATTTTGTATTTTAATGAAGTTAATCAGGCAGTTTATAGAACTATGATGGGTCTCCCATGTAGGCAAATTTGAAGACACAAAGATGTTAACATGTAACATTTTTAAGTAAGTGAGAATCAACATTCCTGAATTAGCTCATTTTGATAATTAGTATATCTTATAGAGAGAGAAATTTCAAAACACCTAGAGATTTGTATCTCAAATATATGCCATAAAGTTAATACTTTTAATAACCAAATAACATAGCCTTATGCATATGCTATGAAATGAGAAAAACCATCTACACTGACCTGTCTTCAAATTGTATAATATTGTGGTCTCTTTAAAATAAAAATTTCAGAGATGGAAAGACCTAAACCTGAATATTTTTTTAACTCTTTAAAAATGTTGAGTATTAACCTGAATATTAACTTCCACAGTCTATTTCCAGTGATGAGTTTCTCTGCTACCTCTGGACTACTGAACCTACAAAGCTCCACTTTCTAATTTTGAAGCCTCCTGTGGCATTGCTATATTCTGCTGACTAGGCTCAGTGCCTGGATCATGGTCACCCCTGAGGCTATCATTGTTCTATCCACTGATCCCCATACTGATCCCCCTGTGTCATACCTTCCTGCAATGACTCATAAAGGGCAACCAGACTAATGACTGGTTATAATTTTTAGTGACAGAGGTCTTGTCAATTCATATTCACATAAATACTCTATTTTCACCAAAATGAATTCATGAGAAATTTTGGATTTAGCTCCAACATATAAAAAACCTAGAACTCCTCACTCCTAATTCCCACATCAAGAAAATGCTGCACAGGAAAGAGAAGATGGCTGAGGCGTGAGGGGAGGCAATGATTGCTTGCTCCCAAGACCTGTCTGTAGTTTAGACTAATTGCGGACAGAACATCTCAGTTGATATCTGGACACTGGCAGGAGTTCAGCCTTGGTGCTGCTGGATCAGAGAAGACCACCTGGGTGCAACCTGTCTGGTGAGGATAGTGGAGGAGAAAGGGACAAGGTGGGATTTCTGACTGGGTTGGCTCCCCGAGCTGCAGCTGGCAGTACACAAAGATTTTTTAATGACCCTAAGTTTCCTCAGAGAGGAATTGGGAGGAGAGCAAGGCTCTGCCCACTGGCAGAGCCAGGAGTAGGCCAGGTGGCATCTGGCTCTGAGAGGCAAGAAACAGCGTACTGTTGTGTGTGTATGAATGTGTTTTTCTTTTTTTTTTTTTCTCTTTTGTTTTTTGCAGAGAGGGGAGGAGAGGCTAGCGGTGGGAGGAGATTCTTGAGGAACACAGGCACAGAAGCTTACTCGCCCACTCCCCAACCCTCCCCATGGGTCATACCAGCATGCACATGAAAGTGCCCTAGTCTACTTGCCCAGGCGTGCAACCAACTAGCTGGCCGCCATGCATGGGTGCCACCTGGGCGCACCCTAGTGTGTGCGATGCTAGCATGCCAACCGCCATGCACAGGCGCATGCTGCCACTGTGCCCAGGCACCCCCAGCCCACCCCAATAGGCGCAAAACCAACACCCCAGCCACTGTGCCCAGGCACCACCAGGGCATGCTCCAGTGGGCGCAAAACCAGCGGCTAGCCGCTGCACATGGGCACCCTCTGCCGCCGCTCACACATGTCCATGGCCCCGCCCCAATGGGCGCAAGGCCAACTGGCCAGCCACCGTGCACAGGCACTACCTGGGCACACCCCAACAGGTATAAAACCAACGTGGTGGCTGCCAGCACACAGAGGCCAGAGCAGGAGAGCAACCAGTCGGCCTTGGACCCTCCTGCCCAGGTGTGCAATGGGTCAACCGCCCCTGGCCTGCACTAGGGAATGCACTTGCCTCTGGCTGAGGCCAAAGGATGGTGAAATGAACTAGAGGCACTTTGTAATAAGTTTTGGGTACTGGCTCCCGAGAAAGAGCTAGGAGGGCAGCGGAATAGGTCCCTGTACAGAATCATCCCAAGTGCTGTGGGAGAATCACTTAAGCAGACTGCTCCCCTCCAAGTGGTGTCAGCTGGAGGCAGCACCTCAACAACTGTATACAAGAAGGTCACACCACAGAAGCAGAAAATAAAAGCAGATCAATCTAAGAAGCAGAAACAAGACCAGTGCCCCAAATGGGGAGGCCGAATAACACTCCACCAAACAGAAACAACACCACACCAAAAGGAAAGGAGGAATTCCCAAAGGAGGGATAGATGAAATAGAAGCAAGCAAGCTATAAGACATGGAATCCAAATCAATAGGAATGCAAAAGCTTAATGAACTCAACAAACTCAAAGAAAACTACAACAAACTCCAGAGGAACTACAAAGAACTCCAGGGACACTACAAAGTACTGCAGGGAAGTTATAAGGAACTTCCTGAGAACTACACCAGCATAAAAAAGGACATAGAAACTACCAATAAGAACCAGGAAGAAATGAAGAATACAATTTCTTAACTGAAGAACACAAAAGAATTAATCAAAAGCAGGCTAAATGAAGCAGAAGATCAGATCACTGAGTTAGAGGACAACGTAGAAAAAAGTTCTTAATGCAACAAAATGAAAAAAGACTTCAAAAGAATGAAGAGGGTTTAAGACAACTGTAGGACAACATGAAATGAAACAATATCCATATCATAGGGATAAAAGGAGAATAAGAGGAGCATGGGACAGAAAACCTGATTGAAAAAGTAATGACAGGAAATTTTCCTAACTTGATGAAAGAAAAAGTCATGCAAGTCCAGCAAGCCCAAGGGTTCCAATGAAGATGAACTCAAAATGGCCTACTCCAAAGCACATCACAATTAAAATGGCAACATTTAAAGACAAAGAGAGAATCCTAAAGGGAGCAAGAAGAAAACAGAAAATAATATATAAGGGAGCTCTGATAAAACAATCAACTGATTTCTTAACAGGAACACCACAAGCCAGAAGGGAATGGCAAAAATATTTCAAGCAATGAAAATCAAAGACCTGCAATCAAGACTACTCTATGTAGCAAGGCTGTCTTTCAGAATGGAAGGTAAAATAAGGAGTTTTCCCAGACAAAGGAAGACTAAAAGAATACATCTCCACCAAACCAGCATTGCAAGAGATGCTAAAGGGAATTCTGGAAGAAAAAGAAGAAAAAGAGAGAGGGAGAGGAACACAGGTACAAAGAGAAATGAATAAATACCTGTCAATAATAACATTAAATGTAAATGGATTAAATGCTTCAATCAAAAGACACAGGGTAGTGGAATGGATATGAAAACATGACCCACATATATGCTGTCTACAAGAGAGACACCTCAAAACAAAAGATTTACACAGACTCAAAATAAAGGGATGGAAAAAAGTATTCCAAGCAAATGGACATGAAAAAAAAGCTGGTTTAGCAATACTTATAACAGACAAAACAGTTTTCACAGCAAAGGCCATAAAAAGAGACAAAGAAAGACATTTTATAATACTTAAGGGAACAATCCATCAGGAAAATATAACCCTGATAAACATATATGCACCCAACATAGGTGCACTGAAATATATAAGGAAAATATTGGAAGGCTACAAAAAAGATATCAACAGCAACACACTCATAGTAAGGGACTTTAACAACCCATTGTCAACAATGGATAGATCTTCAAAGCAAAGAAACACCAAGGATATTGAGGCATTGAACAACACTCTAGATCAAATGGAAAGGCTAAGGGAGTAAACCCCGACAGAAAATCGGGAGCTGGAGTCCCTAAGGCGGTTTGACGTTGTAGTCAACACCGGCAACTCCTGCGGCGCACCTGAAGCCAAGCTGTATTGACTCCGTCTTTCCCTTGGACCCTTCAGCTGCGAAGAGAGGAGGGTTCTGCTGCATGGGCAACAGCAGACCCTCCATATCACCCTGCCCAGGCTCTGTAGCTTCAGCTTCACTGGAGAGGACACTCCAGCATCATCGCAAGATGTCGATTCAACACGGGAGGAGACAGATACCCTGTCACTCCCGAGTCAGACTGCACAACCATTCTCGGCGGTGCAGATAGACTCTTAAGAAGCTACACCATCGTCTCTCGAGACGGACGGCTGCCGACGATGATATATATATATATATATATATATATATATATATATATATATATATATAGATAGAGAGAGAGAGAGAGAGAGAGAGAGAGAGAGAGAGAGAGAGAGAGAGAGCTTTTTACCCTAAAGAAGCAAAATATTATTCTTTTTCAAGTGCACATGGGACATTTCTAAAGATAGACCACATGGTAAGACACAAAACAAGCCTCAACAAATTCAAGAAAATTAAAATTATATTAAGCAACTTCTCAGATCACAATGGCTTGAAACTAGAAATCAACCTCAAGAAAAAACCTCAAAGATATTCAAACTCATGAAGAATGAATAACATGCTATGAAATAATAAATGGGTTAACAATGACATTAAGGAAGAAATCAAGAAGTTTCTGGAAACAAATGATAATGAGCACACAACAGCCCAAAACCCATAGGATACAGCAAAAGCAG
Source organism: Furipterus horrens (assembly GCF_987537825.1). Classification (NCBI taxonomy): domain Eukaryota; kingdom Metazoa; phylum Chordata; class Mammalia; order Chiroptera; family Furipteridae; genus Furipterus; species Furipterus horrens. Next base: position 176,586,365 of record NW_028327172.1, read on the forward strand.
TCCTGAGAGGAAAGTTCATAGCAATAGAGGCCTACCTAAAAAAAATAGAACCTCAAAAAATATATACATAGCCCTACAGCTACAAGAACAAGAACAAGAACAACAAACAAAGCCCCGAGTGAGAAGAAGGAAGGAAATCATCAAGATCAAAGAAGAATTAAATGACATAGAGACTAAACAAACAATTCAAAAGATCAACAAAAGTAGGAGCTGGTTGTTTGAAAAGATAAACAAAGTTGAAAAGCCTTTAGCCAGGCTCATCAAGAAAAAAAGAGAGAAGACCCAAATACACAAAATCAGAAACTACAGAGGAGAAATCAAACTGATATCATAGAAATACAAAGGATTGTAAGAAATTACTACAATTAATTACATGGCAAGAAACTTGAAAACCTAGATGAAATGGACAAATTTCTAGAAATATATAATCTTCCAAAACTAAATCAAGAAGAAGCAGAAAGCCTGAACAGACCAATAACAAAGAATGAAATTGAAATAGTAATCAAAAAACTCCCAGCACACAAAAGCCCTGGACCAGATGGATTCACAGGTGAGTTTTACAAAACATTTAGGGAAGAATTAACATCCTCCCCTCTCAAACTATTCCAAAAAATCCAAGAAGAGGGAAGACTCCCAAACTTTTTCTATGTACCAGTATTACCCTAATTCTAAAACCAGGTCAAGACACACCAAAGAAAGAAAACTACAGGCCAATATTGCTGATGAACATAGATGCTAAAATCCTCAACAAAATATTGGCAAACCAGATCCAGCAATACATTAAAAAGATCATACATCATGATCAAGTGGGATTCATCCCATAGATGCAAGGATGGTTTAATATTCACAAATCAATAATGTAATACACCACATAAACAAAATGAAAGACAAAAACCACATGATTATATCAATAGATGTGGAAAAGGCATTTGATGAAAACACTCAGCAAACTGGGAATAGAGGGGGCATACTTCAACATAATTAAGACTGTGTATGAGAAACCTGAAGCCAACATCATACTCAATGGACAAAAACTGAAAGCATTCCCCCTGAGATCAGGAACAAGACAAGGATGTCTGCTCTCTCTATTCCTATTCAACATATTCTTGGAAGTTCTAGCCACAGCAATCACATAAGAAAAAGAAATAAGGCATCCAAATTGGAAAAGAATAAGTAAAACTGTCATTATTTACAGATGACATGATAATATACATAGAAAACCCTATAGAATCCATGAAAAAACCACTCAACCTAATAAGCGAATTTGGCAAAATAGCAGGGTACAGAGTCAGTATTCAGAAACTGAAGGCATTTCTTTACACCAACAATAAAATATCAGAGATAGAAACTAGAAAAAATTCCCAATTACTATAGCAACAAGAAAAATAAAGTACCTAGGAATAAATTTAACCAAAGATATAAAAGATTAGTACTTGGAAGACTACATAACCCTGAAGAAAGAAACTAAGGAAGATACAAATAAATGGAAACATGTACCATGTTCATGGATGGGAAGAATCAACATCATTAAAACGTCCATACTACCCAAAGAAATTTATAGATTCAATGCAATCTCTATTAAAATACTAATGACATATTTCACAGGCCTAGAAAAAATACCTCAAAAATTTATATGGAACCAAAAACACCCCAAATAGCCACAGCAATCTTGATATAGAAGAACACGATATGAGGAATTACAATACCTGACATCAAACTATACTACAAGGCCACTGTAATCAAAACAGCCTAGTACTGGCATAAGAACAGACATAAAGATCAATGGAACAGAATTAAGAACCCAGAAATAAACCCAGGCCTCTATGGTCAACTAATATTTGACAAAGGGGGAAGGAACATAAAATGGTATGAGAAGAACCTCTTCAACAAATGGTGCTGGGGAAACTGGACAGGGACGTGCCAAAAATTGAAATTAGACCACCAACTTACACCACACACTAGAATAAACTCAAGATGGATCAAAGACTTAAATATAAGAACGACACCATAAAAATCCTAGAGGAAAACATAGGTAGGAAAATTTCAGATATCCCACACAACAATATTTTTACTGATACATCTCCTAAGAAAAGGAAATAAAGGAAAAAAATAAATAAATAGGACTACATCAAACTAAATAGTTTCTGCTCAGCAAAAGAAAATATCAGCAAGATGAAAAGGCAACCAACCATATGGGAAAACATATTTTCCAATGATACCTCAGATAAGGGATTGTTCTTCAAAATATATAAAAAGCTTATATATCTCAACAAAGAAGACAGACAGCCCAATTAAAAAATGGGCAAAGGACTTGAACACACACTTCTCCAAGGAGGATATACAGAGGGTCCATAGGCATATGAAAGAATGCTCAACATCACTAGTCACCAGAGAGATGCAAATAATAACCCCAAAGAGATAATCACTTTACACCAGTCAGAATGGCCATCATCAACAAATCAACAAACAACAATTGCTGATGAGGATGTGGAGAAATGCGAACCCTACTGCACTGTTGGTGGGAATGCAGACTGCTGCAGCCACTATGGAAAACAGTATGGAATTACCTCAAAAAACTAAAAATGGAACTGCCTTTTGAACCAGCGATTCCACTGCTAGGATTATAGCTGAAGAATCCTGAAACACCAATTTAAAAGAACCTATGCCCCAATATGTTCATAACAGTGTTGTTTACAATAGCCAACTGCTGAAAACAGCCTAAGTGCCCATCTTTAGATGAGTGAATTAAAAAACTGTGGCATACTATGCAGCTGAAATGGAATACTATGCGGCAGAAAGAAAGAAGGAACTCCTGCCATTTGTGACAACATGGATGAAACTTAAGAGAATTATTCTTAGAGAAATAAGCCAGGCAATGAAAGAAAAATACCATATCACCTGATACAGGAGACTAATGAACAACACAAACAAGTGAACATAATTGAACAAGGAACACAGTAACAGTTATCAGGAGGCAGTTCGAAGGAAGGGAATGGGGTAAGTAGGGAAAAGGTTTAATAAAGGAACTAAATAACCCATGAACAGAGTCAACGGCGTGGAGGTTGACTGTGAGAGAAAGTGTGGGTTGGGTGGGGGGTAGGAATGAGGGAAAAAGTGGGACAATTATAATAGAAAAATAATAAAAATAAAATAAATAAAAAAACACAAAATGTGCAAACGAAAGACCAACAACTCTTCTTGAAGCACTCAGAGAACTAAAACTGCAGGGCAAACGGTCACTCCAAATTTGAAAAAAAAAAAACCCAGAAATCTAGAGATATACAGTTCCCCAAAATTGCCTACTTATATGCTCATGTTCACCTACTAGAAATTGAGTGCACAATAATATGAGAGTGAGAAATTCCCAGAGAGGCTATAGTCACTGGGGGGCCTCCAAACTCCCCTTATGGATGGAGACTTGAACAGAACACTGGAGAAGCTATGTGTCCCCCATTCCCTACCACCACTCTAACAAGCCTCCAGTACTGGAACAGTGGAGTGTAGCTGAAGAGCTTTAATACACAACTTCCCAGAGCAGCAGTACAAAGTTTAAGCAAGAAAGATGAGAGGGGAAACAAAACATGGATTCTAAAGGAATTTGAAGCCTCTTATACCTGTACCTAAAACAAAGAATAAACTCAGTCTTATTCATATTCAGAGTAATACAAATCAGGTCATTGGAAGCCTATTTACCTAAGTGCCTATTTCCCAACACACCTTTCACACTTTCAAGACAACATTGCAAGGCATGCAATGAAGTCAAGAAGGAGCACAATCCAAAGTGGTAAAGCAGGCATCAGAACTAGGTTCAGATATGACACAGGTGTTAGAATTATCATTCCAGGAATTTAAAATAATTTTGGGTAATATATTAAGGTTAAAATGGAAAAGTAGAATACATATAGTATCAAATGGATAATATCAGCAGAGAAATAAAAACTATGAAAAAGGATAAAAAGAAAAATTGGGAAATAAAAAATCATGGCAATAGAAATCAAGAAAATATTTGAAAAGCTTGGTAGACACAGTATGGCCAAGGAAAGATTAGTGAACTTGTGAGATAAAATAAAGGAGTAACCTCTTCCTATCTTTATCATTATATAATCTTTGCACTTTTAGCATATTTATTGTACTCCTTCACATAGGACATAGATGTATATGAAGACACATTAGCAGAAATAGGTCCATTCCATTTTCAAATACTTTGACTTATATTTAGTCTTTGGGGAGTGAGAATGGAAAAAGGTCTGCTCAAAGAATAAAGATATATTAAATTTGGAGCCTGAAAGCTGATATATGCATATAAACCTATATATATATGTATATATATATATACATATATATATACATATATATGTATATATATACATATACACACATATATACATATATACACATATATACATATATACATATATACACATATATGTATGATATATCTACATATACACATCTACATACCTTACTCTATTCAGTACATAAACAAGTTAATACAGTGAAAGTGGTTAAGAGAGAAATAGGCTCTGTGTTTACACTGCTTGAGTTTGTAACCCAACTCTGAGACTGTCACTTTACTACTGCATGGTTGGTTCTATTTCTTCATCTATAAAATGAGAATAATGACATGTCTTACCTCATAGAGAATCATGCCTACCCATCGAGGATGATCACATTGTTTAATACTTGCTTAAAGATGTTTGGCAAATATTGAGTGCCCAGAATGTATGAGCTATTATTGTTAACAAAATTTGTTTAAATTTGGTGAGCAATTTTGTAGAATTACATTTAACATAAAACACCAATAAGGAATTTTAACATTTCACATTTTTAAAAACTTACACTTCTTAATGTGATAGTAATAATAATGGTGATAATTCTCATTTGAATGCTTACTGTGTGACATATCCATATTCACTCATGTATTCTTCGCATGCGTCTTCATTTTACAGACGAGTTAATTAAATCTTAGAGAGATGAACTGCCTTGCTCAAAATTATATAAATAGAAGCTGTCAGAGCCAAGTTTAATATCCAGGCCCTTAATCTACAGACTTTCTCAGGAACACAAAACCCGAGAGAATTTATCATCAGCAAACTTTCCCTGCAAAAAAATATCAAAAGAAGAAACATAAAACATTTTTTTATTCTTAATTTATATAAATCAACAATTTTCAACAGGTGTGCTGCAAGAAGCACTCTGGTGTACTGCAATAAATTTTAAACATGTAATACCAGACATTTAATCAAATTTAAAAAAATTGCAACAACCAACATAACAATAGCTGTTTAGTATGAATGAATAAAAAATTGACCTTTGTTTTTGTCAGATCAACAAAAAATATATTTTTGATGTACCACAGAATTTTAGTAATTATTTTATGTGTTCCATAAAATGAAAAAGGGTGGAAGTTTCTGTTCTAAAAGAGAACTGTAGGCAATATGAATATCATTGTATTGCGTGATTATAGCATGTGAATAACTGAAATAAATGACAACAATATTATAAGGGACAAGAAGGAGGATTAAGGAATACTCTAAAATAACTGCACTATATATGAAGTAAGATAGTGTATTTGAAGATGGATTTAGATTATTAAAAAATGTATATTATAAACACTAGAGAAATTACTAAAAGTGTTTTTCTAAAAGAAGTATTAAGGATATTATTCCAAGAGAGGAGAGACAACTAGATCATATAAAATGCTCAGTTAAAGACAGAGAATGAGGAAAAATGGGGATGGGATACCAGAAACAACTAGAAAAGTGACAAAGATCGTAGACTCGTAATCTAAATATACCCATAACCACTTAGCATGTTAAAGGATTAAATACAACAATTAAAGGCAAGGATTTTCAGATTGGATTAAAAAAAGACCCCATTATATACTATTTACCAGAAACCTGTATTAAATATAAAGATTCAAATAGTGTAATATTGAGAGACAATATAAGAGAACTGAAGGAGGTATGCCAATTTCTGACAAAGGAGACTTCATTCATTCAGAAGAAAGATTATCAGGAATAAAGAGGGACATTACATAGTTATTAAAAAGATAAAAATAAAGGAATAAAAACAACTGTAAATGTTTATGTACCTAAGAAAATAAGGCAAAATGCATGAGGCCAAACCGACAGAAATGGAAAGGGAAATAGATAAATTTACTATAATAGTTCAACACTCCCTTATAATAATCAACAGATTTTGTGGACTAGAATAAGAATAAAGATGATTTATTACCAGTCAACTTGATTTAATTGATGTTTATAGAATATTCCATTCAACAGCAGAATCCTCGTTCTTCTAAAGGTCACATGGAACGTCCACCAAAATAAAACATAGTGTTAAAAATCATACCTTAACAAATGTAAAAGAATGGAATTCATGCAGGATATGTTGATAGTCCACAACAAAATTCAAGTATAAATAAACAACCAAAAAATACTTTGGAAATTCCCAAATATTTGGAAATTAAACAACATACATCAAAATAATTCATAGATCAAATAAAAAATTAAATATCATTAAAAACTTTAAATTAAATGAAAATGGGATTCACTGAGAGCTTTGTGTAGACATATTTATGTTTAAAAGTGTATATTAGAAAACAAATAATAAAATCAATAATTTAACCTTTTCCTAAAGAAATTATATAAATGTAAATCAAACTTACACTAGCAGACAAAAGGAAAATAAAATATAAACTAAATAAATAAAGCTGATAAAACTCTAGCCAGGTTTACTAAGAAAAAAGAGGACACAAATTTTAATATCAAAAAATGAAACACAGTAAATTGCTACTCTTCCCATAGACAAGAAAAGGATACTAAAGGTATTATGAACACCTTTATCAACAAATTTGATAACTTTATGAAGTGGATAAATTAGTTAAAAAACAAAATCTATCAAAATTCACTCATGAAAAAATAGATAACCTGAATAGCTCTTTAGATAAAATACATTATCCTTCAGAAAGAAAACATCAGACCCAGATGGTTTACTGGTAAGTTCTACCAAACATTTAAGTTAGACGAAATGCCCTTTCTGTACAATCTATTTCAGAAAACAAAAGAGAGAAAACTTCCAAAACCATTTTATAAGACAAGTATTACTCTGGTACCAAAACCAGATAAAGGCATTACAAGAAAAAAGATTATAGACAAGTATTTATCCAACAGATTTAAACACTTATGTCTACATAAAAACCTACCCAAGAATGTAATATAAACTTTTTCATAATCACCACACACTAGAAGCAAGCAGCCAAGTACTTCTTCAATAAGTGAATGATTAAACAAACAAACAAAACAAGTAGTACATCTATACAGTGGAATATTACTCATCAATAAAAAGAAACAAAATATCACGCTATGAAAGAAGCAGGTGAATCTTAAATGTGAAAGAAGCCAGCTTGATGAATCAACATAATATATAATTTATTTTTATGATGTCCTGAAAAAGGTAAAATAATACAGACTATAGAAACCATTAGTACTTTCCAAGGGTTCAGAAGTCCAGGTGGGCAAGCTGAATAGGTGAAGCACAGGGAACATTTTGGCTAGTGAAACTATTAGGTATACTACTGTCTTGGCAGATGTACAACACCTTGCATTTTTCAAAACCCATAGACCTTAAAGTCGTCGTCGGCAGCCGTCCGTCTCGAGAGACGATGGTGTAGCTTCTTAAGAGTCTATCTGCACCGCCGAGAATGGCTGTGCAGTCCGACTCGGGAGTGACACGGTATCTGTCTCCTCCCGTGTTGAATCGACATCTTGCGATGACGCTGGAGTGTCCTCTCCAGTGAAGCTGAAGCTACAGAGCCTGGGCAGGGTGATATGGAGGGTCTGCTGTTGCCCATGCAGCAGACCCCCCCTCTCTTCGCAGCTGAAGGGTCCAAGGGAAAGACGGAGTCAATACAGCTTGGCTTCAGGTGCGCCGCAGAAGTTGCCGGTGTTGACTACAACGTCAAACCGCCTTAGGGACTCCGGCTCCGGATTTTCTGTCGGGGTTTACTCCCTTAGCCTTTCCCCTGAAGAGGTATGCCGCAAGGCAGCGGAGGTTTTTTGGAGTCAGAGTTTTCCTTCTCTGATGTGCCCTGACTGGAAGATCGAACCAGCGACACTTAGCTCGCAGGCCGACGCTCAATCCACTGAGCCAAACCAGCCGTGTGCAACATAATGATTTGATATTTGTATATACTAGAAAATAATCATTAACAATAATTCTAATTAACATTCATTATTCTAAACTAAGTATGTAAGTTGTAACTATATAACACATTTTGGGCATAAATTTACTAAAGAGGATGAGGGCAATGACGCTGACCTAAGTAAATTAGGTAATGAATAGTAACTATAAGACTACATACAGATTAAAGGAAATGTACATATATCCTGTATTCTAACTCATTATTTCATATGGGAGTATAGGTTAAAATGTCCAAAATCTGCATAGCTCTATGATATATGTTTTGGGAACATATGTGTGTGCACTTGAATTATCATACTCAAGTATTCCCTGGCTTTCCTCTGAGAAAGACTGTAGGAAATGATTCCCTGGTAGCAACAAATACACCCAATGCTCCGTTATTGGTTTATAATATTCGCCACTCAATAGTAGCAGAACCCCCTGGGAAAAATTGCTGATTCTAGAACTGTAAACAAAATGATGTGGGTGTGTCAAATGGACACAGGATCATCTGCAAGGGCTCCCAATAACCCAATCTGAAACAATTTGGGAAATTAAAGAAATAACAAAGTATTACATAATTGAAAATATAAAATAAATATTCATGAATTGTTATTTAAATAAATCTATGATTAAATAAATAAGAGGGAAATAAATGACTGATCTTCAGCATGAAAGATTTTCAAACTATTGATATAGATACTTACTTCTCAAGAAGGTGCAGAATTATTCCCCATCCTTTAATTTCAGATTACATAGTTACTTTCTAATTAAGGGAGGAAGAAGGGAGCGAAAGAAACATTTCAGTACAGTCACCTGACAAACACTACCTCAGCAGATGCTCTAGATTAATATAATTAGTGATACATCACATTAATAGCTTATACCATTAATGTAATGATGTGAATGACACTTCTCTGGTATTCCTTCTAAAAATGCATTCACTCCAGTCTAGCCCTGAGAAACATATCAGATAAACCATAACTGAAGAACATTCAATGAACTATCTTATCAGATTTTCTCAAAGTCATCAATTAAAAAAATGTCATGTGTCAAGTGGTGGATGAGTCCTCTGGATGTGAATGTGGGAAGTATTACAATTTTAATCATGTGTAATTGGTCACAAGGTCTAAGTTACATCAACTATTGCTGTTCCATTTAACAATGCCTTAACAATGCCTTGTTGCTTTATATGCATTAATATGTGGGTGTAAAGTTTGTGTGTTTATCAGGGAGCCTTAGTATTTACATTGACGAACCTAATGTTACAGCTACTTAGAGGTGGCCAAATATGAACTAAAACCTTAATTAAAAGGGTGCAATTTTGTATAACATAGCATCAGTATCTCAATAAATTTGGATTGCAATGCAAGGGTTTGCATTATACATTTTTTTTTAAAAAGTAGAGGGATGATGTCCAGGGCTGAGCCCAAGGTTAGAGGTCAGGGAGATAAGAAGGAACTAATAAAAAATCTTTATAGAAGACAAAAGAGTAGAAGAAAAAAAGAGATGAGTCATTTAGGTTCTCTTATCTACTCAGGGCCTTATAAAGAGATCTGCATTTTAATTACATGATTCTTTTTAATTACATTTTATTGATTATACTATTACAGCTGTCCTGATTTTTCTGGCTTTGCCGCCCTCCACCCAGCAGCCCCCATTCCCTTGGGCAATCTGCCCACCGTTGTTCATGTCCATGGGTCATGTGTATAAGTTCTTTGGCTTCTCCATTTCCTATACTGTACTTTACATCCCAATGGCTATTCTGTAACTACTATTTGTACTTCTTAATCCCCTCCCCTCTTCACCCATTCCCCCATACCCCACTCCCATCATGCAAAGATAAAAAAAGATAAAAAAAATAGGAATTAGTAGAAATTTGGAATATGTGATCTAATTGTGATAGAGATATACCCCAAAACAATGGATTTAGAAACAGATCAAACTCTATAACTAGAATTGTAATGTTGAAAAAGTTACATAAAATATGTCATCTCCTTTACTCATCTATAAAATAGAAATGGTAATATGTCTCAAGAAGTTTGAGGATATCAGAAAAATATATGTAAAATACTCACAGGTCTAAATCACTGATAAAAAGGAACTGTTGCTGATTTTTGTCTGAAATGCAAACTTAAACTACAAAATCTAATTGGATCTCTTAAAAATAAATTAATGGAAATGTATGTTTTTATCTCCATGAAAGCATAAGGTAAAAAAGCTGGCCTAATTATGAGAAAATTTTGTCTTTAACGAACAAGAAAAGAATTATACATAAATTCTATAACTCTACTTTGGAGGTTAACAAGGTTAACAATCAGCTTGTGAGAAAAATCTGGCCACAACTGTTTTCATATGATGAGGAAGCTAATACCAGTTCTATATTTTAAAATGTAAAACACAATCTAGCTCTTTACAATAAACATTTACCAGCCCCTACCTAGTTTCTACTTTGTTTTCCACATAGCAGTATGGGTTACGCAGTTTGAAAAAATAATTATATATATGCATATATATTTGTGTATATATATATATTTTTTCAAGGTTAAACAAATAATTATATAAATTATAGATCATGGGATCCAGGTTTTTCACTGTCTGAGAAAGAATTACAAATAAACAAGTGGGTAGAAAAGGCTAAAATAAACCTCATGGTACTGGGTTAGAGTAGAGCAGCTACATTAACTCATACTTATTTTCGTATGGATAGATGATATATCATTATAGAGTCATAGAATGTTAGTTGATAGATAGATGGAAAAAGGATGATGGACAGATAGATATATAGATAGCCACAGGTATATGTAGATGTATGTGTGTGTATATTAGTATACATGCTTATATTTGTTTCTCTGTCAGCTGCGAGGGTCAAGAAGCAGTGGCGCCATAGTAAAAACGGGCATGTCCATCCCCAGACTGATGTCAAAGTACTGTTCTCCATTAAAATGAATTAAGGCTTGGGGCAAAGAAAATACAACATGACCCTGAAACACGAAGTAAGAAGAAGCTCCTTCACATTAGCCTTGGCAATATTTTTTTTGAATATGACACCAAAAGCACAAACAACAATAACAAAGACAAAGAGGTGGTAGTATAGAAAACTAAAAAGCATATGCAGAGCAGAAGAAAAAACAACAGAATGAAAAAGCAACCTACAGAATGGGAGAAAATATTTGCAAACCATATACTGGCTAAGAAGTTAATATTGAAAATATATAAATAACTCATATATGGTGACTGGAAAAATAGTTCTTATGTATTAAGTTATTCTTCACCCACATCTTCCAATATAATATATAATTTCAACATGAAATTGACTTTAAATAAACTAATATTTTGTTCACTTTAAGGAAAATAACATTATTAATTGATAAGAGGGGAAACATGAAATTAATAAAACATGGGGCATCTTTATTTAAGAGTTAAATAATTTTGCTTTACAAAGAATATATCTATATGTATATATATCATGCAGTGATTCATGATTCTATTTCTTATTGACAAAATCCATTAGCACACTGGCATATATGTATAGTCTATCAAATCCCCTAACTTTTATTTGTTTGACTGATGGATTTTTAGAAAAAAATAAAACAAATGTTTTGCTAATACCAGACTGACTGTCACATTTGATATTGGTTCACTGAGAGGGTATTTTCACATCCCAGATTGTGACAAAGGAAAATGTGTTTTGTACCAAAACTACGTTAGAAACCTTGAAAGCTTCAGAGCTCATTTCAGATAAACTCTTCAACCTTACACAGACATTATATGGCACAGCTACAAAACTGAGCTGAAAATTTCCAGGGTACATGCTTTCTTATGAGATCCCAGAACCATGCCCTTTTCTCCCTAACAAGTCTTCAAATAAAACAACCTTACTTCTGGAAATCAGTAACTGCATGGGCAGTATTCAGGGAAGATATTGTGTATTCTAAAGGACTCACGAGCCTCCTTTCCCTACTATAAGCTCTGTTACCCACAGCCCTGATTAAAGTTAGAGGCCAAAACAAATAGGGACCAAAGTCAAAAAAGAATTCTATTGTTTCTTAGTTTTTACTTTTCCTAATTTTTCTAAGAGAGAAGAGAGAGAGAGAGAGAGAGAGAGAGAGAGAGAGAGAGAGAGAGAGAGAGAGAGAGAGAGAGAGAGAGAGAGAGAAAGGGAGAGAGAGGTTTTCAGACCAAGTTTGTAAACTTCTAATTAGAATGAACACACGTATGGGTTTGATTATGAGGAGCTGCTGTTACTGCCATGCTATCTATTGTATTTTCTCCTCGTTTGAACACAGTTCTTTGTTTTCCATTTTACCTGTTATCCTCTGATTGCTCTGTCTATTCCTCTTGGAAAATATATTCAAATTCCTCGTTTCCTAATAATTATAATTCCATCTAAAAATTTCCCTTAGCTTTTCCTTAAGCTTTGAACTCTCAATACCCCTGTATCTTGTTTTTTTCCTTACCTCTTTTTTTTTTGCTGACATCATACAAATGGTTTCTAAGAGACACGTCTTCAATAATTAATGACTGGGCAGTATTTTACTTTTTATGCCTACCATGACACCTTCTTTATATACTCCCACAAATAAGAACATCGACTGCTATCTTATAAATACAGAAAATTTTTTTCTGACTGAGCAAATGCTATTGGTTAATATTAAGATATTAAATGTTTTAAATTCTGTTTTAGGAAATATAATTGTTCTTTTGTGTACCCTAAATAGTGATGTAAATGTTTCTTATCTTAATTGGACATTTATTTCTCTGTTCTCATAATTCTGTTTGTATCTTCTATACTAGAATTTACTCACGTTAGGCTATTCAGAGAAAAATGTGAGCACTTCATGCTGTTCTGATTATGCGATGATGATTGAGTGTAACAGTTTTAAAGGATATGGGGTCAACTGCTCAGAAATTTGTTAGAGAGGTTTACTGCTTTACTTTTTTCCCCCTAGTATGATGAGTCTCTTCAAATTTAAAATGTACCAGGAACACTAGAATCTCCCCAACTTCCAGATTTAGTGGGTAATATAATGAAATCTAAAATACAGCATTTTTCTAAAAGAGCCTCAAGAATAAAATGTAAAAAAAATAACAGAAACTAAACAAAAAGATGGAATGTACACATCTTAAATATAAAACTTACTAAAATTATAACAAAAGAATATAGTATATCTGAATAACCTTATGTTTATTGAATCAATTGAATCTGACTTAACTGTCTTCCAAGAGGACAAGTTAAATTCCTAAACAAATAAAAAATATGACCATATTTGCACAAGGATTGCAGGGAATAAAGAAAAAAAGACAAAATTCCAAGTTATGTCATGAACCTACTAAATCTTCGATAGCACTGTCATTCATGTAAAAACACTCTTTTATGTAAAATAAATGGAGTTAGGCTACATGAAAAATGAATAGTATGTTATCTGTCATTTCAAATTTTCACATGACTTTAAAAACTGGAAAATACAATGCTAATCTTAGAACTATATTAGTAGAAACAAAAAGTCCTTTCCATATATTTCTCTGCTATGACCATTGGGCCAGTGCTACTGGGTTTTGCATGTAGAAGTCTTATTTATACTTGTTGTATGGAAGTGTGGAGAAGCAGGTGGAGTAGTGATGTCAGAACTGAACCAGATTGCTAATTTCTAGCATGTTACTGATAAAGACATTACTATATTATTGCTTCCCTTTAAACACCACTCACTCACATGAATAATGGTAGAGAATTTTCATTTATTTATATCACTTTTCTGAGTAGTATATAGAACTATAGTCTGACATTTAGCTTGAGGATAGTTATCGAATAATTTAAATTTTAAATAAAATCATATAAGATGACTTCCTCTGCCCATGATGGAGTACTTTGCAGTAGAATATCAATATTACTTCAAACTAGGAAAACCAGATGCTTTTGTTTGTTTGTTTGTTTGGGGAATTGGAGAACTCTAGAATCAAACAAGACTTGAGGGGTTGAATTTCAGAGACAAAGGAACTGCAGAGAGATGATGTAAAATTCGATAGTCCCTTTCCCTCTCAGTACCTCTATTATTATTGCTACATGGAAAGGCCAAGAGTCTAGAGAATAAGTGGAGGCAGAGAGCTTTTTTCTAAGAAGCAGAAGTTTTGGCAATTTCTCAAGAATGAAAGGACAGAAATTTTCATTCACCATGTAAGAAGGGAAGCCCAGCAAACTAATGCTGAATCTCTGTCAGTTTTCAATCAGAAGCATGCCAGATTCTTGAGATGCACATGGAAGTAGGATCAGAAAGTGGATGATGAACCACTGCTCACACAGTGGAGTTTTTCACAGTCTCATAGCACTGAAGTAAAGAAAGAAAATTGCCAGAAATTTCCAAAAAGAAAAGAGCCTAAGAAATAGCCCAGATTTTATTTGGAAATAGAGGTGGGTGATACCATTAAAAGTGTATGCACTTCCACAAAACTGTAAGCCAGCTTCTAGTGAACTCAGTCCCTCTTGTCTTCTTGAGAATTTCACAAGAAGGAATGTGTGAATTGAAAGATGGAGAGGAAAATACTAAACTAAATATGGACAAGTGCAGAAGAGACATGCACAAAAGAGTTAAATTATAGTTGTCCCAATTTTTCCCCCATTGCTCTTCCCTGCCCTACCGGCTATCCACTCCCCAGCCCCGCTGCCACAGTCGATCCCCTAATTCCCACCCTGTTGTCCATGTGTGTGGGGATTGACTATGGGGGGGGGATGGGGAGGGGAGAACAACGGGGAATATTGGGACAACTGTAATAAAAAAATAAAAAAAGTTAGAAACACAGATGTAATTAGATCCCCATATAAGGCAGAAAGAGAGAATGGGAAAGAAACAATATTATAATGGATAATATACAATAATTTTTGAAATCTGTTTATAAGTACAGATAAAGATAGATAAAAAAGCCCTGAATATCTCAGTCAAGATAAATACAAAGAAAACTGTAGCTAAGGCTATCATATTAAAATTGATAGCACCATATTAAAATAATAAGAGATAAAAATTATATTCTCAAAGTAAATGAAAATTATTTGATAAATTCAACAGTACTTATGACAAAATAGGAATCTTAGCAAATTAAAATTAGAAGATAAAATTATTAATAGGTAACAAAGAACAATCTGCAAAGAGCTTCAGCCCTTGAACAATGGTCAAGAACTGAAAGTTTTTCCCCACAGACTGGGAATCAGAAAAAAACCCAGTATTATCACCTCCATCTGATAGGTCTTGAAGTTACTAGCTAATGAAAATAAGGAAGACAAATAAATTAGAATAATTCAAATTGGAAAAGAAAATTCTAAACTATGAGTAGTTGCAGAAATTTTTAAAATGTCATTTAAAATAGCAACACAATCCTAACATATTTTGGGAAATTTTAAGTTATATAACACTTCTACTGAGAAAACAATGCAAGAAAAAGACATTAAGGGAAAGTAAAGAACACCCAAGCAAGTGAGTGAAAGACTATATTCCTGAATTGAAACTGCTGGCTTTGAGGATGGAAGCAGGGAACAGAAGGCAGGAGATGCAGGTAGCTTCCAGGCCCTGTAAGATGAAAGGGGATAAATTCTCCCTTATGACCTCCAGATAGAATGGGGCTCTGCTGACAATGATTTTAGCCGAGTGAAACTCATTTTGTACTTTTTACCTCCAGATCAATAACAAATATGTGTTCTTTCAAGCCACTAAATTTGTGGTAATTCCCTACAGCAACAATGGGAAACGAATGTATTAGAATAGAATGAAAACATAAGATGCTTAAGACATAGTTTAGGTAATCTCGGCTTAAAAGTGCAGACCCATGAAAATGTTTTTTATCACAATTTTTAACTCTCTTGGGCCATCCCTGTTGAGAACTGTGATGGCTTCTTATATGGCCAACATTAAATCCTTATAATGCTTTGTGTGCTTGACTGATGCATAGACCAGCAGCCTTTCCTCGTTGTTTGCTCAAGTTTCCAATTAGTGTCCTGGAACAATTTGGTGGCATGTTTTTATTCTTCATGTTTTGTTTTAAGAAAGCAAGATTTTATTTTGCTATGGGGTAGAGCATTTGACATTTTCAAACGGTAACATATTTACTTGATTGGTGAATTTGGAAGACAAACTAAATAAGCGTGGCTTGGCTCTGTTTTGATTCAGTTTTTGGAAACTCTTATCTGAAAAATGCATTCATTCTGCACTTTCTCTTCTGTGCACTAAGAGACCTCTTCCTGACAGAGGAAGTCTGAAGTTGTCCAGTGCTGCTTGTAACGACCTAATTCAAACCTAATTCTGCCACCAATGAGTCATTTTGTCATAAATCTAAAGCACCACTTTCTAACTGGCTTACTCTGTAAGACTAATACTATTTTGATACCCATCTGTCTGATAGAGACTCTTATGTCACTCAGTTTTTTACAAATTTGTATCAAAAATATATAATTTACCAATTCATAAAAGCCTAAAAGAAATTATAGGACTTTTAAAAGATAAACTGTAATCACTATATGGCAAACAAGAGTGTTAGACATCTTTGTCAAATAATACGAGTATTTTATTTGACAGTGTGTACCTTAAAAGGGACCAGTAAACATACACTGAGTATTATGCTCTGAATCAAGCCAAAATAAATGTCCTATTACAGCGATGTAATTATGATTGTGCAAGATGTGCATCATACTGACTAATGGAATAAGAATCAATTTCAAAGGAATTGGTAAAATATTTTGCCACCTTGCCTCATTCAGTTTTCTCCTGAGCTCATAGAGAAAGCTCTGTCCAAGCTCATAAACTCAAATCATCCTAGCTTCATCTTCTGTAATCCTGCAATCACTACACACATCTGAATGGACATTAAGCAGTAGAAAATTTGCATTGGATATGCAGCCTTTTGAGATGCATCTAATGTGCACATTCTAATTAACTCTGCTACCACACCTGGGCCTACCATCTCTGGCTATAAGCACATTTTCAAGGGGGATTTGAAAGGCAATTCATTAATTTGGTGTTATTCTCCAAAATCAACAACAATAAAAACATACAAAGCAGAGACAGATTTGATGACTAATTCAGCCTAGAACTAGAACATCTGTCATGAAGCTAAACTGGGTTTGCTTTGGCTTTTATTTTGAAACATTATTTTAAAATCCCCAATCTGTTTAATTTGAAGGGGTTTGGGAGCAGGGAAAGATGTTTGAATATCAGAATCTCCCCAGAACATAAGTTGATTTTCTAAAGGTGTCTAGGAGAGGCAGAATAGAAATGCACAAAAACAAGAAAAAAAAAAAAAAAAAAAAAGGCAGCAGCATCAACAACAAAAGCATTGGTATCTAAATAACATTTATGTACAAACAAACTTCAAATTTTGGATTTATTATTTTTATAGCTATTTATTCTTGGGAAGTTAATAAACCACATTAGTCAGTTTTCTCATCTATAAACTGGGTGTAATAATATTTACCTCACAGATTTTTCAGGGGTTTTCAATGATAAAATGTTTATATAGAGCTTAGCACTAGTTCTGGTCTGTAAGTGGCAATCAGTAAATATAATTTGAATCTGAATATAAAGAGTTGGTAATGCACACCCATATGTTTAAACTTACAGAGACTGAACTTGCATATTGCCTAGATAAATAAAATTTCACATATAACTGCCAGTGATAACTTCTGCATTTATCTGCTCTAAAAGCATAATAAACAGTTTCAGATAGGCACTCAGACATGGGAAAGAAAAGACTGAATAAGTCTTACCATCTCATCAAAACCACACTAAATAATAATTCACACTGGGTGAAAAGAATGTCTTCAGAGCAAAGAGATTTTCAAGATAGGACCCCAGCCCTCCTTTCTACAGTATTGCCTCCTTTACAGTTCTCCATTACCAAAAGATACTTAGTGTGATTGTTATTAAATATTAACAAATGCAGCAATATGAATAGCATTGTTAGTGGTGAATTGGCAAAATCCATCTATAACATAACTCTTATGGGTTGAGAATATATTGCTTTGTAATCTTAGTTTAAATCACCTAATTTTGTTTATTTTATTTATTACTCTTCATGAGAATTCACATTCCTTGTTTTATGTGAAAAAAAAAGAACTTTAGTTACAAACATTGAATATAATCCTGTGTAAGAATGTAAAGGGGCTATTTAAGTGGTGCTCAATCTCACTTAAAAATTTTTGATTTTCATAATGTATGTAGTGGATGAGTATAACTTTCCAAACCGTGGCATGGGTCGGGGTAAGGGCAAAGACAGGGTGAAGATGGGGCAGCAACAGGGAGATGATGTCATTACTGGGCTTTGGCATTGTCCTCAGCATCCTCTGGTCCCTGGTTCTTTGCTCATCTTTAGTGTTGCGATCTCAGCTTTGTATAGCTAGTGAATTAATATTTCTTGGATTGGACAGGACCCATTAATACTCTCAAGCTGACTTAAATGCCTTTTGACTCTACATCCCCAACAAGAAAAAACCACAGGCAGGCAGTTTCCCTCAGTGTTTGCTGGCTCAGGAGAGACAGTGTCTTTCCTGCCTTGTCATCGCATACTTCACAGTACACTGGTGAGCTCTCGATTCACCATTGAGTCATGACAACTGCTACATGAGATCTAAGTGCCTTGAATGAGAGATAATCCTCTCCACTTCCCTCTGCCAAAGTTGCTCACACCACAGCAAACATTACAGCCTGATCAAGAGCCCAGGTTTCCAAAACATAAACTGAAATGGTATTCCTGTTTTACAGACTAACTACCCCCAAATTAAGGACCAAATGTGAAGACTGAAACATTTACATGTTTCAGAACAAGGTGGCTGCTTCTGGGTTGCAATTGTTGATCTCCTGTCATTCATCATTCATCTATCTATTTATCAATCTATCAATCAACCTATCAACCAACCACCAAATACATTCTGTACAACTGCTGTGAAATGTTGAAATATCTGTTTAATGTGAACACTAACAATATACAGGTGATGCCTTATATCCTGGGAGCAGGTGGGACTGCCCAGGAAGAGAGTATAATAAATAAAAGCCTGTGACCAGAATATTTAGAAAGGCTTACACAGATGAAATATTTCTATTGCCTATTGTTTTGTCAATTTCTACGCTCTGATTTTGAACTCCGTTAAATGATTTTGCAACTGGAAATATCTACTTAGGCTCTTTAAATCCCAGAGCTTTATAATTCCTTTATTTGAGAGGTGCCTATATTCTATTTAAATAATACCCATACATTGCCACTTTGAAATAGAAATGAGGTTCCTCTCATTACTCTATTTATCTCTTCTATAATAATTTCCTATAATAACTAGATTATTTCCATGTACGATTTCTAGCTTTGGAAAAATAAATTTTTCCTTATGACACTACACATTCAAGAAAGCTGGCATCTTTGACTTAACAATTCACAAATTTCATTGCTTTGTGCTCATAGTTCCTGTCATTTTTACTGAACTTACATGTCTTTGCCTCAAATATATTATTGATCTCCCCTTGTTCTTGAAACCCCCTTTGGAGGAAACAGAAGAAATACCATAACCTATATTATTGCTGAGTTATCCAGGATGTATACTATGCTCTTCTATAAACTACTAGTAAAACAAGTATTCTAAAATGTGAAAAATAATTTAATTTATATTTGAAAATAAGAATCAATTAGAATCAGTACTCTGAGATTTCAAATTATTTTACAGTTTTAAATATACATATGCATGAGTTAATTCCATAAGGAGGAAAGCCATCATTATTTCAGTGTTTACGATTGCTAAATTTCTAATCTGGTCCTATTGGAAATATGAACCTCTTAACTGCTTTCATCACTGCAGTTTCATTGTTGTTTGTTTTACATATTAATTTTGTGCATACAATTTTAAAGGAAAAAATATTCTTATGCCTACAAAAAGAAAGCCTGATACATCATGGGTTTTAATAAAAATCGATAAAACCACTTTTCCACATAGCTGACATTGTCCTTCTAAAAGAATTTTAGAATACATCCATTTTGACTAATACATTTGACATACCTTTGACTTGATATATTGCATCATATAGTTCCATTCATAAAAACTATTTTTCTAGAACTCTATTTCTGAATTTTATGTAATTATGACTCCAATCTTTTTTTCCCTTGGTGACTCATCCTTACAACAGATCCTCCAAGACACATCTGATATATCTCTGCTATATCTTAGCATCAGCCATTTCACCTGAACTAAACAAAACTGCCCGCTTTGTATGGCATTTTCATAACTTCTCACCTAAGAAGAGTTCTAAGTCTAGTTCCATGCTTTATATTATATTCTTCTGCTTTTAGCAGCCTGATTTATTGTAGCATTTTCTTAAGTTTCATTTCTCCCTACACTCCTAGGTTGTCATTTTAGACAACTTCAAAAATAGGTCAGTTTTAAAATAAATTTTCCAGTGTTAGACTGGTTTTATTTGGTACATGCCCTTTTTTTATGATCATTTTATTTACTAAAAAACATTTTTTAACTATAACCATGTCCCAAATATCTTATTTTTCTGATATTCAAATTACCTGATTGTTGGTATTCTATATGGAAACCCTATCTTCCTCAAAACTATCTCCAAAAATTTCTTAAATTAACTCTCCCTCCTATTCACTATATTGTTTTTATATGTATTAATTACACTAATTTTCTATTATTTCTCCATTAAACGATATTCAGGATACAGGGGTAGGTCAATAAAAGAGGAAAAGATTGACAAAAGAACAGAAGAATGTAAGAAGAAACACAAGGTACTTATTAAAAAACATATGAGCCAAACCCACATGGATAAAAAGTAATGTAAGAAAACCATACAGAAATTGCCATAAACTATTTCTCTAAGAGATACAAACAATATCCAATTTAATAACTAGGACTGTTGTTGAAAGTAGTCATGTTTCTGAGGAGTTTCTGTGAGGTTGAGTGAACTTGGGTTCAAATCCAAGTCTGTCAGATTTCAAAGTCCAAAATTTAATTACTTTGAAACCACATAATGGACTCCATTCTTTTCTGAATTATGTCCTTTCATAATCAAAAGTCATTATGCCTACTCACAAAGTACTATTTTCTCTTTTTCCTTGTGTAGTAAATTTTCCTACTCAGATTTTAAGTGTATTTCATATTGATTTTTATGACCATTCTATTAATTAAGCTTAGCAACACTTTCTTTGTCATAAATTCAAAAATATTTTAGTGTTTTTTTTCAGGTCTTTCCACTTGATTGCTTTTGACTATAGTAAGATGTTCTTTTATAACTTACATATTTTTATTGATTTAAAAATGAGTTTTACTGTCTTCTATGCCTCCAAAATACCTTAGACATAAATATAAATTCATTCTTTTATTATTCTTGTTTTTATTAATTTTCTTTATTAACTATGAAATATGTCAGGATTTATCTTGTTCTTTGGTATGAAGTGAGAAATTTAGAGGGTTTTTACTATCTCCCATAACCAGTCTTCTCTGTTAATATGTATAAAAACCTCCTTCAAAACTATGCTCGCAGGTCTTTATTGTACTTAGTACAACTCTTACTGGGACTTAAATGTCCCTCATTTCTTTTTTTCACTACTAAATGCAATATATACAAAGATCCTCCAGCAAGCATGGGACTTTTCCTCCCTATGATAATCCTTAATTCTCTCCATTTGAAAATGTTTCCATAAAATGTCATACCTATGATTTTAAATACTGTACTGCAAATATAACATTATGTAGAAATCCCTGTTGAGGTTCTGCCATTTACTGGATTGTGTGAATTTAAGAAAGCTCCTAATTTACAACATGAATATAGTTTTGTCTAGCTCACAATCTATTGTAGAAACGGAGGAGAAGGGGGTAATTGTTATTGTGGGCTTTGGGGATATATGTATATATTTAATCCTCACCCAAGGACATTTTAGAGAGAGAGGAAGGGGGAGAGAGAGAGAGAAACATCTGTGCAAGAGGGAAACATCAATCAGCTGTCCTCTCATACACACCCCGGGCCCCAGTCGGATGGAACCACAACCTAGGTATGCACAGTGCTTGGGAATCGAACCCTCGACATATTGGTCTACAAGAGAGCGCTTCATCCAACTGAGCCATACCAGCCAGGGCACTTTGTGGATAGATAATATTTGATCTTGAAAGCCTTAGCTGGGATTTCACATCTATGAAATGGGAATAATAATTGTACTTGCCCTCTAGGGTTGTTATGAGACAACAAATCAGCATGTGTTCAGAACCTAGAAAAGGACCTTACAAGTAAGAAGAGCTCAGTACATTTTTATTAACTGGTACTCTTGAAAGAGTCTTGGTATTACATGTTCTACATTTTACAGCAGTAGCATCGCAGCTTACCTTCTTATCCTTTAGTGGTTTGTTAAGATATCTGTGCATATACATGTGTGGGCAAAAGTAGGTTTACAGTTATAAGTAATGAAATAGTTTATCCTTGTATTATTATTAATTAATTATTGTATTTTATATACAAACAAATGTAAACCTACTTTTGCCTGCCTCTGTATATGTGTGTGTATGTGTGTAAGACATATATATTTTATCTTTTCCTTTTCTGCTTACATTCTTCTGTATGATTTACTTCTCTTCATTTGATTATACTCCAAATCCTTTAATTAATATTTTTATTTTTCCTTCCTTTTACACACCTCATTATATACTGACATCTCAAGACTCACTGAAGAAACCATATATATGTATACATATATGTGTGTGTGTGTGTATCCCATTTATGTGAGGAAGAAAAGAGGTCACAGATATTAAGTAAAACACTACAAATCACGATTACCCCATTTATGAACAATATAAGAATCACATTATTAATTTTTTAATTAAATAGAACCTAGTTAAATACTTCTATTCACAATATGATTGTCTAAATAGTTTAACATACTCTAATGATTGCGTGCACTTCACATTTTATTATATAGTATATTTCAGTGACTTAATTTAACAAAATATGTTCATCATAATCTGTTAATTTTCAAATTGTGGTTCATGGCTCATTGGTATATCATCAATATCACTGTAATGGGTTATCCCAGTATAAGTTAATAGACTAGAATGGGATAAAATAGAATACTGGTGGGGTAGAGCAGAATGTAGCAGATTGCCATTGTGCTTTGTAAGGGAGTATAGGTATATTATTTTATAAAACATTTTTTTAATTCTAGTTTTTGTATGAGTGATTCGTGTGTGTGTGTTTGTGAATTACAGTGGGACATCATACAAAAAAAATTGGAAGGCACTAAGATTCATTGTTGTTAGTCTTGTAAAAATAGTAGATCAGAAACAATATTTTTGTGCTATGTAAATTACAGTTAAAAACACAGAGTTGTTATTGAGGTTAAAAACAGCACAACACAGATTGTTCTGCTCTAAGTCTGTGTGGCCACTTTAATTCAGTTAACTATGACCTCTATGTGTATCATAAAATGTTTTGATTTATCCATAGCAGATTGGTTAATTCCAGCTGGTTTCTAGTTACCACTGGCCTAAACAAATTTTTCTTTTCCTCTATCATTCACTGTGTGTTCAGAGAATGCCAATTCATTTTATATTGTTTATGTCCTTAACATGATCCAAATAATTTGAATTGGATTAATTTCCTGGGTAAAATACCAAGTAGAAATGTGTTCGTTTTGAGATTGTCCTCTTGTGTTTATCTGTTCCTCTGCTTACATTAGTACAATAATAAAAGTGATATATATTCACTGAACCTCTATCATTGTTACCAATTGGTTGATACAATATGATGATAACTAAATGCAGAGCTTTAGTGCTGTCAGTTTTTCTTAATTTATTTTGAAGTTATCTTCTTAGATGTAGATATATTTGGGATTTCATGTTTTCCTGTTAAATGAAAACTTTTATAAATATAAAATCTTTCTTTTAACTGTGATATTTCTTATCATATAATTTCTTTAATATTAATATTGCTACAGTAGATATTTTGGGGTTATTATTGGCATAATATATCTTTTTTTACACATTTATCTACACTCTGTCTTTATATTTAAAGTGCATTTTTTCAGAAATTCTATGGTCTTGTTATTTTATTGTGTGTGATTTTTTTAAATCAAAATGTTGTTTGTTCCATTTAGCATAACTATTAATGTCTTGTATTGAAGTCTAAATATAAACTTTGTGTGTTTTTACCCATCTCATTTTTGTTCCTGCTTATTCTTGCCATCTTTTGGGTTATTCTAATATTTTTGGATAAATTTTATTCTCCATATGGATTTTTAGTCAAATATATTTTGATTACACTTTATTGGTTGTTCTAGGAATTATAAATTTCATCTTTTATTTATCCCAATGTAAAGTTATATTACTTCATAGTCACAGTTTAAAAATATTTGAACATTGCAATAATATAATTACATTCATCATTTCCCAACCATTGAGTATTAATGTCATGTATTTCACTTTTACAAGCAATATAAACTCAAATTACAATGGCATTATTTTCTGATTTAAACAGTAATTTGTTTTTACGTTATTTAACAGAAAAATGTAGTCTTATATTATTTACTGCTTATAGTCCATGTTTGGTATTAACTCCTTTTTTATTGTATTTTTTTCCATTACCATTTATCCCTGTTATACCTACCTCACCCCTGCAAACACCACACTGTAGTCCGTGTCCATTGGTCCTTTTTCCTTTTTGCTCAGTCCCTCCAACCCCCACCCCTCCCACCCATAGCTGCCATCCTGATCTCTATCTATGAGTCAGTCCCTATTTTGCATCTTAGTTCAGTTTGTTCATTACATTCCATGTATGAGTGAAATTATATGGTATTTATCTTTCTCTGATTGGTTTATTTCACTTAGCATAATGTTCTTTAGATCCATCTATGCTGTTGCAAAGTGTGAAATTTTCTTCATTTTTATGTCTGAGTTGTATTTCATTGTGTTAATGTCCCATAGTTGTTTTATCCACTTGCCTACTGATGGACACTTAGGTTGCTTCAATATCTTGGTGACTGTAAATAACGCTGCAATGAACATAAGGGTGCTTATGTTCTTTCAATTGAGTATTTTGGGTTTCTTCAGATATATTTCCAGAAGTGGGATTGCTGGGTCAAAAGGTAGATTATTTTGCACCAATCTATATTCCCATCAAGAATGCAAAAGCATTCTCCTTTCTATACTTCCTCCCCAGGCCTTTTTATTTGTTGACTTATTAATGATAGTCATTCTGATAAATGTGAGGTAATATCTCAATGTGGTTTTAACTTGCTTTCTCTCATAATTAGTGGTGTTGAGCGTCTTTTCATATGTCTGTATGTCCTCTTTGGAGAAGTGTCTCTGCAGGTTCATTGCTCATTTTTAATTGGGTTGTATTTTGGTGCTGAGTTTTATAAGTTCTTTATAAATTTTGGATATTAACCCTTTATCAGATGTATCAGTGAATCTGTTCTCCCATTCTGTAGGTTGTCTTTACTTTATTGATGGTCTCCTTTGCTGTGCAAAAAGTTTTTAGTTTGATGTATGTAGTTCCATTTGTTTTTGTTTTTCTTTTGTTTTCCACCCTGAGGAGAATATCAGATAAAATATTGCTATGAGCAATGTCCAGGATTTTACTTCCTATGTTTTCTTCTAGGAATTTTATGGTTTCTGGTCTAACATTTAAGTATTTAATCCATTTTGAATTTATTATTGTGTGTGGTGTAAGAAGGTGGTCATTTCATTTTTCTGCACATATCTGTCCAATTTTCCCAACACAACTTATTAAATAAACTATTGTTAGTCCATTGTATGTGCTTGCTTCCTCTGTTGAATATTAATTGACTATAAAGGTGGGGGTTTATTTCTGGGCCCTCTATTCTGTTCCATTGGTCTATGTTTCTGTTTTTATTCCAGTACCATGCTGTTTTGATTACTATGGCTGTATAGTATAGTTTGATATTAGGTATTATGATTCTTTCAGCTTTGTTCTTCTTTCTCAGGATCATTGTTGCTATGTGGGGACTTTTATTTTACAGAAATAGGACAAATATTTCAAAATTTTACTTTATTTTTTAATCTAGTTTTACTCTAGGTATTTTTGTACAATTTACATTCAACCTCATTAAGTTCTTTTTTAATTTCTGGTAATTTGCTATCAACAAATTATCTTAGCCTTCATGTAACTAAAAATGTCTTAATTTCAGCTGTAGTCTTGAATGATATTTTCACTGGCTATAGAATTTGGGGAAATTAAAATTAAAAAAAAATATTTTCAAAGGTGTCATTTTATTTAACTTTCTGGCCTCTACAATTTCTTTTTGTCCCTGTTCTTCAGTATTTTTCTATTTACTTTTACTTTAAAGGTTTGACTATACTATTTCTAGATGCTTTTTTTTAGAAAAAAAAATTGAGATTCAGCGAACTTCTCAAAATTTGAGATTGATGTGCATCACTGTCGCCAAATTTGGAAAAAAAATTTTTACCATTATAATCTTTAAGTTATTTTTTCTGACCCATCCCCTTAACCTGGGAATATTTGTGAGATCTTCTTATATTGTCCCACATGCCACTTATCTGCTAATCGTATTTTATTTTGGCCTCAGTTCTTCAAATTGAATAATTTCTGGCAGTCAGACTCCAGGTTCACTGACTATTTTGCCTTCTCCAATACTTTTTTGGCCTGTGATATCTCCTTGCTCTTGCATACCACACACGAAATTGGCCATGCATGTATTTGTGAAATAGTGATATGACAATAAAATGCTATTGTAAAAAGTTATACAATCACAGCATTTCATCTCAGTATTATAGATATTTTTGGCTGGGTCACAAGAGGACTGTCCTGTGCAATTGTGTTAAGTTTAGCAGCTCACCTGACCTCTGTGTGCTAGATGTCTGCAGCAACCCCTCCCTTATCAAATGTCCCCTGGGGATAAAATCACCCTTGTTTGAGCACCGCAACATAGTAACTTGTTTTACTTAATTTACTTCTATTTATAACTTTATATTCACAAGGGAAATACTTTATTTTAAAAAACAAGAGAAATAAAATCTAATCATAGATTGAATCATAAAATTAGTCAAGGTGCAAGTTTGAAGTATATATTTAAGGAACAAACTTGACTTACAGAACTATGTCTTAGGAAGTAATTACTCTGAAATGACTTCCCATGCTGTGTTCAGAATGGGGTTAGAAAGTGCATAACTGCGTCCTTAAACTGAAATCGATTTCAACTATGTGAAATGCAAAAATGTTGCTAGCTATACATGTGCATTGAATTCATAACTCTTTTCTTCATAATCTGGCTTTGAAAATTTAGTGCGAAGGGAATGCCAGGTTGTCCAAACTTAGCATATGACCTTCTGTAAACTGCTGTGCTAGCTGCCAAGCTGTGCCTCTGTGGATATGCCCAGATGGCTTTATTGTAGCTATTTAAATTGGGAAATCTATAATAAGAAGTCATCGCTTATTTAGCCTGCTTTTCCGGGATACTGAGCATACACATTTGAGTACACTTTCTAGGACTTTTGTCATGTTTGCTTATTTCTAATGTGGGCGAGTGTGTGGGTGTTTACGCACACCTCTGTGTTTGTGGGATATGTATTTTATTCACTATCTCACAGTTTGCTCCAGTTGTATATATAGATTTTAATTTGATTTTCTTAGCTGGGAAAGGATGTTAATGGTTTTTTTAAAGTATAGTATATTTTAAGATAAACAGAAAACATTGTTTTTAATTCCAAATAGGTTTTTTGTGACTTGTTTTATGCCTTATGCACGAATTGTGATAATGAATTTAAAAAAACTTACTTGTCAATCTATTTGAAACAAATCCAAGGTTATATAGGTACAAAGGTGGCTAAATACTTTTGATTTGACATTTTATTAAGTAATATTTTATCAAATATGTCATATTCTATTAAATTTAATATTATCTCATTTGCTACTTAAACTTGATAATAATAAAGAAAACATATGTGAATATTTAATAATATCCCCAGAGTAATCACAGGACAATAAAAAATATTCATGATATTCATAGCATACAGATTCCTAAGAATTGTCATTCCATAAAATGTTATGATTTTTGTCTCTTTCCATCAAATATAATGCCCCCTTCCTAATCAGGAAAGCCTTTTTTAGTACAGAGTGGAAACAGTCTTGTGATTAAATTAATATATTCTGGGTTCAAGTTTCATTTTTCCTTATTAATATATAACTGTTTGAATAAGTATTTCACCCACAATTGAAGTCATATAAGCATTTAAAACAAAGGGGTTTTTAATTTGGGAACCTGGATACATGAATGATGAAGGAGATTTGGGGCCAGGAAGAGAAAAGCGAGGTAACTTATGGATGAAACCCATCAGAAAGCTACTAGAAACCCAAGGCCAGAATGTCTGAGAGATGGAGAACTGCTGCTAGAGTGCAGGTTCCAGATCACTCAGAAAATGTCCCAGCGGAGTGGCCTATTCAGTGGTAGTTGGAACTATATAAGAAATGAAGCAGGCAGTGGAAAGGGATGGGGAGGTGGAGAACCAGGGGAGGAATAACTTGCTACTCTCTTTTCTCCACCCCTGCGATTCTCACTATTATCCCATTGCCTGATCCCACCAAGAACCCAGCTGACAGTGTAGTGGGCAGGTCATCCTCTGTAATACAGGAGAGTGCAGGAGAAAGGCAACGGAGAGCTATGAGGGAGATGTACAGTCAGTATCACCAAAGTTTTTTCATTTGTAAAACAGGACTTATAATAAGCATCTCAAACATTTACTGTCAGGTTTAATTTAAAACAATGTGCTGGGCTTTGAAAACCATCATGCGGTGAAAGTTGTTACTGTTATTACTAGAAGAAACCCAGCAATTTCAGAGCTACTCTTCCTTGTGGTTAGTTTATAACTTTGGATATGTGACCCATCTGTGATCATCAATATGTTTCAAATTAGAGCTTAGTATTTTTGCTTTTAGAAAGATCATTGGAAATCTCTAATAATTTATAAACACTAAAGTTTGAAATGATTTTCATTTCTATAAAAAAAGATTGAGGTTTTCATTTTCAGAATGTCAACATGAGGAGCTATGTGGGTTACATTCCCCCAAAAAACTAATGAAATCATTAAAAAAATAAAATATGGAAATGGTCCCAAGCATATGCAACAAATAAAGAAATAGTTATTCAATAAAGTCTACTAAAACTCTCTAAGGACAGCGTGAGTCTGTGGAATTTAAACCACAGCCTTCGTATTCTTTCTCTGCTGCTTCCAGCCTAGTGTGATGGAAACTCCAACCCAGACAGAAGACAGGAGCACAGGGCATCATTAACATTTCATAGTCTGTTACTCAGTTACCTGCCACAGTGGCTAAATCCTAATGGGCCCAGTCAAGTGTCAGGGGCTCCCTTCTCTCCAGCTCCCATTTAGGAGATTGAAGCTTAAGCATGTGCTTGATGTGCTGAGAATACAGAAGCCCTTTTCACCTTCACTGTCTTATTCATGAAATGGAGGTTCCAAGTCAATACAAGAAACCCGAGAAGGCCAGAGGTATTGGCTACTACCCATCCCTCTATTGGGTACCCAAGTCCTAAAGCAGACATGGTACTCTAAAAGAAGTACAACACTATTCCTATTCCCAGTTCCAGAGCTATGGCTCAGAGGTATTGCCCAGGCAGAGAGGCAGGTTGTAGTAGAGCATAAATCTCTTTCCAAGTAAAAATAGCTTTATTGGAAACAAATTGTGAAGACCTTAAGCTTAAGGATGCTCTCAAAATCAATGGAGGGTGTGAGGAGGAGTATTTAGGAAGACATGGGTTGTTGTATTGGAGATATAAGCTAAAACATAGATTAGCTAGTTCATAAGAGAACCAGGGAGAAAGACAGCTAAGTAGAGTTCTGCCAGAGGTCAGAACAAATCTCAAAAACTATCTTTAAAAATGATCCTGATTTAAATCGGATAAGTCCTTGGAACAATTTAGCCCAAGAATCTTGTTGAAGACAGAGCAATTAACTGGCAATTAATGATGGTTATTTTCTGTGTGAGAATATTATCAGTGGAAAATGAATTCTTCCAGTATCGCAAGGAAAATAATTTTCTGATACACATATGGGAGGATAGGGCTCAGTGGTAAATTTTATTGCTGATGTAAAATGAAGGGGTTTTCTGTCCTGACTTCTCAATGTCCCATCTCCATCTGTCTCACCATGGAAAAAAGTCGACTCTTGTTTTCAGTAAGGCCAGGATAAAGGTGACCAGCGAGAATTGCTGCTCCATATTACAGTCCAGTCCAGTGTAGCATCCAGCTAGCTTAGCGTGTGTTTCCAGCTGCAGTCCATTGCTGTGCTGCAGTATTCAGGCTCCCTACTGAAGCCTGTGCACAGTCCACATGGACATTTGCCACACAGCTGCTAAGGCTATGTGGCTATGGAGAAAGGATGCGTGAGTATATGGGGTGAGTGCAGTTCAGAGCAAAGAGAGGTAGAAAGAGAGCTTAGTCCTTTTGGAGCCTGCAGGTGGTTGCTAAGCTCCCAGTCCCCATCCAGGTAGCCTAGCTTGTTCCCAGTTGCTTCAGTGGTGGAGTCCACATTGCTGCTGGCCATGCAGCTACAAAGGCCACATGGCTACAGAGAGAGAACATGCAAATACATGGGGTGAATGCAGTTTCCCAAGAAAGGGAGAGGGAGAGAGAGAGAACACTTCTTTGTTCCTCTGGGATTGGATCCAGAAGCTTGAGTTTGGAAAAGACCAGAAGCTTTTTTCAAAATGACCAATCAATTTCCCAGGCTTTTGTGGCCTTTGTTAGGTCCGCCTGCTAGTCAGACTGTCA
Source organism: Furipterus horrens (assembly GCF_987537825.1). Lineage (NCBI taxonomy): Eukaryota > Metazoa > Chordata > Mammalia > Chiroptera > Furipteridae > Furipterus > Furipterus horrens. Next base: position 176,617,331 of record NW_028327172.1, read on the forward strand.
AGTCTCTATGGCCCAGGATCTAACCCGGTGGCCCCCAACAATCTAGTACTAGAGGGGGAAGGGAGGAGTGTTAATCCCCTTGGTGAAGAAAACAGGCTTCTATTTCCCAGTTTATTAAACTAAGTGACTAAGTCTTTGTGCCTCCTTTTATTAATAATTAGTTAAATATCAATATTAATACAAGGTCTGTCTGGAAAAACACCAGCCATTGTTGTTATAAGAAAACCTATTTACACAACATGGATGTAACCTGGCACCAAGGAGAGTGGACAGGAATGCACATGTGTGAACAATGATGACTTCACTGTATTAGTCAGTTGGGGCAGTAGATGGCAACGAGTGAGCATGTGTACAATGTGGCCATCACATTCAAAATGACTGAGTAGAGCAACAAATCTGCATCACATTTTGTGTTAACTTTGAACATTCCTCCATGGAAACCTTGCAGGTGATTGACGATGCCGTAGCTATGGGCAGCTGATGATTAACAGCTTCATCATGACAACATACCCTCTCATGCATCATGTCTCATGCAGAGATTTTTTGGCAAAACATCAAATCACCTAGGTAACTCAGCTCCAGTACAGCCCATATTTGGTGTCCTATGACTTCTAGCTTTCCCAGCACTAATAAAACCTTTGAAAGAGAAGAGATTTCAGACCATTAGTGAGATTTAGGAAAATATAACAGGGCAGCAGATGGTGACTGGAAGAACTGTGTGAGGTCCCAAGGTACCTACTTTGAAGGGGACTGAGGCATCATTGTCCTATGTACAATGTTTCTTGTATCTTGTATCTTCTCCGAAAAATGTCTCTATTTTTCATATTTCATGGCTGGATAACTTCCAGACAAGCCTCATAGGATTCGGGAAAGATACAAGGAAAGTTCTGGAAAAACTACTGTTATCCCAGGAGACTGTGCATGTTCAACGTTGCATCTTGAGAAACAACATCAGAGGCTCCATGGTGCTGGGGAAATATGGTGCACTGCAGTAATCCAGCCAGCCACTAAATAAAAGAATAGGGAAACAAAAATAACTAGCCTATGTGAAGGGTGACTAGTACTTAGCTTTGCTACAATATGTTTTCTAAAACAAATATTTGGGAGGCATGCAAAGAAATAGAAAATTCTGACCTGGGAGGGAATCAAACAAAAGAAATTGCCTTGAGAGCAACCAGAAGCCAGATTTAATAGGACTTCAAAGCAGACATTAAAAATACTTTTAAAGTCTATAGGAAATGGTGTTTAAAGAAGTAAAGCGAAATATGATGGCAAAGATTTATTTAATAGAGACTATCAATAAAGAGATAAAAATTATCGAAGAAAAGAAAGGACCATGTGGAAATACTGCAGTTCAAAGTTACATAATTAATATTAAAAAAATTACTATAGCACATAAATAATTGATTTGGACTCACAGGAGAAAGAATAGTGAATGAACTTGGATATAGACTGGTAGAGATTATGTAATCTGAAAAACAGAAATATGGGGCACCATTAAATGCACCAACATATACTTAACAGGAGTACCAAAAGAAGAGGTCAAAGAGAAAACAGAAGCAAAAATATTCAAAGAATTCATGGCTGAACACTTCTGAATTTGATGGAGACTGTTAATCTACATAGCAAAATGTATTGGTGAGTATGTAAAAAGACTAGAACTTTCAAACACTGCTGATGTGAATGTAAAATGAAGCAAAAGCTTTGTCAAAGTCTTGTGTTCCTCAAAATATTAAATATAGTTATTGTTTGGCTCAGCAATTCCACTCATTGGCATATACCCAAGAGAAATAAAAACATATGTCTACACAAAAATGTGTATACTAATATTCATTGCAACATTACTCATAATACACAAAAGTTACAAACAAATCAAATACCCTGCAACTAATGAAATTATAAACAAAATGTGGTTTATACATAGAGAATAATGTTATTTGACCATGAAGAATGAAATGTCTATGCATAATACAGCATGAGTGAGGATGAAGCCAGTCACCAAAGAACACATAGGATTCTATTTACTTGAAATGTCCAGAAGAGTGAAATCAATAAAGACAAGAAGTAGATTAGTGGTTATGTATGGCTGGGGGTTGATTGTTAAAGGCTACAGTGTTTGATGTTGGGATGATGGAAATATTTTAAAATTGTGCTGATGGATGCATAACTATGACTGTTCTGAATTCTAATGCTAAGCTAAACTCTAAATTAATACTAAAATATTGAATTGTGATTTTAAATGGATAAATTATATGGTCTGTGAATTATATTTCAATAAGCCAGCTACAGAAAAAAACATTTAGAATTGATCATGTTTCGTAATTCTCAAAAAAACGAAACATAAAATAGAATGGCGTTACCATTATTGTCATCCTGTCATTTTTAAAGCAAAAACCACTTTCAAATCACAAAAAAATAGTGGCTACTTAGTATTTTTAATTAAACATATAAAATATACTTTTGTGTATTTCACTATTGATATTTGGGTGTTTAGAACTAGATATTTTTTCTAAAAAAATCAAACTGAAGTTGATGTTTCTAATTTTTGCAAACATGAGAAAAAGACAGTTTTCTAGGCATACTTTTAGTTTTAATCTCATTTCCTCAATTTGGGAAAGTGTTTTCTTACTCAAGCAGGGCAGTAAGCACCAGGAGGCAACTTTAATTTGCATCTTTTGGCTTTCATATGCATGTGTCTTAATATTAACATCTCTTAAGTAGAGTTAATTTTGCAGGAAATCTGTTTACACAGCATTATCACATACAAAAGCAAGAGTGTAATAAGAATGCATTGGTTGCACATGCACAGTGCATAACTGAATATTTGAACATATCTCAAAGCAGTGGGGTAATTTGATCCTGATAATCCTAACTTTTTTTTTTTTCCTGAGAGAGAAGGGCATGATTACATAGGAGTTATTTCATCTGTAATTTTCACATGACAAAATTTACTTTTAAGTTTAAAATGATTTTGTTTCAGCCCCTCATATCTGAGATTGATGAGAGTTGGAAAAGCAGACAGAATTGCAAACGTCTAATCTTGGCATGACATTTGCTTTCCATTTTCTTTAGTGTGCACTGGTGGAATATTGCTGAATGTTAAAACTCTGGCAGAGTCACTAGTGAGCAGAGTTGTTTTCTTTTATGCAGAAGGAAGTGAATTTGAAGTCCACTGAAGTTTATCTATTTTTTAAATTATCACTGATTCATTTTTATTTCATTTTAATTTTTTTTGTCATTAAGTTCTCTCTTTAGCTGTACAAAGCCTGAAGAATAGTGAATTGTCATCCCACTTAACAGGTACATGTACAAGTATACTATTTCTACTAGGTAAAGGCTATGAATTTCTACCTTTGCTCATTAAATATATCACATTTTTGTCAACAGTTTAAGAATTGTCCCATACATACATCATTCAGTGTCACCACATTCCCTTCTCTTCTTTTATTTTCATAAATATTTTTTATAAGGACTTAATAATACTTGCTGTTATGAATTTTTTTTTAAAACCTTGATTCTGCTTCTCTTTTTGACTTGTCCAAATGGTCTGATCCTAAAACCAAAAACTTATTTTACTTTACATCTTCTTTGATCCCTCAGTTATAGTTGACATTATTGGCCATGCCTTTTATTTTCCTAGGAATTACTCTGACTCACTCCATTGAACTATCTCTCATAAGCTTTCAGTGAATGAATCACATCATAGAAATCTAATTTATTTCCACATATATTTATTGAGAGCTTAATACATGCCAGGCATTCTTTTACATGGTTAGGAAATATCAGTAAACATAGCAAAAATCTGAATTTTTTTAAGTTATATTCTGGCAAGGACAGACATATAATGCATAACAAATAAAATGAAATAATAAATATATGTAAAAGTTCACATGCTACAAAAAGTAGTAAAAAAGAGGGGGCTGACATTATAGAGGGTATGGTGTGGTTTAGTATAAACAATAAATCTCAATATTGTTACAGTATCTAGTTTAATGCTTCTCATATGTCTTGTAAAATACATGAATGCAGAAGCAATATAACTTTCCTGTATAAAGTTTCTTTGTAAAAAAAAAATTTGCTCTCATTACCCATTTTTAATTCAGCCCATATCACACAAATAACATGGATGTGTTACCATAGCTAGTTAGTTAATTATTAATAAGAAATAGAGTAAAGGGAATTGGACATTGAACTTAATAAATTGGGAAGCATAACCTTGTTTGCTTAGCCAGGAAGCTACAGCTTCACACACTTCATAGAATTACAGCATTTCTCCACCAAGTGGATTAATATTCCCTCCCTTCCCTATTTTGGTATCAGATTGTTGAAGGGTGCTGGGTGAGGTGTTGGACCACAGAAGCCTGTCCACCTATGGACTGGACCTTTCAGAAGCCTGCAGAAGCTTGGGGAGTTGATTCATTATTTTGAAAAATAACCTGGTCCTCCCTAAACCCAAGATGATATAATCCCAGATTAACAACGAAGCTCTCTCTCTCACTAGTGACCTGCACTCAGCCATTCAGTCATGCATTCTCTCTTTTGGCTGGGAACACACACAACCATGTGGGTCTAGCAGCCATGTAGGCCCACAGCAGACCATGTGGTTCCAAAGGACTAAGCTTTAATATGAAACAAAAACTCTGGACACTGACCTTCATTTGGGCCTTGTTGAAGAAAAGGTTAGACCTTTTCCATGGCAGGGCACACAGAGATGGGGCACTGAAAACCCAGGATAGCAGCTTCTATTTCCATCTGAATCAACCTCATCACATCACAGTCTCTCCTATGTGAGTCTGTGAAATGTTTTCCCATTATCCTGTGGAAGAACATAATTTCCACCAGCAACAGATGTAGATATAGATGTACATGTAGATGTAAGTGTATATCTCTCTCTCTCTCTCTCTCTTTCTCTCTCTCTCTCTCTCTCTCTCTCTCTATATATATATATATATATATATATGCATAGACATAAATGGAGGTACAGATGTGGGAGCTTCTTAACACATTGTCATTTGTTCTATCAGTATACAGTGATATATAGTTGTATAGACTCCACACCTTTAAGGAGATGAGGCATCTTTTTCATTCTCTTGAGTGATTGAAGTAATGATTGGACTAAATAAAGTAACAAGTAAAATAATAGAGTAGAGATTCATATAGTAAAGTTCTTAAATAATGAAGTACATTTATAAGCCACAAAAATGGGAGAGGAGAGGGAGGAGACCAACAGTTAAGATCCCAAAGTAATTGTTTAATTATTCCAGGACTATAGGACTACTCACCAGTACATATACAAGTCCCAGTAGATGGAAATCCATTTACAGTGTCCACAAATAGTAGACATTCAACAAATAATGATTTATAAAGATCTACCATCAATTAAGGAAAGTTATTATCTGGAGCTATGTGAGCCTGCTGACTTTCTTTGGAAACTGCCAACAAAGAACCTCAAAATGAAAAGGGAGATGGTGTGTTTAAACGTAAAGGTACGTGCCCACTAATTCAAGTGATAATTTGTGATTTTTGTCTTGTAATTTTAATTTTTATATTAACATCTGCTCATGGAGATGAGAAGTTGATGGGGGATTTAGGGGCTGAATTATATTCCCAATTGAATTAATGGTTGTTACATTGTCTTCTGTTATTTTTTTAAATATTGGCTTTAAAAATTTATTGTTAATATCTATGTCACAGATTTAGCCAAGAGGGAATTTTCCTGTGGCTTCCTGGATAAGGTAAATGCAAATAATATTTTAACTTGTCCTATTTTAACAGATGGCTCAGCAGAGGATTTTACTTTAGAGATTTCTGATTGATTCTAGGGTAGGCTGAGATAATAACCATGGAAACTGGAAATGTCCCTATTCACATGGATTAGATAAGGGGTATACAGCCACATCAAGCTTTGAAGACTTTGGGAATCAGCAGTTATAACTGACCACTTTCAAAAGGCTTTTAGGAAGATTAAAATTATAGCTATAATGTAAATAAAAGTTAATTACTGAGGGCCACCAGGATAGTCAAGAAAGTCATCCCAAGCATTCACCACAATAGATTATGTCAAAAGAACTTTAGAGCATCATATATGGTATTTTTTAAGAAATTGGCTGCTTGATGAAAGTTGATGTTTGGAAATTATTTTACTCAGTTCATATTTTAACTTGAAACATTGGTAAAGAAAATCTTGAGCAAGTATTTCCTGAATTTCAAATCATTCCAAGATTCTGTTTAAAATCTCTAGTTACTCATCTTCTTCATACAACTGTTTATAAAAATTATCCAGTTAGGAATATGGCAAAGGTTCACTGTGTATTGCTAAGCCAAACTAGAACATCATCTAAAAAGTCTGCCTAAAGTAACCTCAAGCCAAAGATATTTCTTCTTAACTTTTTTTGCTGTTATGATAGCCTAAAATCTATAATGTTAGATGTTACTTTGAAGAATATTGATAATTTCCAAGTATTATTTTTTTGTCTGGTAGAAATTCTAGTAATTTCTATTTGTAGGCAAGGTAATCTCAAAAATAGTTTATAAACAATTTTGCAACTATATTTTACAATTATACAAAGTAACTTTAATATTCTCTATTGACTATATAAGTCAGTCACTTAAATTCCCTATATATTTTTATTTACTTATTTACTTTTAGAAATTTGGTCTAGTTGAAGAGTCAGGGAAAGCTTCCGTAAAGAAGCAACATTTGTTTTTCTTAATCCTCACCTGAGGATATGTTTTAGAGAGAGGGAAAGGGAGGGAGAGAGAGAGAGAAACATTGATGTGAGAGAAACATTGATTGGTTGCCTTCTGTATGATGAGCCCCAACCAGGAATCAAACCCATGACCTTTCGGTGTACGGAATGACACTCCAACCAAATGAGCCACTTGTTCAGGACACTCAAGTTCTCTTTTAAACTGGCTTTGTGATTCTGCTTAGAGACTTAAATTTTTGGTATGTGCTCATTATGTTTTTGTATGTAATTTACATTCATAATTTTTTGAAATGCCTACCCTGACCCACTTGCCTATGAACTTGAGAGCAGGAACCTGTTTTAGCTCTATATCCCTGGCAATTATATTGAGCCGTCTTGGCACTTGATAGGCTCCCAAAAAACACTTATTTAAACAATGTGTCAATAATTGCAAATGTACACACAAGCAATATGGCAATAATGATATATCTGTATATCTATAAGTATATAGATATAGAGATCTAGGTATATCTGTATATATACACACATGTATGTGTATATATATAATTTAATTTTGAAATATTTTATGTTAATTTCTATCAGCATCTTGTGCATGAGGAATGAGAGAAAAAAAAACCAAAGCCATTGTATTTGGTCACCTCTGTAAAAGGTTTTGTCTTTGTTGTTTTATTTTGTTTTCTGAAAAAGCTTTAATGTCAAGGGGAAAATTTCTCATCACCTGACATAAGGTCTCTTTTTTTAACTTTATATGACAAAATTTAAAAGTCCCTACACCGTACCTTTAGAATTTTAACACAAAACAATTGAAAGTTCCAAAACGAAGTTTGTAGCCTGCTAAGATAAAGTGATTTTCATAAACTTACACTTTCTGTTGTTTCAACTGGATGCATTTAAACAGTACGTCGTGGGTGTAATGTGGCGTAGTCCTGACTCGTGGTGTCCTCAGAGCCTTTAGGGAAGGAGGAAGCAAGGACATGGAAAGAAATCTTTCAGTGTGGGAAATGGGTAGGCACTCACTATATGTGACTGAAGGTTAGTGACTAGGATACAGTAATTTAGACAGAAAATCATCAATGTCTTAAAAATAAAGTAAGGGTCTTATGTTTTTAATAAGTCTATAAAATCTCCAGAACTGCCACTCCAAACAAATGAGACTTCTTTATTGCTGTTGGCCATTCGTATACCTTCTGTTTCAGCTCTTGTGACTTTATTTTTGGCAGTACAATGACAGTATTAGAATATTGATAATTAACAATTGGTAGATACCTAAAATGTACCATGTACTATACTATGCATTAAAAAAAAAAAAAAAGATATTCAAAGCAACTGGGGGAATTAAAGAAATTCAGGTTCAGATAGTTGAACAATTTGCCCAATATCACACAACTAAAATGGCATTTATCCTGATACCTTTATTTGAATCTTAACACAAGAAGTTTTTTTTTTTATGTCTCCTACTTTGGACTATACCTTTCAAATTGTCCAATCTCTTAAAAATTTATTGTGACCCCCAACTTAGTCTCACTGTTGTGCTTTAATAGGCTACTGCTTTTTTCTGATAAGAAAGTATGTTTTAATTTTGAGCATATATTCAGCTTCTTATAACTTCTTAAAAATAAATTAGTACAATAAAACATTGCATTGAAATAGAGATGATCCTAACTCTGTTTTAGAAAAGAAGTTAGTAGAGAATGTGAATGTTTGCATTATCAGGGAACAGAGGATTAAACATTAAACTATGCATATTTAAAACAGATTTTGATAACTACACCAAATTGAATATTTAAATAATTATTGAGAATACAGAAAAAATATAATTTATATAAAGAAACATATCCATTTCTTATCTGCAATTTTTGATTAGGCTTATAAAACTGGAGGTCTGTGAGTCAAAAATGATATTTTATTTCTAGTACAAGAATTCCCCAAAGAGATAATTTTCTAATTAGCATTATTAAAAATTCCAGGCTTAATGTTATGGGCAGTTTGGGCAATATGTTCACTTATGTTTTTATTTTAAGGATTTCTTTCCTACCAGGTATTTTCTGTTCATTTGCCTAAGCTTAGTTATTTCAGTATAATTCTTTACTGGTGAATTGTACCAAACACAAAAGAATTAATACAAATACGTCTCAAACTTTTTCAAAAATGTTAAAAAGGTCAGAACTATCTTGACACCAAAGTCAGAAAGAAAAGAAGATTACAGGCAATTATTCCTGATAAACAAAGACTAAAAATATCTTGACAAAATATTAGCAAGCAAATTCAACAGTATATTAAAGGAATAATAAACCATGATAAAATCATCCCGGCAATGCAAGGGTGATTCCATATATATGCATATCAATACATATATCACATTAATAAGATAAACAGAAGTATTTCACAAATTTCAACATCCTTTCATGATAAAAACTTTCAAAAAATCATGTTTAGAAAAAATGTAATTCAATATCTTAAAAGCCATATATGTCAAGCCTACAGCTAACATCTTACTCATGGATGAAAAACTAAAAGCTTTTTCTCTAAAATCAGGAACATGGCAATAGTGCCCTCTTTTATCACTTCTATTTAATATAGTACTAGAAGTCATAGGTAAAGCAGGTGGGCAAGAAAAAGAAATAAAATGCATTTAAATATTAGAGGAAGGAGTAAAATTGTATCAATTTGCAAATGACATGGTCCTATAGACTGAAAACCCTAAGGACTGTACCAAAAAACTGTTAGAACTAATAAATTGAGCCAAGTTGCAGAGTATAAAATCAACATACAAAACTCAGTAGCATTTCTGTACACTAATAATGAATTAACTAAATAAAAAATGAAGAAAACATCCCCATTTATAACAGCATCAAAAATAATAAAATGCTCAGAAATAAATTTAGCAAGAGGTAAACTGTACACTGATAAAAATAAAACACTGGTGAAAGAAATTAAAGAAGACACAAATAAATGAATAGATATTCTGTGCTTGTGATTAAAAGAAGCAATATCATTAATATGTCCAATATACCCAAAGAAATCTACAGATTCAATACAATCACTATCAAAAGTACAATGGCATTTTTACAGAATTAAAAAAAAAATTGCATAGAACCACAAAAGACCTCACATAGCCAAAACAATCTTGAGAAAAGAGAACAAACTGGGGATGGCATGCTGTCTGATTTCAAACTATATTATAAAGCTATTGTACTCAAAATACTATGGTATTGGCGTATATATATGTATATAGAAGAAAATAGAGAACACAGATTAAACCCATGCATATATGATCAATTAATTTACAACAAAGGATCCAAGAATATACAATGGGGAAAGGAATCTCTCCAATAAATGATGCTGGAAAAATTGAATATCTAAACATAAAATGATGAGATTAGACTCATCTCACAGTATACATACAACTCAACTAAAAATAAATAAAATCTTTGAATGTAAGACCTGAAACCATAAAAATCATAGAAAAAAATTTAGGATTTTTGACATTGGTCTTATCTATGATCTTTTTGGATCTGACCCATAAGGCAAAGGCAACAAAAGCAGAAATAAATAAGCTGAGAGCTATTTCAAAGTAAAATGTTCTGCATAGCAAAACATAAAAATCAACAAAAACAAAAAATAATCTACAGAATAATTTTGTAGATTATATATCTAATAAGAAATTAATATTCAAAATATATTAGGAGCTTGATAGTAAAACACAAGTAACTCAGTTAAAGAATACATAGAGCACATCAATAGTTATTTTTCTAAAGAAAGCACATAAATGCTCAACAATTACATGAATGGTTGTCAACATCGCTAATCATCAGGTAAATGCTAATCAAAACCACAATGAAATACCACCTCACACCTGTTAGAACATCTATCAGAAAAAAGACAAAGATCAATGGTGGTGTTGATATAGAAAAAAGAATATGCTTGTACACTATTAGTAGGGATGTAAATTGATCCAAACATTATGGTAAACAGTATGGAAGATATTTTAAAAATTAAAAATAGAACTACCATATGATCCAGCCATTTCACTTCTGTTATATATCCAAAGGAAATGGAATCAGAATTTCAAAGAGCTATACGTGCTCCCACATTCATTGCAGCATTATTTATAATAATCAAAATGTGAAAACAACCTAAATGTCTGTATGTGAGTGAGCAGATAAAGAAAATATGCTGTATATATACAATGAAACAGTATTCAGTCATAAAAAAGAAGGAATTCGTTCTACTTGTGACAAAACATATAAACCTGGTGGGCATTATGCTAAGTGAAATAAGCCAGACAATGATAAATATTGCATTTGGAAAGTGAAAAAAATAAGAAATAAAAGAAGGTGAATTCATAGAAATGGAGAGTAGAGTGCTGGTTGCCAAAGGCAGAGCTAGGAGAAATGAGGAGATGTTGGTCAAAAGGTACAAACTTTCAGTTATAACATCAATAAGTCCTGAAGATCTAATATATAACAGGTGACTATAGTTAATAATACAATGTATATGCATATTAAAAAATCATGTGGTACACTTTAAGTACATGTGTACAATTTCATCAACTATACATCAATAAAGCCAAAAATTGTAAAATGTTGGTGAGGAAAATCAGAGTGGTTAATTTACTTTAAAACAAGACTTACTTTAGGGCTCTAATAATCAAAAGTTTACTATTGTGTAGATATGTATTTTATAAGTATTAGAGGTCATATATAGATCAGTTAGTACATGACAGATTTCACCATTAATGAGGACAGAACATATTAATTCAACAAATGGCGCTGGTATAATCAGAATTTTATGTAACCGAGAAGAAATTTTAGACATAATAAAGAATGCAAAAGAAACAGATTTAAAAGAAAGGAGTATGGTGGGTGGGGTGGGGGAGAGGAGGAGAGAGGAAGGTGCTCACCACCAATTCCCAATGGGTACAGTCAGCTGTCCCCTTTGCAGTCATGAGCTCAGCAGCCTCGAACTCCAGGGGATAAATCAAAAGAATCTCCCATATGAACTGGGTTGTTGCTGGACCAGCCTACAGGAGGAGGCTAAGCTCTCTGTCTCATCCCCAGACCTCAGAAGGAGGCGAAGCTCTCTACCCCATCTCCAGGCAATAGTCTCAAATGCTCTCACACTTTGAAAGGCTCTGTCCGAGGTGCTCTTCCTTCCCCCTGCAGAAATGTACCCAGTGGGAAAATCCAGGACTTGGTATGGATAATTTAAACAGTTTCACACTGGGGGTGGTGCAAACCTTTAGGAGTGGGGTGGGCACTTCTTCCCCTTCCAAGGGTAGTGGACTGAGGCTGATTTTTCCTCCCTGCGAAGTATCTAAGCATTTCTACCCTTGCCCATCTAACTCCTAACAATAGCCTCTCCAAGAGACACAGTCTGAAACTATTGGCTCAGTGCGGCCCCTGGCTCTGTGCCAAATGAAGCTGAGTGGGGCCCAACGTCTCCACCTTGCTCAGCACCCTTGTTTCCCCACTCAGCTGCTCTCAGCCGGGGGGATTCAAAGTCCCAGCTGCAAATCCTGCATGATGCGCCCAAAATTCCCAGTTCCATGTGGCTCCGCTGTGCCTCCAAACTCAGCATCAGGAGGGGCCCAACGGTGGGGGCAGGGCACCGCCTGTGTGCTAGAGAAGGGGGAGACCAGTCCTCTTTCCCAAGCCGCTTAGTTAAGTCACTGTCAGGTTTCCACCCAAAGTCTCCCCAGAAAATAAAAAGCCCCTCAAAGATGCTGCTAGTGGCTGCATGGCCTTTCCAGCAGCCTGCTTCTGTACTGTGAACCCTAAAAATATGGAACACTTCGTGAAATTGCACAGAGGCCATGCTAATCTTCTCTATATGATTCCCATTTTAGTATATGTGCTGTCAAAGTGAGCACTCGGCCAGTTATTTATTTATTTATTTATTTATTTATTTATTTATTTATCATTTATTTATTTATGGTCTCGTTAAATAACAACACCAGTCATTTACATTATCTGAAATACAACCTTACTATTCTTTTTTTTTTCCCTCCTTTTACCACAGTCCCAAGTCAATTAATCAGAAAGCCTTGATCACTTTATTTCAAACTGTACCTAAAATATAATTACGTCAGGGTTCCACTGTGAAACTTCTGTCTAAGCTTCCATCATTATTTAATTGGATTATTATAATGATCACTTGAGTTAGGCCCCCTCCCCACCTCTACAATAGTTCCCTTTAACAGAGCCGGTTAAATATTTATTAAAAACACATTAAAACTTGTCACTCCTCTGTTAATATTCTGCAATATTTTCTACCCTATTTTCAATAAAATTTTAATTCTGACAGTTGTCTACTTTTCTTACCATATTCTTCTTCGATTAATATAATGTAGACCTGTGGGAGACTGGTATGTATGGTACAGGATGCTGTGACCTCTGGGTGAGCCAGGGCCAAAGCATGGGCCCAGAAGCCTTGACCAGCTGGTGAACGTGCCTCACATACCATACTGCTGGTCCCATGCTCCTGAGGGTTTTAGAAGTAAATAGGAATGCAATGTACTCTTTGAAGATAATGAAGCCTGCTCTGCTCTGTGTAGATCCAAATCCTTATCAGTAGAATGTAGAAACAGAATGTTTAAGTAAAAAGAGACACCTGGACTTCTATGATATGCCTTGGCACCACAAAGTCTGGCTCACTGTCTCCCTATGTTTGATTTATATTTCTTTTTTGTCATTCTTCTTTGATATTGGGTAAAGGATTGCTTGCTTACCCCATGCATTTCTTCATGTAGCCAACTCAATAAAAACTCTGACTGAAAGAATAGTGATCAGTGATCTCCTCCGAGAGACACTCACCCTTCTCTCTCCCCAGATAATTCATCTCTGGGTCACTTCTTTCATCCACGCCATGGGATCTGCAGGATTGGAAACTCTCACATAAACCTAAAAGATCTAATCTATCCTAACACTGAGGATTACAAGCTAATCTGAAAATAAAATCTTGAAACATATTTCAAAATAGATTAAAAAATCCCCTAGTTTTTAGTCATACACTTTTCAGAGTTTTAAAATTCATAATAATTAATTGCATTTAATGTCCTTGTTTTTCTTTTTTTTTTTCTAGTCCCACTTCTGGCTCAGGAAAAAAAAAAAAAAGAAAGCCTAGGTAAATTCTTCAACTAAAACACCAACATACTTATTTCTTAATGTGGAAATACTATAGACATACAGAAAGGTAGAAAGATAAAAGAAAGAGAGGAAAGAAAGGAAGAAAGGAAGAAAGAAAGAAAGAAAGAAAGAAAGAAAGAAAGAAAGAAAGAAAGAAAGAAGGAAGGAAGGAAGGAAGGAAGGAAGGAAAGAAGGAAGGAAGGAAGGAAGGAAGGAAGAAAGAAAGGAAGGAAGGAAGGAAGAAAGAAACTTAGGTTGACTGTATTACTATAATATAAACTATATTTGTAATAAAGTGGCAATGGTCTAACATTTTTCCCATGGAGCATGGAGACAGGAGAAAGGGGGGCAAGGAGAGAGAAGGGCATGGAGAGGAAAAAGCACAGTAGTACTGATAGTATCAGAGTGTGTATTGATAAGTAGCAGTGATGGGGATTATGGTAAATAGAAAAAGAAAAGTCCATTCTTCTCTATCTCATTTTCTGCCATAGACTTGGGTAACCAAAAGAAATAGGAAATTGAACCTGTGAGTTCCTAGATCATCTTCAACTCTCTCTCCTTTGTACCTTAGAGAAAAATAAATTAACAGCTAACCCAAATATCCTCTTAATTTGGTTCATCTAATATGCCTAGAAGTAAGGATGCCAGAATGTATAGTAGTCTAGTGGCTCCTTCTGTGTAATAAAGCTGTCAGGGCTGACTTCCCAGTATTCATGGCTCTTTCTTTCCTCTTCTTGAGTGGGGTGAGATTATGCAGGTGAGTCACAACACTGTGTCAGCTTAGGAACCCTTGTCTTATGTGCTTGGCATATTCTGGATTTGTTTTTATATTTCTGAATAAAGCACCACTATGACCAAGAGGATACACACCTTAACAAAGCTGTTTAGCAGCTCCACTAAATGATTCTACCAGGCACACATTTCTGAATGGATACAAGAAATATTCTCCCACTCCAGTCTTCTATTTGTGCTTATTCAGATCTCTTTCTCTCTGTGTTTCTCTCTCCCTGTTTCACTTTCTTTCTCTGTTCTCTTTCTATCTCTCATCTCTTTGTCTCCTCTTTAATTCTATGTTTCTCATTCAATTTTTCTCCTCTAAAAACTTGAATTTTTTGTTCATATTATAGATAAGCTTTAAGATAACTTCTTAGAATTCCTTTCCTTAAAGTGAGAAATGAACTTTTGTAACCTTGCTAGTTCAGAGAGAGCACAGACAAATATCACACATAATTAGAAAAAAATATCAATTAACATATAAATTATTAGGAAAAATATTAATAATCATTAGTAAGTTTTAGATCACAAAATGCCTTTTTTAAAATTTTTTAAAGATTATTTATTTATTTATTTTTAGGAAGAGGGGAAGGGAGGAAGAGAAGGAGAAAAACGTCAATGTGTGAGAGAAACGTCGATCGGTTGCCTCATCCACATCCCCAACCTGGGACCTGGCCTGCAACCCAGGCATGTGCCCCAACTGGAATCAAACTGGTGACCTTTTGATTTGCAGGATGATGTCCAGCCCACTGAATCACACCAGTCAGAGCATCACAAAAAGCCTTTTAAACTATGGTTCAGAATTTAAGGTTTATTCTTAGTGGGAGGGAAAATATTTATAGAATTTTGAGCAGAAGAGATTCCTGATTTGATTTATATTTTAAAATATCAAGCTTTGCCTTTAAATGTATGAAGAATTGTCTATAATGTGTAGAGGGTAAGACCAGAAGCAGAGCGATAAGCTAGAATGCTAATGCAGAAATCCACCATAGGCAAGATCGTAGCTAGAACTAAGGTACTGTTTTCTTTTCTTTTCTTTTTTATCAATCTGTCTTGTCTTTCTTTAGTTTCAAATAGTTTAATGTCTTACAAATAAATCTTTTTTTTTTCTTGCTGGTTTATCTAGATTAGAGCCCAATGAAATACTTACACTACAACAATTTTCTCAGAACCTCTTAGAGATGACAAAGAGTTATACAAATTAAATATTTCCCTAAAGACAAGAATTTCAGTTTAAAGGAGGTTCTCAGTTTTCTCCAAAGAAAAATCAGACATTGGAGTCATACTACTTAGTCTAACTTTGTATCTATCTTTATTTTACATTAGAGTTAACCACTCTATATCCTCCTGCTAGCAGTAGCCTATAGAAAATGAAGTGAGATCTTTGAGACTTTTCTATAGTAGTTTAGCCCAAATGAGTTACTCAGTGGCATTGTCAACTTCTTTTATTCCAACTGAGAAGTAAAGGCATTATTGTATTTGCCTGTTCTCCAGCATAGTTTTTAAGCCCTTCTGGAAATAACCTATCAAACACATATCTGTACAAAAGTCTAGTTCTATTCCAAGCCTTTCAGTACAAATAGCTAAATTTACAATCTAGAGAAATTATGAAATAATAAGATGTTTGCACAGTAAAAATACATTATTTCAATAATCTGTTGTGTCATGTATTAGCATTTCAGAAATTTTTAATTCTTTTTTTGATCAAGGCTTTTTAAAATGTCAAGCCATGTACCAATATTGACCTAATCCCCATTTAAAACTGATAAATTAGAATTTTATACTTTAAAGTCATTAGATTAAACATATGAAACTGCCATGTTTTCTAGGTCAAAACTTTTGATATTGGCAATTTCATTTGATTGTAATATATTTACATAGAAAGATTATGAACTAAATCAAATGCACATATAGGAAACACTTTTAACAATCCCAATTTAAGATTTGTGTGCAAACTGATAAAAATATACAATAAAAGATGCTTCAAGGTTGACATTGCATCTTTCAAATGTATATAGATCATATCCATCATTATAACTGGTGGATGTTTCCTCACGTCTAAAGACCATGTTTCCTAATCTGAATGTCTCTTAAATTCTAGAATCAGCAGGGTCCAGTCTCATTTTATTTTGTTGTGTTTTCCTCAGATAAATTCAACCACTGCTCTAATACATATGTATCACTAGCCTTGTCCATCTTCCCAAGCCAAACCCTGTATTTAATTCTGTAGTATATACTTTCAGATTTCCTACAGATATTTTAACTATAAAATATGTAGAACAGCCTTTTTCTCTCGTACCACAATTTCTGCCATTTTTTAAAGCCTTGGATGATGACAGCACCAAGAACTTAGTCTGAATACAAGAAATCTTGAAGACAGCCTTAGGTTCTCCTTTACTGATCTTCACTTTCAGTAAGTCAGAACAGTATACTGATTATACCTCAGAACTATGTCTCAGTTACTGACTGTCTCCTTTACATTCAGTAATTTTGCCTTACTTCAGGGTCTCATGCCTTTATAGTTTGTTGCAAAAGAGTCCTAATGGTTTTCCCTGAGAGTAGGTTTTCCCTGGTCTGGTAAATTGGTTAAATGAGTATCTTCTTAAATGACAAAAAGAAAGTTGATGTTACCAACTCCAAGATCAAAATCTTCTACTGGCATTCTACTTTTTAATTTTTTTTAAAAGAGATATAATTGACATGTAACATTATATTAGTTTCTAGTGTACAACATTAACAACCATTACCACACATAGTTACAATTTTTTTTTTTTTTTTTAAGGAATGAGATCTACTCTCTTAGCAACTTTCAAATATACTGGTGTATAAAAACCCTGGCAGTTTTTGTTTGTGTTTTGTAACCCAAGTGCCTGACTTCAGCTTTGATTGCTAAGTCATCCACTTTCAAAGAGGCATTTACTTCAAAGATGGCTTTCTAGAATAAAGGCATTGCCAGTCACATGACTAGATAAAGAGAGATTCCTTTTGTTTTAGAGGTTTTAGTTTATTTCGATAACTGACCTTTGTGCAACTTGTTTTTTTTTTTCTCTTCTCACATTTTAAATTCCTACTCTTATATTTTAAATCCACCAATAAAGAGGGAGCCTCCAAAACCCTAGGTCCCTGTTCTCAACTCCAACAAAAGCTGAACTTCAGGGGCTTGTGCATTTTCTTTCTTTCTCTACTTTCCTTCCTACCTCCCACCTCGCTCTGTGGCCTCAGGTGTGCTATTTATTTCCAGGTCCTGGAAGTAGTAAACCTTTATTTTTTTCAGAGTTTCCTGATGGTTATTGCTGAAGGTCACCTTGAAATTACAATAAGAAGCACAAGGGTTGGTCCAAACACAGCACTGATAATCTGGGAGCCCGCACAGAAAACAACAGTTTCTTTTGCTTGTTTTTTTTTTTTTTTTGTTTTGTTTTTACTTGTAGCAGACAAAATCTTCCTTTCTTTCACACCTTAGATAAATTTTAAATTATAGTTCATATTCTCTGAGTTCCATATTAGAGAGTAAAATTCTAAGAGCACAAAAAAGCTGTGTGAGATGGAATCCCTTATCATGAAGCTCTAAGTGAGAAATTTCACTCAACCACTCCACTACACAAGCTGGATGCCAGCATGGATCCCTGAGAAAGAGAGTCATTTTGAGACATGTCCTGAGGGCCATTAAAAGAAGGCCCTTAATGAATGATCACTAGTAAAATTCTAAAGGAGAGTTAATTTGTTTGGGAAGCAACTTTTTAACAGTGGGTTTTTTTCCCTCCTTAACCAGAGTACATATCTCCTTGGAATTAAAGACCTCAGCCACACTTACAGTTTCCAGCTCCATATTAGTCAAACTCTTTCCTGTGAAATCCCATAAACAGTAGGCAGTCGTATCCTCTGATCAGACAGGGTATATTCTGGTGGGATTCTGGGTCTTCAGCTCAGGCTGGGGAAAGGTCAGTCAAGGTTCAAGAGAATGAACAGAGCTAGAATGTCACAAAGAGCCTTAGGTACATGCAGGTAAGTTATCCTGTAGAGCAGAAGACATCTGACCTGGGAGTGAGGAATGTGAATGGTACCTCTTATCTTTCCAGTGGCTATTCCTGATGTCGAAACATAGCAGTCAATCTTAAGAAAATAGGCCTACTTGGGAGATGCTCTTTCTTCTGGTATGCTTACCAGGAAACTCAAGAAAATGTCCTGGTGGGTCCTACCGGCTCTGTTAAAGATAAGGCCTTCTCTAATCCTGTCTAAAACTCTGTCCTCATTGCTTGCTAATTCACTGTATCTTGTTTTGCTGAAACATTGCAATTCTCCTAATTACTGACATTTGTTGAGTTTATTAGTATTATTATCAGTTATTTATATTATCTTCTATTTTCTTGTAAGTTATTCTCTTTATATTTTCTGTTTCTTCTGCCTAGTGACTACTTCTGTTTCTCACAATTCATTGGTAATCTCTTACCATTTCTTTAGCACCAAGTTTAAACTTCACCTCAAGAAATCTTTTCTAATTCCTAATTTCTAGTTTGTGTGTTACTAAACTATAATGTACTATAAGCTATTTATTAATCTTGTGCCACCAACTTTGGCAAAACTCTAACACAGGCATATTAGCTTCTCAAAAAATGTTTAACAAATATAAATAAATGTCTCAAATCTCAGTCTCTTAGAAGTTCTTCTTATGACAGGCTACTTAACTCCTCTGTGAATATAAACCAATTCCCAGCTTAAGAAATAATTTATTTTTAATGAGGATTAGTATTAGGTAAGGTGAGGTCTTTTAGGACATTATAATCTGTTTTGCAGATAGTAATTATGTAAATGTTTAATCAAATTATTATTGTTTGTGGTTACATATTTATCAGTACAACGTTAGAGAATATTTATTTTAATGTACAGACATTATTAAAAACATTATTGAAATCCCTATCTCTATTTAAAGAGTAAAATTTGATGTTGAAAAAAATACAACTAAAGAGGTTTTTTTGGATATTGGACAGCCATAAATGTATCTAAATATGTAATTTTATTCAAATGAGTTTCTGCCCTGGCTAGTGTGGCTCAGTGGATTGAACACTGGCCTGTGAACCAAGGGGTCACCTGTTCAACTCCCAGTCATGGCTCATGCCTAGGTTGTGGGCCAGTTCTCCAGTTGGGGGCACACAAAAGGCAACCACACCTTGATGTTTCTCTCTCTCTCTCTCTTTCTCCCTCCCCTCCCCTTTCTATAAAAATAAATAAATAAAATCTTTAAAATGAGTTTACTTTTTATTCATATTATTCTGCTGAAAATAGAGAGATTAAATAAGTAAGAAATTTTAGTTTCGTGGAAGACAAAAGCTTAATGTTCAAAAAAAAAAAAAAGAAAAAAAAAGAATAAGCCTTCATGTTGTTCTCTTTGAATTCACTTTATTTGACTTTTTCAGTGTAAGAAAGACTCACATTGATCATAATGAACCTATTCTATACAGTCATGTAAAGATTCCTATGGATTTGATTGTGGGATGGGTGTCCAACTTATTTTTTAAAAATTCTCTTAAAATCTTCTGACAACTAAACAAGGAAAAGCATAAATATTATTCTCAAAACATTGCTTTCTCATTTTTTTAGTCAGAGTACTTTAAGTATGAATATATAGTTAAATATATCTAAATAAAAAAATGTAAAAATCAAAGTCTATAATCAAATAAGAATGTATAACTTTATGAAAGTGGGGAATATTATTGAAACACTAGTCTTCATTACAAAATATAATAAAAATAAAATTCAATATTTTAAGATGCTCTATTAGTACTTCAGAGCATATCATTGAATGTGTATCTCATTTCTAAACTAGATATATTCCCTCAAAGATGGCTAATTTATTGGCATTTATTTGATATTTTATACTTTGTCATTCTTGATCATGCTGACTCCAAATTTATACACATATTTTCTCCTGGCATTCTCAATTTTTCTAGATCAGGGTTTCTTTACGATCAGTGATATTTTATATCCAATTTACATAATAACTCAAATAATATCAGGGTATGAGACACAATGGGGATTTTTTAAAATACAAACTTAAGCCAACAATAAAGTTTTCCTGATTGCTTTTCAGTTAAGCCCTTTCCAATTACCAAGATCTATAATATAGACTAATAAGGACCATAACCTTGGGCACAGACATCTTAAACCTCAGTGAAGTAAATTTATGCTATGACTTCACCATATAGGTTATTATCATGGATATTGTCCTCAGTGGTTCTGGCCTGAGAATGACAGCACTAAAATAGTGAAGACAAAGTTAATGGTATAGGAAGTAAGCAAAAAAATCTACTAAAAAACCATAATCCTGGTTCTAGGGGAAAATTAACAAGATTAATGAACTGACAACTAATTTAATTCATTTAATGAGGTAGAAATCACAGGTATGTAAGAACTGGCAAAGAAAAAAATAACTATTAGAAGAGAAGACAAAATTCCCATAGTCTCTATGTTATAGAATTATATGTGAACACATGTTGAAACAGGTGAAAAAGAAAAAATGTATTTAAAAAACACAATTTACCAGTTTGACCACAATAGAAATAATAAACTAAAATACATTAATTTTATTAGAACAAATAGAGAAGACTATCAAGAAATGGCCCAC
Source organism: Furipterus horrens (assembly GCF_987537825.1). Classification (NCBI taxonomy): domain Eukaryota; kingdom Metazoa; phylum Chordata; class Mammalia; order Chiroptera; family Furipteridae; genus Furipterus; species Furipterus horrens. Next base: position 176,638,564 of record NW_028327172.1, read on the forward strand.
AAACCCACCAACTCCAGATACTTTCACAGGAAAACTGAACTAAACTTTTATTTTTAATCTAATTTAATTTTAATTTTTAATTTTATTTATTTATTATTTTTTTTTTTTTGACTGTTGCAATAAAACTTTATTTGAAAAAAAATGTGGTGGGCTGGAAATAGTCTGTGGATTGCTTTTTGAAGGCAACTAATTTAGATTTTTACATCTACATTTTGCTATTGCTTTCTTTTTTTTTTTTTTTTTTTTTTTTTTTTTTTTTCTCTTTTTGCCTTTTTTTTTTTTTTTTTTTTTTTTTATTTTGGTTTTTCAATTACAGTTGTCCCCTTTTCCCCCAATTTCTCTCCCCCACCCAGCCCACCCCCTCTCCCGCAATCATATTAATTTTATTTATTTTTATTGTTGACACCATTGCCCCTTCCCTTTTCCCCCTTCGTCCAAAGAATATATAATGAGGAAAAACTTCTAAATTTATTTTAAAAGAAAGTATATCATATGAACATCCACAGATATTTGTTTCACAGTGAAAATATAAATTATTGAACAAATTATCTTTCATCTTCCTTTTGGACTTTTTTTTTTTCCTACCTTTTATTGTTACTGCTGAAGGCAATCCTTTGCCTGGGCACTAGAGCTTATTCCTCTATAAAACCTCAGAATATCTAAGGTTTTGCTTAAAGTTCTTCATGAAAAGTACTTTCATTTGTATAAATCAGGAACAAGAACAGTGTAGAATTTATTTTTTTCATTTCAATTTTTAATTTTTCTAAAATTCACATAATCTTCACAGTTATTAAATAGAGGAAATAATAGGTGATATGTGTTGTTCTTGTGGTTGTTGCTATCATTCTTTATTCAGTGAAATAGCTTCCATGACACTTAAAAGGGAAAAGTTCTATAATCCATTCCTCCATTGTATCGCACTAGAAAGATTTCATCTAAAATTTCTTCCATAAATACCTGATACTAAAGAAATCAATTTTAATATATAAAAGTGTATACATTCCAAAAATAGATTTATTTTAGTTAGGATCTAGTTTTCCTTAAGTAGACTGTATTATTTGAAATGGGAAAAATGCATTCAACAATATATTTAAAGAATGATAGTAATTATATAATTTTGGCATTCTCTCCTTTTAAGGAAAATATTTATATCTTTAAATGTATTTGTTTAAAGGATTTTTAGTAACTATATCTATTGGAGTTGATTATTGTTTAGATCATTCTTCAACTGAATTTTCTAAATATAAGGGAAGTGAGACTTTCTTTAGAACTCAAAATGTCTAGGTTTTATAGCATTATCTCACCAGTGCATCTAAATTCTAATTAATCTAAATATTTTTTTCTCAATTTTAGTGCCTGCTCTATTGCTATATTTGTTTAATCTAGAATGCATATTTTAATTTTAAAAAGCCTAAAATTGTTATAAATGGCATTTCACAGAAAAATAATTTAAAATGTCTAGTGCCCTTCATGGATACTAATAGTAGAAGAAATATAAAACAAAACAATGACAAAGCATTTTTCATTTTTGAGAACTGCAAAAATATTTTCAAGTTTGACAATTTAATACTTTTAATACTGTGGGGGAGGTGAGACCTTCATACAAATATTTAGAGTTTTAAATGATACTATCTATCAAATTTACAAATATGCATGACTCTTGTCAAACCAATTCTAGTATCAGAATTTGCCCATGCTTTTATGCACAAAACTGTGGTAGACCCTATATTTGAACATATTCATTTCAATATTATTTAGAGTTAAAGAAAAATGGAGGCAACTTATGTTTCCATCAGTCTGAAAATGTTTAAGTAACTAGAAACATACAAAAAATGTTAAAAAACATTAAAAAATCCAAAAGTTCATCAACAGGGGAACTGTTTCAGCAATTACGGTATAGCCGTAAAATCAACTCTATTTCTTGGAAAACAAAATCCTTCTGTACAAAGTTCAAAGATAAAACATAACATGATAAAATAAAGGTGCTGAAATTAATGAATAGTGTAACATAAATCTATTTATATGCTGATGCATGCATAGGGAAAGACATACAAAACTGGCAATAGGTATCATATAACACTAGTGCAGTTGGGGGTAGTTAGATATATCATAATTTATTATTGATATTATTACTTTATTATCATTAAGTATATTTTGTCTCTTCATACAAAATATAAATTACATTGTTTAAAAATAAGTTTTAAAGTAAAGATGAAATAAACCACAAGATTTAATGTGGATTTGACTTCTATGATTGCTGTGACAAAGATAATATTAAGTTACTATTTTATACCAATTAAATCAGTAAGTTTTCAAAGGGGAAAAATAAAAGACAGAAAGGAAGAAGGTAAGAGAGATATTGAAAGTGAAAAATACAAGAATGGGAGGGCAGGTTGAAGGAGGAATAAAGAAAACAAGAAAGAAAGAAAGAAAGAAAGAAAGAAAGAAAGAAAGAAAGAAAGAAAGAAAGAAAGAAAGAAAGAAAGAAAGAAAGGAAGGAAGGAAGGAAGGAAGGAAGGAAGGAAGGAAGGAAGGAAGGAAGGAAGGAAGGAAGGAAGAAAGAAAGAAAGAAAGAAAGAAAGAAAGAAAGAAAGAAAGAAAGAAAGAAAGAAAGGAAGGAGGGAGGGAAGGAAAGGGAAAACCTATATTCTTGATTTTGATTATTCACTTTAAAAATTCTTACTGTTGACCAGATAAAATTGCTTTATAACTCCTTTTGAATACTACTACTCTAATTACTACTAATAATGATAAATAATAACAACTCAACTGAATTTCTAAAAAGTAAGAGAGGGATTCAAGTCCATTTTTCATAGCACATTGTGCTGTATTTTATTTAAATCAATGTACACAATGCAAGTTATTCATTCTGGAAGAAAATCTGAATTATAATATGTATTTAATAATCATAATTATGTATAACTCAAGTCAACTTTAACATTTAAAAAAATGACATAGGGAGGAATTTACAGGTTAAAAAATAAGTTTTCCCTGCATAAGATTGTATTTTTACATAAATAATAGTATATAAGTGTGTCTTTATACTTCTTCTGTGCAAACATTACACATTCTTTGATTTGGCTAAAAGATATTGTCTGAAAAGTAATCTTCCTCTGTTAAAAAATGATCAAGTGTATTAATTAATAGTAAATGCCTTTTCTTTTTGCCCAAGTGGCAATTCTGGTTTCTGAGATAAAACTACAGTGTTTTTATACCTAATGTAAGCTCTAACTTGAATTCAGAATATTAAACATAATATATTCTAAACATAAAATGTGCATTGTTTGCCCTGTTTTATTTTAATTTTTAAATGTTTTCAAAAGACTGAAAAGAATGCTGTTTTAAAATAATTTCTACTGACAATGTTTGAAATTTAAATCCCAAAACAAAGCTTGTCTTTCATAAAGATTGCAATCAAATACCAATTTACATCTTAAGAATTCTAATATTGAGATAAGTCAATAAAAATCCATATCTATCTTTAGCTTTAATATTATTTTTTTAATAAAGAAATACAACACATAATTAGCAATAGATCTTTTTCTTTACAAATACATACATATGTTCATTCTGCCTATCTGAGAAATAAAATATTTTCATGTATTCAAATAATTTACTTAGTTTTAGTTATTAGCATAATAATTTCTTCTCTTTGTATATATTCGAACATTTATTTGATTTCAAGTCAAAAGATCAACTAAAATGTCTGCTGTTTTTATCAGCTTGGCTAACCACTCACCAAAAGATTTGCAATAGTCATGCAGGGTGTGGGCCTGGGAAATACTAGAGAAAAAAGAAAAGGAATGTGAGTAGAAAGATATAAACATAAACTCTCTAAGCAATTTACAATTTAAACTATTAGTGATCCAATGAAATTAAAAATTAACTAATATAAGATGTGTAGAAAAAAATTTCTAGAATACCTTTACTACAGGAATGTTTAAGGTGGATCCATGTTGCCACCAGAATGAAAGTATATACACATACATATATGTGTGTGTGTGTGTGTGTGTGTGTGTGTGTGTATATATATATATATATATATATATATATAGTGAGGCAAAAGTAGGTTTACAGTTGTTTGTAAGAAAAATATAATAAGTAATAAATAATAATATAAGAATAAACTTTCCTATACTCCCAACTGTAAACCTACTTTTGCCCCACTATTATACATTTAAACACGACTTTGGGATCAGAATTACTTGGTGCACTGAAGTTGCTCTCGAAAAGGGTCATATCTAAGCTACAAAGTGTTTGTTCATCAACAAAGTATTAGATTCAGTCTAAGGCTTCTAACCTCTCTCTAGTATTGATTTTACCAATCTTCAAAAATCACTGTAGTTTCCTATAATTTACATTTTGCTAGGTAGCATCAGAAGAATTGATAATATTTACTAAAGCTTGTGTATTTTTTTCAATAAAAGCAAACAAAAATTAATGTAACTATGCTCTTCTAATCCTGCTTGGTTAATTTCCTACATTAACAATCTGCCTATTTTTATAAATTCCATACAAAATGTTCAATGAATATCTATAAGTGAGAGTGATGTTGCACTCAGAAGTAGACAATTGCTATTTGCCATGCGTTAGCTCTCTCATCCCTATGTATACTACGTTTTAGGATATCTTTCTACCTTAATGGCACATATTTATATGAGAAAGGTTAACTCTTTCACACCAAATTTTATCACTTGAAATTGAAAACTAATACCACTTTCTTTTATTAATTTTATCTTTTTTTTTCAATTTATTTAATGTATTTCTTATGACCCATTCTAATCACAACAAAATGAGGGTGGCAGCTCAAACGGAAAAGGCTGTAATGGGCAATCGGATAGCTACTTTTCATTAAAAAAAAAAAGTTCAGATATTGGTTCTCAGGGTCTAAAAGGAAAGGTCACACACAAAAAACATCAGCTCCTTTATTCATGAAACTGGGGATAATAGTATACTTACTTGAGTAGCTTTTGGTATGTTATAAAACTGGACTATCATGAAAAAGTAGGCAGTTATTTATCTGGGTTACCCTGTGTGGCACTTCTTCAGGTTTTTGTTGACATCAGGTGAATTGTACAGATCTCATGGTGGGACAGCATCCACCAAGGTTTATTTTTCTCTGAAGCTTAAAAATCTCAGAGTGATGAGTGAAAGCATGAGTGACCAATAAAATTTAGATTGGGAACTGCCACTCTGTCATTTTCACCCATTGTTTTGGACAAAGCTGGCCACACTGTGAAAGCCAATACTAATGTGAACTGAAGACAGAGTTGAGGGGGAAGCAGGGTGAATATATGCTAAGCAATAATTTACTAGAACAGTCATTAGAATAGAGACCAAAGCAATCCAATGAGTTGCTTTGCAAATTCCCTATACTGAAACAGAACTATTAATTTATATAACATAAGAAGTGAGTGGCCTTCAATATCCATGTAAAAGGTGGCTTTTTTTTCTTTTATTTTTACCCTATACTACTTTATGATAATATAGTAGGGGACCCAGATTGATCCCCAAACTACTTCTATCAGGTGAGTTTAAGCATGTAGGACTAATGTACAGGGTAAAGGATCAAGAAATTTATTTCCAGTAGGTGTTGAGGAGCAAAGTAGGAAGGCATTAATTCCAAATGAAATGAAATTGGCCAGGAATTTTTAGCCTCAGATAAGATTCAGATATCATCAGGAATAAGTATTCCATGTTGGTAGAGACAAATTTGTGCTCAACATAGGTCTGCATAGACTTATGACTGGGTTTTGCAGAAAGGAGAGGGTAGTAGGTGGAAGTATAAAATTTTGATATGAACTTTGACATGGGATTGGGAGATAAGTCACTATGTACGTGTTATAGGATTCTACTTGATGTAGAATCCTATAGAGCTATGGCCCCTGAGGTTAATAAGAGCCATGGCCATGAAGGAGCCCTGCTCAAATCTCCTTCAAAACATCCTGATGCTAAGAAAACAGTTCATTTATATCCACCATCTACCATCCCTTTGAATCATCTAGAATGGTCACAGTGAGGCTACACTTTTGGGGCTACTTTCAGCTAATGACTGACCATGGTGGGAAGAGTTAGAGTTGGCTCACTCAGGCCAAACTCAGGACTCTCATGGACTTCACATTGGCTTGTCCCAGGTTTTCTCAAACTGTGCTATAGTCGGATAGTCTGCCTATCGAATCTTTCCTCCTCTCCCTCCTTTCATAGGAGTTAGTATGCTTTGTGGGCAGAAGGTTCTCATTGCCAACTCTAGCACCCTTCTACTTTACCCTTCACAGCATTTCCCCCAATAAAACATTTGCATATCTAATCTATATAGATATATAATTCTAAGGGAATCTAAACTGATATAGAAATCAAAAATGGAACTAGTGTTAGTAATAAAAAGAGACTTCATTTACTGTAAGAAGTAGCGTACTTCAGAAGACACATGGCATTGTATAGAAGGAAGAATGTCCGTCAATACCCTGTGGAAATAAACTTCTTGATGTTCTACCCTACAAGTTAGCCACATGGGTTTAATTCCCCGGTGGACATAGCTTGGAGATAAGCCTGGGTCAAACAGAAACAAGTGGTAAAATTCAGTGCAGGGAGCAGTCACTGCTCAGTGAGCGTGGCTCTATGGATAGAAGTGGCAGTGATGCCTGGAGGAAATACTTATATTTAGACTAGGTGGCAGCAGATACTAATGAATGTTGAGTGAAAGTGACTTTTCAGTGGGCACCAAAGAAATCTATCAAGGCATCTTTATAAACTTTAGCAGAAGCTAGAAGCCTTGGATCAGTGCTAGGGGCAGAATAATTTACATTGGGATGAGAAAGAGAGAAAGAATTACAGACTCAGAAAAAGCATAATTTATGAACACAGAAAAAGAACATTTTACTAAAGGGTCCCTTGCAGAAAATGTGAATACTGTATCATGAATCAATGACCTGTAATATCATGTTGTAACAAGAACCACATAAATGTGTTTTAATGTGACTCTCTTTAGACCCCTTGGCAGTTTACCTTGAGAAACCCAGTTTGTATATTATTTTTCAAAACTCATGTCAACTTCATCTGATTCCTCACACATCAAGAGAAGGAAGTGGATTTAGTGTATAAATCAGATCCCCATAGTAAAGTGGTTTCACAGTGAAGCATATTTGAATTGCCACCTCTGACTTGAAGGTTTCAGATCTGTCCTGCCATGTAATGGTCTAACACACTTTCTTCTACAGATATGGTCACCATAGAAAATTTGTTTTGGATTTTTTTAATGTTGCTGTTGTTGACAATGTTGATATTGCTGAGTGATTGATAGTGACATAATCACTACTATAATTTAGGGGGGAAAAAGCTGCATATAGGCTAAGTAATAGGAACAGAATGCTTACAAATTCCAGGGCTCTTTGAATGGCCTGAGTAAAGTGAAGGCCAGTCTGTGAATCAGGAATCAGTGTGGGTTTAGCAGGTGAGACAGATCCAATGTCTGGGAGCAGATGGAGCCCAGTTAAAATAAAAAGGGATCTGCATGTTGTAAATAAATTATTGTTTATTTGTTCTTAATTCTGTGATTTAAAAAATAATGAATTGAATTTTTTTAAAAATAATAAATGGAAACATGGCAGTCTATTTCATGAGAGAGTAAACTGGGTATTATTCTAACAAAACTCAAGGAAAAGGATATTTGGAGAGTAAAAATTGGATGTGGAGTAGGTAGCTTTTGAAAGAACAGACATTACATCCAAACGTGTTCTGTTACTTGATTTGATGTTTCAGATTCCTATTTATGTATGGTGATTCTGACCTCATAGCAATGTATATAAAGTCTCTGAGTTACCTCTTACAAACCTGGGTAGGGAGAGTAGCTACTAGAATATTGCAATATTCAACTGATGCTAATGGTCTGAGCTAAGGAGATAGTGAGGAGAATGGAGGGGAAAGGAATGATGAGAAAGGCATTGCAAAGATAAAATAAATCTTCTGTTTGAATCATGACTACTATCTTTTCCTTTCTAAATTAAGATGACAAAATTTTTAACAAAATATTCTATAGTATGCAATAGTTTTAATAAACATTCTATAATATGTAAAATCTATTTAAATATGGATAGACACACTTGTATTTGTAATAACATGAGGCCTGTCCAGAAAGTATCCAGTTATACATCTATTGAAGAACTGCACAAGATACAAGAAACATTGTACATGGAACAATGACGCCTCAGTCGCCCCTCAACGTAGGAACCTTGGGACCTCCCACAGTTCTCCCAATCACCATCAGCTGTCCCGTTGTATTTTCCTGAATTTCATCAATGGTCTGGAATCACTTCACTTTTGAAGGTGATTTTAGTTTTGGGAAAAGCCAGAAGTCAAAGGGCACCAAATCTGTGCTGAAGGGGGGCTGAGTCACCTGGGTGATTTGATGCTTCACCTAAAAACTGCATGAGATGTGATGTACGAGCAGACACATTGTCGTGATGAAGCTGCCAATTACCATTGTCCATAGCTGCAGCCTTCTGAACCATCCAAATAGTTTCCATGGAGGAATGTTAAAGCTTAATGCAAAATTTGTTGCAGATTCATTGCTCTACTCAGTCATTTTGAATGCAACAGCCACATAGTACACATGCTCACTCAATGGTGTCTGCTCCCCTCACTGAGTAGTACAGTGAAGTCGTCGTTGTTCACACAGTCCACTCTCCTTGGCTGCCAGGTTACGTTAAAATGTGCTAACCATTCTTGTTATATTAACAGTGATTGGACATTTTTTGGACAGACTTCATGATATATAGAGAGACTCAAACTTCCTTAATATCTGAAATTCTACATGGAAGGAATTTAAGGCCTATAACTACTAGATTGTTGAAGCCTTATGCTAAAACACTCAGTCCAAATGTCAATTTTTCACACTCATATTTTTTACTCTTTTTTTTTTCAGACCGCTAGATTTTCCCGCATGTGACAATTACTAACACTTTCACTTCAAATTCCTCAAAAGTTTCAAAAAGAAACAATCTTCATATATGGCATTCTGTTGAAATTTTCTGTACACCCTCTGTGCATAAGTGGAGTTTTAGTATAAGACAGCCAGAAATCAATCAATTGACATGCAATGCTTTAAAAATACATGTACTGGAAATTTGAGTTACTTATTGTTACCCAACTATTCTCAGAATTTCAATTCATAAATTTAATTTATATACTCACATTATATTTATATTTATATTTATTCTATATCTGCATAAATTCCTGGGCTCTCTTTGCCAAGTTTCCACCAGTGGCTGAGTACTAGTATACTTTTCAAGTCATTACACTACTCTAAACTGTAGTAACTGTCACCATTACGTCCCTTTTAATCTCTCAACTTTACATATATTTTGAAAGTAGGATACAAGAAATCCTAAATTGACTATGACAATAATAAAAGAAAAAATTTCCAAAATACATTAAAAGCTGTTTGTTAAAAATCAACTGGTTAATAATACCTTTTTAACCACCTTTGGGTATTACAATAATGTATATATGTTTACAGGATGGAGCATAAGTAGGTATACAGTTGTTTGTATGGAAAATAATACAATATTTAATAATATAAAAATAAACTGTTTCACGCACTCACAACTGTAAACCTACTTTTTACCACACCCTTTATTTTTTTCTTTCATCCTGGAAGAGAGAGCAACCCTAGAAGCTAAACTCAGCTCTGAAAATCCTCGCTAGACTAATATATTGCAGGCTTTTTCCAACATTCCTTCATCACTTTCATAACAGAAACTTTGATTGCCCTATGAAAAAGAAAGCTAAACATAATGTAATGGATTTTGACATAAAACTTAGCATTTAGATATATCCAAGATTGCTATCCAAAGAAATAACTCACAAGAAGTTTTGCCACAATTGAATTAGTCTTTGTTTTATGGTTAAGATTTATGTCTCTTTCATTCAACAGTAACTTCTCCTCCTCTTGTGTTCTCTTTGAATAATTCCCATATTTAAAAATACACTAAAACACTTGAGACATGACGTTTAGTTCTGTACTTTAAATGTTCCATTAATCTTCAGGTGAAAGTAACTGTGAATTATATAATACTTGACTCAATATAGTAGGTTAACTGCTTTCTCAGACAAGTATCAGTATCAAGTTTTATTTTGTGGTTTGCCTTTATTTAATTTTTTAAGGTTAATATATTTTTCCTTTTCTTAAATAACAGTAACAATTCAGTAGTTTTGAAGCGGTAAAATATATTTTCTTATTCAATTACATATTTATTGTACATCTACTAAATGACAAATGCTGTGCTAAACACCAAGGATAAGAAAATGTGTCAAGTCACTTCCCTCCAAAAAAACTCAAGTCTTTCTGTAAAGACAGACAACTAAAAATTTGATGTAGTTTGACTTGTTTTTTAAAGAAGACAGGCTACATATGCTACCAGAGATTATGAAGGATAACGAACAAGACTGGATGTTAACAAGGAGGTAATATGTTTTACTGGATGAAGTAATGATAGGATGAAAGAAAGTGAGAACATGCCAGGAATAGAAAAGAACCAATGATAATATGTCTAAGTATTCACCTGGGTATTTCTTTCCCCACCTCCTTCTCTGTAGTATTTTCTGAATTATTTCATAGTCCCACGGGTTTCTCTCTTCTTCCTCCCCATAGCCATAGAACAACTAAAAATGAGTTACCAATTGCAGTAACAAAGAAGTACATATTGGCACAGTGAGGTTTACATTAAAATAAATTAGATACAGTTATAAATATGAGAGAGGAGACCTCAAAGATAGAAGAAAATAATTAAAGAAAGCATGAATTTTGGGGGATAAGAAGGATCTATTGTTCAGAATACCTGGGAACTGAGTGAAGCTGACTCAAAAATTGGCCTTCATACTTTTTTTCCCCTAAATGCCCTTCAAACACTTAGGATCAACCTGGGGCTTATTGGTCGCATAGATTTTAGAAAGATCTCTTGTCCTTAGAGATCCTGCCCCATCTCAGGCCAATTAACACTTGCAGATTTTCTGCTACAAATTTATTCTTTGAATTCATGCAAGTCTTAGAGAATCATGTCACAATCATGAAAAGCACTTTTCCACCAAGACCTAGTACAGAATAATATTCTAAGCAGAAAAAAAATGTACAAAATTAGACATTAGAAAACATTTGATAAAATTTAGGTTACTGCAATATATGGTAGGAGGTGAGCACCTTCAGGATTAAGGATGGGGTTTTTCTGTAGCCAACTGAAGTTTTTAAATTTTACCTATATTTTGGGCTCATATTTTCAAACACCTCAACTAAAGTACCTCTTATGGGTAAGCTGAGATAATATAAAAAACATCGCCTCTGAGGATATTGCCTAAAGCTCAGAATATTTTGATGGAAAAAAAAAAAAAAACACCTCTTTTAGACTCACATTTTATCCTTATAATATTTGCATGTTTTCCTATTCACTCCTTAATATATATATATAGTAATTTGAATCTTAATTACTTAAAAATAAGTAAAATATATATTGGGTTTTAATGCTATCGCAGACTCCGTTTCCAGTATTTATTAAAATGTCTGTTATTCCCCCTTCCTCGACATTCAGTACACATGAGCAAATGGCTTTAGGGTTCATTGAGGAAAGATTAGGGAATCAGTATACATATCTTGTTTTATTGCACTTGGCAGATTCTGCATTTTTTACAAATTAAAGATAAGACCCTCAACCATCAAAAAGATTACAGCTCACTGGAGGCTCAGATGATGGTTGGCAATTTTTAGCAACAAAGTATTATTTATTTTTTTAAATTTATTAACTTTATTGAGGTTCATGGGGTCATATAGGTTTCAAGTGTACGTTACTATGATACATGATCTATATATTATGTTGTGTACCTACCACCCAAAGTCAAATCATCTTTGGCCCTCTTTTCCCTCTACCACTTCCCACCCCTGTCCCTCTGTTAACCACTTTACTTATGTCAGTGTCTCTGAGTTTGTTTTATATCCCACCGGTTATTACCTGTTTTGTTGATAATTGCCTTTCTAACAGGTGAGAGGTGGTATTTCATTAAAGTTGTGATTTACATTTCCCTAATACTATACTTAGTGAAGTTGAACACCTTTTCATAAAACATTAGCTGGCCATTTATATGTCTTCTTAAAAGTATCTTTTCAGGTCCTCTGTCTATTTTTAAAAAGATTCTTTGTTTGTTTGTTTGGTGTTGAGTTGTATGAGATCTTTCTAAAATAGATATTAGCTCCTTGTCTGAGCTGTTGTTTGCAAATAATATCTCCCATTTGGTTGGTTGTCTTTTCATTTTGTTGTCAGTTATCTATTTATTTAATTTTGTTATATAGATGCTTTTTAGCTTGATATAGTCCATTTATTCATTTTTGTCTTTACTTACCTTGACTTTGAGGTCAAATTAATAAAATATTCTCTATGATGAAGGTCCATATGTTTACTTTAATGTAATTCATTGTTTCAGATCTTATATTTAGTCCTTTGAACATTTTTGAGTTAATTTGTGTCAATGGCAATCAACTGTAACCTAGTTTCATTCTTTTGCAGGTGACTTTTCAATTTTCCCAGCACCATTGATTGAAGAGGCTTTCCTTTCTCCATTATGTGTTTTTGGTTCCTTTGTCAAATATTACTTGCCCATATGTCTGTGGTTTTATTTCTGAGCTCACAGTTATGTCTATTGGTCTGTGCATCTGTTCTTCCATCAATACCATGCTGTTTCATTATCATAACTTTGTAGTATAATTTAAAGCCAAGTACTGTGATACTTCCAGCTTTGTTCTTTTTTTCTCAGGATTGCTTTGGCAATTAGGTCTTTTGTGGTTCCATTCAAATTTGGTGATTTTTTGTTTTATTTCTTTAAAGACATAAAATTGGAATTTTGATGGGGATTGCATTAAATTTGTATATTGCTTGGGGCAATTTGGCAATTTTAACTATGTTGATTCTTCCAATCCATGAACACAAAATATCTTTCCACATCATCATGTCTGTTTCAATCTCTTTCAGTAATGCTTTGTAGTTTTTCATGTATAGATCTTTCACATACTTTGTTAAGTTTATTCCTAAGTATTTTATTCTTTTTGTTGCAATTACAAAATAAATTTTTTTCATTTATTCTGACACTTCATTGTTAGGATATAGGAAAGCAGTAAATTTTTGTACATTGATTTCATATTCTTCAATTTTATTGTATTTGTTTATTGTTTCTAATTGTTTTCTGATGGAGTCTTTAGGGTATTCTGTATACAGAATCATGTCATCTGCAAAAAGTGATACTTTTACTTCTTCTTTCCCAATTTTGATTTCTTTTATTTCTTTCTCTTGCTTGATTGCTCCAGCTAAGATTTTCAGAACTATGTTGAATAAGAGTGGTGACAGTGGGCATTCTTGTTCTGTTTCTAATATTAGAGAGAAAGCTTTCAGTTTTTCACCATTGAGTATGATGTTGCCTGAGTGTTGTCATTTATGGCCTTTATTATGTTAGGTAGTCTCCTTATATATACATTTTATTGAATATTTTGATCATAAATAGATACCGTATTATATCAACGCTTTTTCTGCATCTACTGATAAGATTATATTTATATTTTTATTCTTTGCTTTGTTAATCTGGTGTATTACATTGATTGATTTCTGTATGCTGAACCATCCTTGTGCCCCTTGAATAATCCTGACATGATCATAATGTTTTATTTTTTAATGTGTTGTAATTTATTTGCTGGTATCATGCTTAGAAATTTTGCCCCCATATTTATCAGAGATATTGGCCTATAGTTTTCTTTTTTATGGTTATCCTACCCAGATTTTAGTATCAGGTTATGTTGCCCTCATAAAAAATGTTTGTAAATATTGGCTCTTTTTCATTTTTTTAGAAGAGTTTGAGAACAGTAGGTATCAAGACTTCTTTGAACAATTAGTAAATTCACTAATAAAACCATTTGGTTCTAAACTTTATTTTGGGGGGAGGTTTTTGATTATTTTTTCAATTCCCTCACTGTTTATCAGTCTATTTAGAGTTTCCATTTCTTCATGATTTACTCTAGCAAGGTTATATATTTCTGGGAACTTATCCATTTCTTTTAGGTTATTGAATTTGGTGGCATATAGTCTTTCGTAGTATTCTAGTATGCTTTTTTTGTATATCCACGGTGTCTGTGCTAACTTCTCTTTCATTTATTATTTTGTTTATGTGAGTCTTTTCTCTATTTTTCCTTAAAGTCTAGCCAGAGGTTTGTCAATTTTATTAATCTTTTCAAATAACTGGTCTTTTGTTGTATTAATATTTTGTATAGTCTTTTTTTCCTCTATTGCATTCAATTCTGCTCTAGTATTTATTATATCATTTCTTCTGACTTTGGGTTGCTTTTTTATTCCTAGTACTTTATGATGTAATGTTAAGTTGTTAACTTAAAATAGCTCTTGTTTCTTGAGATGAGCCTGAAATGATATAAACCCCTCTCTTATTACTGCTTTCCCTGTATCCCATAAATTTTTATATACCATATTGTCATTTTCATTAGTCTCTATCTATCTTATGATTTCACCTATTATTTCTTCTTTGACCCAATCACTTTTAGTAGTATGTTGTTTAGTCTCCATATATTTGTGGGTTTCTTTAATTCCTTTTGGCAACTGATTTCTAATTTCAAAGCATTATGGTTAAAATATCCTTAGTAAAATTTTGATCTTCTTAAATTTGTTGAGGACAGATTTGTGACCCAACATGTAGTCTCTCCTTGAGAATATTGTTTGTATGTATGTTGCAGAAGAATGTATGATCTGATGTTCTGGAATGAAAGGCTCTATAGATGTCAATTATTTCCACTTGGTCTAATATATTATTTAAGGCCAATATTTCTTTGTTGATTTTATTTTTAGATAATCCATCTAGAGCTGTCAATGGAGTATAAGGTCCCCAACTATGATTGTGTTTTGGTCTGTTTCTATCTTTAATTCTGTTAGTAGTTGCTTTATATATTTTAGTGCTGACTGATTGGGTGCATATATAGTAAGAAGTGTTATGTCTTCTTGCTGTAGTATTCCTTTTATCATTATAAAATGCCCACCTTTGTCTCTTGTTACCTTTGTTATCTTGAAATCTACTTTGCCAGAGATAAGTATGGCTATACCTGCTATTCTGTAGATGCCGTTTGTTTGGAGAATCATTTTCCACTCTTTCCTTTGAATCTGCCTTAGCCTTTGCACCTTAGGTGAGTCTCCTGAAGACATCATATTGTTGAGTTTTGCTTTTTAATCCAGACTGCTACTCTGTGCCTCTTTACTAGTGAATTATGTTTATTTACATTTAAAGTAATTATTCATGTATAACTATTTTCTATAGACATTACATCCTTTGTTTTCTGGTAGCTCAGGTCTCCATTGGTTCTTTTCCATTGTGTTTTTGTGTTTTGTTTTTGTTTGGTGATATCTCATACTTCTTTCCTCTGTTTTTATTTTTCTATGCTAAAGTTCTCAGTTTTAGAAATTTATTTTTGTGTGTGGTTACCATTAGATTTATGAAAAATGAAGTTTCATATTTGTGGTAGTCCTTTTTCTTTTGAATGCATCTGGCCTCCATCCTCCTTTGTCAATTCAGACCTTTCCACCTCCCCTTTTATGTTTCGGTTGTGACAAATTATCCTTGTTTATGCTGTAAGTTTGTTGGTGATCTGACTTGTAGATTTGTAACTCTCTGTTTTTTGTTTGGTGTAGAAAAACCTCCTTGAGTATTTTCTGCAATGGAGGTCTTCTGGTGATAAATTCCCTCAGATTCTGTGTGTATAGAAAAGTCTTTATTTCTCCATACTTAAAGGATAACTTTGATATATATTTTTTCCTTTGCTCGTAATTTCTCTCTTTCAGTAGTTTGAATATTTTGTTCCATTCTCTTCTAGCTTGTAAAGTTTCTGCTAAAAAGTTTAATGATAACCTAATGAACTATCCTTTATACTTTACTTTCTCTTTTTCTCTGGCTGCTTTGAGGATGCTTTCTTTGTCATTAATTTTTGACAGTTTTAATAAAATGTGCCTTGGTGAGGACCTATTTGGATTGAGATAACTAGGTGTTCTGTTTGCTTCTTGGATTTCAGGTTCTAGTTCTTCTCCTAGGTTTGGGAAGTTCTCATTAACTATTTGTTTGAATATGCTCTCCATCCCCTTCTCCCTACCTTCATATCCTGGTATGCCTATTATGCTTATCATAGTTGATAATTCTTGTGGAGTTTTTTCTATTTTTTTAATACTCAAGTCTATCTCTTCTTATCTCTGCATCATTTTTAAATTTCTATCTTTGATATTACCAACCCTTTCCTCCATTTGGTTTGCTATGTTTCCTATGCTTGCAAGGTCATTTTTCATCTCTTTAGATGAAATCTTTATCTCCAGAATTTCTGTTTGGTCCTTTTTAAAAGTTTCAATCTCTTCAGTGAAGTGTTCATTTTATTTGTCATTTTCTGAGGTCACTAAATTACCTGTCTATATTTTCTTGCATCTCATTGAGTATTTTCAGAACTGTGTTTCTTAAATTCCCTGTCGCTTATGTCACATATTTCCATGATTTGTTTGTTTTGTGAAGATTTTCCATTTTCTTTTTGAGCTGCCTTGCTACCTTAGTTATCCATGGTATTTGATGGATTCCTTCTCTGTGTAGGCATCAGTGTGTATGTTACATCTCTAGAAGACTAACATGAAGAAGTATTTCTCTTATTTCCCAGTAGGTGGCACTGAGTCACAGTTTATTTATTTAATTTATTTTTTATTATTTATTTTTTTAAATTTTTAGCTCTGTGAAATCCCAGTTCCTTGACTAGAATCTCCCCCTTCTTTCCTCCATTAACCGCCTCTCCTCTCCCCTCTAGTAGCTGTCAGTATGTTCCTTATTTCCATGTCTCTGGTTCTATTTTGCTCATTTGTTTGTTTTGTTCATTAGGTTCCACTTTTAAGTGAGATCATATAGTATTTGTATTTTACTGCCTGGCTTATTTTACTTAGCATAATACTCTATAGTCCCAGATTTTCAGGAGTCATTCAAACAGCTCATCTTTTTAAATATTTTATTTACTTTTTATTTTTAGAGAGAGGAGAAAGGAAAGAGAAAGAAAGAGAAACATCAATGTGAGAGAGAAACATTGATCGGTTGCCTTTTGCATGACCTGGCCCGCAACCCAGGCATGTGCCCTGGTAGTAAATTGAACCAGCAAGCTTTTGGTTCACAGGTCAATACTCAATCTACTGAGCCACACCAGCCAGGGCTTATAAACAACTTTTCCTGGTTCCTTATCAAGGTATTATATACTGAATCTCAAAGTGTCCCCAAATCAGCAAATTCTATCTCTTTTGCTGTCTTATGTTTCTGTGCCCTTAATTAAGCTAGTAACACTGTTTTAGTCCCCTTTTATTCTAGTAACACTGGCACTCTCCTAACTCCTTAAGAAGCATTCTTTAGCTTCTTTAGGGTATTGAGTGTTTTGCTTTTCATTAGGGCTAGCGTGTGCCTGTCTAGATTATGCCACAATTAGCAGCAGCCAAAGAGTTGAGAAAATATCTATTGGAGCAGATCCTCATATGTGTGGGAGAGAGGCCTCTTCCATGGTTTTCTGTTTGAGGAAAGTGACAATTCTTATTAAGAAAAGGTGGTTACCTCTGTAAGCTTAGGTTTTAAAAGGCTGGGAATCAAAATGTTGGATGCTATCCATTCAGATGGGCCCATTCTATGTGTCCATTCCTGGCTTTTTGAGCCAGGATCAAACTTGAGCACAGTGGAACTTCATCAGCTGTGCATGCAACGAGTCTTTGAAGTTCAGGGATTTTAATTATCATTAAATTCTGAGTTTAGTTTCACATTTTCTTGCTCTCCTCAGAAGCACATAAGGGTCTCTTTATAAGCTACCAAAAGGCCCTTGATATTCACACTTAGTTTCCAATTTTTTATTAACATTTCTGCTTCTCATTCACTGTAGAATGTCAAAGCAACTTAGTATCAACCAACCAATTTTATTTCCCTTGTATGCAATGCGCCCTGCTTTTCCTATATTTTTCAAATTCTTGAATTATTGTACTGAGCAAGACAATTCCTTCTACTGGCACATTGTCCCAAATATTTAAAAGTTTAAAATTAATTATATGTTGTAAAATTAATTTCCTGATTATGCCATTGAGTTGTAAGCTTTTTCAACTGTTGAAATGGTTCATCAAATTACATATATGAAAAAAATAACTAACAGCCAGCTTGAATACTATCTTTAATAGTTATTATGTAAAATTAACCATTTTCTAAAAAATAACTATTTATATGAATGCAGAAGCCAAAACAATAAGCTAAATAAAAATTTTGTAATAATTTCTGTCTATAATGGAAGTTTTAATTAAGAATTCAAAAAGAAAAAAAACAGAGTAAGTACTCAAAGTAAAGCATAACCTATAAGTGACTGGAGACTCAAATGGAAATAGATAAATATTATGCTTCTTAATAGTACAAATGCATATAATTATATGTTCAAATACAGTATTAATGAAACTATTTACCATGTTTTAACAAGGGAAACAGCATACTTTCCCAGTGAATTATCTTCTCTTTATAAATATATTCTTGAATGCTTAGCGTATTAATGACAAATATGTTTATCTAAGTAGGATCTGTATATTGAATTATATCTGGTAATAATCACATGTCCTTACATACATATAGTTTAACAAAATCTTTTACACTATTGTAAAAGGAAAGTATTTTTTATGTAGACTTATGTAGAATTTTTCTGTACCCTTTTGGTAACTTCCAAAAGAAGAGAAAAGTGGTAGGAGAAGGGAAAAGAGAAGAAAAAAAAAGTTAAAAAAAGAAGGAAACTATCAGGCAAGAATAATCTTATCCCTTGTAAGATTTCCTGGACAAATAGAGTACCAAGATGACACTGATAATCTAAACTAAAGAAAATAAAATTGACTGGAAAAAAAGTGGAAATAGCAGCATTTTAAGTATTTATCAATAACAATATCTTATCTTGTCTCTGATATAATAAGAGTGCTAATGCTAGTAACTAATCCTCTGGTTGCTGCACTGTTAGTAGCATGACACTATGCATCTAAAAAGTAAGTTTGAGCCATTTCTTTTATCTGTATATTGCCTTCCCTTAAGGATAAGAAAATCGGTGTGAGCAGTGATTATGCTTTATACACCGATATCCTGCTCATTAATCAACACACTAAAGCTCAGTTGAACTTATGATATATTCAGTATATAAGTAAACTTTGGCTTTACCTCCACTTGCATTTTATTTTTTAATCCTCACCAAAGGATGTGTTTTCATTTATTTTTTAGGGAAGGGGAAAGAGAGAGAAACATCAATGTGAGAATCATTATTAATAATATTTTTATAAATCAATAACTTTTATTACATTTTTTGTAATCGAAATTTTGTAAGATACCCCATTCAATAGCTCATAGAATAAGTATGGATATTAAAACTGTTCTATCTCAAGGATATTATTTAAGAACACATAGATACATTCTCTCTATAATTTTATATTAAATCACTTAAAAATAATTTTTAAATACTGTTCATTTACATAATTTTGTTTAAATTATCCAACATAATTTTAGTATTTCCATCATATGCCAGATAACTATTCTAAACACCAGAGTCATAAAAAGTGAACAAAATTGAGAAAAAAAACTCTCTATTATTGGAACTTACATTCTTGAGTAGGGAAGACTGACAATAAGTAATATAAATGATTATATTACATGCAAAATGTTTATACAATCTTTTACATGTTGGATGCTAAGACACATTAGATGTTTGATAGTTATGAGTTGTGAAAAAAAGTAGAACAAGAAATTCGCATAAAGACTAAAGTTAATGTGGACGGAGACGAAACAATGCCATTTTGCACAGGCTTGTCACGGAAAGCCTTGCTGAAAATACAGCATTTAGGCAAAAACTTAGTGGAAACACATAACAAATCTATTTGAATGTTCTGGGAAGGATCTAATTTAGAGGGAAGAGTAATCACAAAAACTTGAAACAGAAGTGTGTTCAAGGAATATCTGGGGGTCCGTACAGATGAAAAATACTAAGGGATGCCACAAGCTGTAGATGGACTTGGAGATAAGGCCAGGCCACGCAGAGCTTTGTAGACTGTTGCAAAGACTTGGACTTCTATATCTTAGATTGGGGTGAAAAGTATTGTAGAGCATTTTTAAGCAGAGTTTTCTTTGGTTTGATTTGTTTTGTTAAATGATTACTACTATAGCTCTTAAAATAGACTGGTTAAGTTAAACAGGTTGTTGCCATAATTGAAGCTTGGATTAGGACAATAGTGTGGAAGTTGGAGGTAAAGGGTAGGATTCCATGTGTAGTTTAAGAATTGAGCCACATGATCTACTGATGGAATAGATGAGAGATGCGAGAATCAGGAAAGATGAGGATGATTCCAACTTTTGTATTTAAAATTCCATGAATATTTTTCCAAATTTGACCATTTGTATAATCATTTGTTAAATAATATGCTGAGTGGTTTTATCATAATTATCATAATCATTCCCATATGGTTTAAGACTTGCCACATTTTAATAAACATATGTTTACTGAGCATCCAATGTGAGAAACTATGTTAGACTCAAAAATGAATGTGGCAGATTCCTACTTCTGAGTTGACTATAAATCTAGTGTGAGACATAAACAAATCTAAAAAAAAAAAAAAACTTTCCATTTATTGTAGGAAATGATAAGATACAGATATAAACATCATGATATACAAACAGAATAAAGTACACTTATCTGATATGAACAAATGGAGGGCATGGAGTAAATTTCAAGGTTACACAGAGATTTCTCAGACAAAACTATATACATTTATAGATAAAATATAAATTAGCACTAAATAAATGGGGAAATATATCATGTAAATTGACTGGAAAACTCAATATGGTAAAAATTTCAAATTTTTCCAAGATTCATGATGGGTTAAATGCAATACTACTTAAAATATATGTAGGATTATTATTTTCCAGAATACAATTAAAAGACAGTCGATTCTAAAAGAAAATAATAATCAAGACACTTAGTCATAAAAGGAATAGATGAAACAATTTACTCTGAAAATAGTTCTGAAATATTGATAGTGTTCTATATTTCCATGTACCAAAATAAAATTATTCATTTTATTAATTTTATTTACACTGGAAATATATGTTCTATTTACTTCATATACATATCATATTTTAAAGAACATGATATGAGATGTTAATATTTTAATGTGAAACTCTCAAATATTTTAGGGTTATTTTTTAAGTAGCTAAAAGAAAAATATATACATATTTAATTGACACATTATTAAGTATACAGAGCCTGTCAAGAATCATTATTTTCAATAAAAATTTTCATAGCTAATAATATAGTAAAATAAAGCATATATTAACATTAAAAATAATGAGCAGTAGACTCTACTTTCAGAAATGGCAACGT
Organism: Furipterus horrens; assembly: GCF_987537825.1. Taxonomy (NCBI): domain Eukaryota; kingdom Metazoa; phylum Chordata; class Mammalia; order Chiroptera; family Furipteridae; genus Furipterus; species Furipterus horrens. The sequence goes on from NW_028327172.1 coordinate 176,660,030, forward strand.
GAGAGGTTGAGTAAATTTACTCTACAGAAAAGAAGTTATATCTGGACAAAATGATCATAAACAGTGGTTTCAGAACACTGAAAATGATTGAAGATAGACAAGAACTTGTGAACCATAGTTGATTCTTCTTATTCATGGTAGTTATGTTCTAGGAAGTTGCCATGAGCACTGAATTTGTAAATACTGAATCATTCATTGTCCTTCGGGGAAATACGGGGTTAGATCCCAGCTATTATCTCATCACAAGTTTCAGTAACTGATCAATACATAACCTTATTTTATTTGTTTCTGTTTAAATATACTTTTATTTATTACATATTATTGATTCATTAACATTGGGCTCATGGCCAACAGAATTATAATGTGCCTGAATGAAGCTTATTTAACTACATGTGTATTTTTCTCCTTAAGATATATTACAGCTTGTCATGCTCAGTAAAACTAGAGAGCACTTCAGCACTATTCTTGGGGCACATTTTAAGCAGTTAAATCACAAACAGAAAGCACAAAAATGTGACAAATATGGCACTGAAGAGATGTTGAAAAGTACACTTGTTCATAGTTGAAAGCTAAACAAGAGAGCAAAACATTACTTTGTTCAAGCTAAGTTGGGGATGTGTGCCATTAAAACTTTTCCTATTCGCACATGTATGTGGATGAGGACTGAAGCCCATGAGTATTGATTTTGGGGTTACAAATAAATTCTAGTGAATGAGAAAACTCACAAATATGTAATCAGTGAATATTGAGGACTGACTGCATCTATTTATAAAAGTCTGCTATTGTGTTGTGAAAGATTTATGAGTTTGTAGCCTTCTTACCTGAGAATGGAGGTAAAACATACAGACAGAAGTGATAAATTTAGGGGCATATGGCAGAACATCTAGACATTTGGTGTAGATATTCTGGAAATGAGAGAACTATAGAAGCACTGTGATATTTACATGCCACACAACCCCAGCTTACTACTAAGATATGCATACACCCTAGGAAGTCCAGTTAAAATGTAAAGAAAAAGAGTTTAAATTTGCTGCTCCTTTAAATGCGATGCTTAACACACATGTGGCTTAAGCAACAGAGAGTGAATGTCATACAACCCCATGGTGTTTGATCAAAATCTTTACCCAAAACATGGCCACAATGTTGAAAAAAGGTACAATTCTAGGGAGCTACAAGCACAAGTACACAAGTAAGATTAGTTCAAAGAAATTCACACATACTTCTATTATACTGTCATGCCAACGAATGCAGATTCCTTGTATTCTGCAGTCAGATAAAATATATGAGGCAAGGTTGAAATCTCTGACAGTTCCTTTATTGGAGACACTGCAGTATTCTCTCTTGCCCTCTGCCCTTGGGCTTGCGCTAGACCATCAGCGGGCCACTGGCCATGCTCCCGGGCTGGGTGGCCCCGCTCACTGGCTCACTGTGCCCACACCTTACTCCTTACTGCACCCGAACATGAACCCAAACGCGAACAAACCCTCCTTTGGGAGTTCCACCTCTTTTATATTATGTATAAACAAAGCCGGCCACTAACTAAAAGATGACATCAATGCTTATATAACTGCGAGTGCACTGCACAAGCGAATCTAGTGTTATTTCTAGATAGCCCACACCTGGGAATCCTGGGTGAGAAAGTCTGACTAGATTCCACTGTCCTCACATGTACCAAAATTCTGAATACCAAAAATAGAGAGAATATTGAAAGCAGAAAGAGAAAAATGACAACAGGTAAGCAGTGATATATTTAATAACTATTTTATCAAAAATATTGATGTCAAAAGACATGGAATGGTATATTGAAAGTGCTGATGATAAAAATCAGCCGATTATCTTTTAAATTAAATGTAAAATATAGATATGATTACATAAAAACTGAAAGAATCTATTGTTAACAGATTATGCTATAAGAAATGCAAAAAGAAACCTTTAGTCTGAAGGGAAATGAGACCAGATACCAACTCAGATCTCTAGAAAGCAAAACATAGCAATGTAAATAGTAAAAATGTGGATAGATATAAAAAGCTTAAAGTGTTCAATTTGATATATGTTATATAGTTTTAATTTCTGTAGAGAACATATGACTGCCTAAAAGAACATGTACAACATTGTATTGTTGAGTTTACAACACATATACATGTAATATATATGACAGCATTAGTACAAAGGAAGGGGAAAATGGAACCATATAGGTGGAAAATAAGTAAGACGAAGTCCTAATTAACAAAATAAATTGTGGTAAGAAAAATACGCACATTAAAATTCTTAGAACAAGTACCAAAATAGCACAACATAAAATTAAATTATAGCATAAGTATTAAAATAATTTACTAAAATACTTAATACAACAGATGTCAATAGAGTAGAAATAAGGAAACAAAAATAACATGAGATAGATCAATATGGAGACATTAGTAGACACACTGCATCTCCCTCACAACTAAGAAGGAATTTAGAACCACTTCAAAAGTAAAAAGAAAAGAAAAGAAAACAAAACAAAACAAAACAAAAAGTAACCAGTACAGAAGGAGGAAACAAGAGTTGAAAAAAATGAGGAGAGGCTTAGAGACTTCTGGGACAGCTTTAAACATGCCAACATCTGAATCATAGGGGTGCCAGAAGAAGAGGAAGAGCAAGAAATTGAAAAATTATGTGAAAAAGTAATGAAGGAAAACTTCCCTAATTTGGGGAAGGAAAGAGACATACAATTCCAGGAAACAAAGAGTCCCAAACGAACTAGACCTAGGGAGAAAAACACCAAGACACATCATAATTAAAATGCTAAAGGTTAAGGATAAAGAGAGAATCTTAAAAGCATCAAGAGAAAAGCAAAGAATTACCTACAAAGGGGTACCTATAAGACTATAAACTGATTTCTCAAAAGAAAATTTGCAGGCTAGAAGGGACTGGCAAGAAGTATTCAAGGTGATGAAAAGCAAAGACCTAAAACCAAGATTACTTTATCCAGCAAAGCTTTCATTCATAATGGAAGGGCTGATAAAGTGCTTCCCAGACAAAGCAAAGTTGAAGAACTTAATTATCACCAAGCCATCATTATAAGAAACGTTAAAGGTACTTAATTAAGAAAGAGAAGATAAAAATTATGACATTAAAATGACAACAAAATCACACCTACCAACAACAGAAGCTAAAAAGTAAAAATAAAAACAAACTAAGCAGACAACCAGAATGGGAACAGAATCATAGGTAGGGGGAGCATGTGGAGGTGTGTCAGCTGGGAGGGGGAAGGAGGGGGAAGGAGGGAAATTGTGCAGACTCAAGAAGCATAGTAGGGGGGTGAAGAATAGACAAGGGTGTGCTAAGAATAGCACAGTAAAGGGTAAAGTCAAAAAACTTATATGCACAACCTATGGACATGGACTAAGGTTGGGGTGGACTGCTGGAGGGAGGAGGTTGCTGGGTGGAGGGTAGCAAAGGGAAATGAAATTGGGACAACTGTAACAGCATAATCATTAAAACATGCAAAAAAAGAAAAGAAAAAAATGAGGCAAACAGAAAATGGTTAAATGGTAAAACCTAATCACCAACATGCATAATTATATTAAATGCGAATAGATTGAACCCTGGGATCATAAATCAGAATTAATCTGACTAAATATACAGCCATAAGTGGCCCATAAAAGAAAACATTTAAATTAAAAATGCAAATAGATTGGAAGCAAAATGAAAGGGAGATGATAGAGCATGTAAAATGGAAACATAAGAAAACTAAACTGATTCTACTAATGTCAGACACAATAGACTTTAAGAAAGAAATATTCTACAAAGAAGAATATTTTCATTATGATTAAAGGGTTAGGAGAGCAAGAAGATATAAGAAATATAAATATAGGGTCAATTAAAAAGAGAAAATTTCACAATACCTGAAACAAAAACAGATAAAAGTGAAAAGAAAAATAGGAACTATTATAACTAGATAGTTCAATATTCTTCTCTCACTAATTGATATAGCAAGCAGATAGTATATCTGTAAGAATGTAAAAGTCTTGAAAAATGTTATCAACTTTGATAAATCAATAACTTTAGAACATTACACCCATATACATGTTTTGAGAGAGAACATTGAACATTTACCAAGTCAGAAAAATGCTGGGTAAAGAAATATTAGATTGGCCAAAAAGTTGATTTAGTTTTCTCTATAAGACGGCTCTATTAGCACTTAGTTGTCTTTAACATCATTTGGAATAATTTTGTTAGATTGCATTGTGACAGCAGTCATATCATTGTGCATTAAAAAAAAAAAAACTCACCAAAATTGGTGAATTTTTGGTAAGTTGCCATGTTAATATTAAAAATGGAAGAAATATGCAACATTTTTAGCACAGTATGCCTTATTATTTCAAGCAAGGTAAAAGTGCTACTGAAATGCAAAAAAAAAAATATTTGTACAGTGTATGGAGAAGGTGCTGTGACTGATCAAACATGTCAAAAGTGGTTTATGAAGTTTCATGCTGGAGATTTCTCACAGGACTGATGCTCCATGGTTGGGTAGATGAAGTTGATAGCAACCAAACTGCGACATTAATTGAGAACAATCAATGTTATACCACATGGGAGATAGCTGACATACTCAAAATATCCAAATCAATAAAGTTATTTGTGAAAATTAAAAAATGTGTCTTTTATTTTACTGAGAAAACCATATGGACTTTTTGATCAATCCAATAATTCTCAATAGGTTAAAAAGACTGAATCATATAATACTTGTTCTCTAACCACACCAGATTTAGACACAAAAATCAGAAAGAAATAAAGGAAATAATATATGAATATTTAACCACAGGTTTAAGTAATTATCCATGGATTAAAAAATAAATAACATAAAAATTTGAAAATATTTGAATAGAAAAATATTAAAACATTCATCAAAGTTTGTGGAAAGAGGTTAAAGACACATCCGGGGAGAAATTTATGTGTTGAATATTAACGTTACAATAACAAACCAATTAGCTTCTAAGAATTAGAATAAAATTAAAACCATTGTAAGTAGGAAAAAAGAAACAAATCTGCAGAAGTTCATAAAACTGAAAACAATTAAAATAAAGATAAACAATAAACCAAAGTTTGAGTATTTGAAAAGACCAATAAAATAAGAAAAAAAAAAAAATCTAACCCAAATAAGGGGAAAAAAGAGAGAAGAAAATCATTATCAATATCAGAAATGAGAGAAAGGACATGACCAGAGTTAAGAATAAGCACATTTAAATAATAATAAAGGAATATTTTGGAGAAGATCAAAACCTGAAAATAGGGACTAAAGGAGCACTTTCTAACTCACTCTATTAATCCAGTGTTACCTTATACCAAACCCAGGCTACAAGATCACAGGAAAGAAATATGAAAACACATCACTTATGAACATGGCCATAAAACAAAGTTTGAATCTCTCTATTGATCTTCTCTTTTTTGTTATATTATGGATACAAGAACTCCATGGATCTTGCTGAGTAGCAGCTGATTTTAAGGTGATGCATCGCTCTGATATAAACACATTAAAATAAAGTGCCACTGCTTAATACTAATGCAAACCACACAGCACTTAACCTCTTTTCCCTTTTGTCTTAGACCCATGTCTAGAAGATTACTGGAGCTGTGGTTTCAGTTACTCAAATTTTGCACGTCCTTCCAACAACATTTTATGGTTACCAAAGACAAGAAGCAAGATTGAATATGCTTTTGATAATGAAGTGACCGTCCCTTTCATGTCTGTTCAATTAGAGATACTGTTTGAAGGCATTATTTACACATACTTTCAACAAAACTTTTCTCAGTTAGAGACACCCTGCAAATGATGTGGTTTGATGCACAGCCACCCATTACTGTTGCTGTGACTATGGTGACTCTGAGCTGAAAGACAGGATATAATCAGGCCTGAGACAATGAGAGGATTTTCATATTTAATGGCCTGGGTCTGCAGCTTGGCACAGCAAACTGAATAGCAGTGACCTGAAGATGACCTTCTATTTTTCTCTGATTTGTCCCCAGAAATGGATAAGGCATTGAGATCCTGGGAGTGATATGAGAACAAGCACTCTCCTTTGTATAAATAAAAATATCAAGGAAGAGTTTATCCCAGAAAACTTTTGTTACTGACATAGGAGAATGTTCTTGTAATTACCTTGATTTAAAGGTTTTTCTAAAAATACAATAAAAAAATGATACCAACCAAGTGTAATGGGAACCAACAATTAATGTCACCACTAAATATCCTTAGTAATGTGCCTTTAGTGTCATGTTTTCAGTTTGCCCATCTATATTTAGAAGACTTTGAACAAGATTATTAAATTGATGTGAAATCATATTGCTTTCATAAGCTGAATATGAAACAGAAGTAGGAGTTAACAAGTCAAATTTGTCTCCTTTCTTTGAGCATTTTAAAAACAACCAGAGAAAAATGTACTCTATTTTCAAAGAAATATTATTAAGAGAGTAAAAATCCTTACAACAGAAATTATGAAACCTGAGTACAATGGAATGGTATTTTTTAAGTGCTAAAAGGAAATAAATATCTAAATAGAATTCTATACACAAGGAAAGATTCTTCAAAATGAAGTGAAATAAAAATGGTGCAGACAAAAATCTGATAGCATTTTTTACAATACAACTTGGACTAAGATTAACTGTAAGGTGACTTGTTAAGACTGAGGACAAATGAGCCCATGTGGAAACACATATGTTCAGGAAAGAACATAACACACACACACACACACACACACACACATACACACACACAAGTAAAGGGTGAATATAACTTAACAGTGGGAAAGTAAATGAAGGTATAAGTAAGAGCTTTTTGTAACTTTAAAACTTGTTAGAATAATAATTCAAAATATAGTGAGGAGTAAGTGGAGTCAAATGGTCTAAGTTTCTGGTAGTATTAGTAAAAATTTAACAATCTGTTAAACTGAATTAGGTAAAAGTTTCAATCAGGTAATAGTAAATATATACATATGTGTGTGTGTATATATGTATATTTGTGTATATCTATATCTAATCTATATTATCAGACCTATCTATCATCTATCTACCTATCTACATATAAAGGACTGTCCAAAAGAAGTCCAGCCATTGTTAATATAATGAAAACAGTTTGCATATGACATTGATGTAACCTGGCAGCCAAGGAGAGTGGACTGGAATGTACATGCATGAACAATGACAACTTCACCATGCTAGTCAGCGGGGGCCATAGACGCCATTGAGTGAGTATGTGTACTGTGTGGCTGTCGCATTCAAAATGACTGAGCAAGTAGAACATTAAATCTGCATCAAATGTTGCGTTAAGCTTGACCATTCCTCCACGGAAACTATTTGAATGATTCAGAAGGCTGCAGCTATGGGCAACTGGTGATTGTCAGCTTCATCGTGACAATGCACCCACTCATGCATCACATCTCATGCAGAAGTTTTTGGTGAAATATCAAACCATCCAGGTGACTTAGCCCCACTACAGCCTAGATTTGGTGCCCTATGACTTCTGCCTTTTCCCAAAACTAAAATCACGTTTGAAAGGGAAGAGATTTCACATCGTTGATGAGATTCAGGAAAATACGAAGCAGATTATGCTGATTGGGAGAACTGTCAGGTCCCAAGGTACCTTTTGAAGGGGACTGAGGTTTCATTATCCTATGTGCAGTGTTTCTTATATCATGTATCCTGTTCAATAAATATCTTTATTTTTTCATATTAAATGATTACATGGCTGGATACCTTCTGGACAGAATATATATATATAGTAGAGGGAAAATAATTCTATAAATTAGTTAAAAAATCTGAAGACAACCTAGACAAGATACAAAAGGATTATAAAATAGAGAGGTTCACAGAAGACAATATGAGGGCTATAAAATAAACTACATACATGTATGTTTTTCATAAAAACTGTAAATACTAAAATATAAGAAAGTAATAGGTGTTTAAAAAGGAAAATAAACATTTTAGAGTATAATTACATTTTTTAAAATAAAAGAATTGATAATGACATCAAGAAATTCATAAGAATCCTACATTTCTCTTTTTAGGTTGAATAGATATGGGAAGATAACTATAAATCTGCATAATTTGTGAGGGAATTAGAAAAAAAATAGCCTCCTAAGTTACTAGCTAGATCATTTTTATATATATATATATATATATATATATATATATATATATATATATATTTGTATTACTTTTCTTTCCAAATTAAATGACATAGGTAAATAACTTAAAAATCATAAATTTATTCTAATTTATTTTCTAAAACAATGATGAAAAATTTATATACCACCCAAATTCTTTATCCCTAAGGAGAGAAATGTAATGAAACTCTCTTTAAAGTTACCTTAGAACCCCATCTCTGAATCACTTGAAAGCATAAATAATCTTTCTGAAAATGTATCTGAATAATACCTATTACGCTGAAATTATACTAGATTAGGGTTTCTCAACCAGGATGCTATTGACATTTTGAGTTGGATGATTCTCCATTGTGGGGGACTCTCATATGCATTGTAGGATGTTTAACAGAATCTCTGCCTCTACCAGGGATTGTCCCCAGTTATGAACAGCTATACCAGGTAATCTATAATCATTTATTATTACAATTTTGAGGACAATTATTGACAGCCTCACTTCCCACGCCATCCCCTCTCCCCCTGCCCACCTACAGCTGTCTGGGAGTTTCCCATGATAGTGGGGTACATCAACCTGAGCTCCTTCTGTCCTTGATCAGCCCTAGACTCCCAGCTGTGAGATAATGACTGACTTCAATAGTTTCTTTTCCCTTCCCCCTATAAAACAGCCCCTCCTTCCCTAGGACCGCGGAGTTGGGCCATGCGGCATGGCTTCCTCCCTGTTTGCTAGTTCCCTCAAATAAACTTCTTTTCTTCTGCTTGCTGCCTCCTCACGGTTCTCTGAGTGACACCGTTCTTACAACTATGACTTTTTTCCAGAGCTGGATGACAATTCGTTGTGTATTAACTCTCCAGAAACATTAGTTATCTTCACTAAAATGATGCTATAAAATGTCTCTGCCAAATTTACTTACAAACATTACTTATTTTGAAAAGATGTTGTTTTAGCATTAGGAAAGAATAAGAGAATATTAAATACTTAACCTATATGTAAAATACATTTTGTAGAAAAGAAAGAGTCTTGAAAGATATTTCTTCAGAATTTTTTGGGACTTTCTTGTTTCTCTTTTTGTGTAAAGATCAATTATGACAGGCTTGAACAAAACTTGACCTTTATTTGCAAGAAATCTGTCACATGTTGTCATTGATTACACAAGAAATTATAAACATTCTGTACTAAAAAGAACATTAGCAGCATTTACAGTGACTGCACATCTGCCTAGTGAGATTCCAGTAATAATATCACTTTGTTGCTTGAGTTGAAAACAACTTTACTCTTTCCCCTGAAGCAAGAACAAAGAAGTTAGTTTATGAAAGTCAGTTTATTGAATCATACCACCTTTTTATTCTTTTCTGGATATTTTTATTTCAAAGAGCATATAGTTTAATAGTATGTATTTTTATACACATTTTTTTCATATGTTCATTTTAAAATGCATATTGACAGATTATTAGAGTGCAGGTGTTGGGATACTTTAATATAAACCTTGAATAAAATGCAAATGTCTAACATTTAATGGAAGACTTAGGCAACTAAAGAAATGGTTATATCTGATAAAATATTTAAAAGAAGTATAAGCAGTATTTATTCTAGGACTAATTCTATCTAGTGTTTTAACTTATTTTTCATAAATGAGTTATAGTGAGAAGTATAAATGTAAAGAACATTTAGTGGTGGGTGAAATATATCATTTTCTTGAAACTGGACATGTGTACACCTGGGAATACATGAAGATTTTTCTAAGGAATAGTCTGGAAAAGATAGATTTAAAGAACATGCAAATTTCTAATGAAGACTAGCTTCAGGTCAAAAGGTACCCTTTGAAAACTGTCATTCTATCATTTAGTCATCCCATTTATGAGCGAAATAAACAGAATTAGGCTGAGGTAGAATTTGAACTTCAATGCAATTGCCACAAAGGCCTTAGCTGATAACACTTTAGTGATATCCTAGATGAAGATAAGAAATTGGGGCCTTTATCCCAGCATGAAACAATTTTTAGAACTGACCTACTCCTGAGAGAGATTGTAACTGTGGGGGAAGCTGTTACCTTTGACCTTGGAAAATTATCTGAGTCTCAGTTTTGGGTCATATTACAGCCATCAGTTCTGGCAGGTAGAGTATTGATTGTTTTGATCTTGAAGGTGGATCTGGGATGAATCTGCAACATCCTATATGAAACACCTTTTGAACAGTTAGGATCTATTTGCTTTGTAAAATAACTTCACACCATTTGGGAATATATTCTCAGATTCTGGCTGGTTTTTTTCTAAAGGTGAACAAAAATGTGCTCATCACCAAAGCTGATGTCAAGGCTGCAATTGTTTATTCATTATTTGCTTCCTGTACTATTTTTTCTCTGTGTAAAGGTTTCTTATTATTTTTTTAATTACTAACATTACTACAATATGTTGTGGCAACTGTAGACCCACAACCAGTAAAAATAATGCAAGCAGTAGCAGGAATCCAAAAGCCTTTGAAACCTACTTTTTATCTGTGAACCGAAAACTACAACAGCTAGACCTGTAGAAATTAGAGTTTCAGGGCCAGGGAGCACAACTAACCCAGAGAAGTCACTGGAAGTGAGGCTAATCAGGCAATTCCTATGGTCACCATTTTTAGTTCTAGACATATGTATTCTACCTGTTAGGGACATAGCACCATCAAAAGGTTATACCTACTGCACAAATGCCTCTTTACCAATGATCTAGGTCCCAAATTTTTAATCTTTCTTCTACCTTCCCCTGACTAATCAGCAAAACCATTCACTATTCTACATGTGATAGCCTTAAAATTATTACAGTCCCCACCTCTCAAAGCCTGAGATAATATAATCACCAGTGTAGTCCTTTCCACAGTAATTCAATCCTCAGTTATCCCCGTTGAACATTTTAGCAGTTGTGATCCAACAGAGAACCAGATGAAAAACTAAAAGATGAAGAATGACTATGATGCTTAACTTTCCACAGGGATAGGGTCCTCATTACTAGTTTACCTGCAGGAAATCCAGCTCCACATTTTCATTTTAGATTCTGCTTCCTAGAAACAAGACTTCTACCAATCCCCAATGTCTAGGTTACCTGGGAAACAGACATTAAGATTTGGATGCACAAGGTGTACTTAGTAATGTTCTCAGGCACAACATCAGTAAGATAGTAGTGAAGTAGGATAGTGAAGAGACAAGACTTGAATTGTGATGCAGTTGCACAAAGGCCTCAGGCCACCCAATGCGGGCCTTTCCGAGATGTTCCCAATTTAGGCATTAACCTGTTATTACTCAGACTATCCTGTTGCTCTGAAAAGCCAATGGTCACAAGATAGCATATATTACTCCTCGTATTAGTTACCTAAGACTGCTTTAATAAATTCTTTAGTAACAGAATTCAATTTTTGATTTTTTTTTCTTCTTGGATCTAATGTATCCCCATTTTAATTTAGTGATTTTGCTACCTGATCCTTCTGCTTCTAGCTTTTTCACCCTTAAGGAAGATAAATAGATTCAGTGTGTACTACTTGCTTCTCCTTTTAAAGCACTCAACAAACATAAAATAAATGTTTTATATTAATCATTAAAAATTGCCACATTTAATAGGTTTAATTTAATTTTAATTGAACTTGAATGGGAGACTTTCCTAATAGCTCCACTTTGGAAATTAATTCATAAATTAAAAAATTCTAAATCTACTCATTTGAAATTCTTTTTAATGAAGATAGAAATAAGAGCCAATGACAAATTTATATATACTCATTGTTATACCACAGTCTTCAAAAGTCTGCTTTCTATTGCAATATAATGTAATTTAAATAGCAAAGCATATAATTTCTATAATTTGATAACTGTACTAAATATAATTTTAACTTACTTTACTAACATATGGTGAAGAGTAAAAAAGCAAGCATTAAAATGTGATTTATTAAGATTTTATAAAAAGCCTCACTAAGGACGAACCACTGAACTATTTGTTGCAGTGAATAACACCAGCAAAATACAGGTCTAATCCTTTGAAAGGCCTGACATAGGTTAGGATTTGGGTGAGGATTGTAGTGGATGAAGCCAAATAGTACTCAGTGTTTATACAGGGCATCTTATAATTTTAACTGCATCACTAAAGAATACTAGATTAGGGAATCACTGGAAAGGAAATAAAGAATTGGAGACCTTGAGAATTAATTTACAAAGATTTTTGAAAGACTTAAGCAAAAATAAGTATGCTAACTTAATTACTCAGGGATTACTATCGAAGCCAAAATAATACTATAAGTTGAATTGTATTAGAAAATTCAATAAATGCTAAGTGGATTTAAGATTCTATTTCAGTCAAGTTATAAAATTATAATCTTGGGTTATTAATCTAGTTAGCTTTATGAAGTAAATGTTGACTTTTAATATTTTAAAGTTTTGAAATATTAGTGATATTTAAGAGAGATGTTGTTTGCATTTACTTAGTCATATTTTTATCACACATAAGCATGCCATTTAATATAAATGTAATTTTTAGAACAATAGTGAATATCCTGTAACCATGTGGTTATAGCTGATAAAGACAGGCTAAGACAATTTAAGAGATACTTACCCTAACATCCGTAGACCTCTAAATCCATGCCAGGGATGGTCTACTAAAGACAACCTTGGGTTTCTGTTAGTTATCACCCTATACAGTCTAGCTCATACACTGTTGTGTGTGAAAACACCTTGAAAATAAAACAGCGAAGAATAAATTAACTTACTATTACTTAAATTAATTAAAGAATGTTTAAATTCAACCCTATTTGTTAAATACCCCATCTCTTCCTAGGATTCTAGCAGTTTTTAATTACTATATTGATCAACAAAGAAAGAAATAAAGGATGAAGAAATTTATCATCAAATGGACCAGAGCCAGCTTCCTCTTCCAGCTATTTTTACAATTAATTTAACTTCCATTTTATGTTCGCTCTAACCTAAATTGCCTGTCCATATATAGAACCAATTTTTCTCTAAGCTATGAACTTTTTCTTAATTTATTTGACTTATTTTTGTTATGCCAATTTTTAAAAATTGTGCATTGCTTATTGTAATGTCTCAGATTAGCTATTGGCATAGGAAAAATGCCTGTTTTTTAAAACTATATTATATTATTTTTATACAAAATATCTTACATATGTGTTTGTGTGTATTTTTATATTTTATCTAATGTCCTTGACTAGTCAGTCATTACAACAGTTAATTGATTATTTAAATTTTCATAGTTTTGTAATTTAGCACACACATTCTATAATGGTATAATCATTGAAAATGTATTATAATGTTGATGAAGCATGTGAGTAGACTATTTTTAACTAATAATATTTTTCTATTCCTAAACTTTTTCCTGTTGCTCTCATCCTTATACTTAATAATTCAATAATGTCGAAGCTCTGTGAAGTTTGTCAGATGCAACCAACCTAGAACAGTTACTTGAATATATAAATGAATTTTTTAAATACCTTGCTGAGACAAACTCTACAAAGGCTAACATTTTAATGTTAAGAATTAGGTTCATGAGCAAATAAAAATAGTGATTTAAAATCTAAAAATCTTGATTTTCAATAGCAAGAGCATGTATCCTAGGAAATGAAAAACACAGTTAATACACAGATTGAAGATGCATTCATGATTGCAACAGAGCTTGTTTTTTAACTTCCAAATGGATATAAAAAAATGTTAACCATTTCTGGATTTGGGGTAAGAGTTTAAAAAAAGAAAGAGGCAAAAAGAAAATGTATTCGCTGATGGGGACTTTCAGTCCCTTTACCCTCTCAGGTCTTATCCACAGTGAATTAGGAACAACAGAAGCCATAAAGGTAATTTGATGTAATCCCAAAGTTTAGGGCAAATTTAACTCATTTCCCAGGTTATAGGAAAGGGAGACAGAAAACTATTTAGCAGGGTTTCATGTTCGTTAGTACACAAGGTGAGTGATATACCTACACTTATAGGATTGGAGGCTATTGAAAGATATCCACCATCTGAAAAATGTTGAGGGTATTTGGAAACTTTTGGGAAGAATAACTGGGAGGCCACATACCTGTTATATTAATTAAACAAGAAGGCCATTAGACTGAGGAGACTCTAATGCCTTGGCAGCCTATATAAGCAAACCAAAATCTATCTGTAAATACCTCAAGGTTATGAAATTGAGACCTAAGGAGAACCATTCAGAAACAGCCAACTAGGCTTTAATAGCCAATCAAATAATTTTTCTTTGCTTCTGTAGTTCTCTGCATAGATCTTTCCCCTTGTTTCTGTCATCTTCCATAAACTTCCTCTTTGGCACTGACTGATTATAATCATTTTTTGCTCAAATAAATGCTTAAAAATTTTAATATTCCTCAACTTATCTTTTAATATTAAAAATATTCCAAGCCTGTTAAGGAAAACCAGAGCTCATAGTGGAAATTTGGTGTCAACTACGGGTGCAAATAGCTTCAGAGTTAGACAAACCGATTCCAAATAGGAGAGACTCCACTCCACAGTGCAGGCCACCTGGCCCATGTGGTGCTACATATTCTAGAAACATTGCCTCACTTGTCAGGTTTATAAGTAAAGCCCTCCCTGGGCTTAGGTGTCCATGATTCAAGAAAGGAAGGTATATTTTTGTAAAACTTAAACATTAATATTAACCAAGGGATCCTGTGATTTAAACTAGAAATGACAAAGGACCTTGAATTGGAAATAATAAGTTTCATGACTTCATAAAGAACTTAAAGCCTGAAAGTTGAGTTGGGTTCAGTTATAGAAGTGAAGAGAGTTAGGCCTTTGGAGACTCCAGTGTTTGACTATATGTAATTTAAACCTAATACAAAGATACTGAGTTCCTCTAATTCAGGTGGAATATGAAGAGTTCTGTGTGTGTGTGTGTTATTTTGGGTTTTGTTTTGTTTCTGAGGCAGAGAAGACATTTTAATGTTACAATGCTCAGTTTAGTCAGATGATCTGGTTTCAAATTCTGGTTTAAATACCTACTAGGCATAATTATATGGGGCCAGTGAAGAATGAGAGGTTACCTTCCCTGAACTTCAATTATCTTATAAGCAAATGAAGCAATACAGCATCCTGCTTAGTATTTAATACAAACACAAAATAAATGTTGAATAGTGTATTTTGAGAAGTAACTTAGTAAATGTTAGAACATTAAATTATTGAATATTTTGCAACTTCATACATGTAGGCGATATTGACAAATTGATGATTCAATTCTCACTATTTTTCTTTTATGCTATATTTTGGGCATTTCTAACTATTTTGAGTTCCATGAAACTCACCTCTATCTCCATCTATGCTTTTTCTTCTAAGGGAAATTTTTAAGCAATTGTTTAATTGTCCTATTTCTGACTGCAAGTCAATTCTACATAGTCTCTGTGATTGAAAGTAGACATTTCCTTAAACATGCCTTTTAATCTTCAACAAGTCTAAGCAATGATCTCTTTTGCTCACACAAAAGCCTATATAGTAGTATTTTCATTAAATTTTGTTCTGTGTTTGAGAACCACTTTACTTAGTGGGAAGGCAGGATCTTTGCTTCTCCAGCTCTTAGCATATATGCACATAATTAATATTCATTAAACAAATACTAAATAACATATTTGCACATGAAGAAAAATGCTGGCTAATACATTTGTTTACCTTAAGTTCTCCTTGGCTGTTTCACAGTTACTTTAAGCAACAGGTGCTTAAATATGCTAAATATTCAAAATATTTGTCCTGAGACACCAATTACTTAAGATGTTTTAAATACCTTTCTAAGTTGAACTTGATCAATATCAAAGCTCAATTGATGTCTTTGTGTTCATATATATTTTCCTGAGGATCTTGTAAAACATAGTCTTTTATAGTTACTTGTGGTTTTCAATTTGCTATGAACTTAAGCCCAAATATATGTGAGATATAGTGGCAAAATATGTAATACTTTCATAAGTATATATTTAATAATATAGTTGCAGATCACAGAAAAATTATCTAATAAAACATATACTGAGGGTAACTTGAATGACAGTTTATTTTTTTTAATGGAAAATTTTTATAACCAATAGATACAGTCATGCCTCTGCAATAGCTTGAGTACAAATCTACTTGTTTAAGTTTTGTCAAATTAATCCTTGTTCACTTATTTTAATAGATTTTTACATGCATATATAGCAACTTCCAGTTTTATCTTAAATATCATAAGGTTATGAACTGAACCTTATTTCTAGATGCTGTAGATTTCAGAATGGTTAATAAGAGAGAGTTTACTTCCATACAGCTGTAGCCCTGACAAATCTATACATCAAGTATCATTTTTTTAAAAGGCTATACTGTTTTCCATCAATTGTTTGATTAGCTAAAAAGCTAGAAAAAAACAAGGTGCTAAATCAAACTGAAAGACTGGAATAAATGCCAGAAAATTGTACAAAATTTTGTAGAAATTTAAAATGTTCTTTCAAAGTTTTCACACTCACCCTTTTCTGTTAGTTTAATTTGTTAAAACTGTAAACTGTTACCTAAAACAATCAATTTAAATTATAAGAGCTTAATTATTTAACCTGTAATTTTTTATGAAAACCATGTAGTTAAATTGATTTTCAAAACATAGTTACAACACCAGTTTTGAAACAATTGATTTTACGAGTAAAATATGCACATTATAAAATACAGGAAAGTTTATTAAAGACATTAAATCCATCCAAAGCAACAAACTCAGTGACCAAAATTAACTGACTTCTGGCAAATTTCCCTCTTTCTTTGTACTATATTTTACATCACTGAGAGTATTTTGATTATGTAATTCGATATTCTGACTTTTCACTTAACATGAGAATGTAAATATTTCTAATAGTAATGTTTCTGTGCACATTTCAAATGACTCTGAGTCTATTTATGAATAAGCTACAAATGACATTATTAACCCATTTTCTATTTTCATTCATTAACATGAGCTTCCATTTTGTTTTTCTAGTTTGTTGGCTAATTTGCAAAATGCTCTGGGTAAATAACACGGTGTCAATAGGCAATGTGCAAGGTTATGAGATTTTTTAATAGTTAAAAAGTTTGGAGATTCAAAAAGTTTATTGTAGCCCAAACATATGGTTTTAGGCTAGATATTTTATATTTTTAATTTATAGAGTTATCTTCATAATTTAAAAATATCGATTCCATATTTAAGAACAGTATCTACTACAATATAATTTCCATGTTATGAAAAAGAGTTAAGCCAAGACCCGATTCTTGTTTTGGTTAAGAGAGAACACATTTCATTGTGTCTATGTGAATGCTTGTGTGTGTGTGTTTAATCACTAAAGTGGGTATGACAACATACAAGGATTTTACATGAATCCTGATGCTTTACAGTCAAGTTATAGGCAAAAAGGAGCAGCATTACTACATAAAGTATACTTTCTTTGAAGACTATTGACAAAAAGAAAGAATTCTTATACAGGTTACTCATTTCTCAAGAATATCAGATTAGGGTCACAAAGTGTTGGGTTAACCATCATCATGAAATTGTAAAAGGTACATTTGTTTAGAGTCCAATGGCAGTAAGTTTGTATCACAGAGGAGTAATAAATTATTTACCATTTGTCTTTTTTTTTTTTTTTTGCCATTTACCATTTGCAGGAAAAATAATGTGTTTCTTCTTCTTTTCACAAACATACTAATGTTCTTTCTTAAAATCTCAGATGTTGGTTAGGACAGAGATATTAGGAGACATATCACCATGTCATAAGTGGCGAAACCCCAACTTCACCTAATTTTTTGGTTCTCTTCTCATTCTTTTCCAAAAATTCATAGATAATTGATGTCAATTATCACTAGAGGTCCAGGAGTTCTACTCTTTTCTTTCTTTCTGTATGTGCTGGGCAGAAGTTGATTAAACACCAAGTCACACAGGAGAGAGGTAGATTTACACCTAAACCTTGTGATGACTTCAGGCTTTATTAGAAAAATCTGGAACAGAGAAAACTTATTAGACAATTACTTATTTAATTCTCATTCTCTCTCCCCTCGCCTCTCTCACTGACCACATGGAAAACTTTAAATATGAATGGGTAATTCAAATAATGTAACTGAATATTATGGAAACCTGGCCATGGTAAAAACCAAAAGTATAATATTATCATTACTTTCCAAGAAATATTAAAAAATATATAGTGACTTGGTATTTATGTGAAATTTGTTTCATAACTAGTACATTATAATTCTGTGCTATTGGAAACGTTGTTTTCCTCAAGAGATAAAAACAGATGGTTTGAATGGTCTAATAAAGTGGTTGTCATTTATCACAATGTCTTCATGCTAATCATATGAAGTTTCTAGGGAACAAGTACCTACTTTTTAGAATAAATAATTAGCCTATGATTTAATAAGTGTCTCTGATTGCAAAGTGTGCAGAAATGCAAGAAACGTCATATGGTGTTACATGTATGTGGATCCGTGGCACTCGTGGTCAGCCTGGAAGGCATCAAAAGTGAAACAGTGACCAATGTCACTATGGAGGAGCTGGTGTATGCTTCTGTCAACTGGAACAACAGAATGTTGGAGTCTGAATGAAGTTTGTGATCCTTCCTAGCTTATCAATTGGATTTTATAATATGCTACCACACAGAAAGTCACAAAAGAACCAGATACCTTTAGAGAAATCGTAAAGCTGAATATATTGCTGTCAGTTGTCCTCCAAGAGACATTTAAAATTAATTTACTAGAAAATATTTGAAAATTTTTATATAATGTTATGGTAAATTGAAAATAAAATTATTTAAGTGATGTATACTAAAATAAAATATTATAACATAATTTTTGTTATATTTAATTACATAGATGTTTAGAAAAATACATACATGTGCTTAAAATATTTTTTTAAATTGAAGAATACAAACAACTACCAGTATTCCAGTCCACCTGAACAAAAACACTGTGGCCACTCTTAGAATAATTTAAGAGAAGATAGTACAATATTTGCCATTGATTTCCACATTTATAAAACTGGATATTAGGTTGCTTACTGAAAATTCCAATATTTTCCTAGAAGAAATTATGTTATTTATAAAAATTTCAGTAAAAATAATATTTTCTTGCATTTGTTTTCATTCTGACTGATAAAACCTGCATCTCAGAGTCAACATTTGGCATGCTCTTAAAACCTTCATGAGTAACTTGACAGTTTTGTTAGAACACTAAAAACAATGGGTGAGATATTTAGAGACATAAATTTGTCAGGTAGTATCTTGGCATAGACTGTTTCTTGCAACTTCATTGCCCCTCTAGCCCCTGTAGTGCATGTTTGAACCTTAGAAAAATCTTTAGCCTAATAAACCTGAGGAATTCTAGTTATTCAAGTGAGCCATGTCTCTCTTATTCAGTAGGTTCTGCAGACACAAGTTAATTAAACTTCTGACCCCATGCCCCTCTAACTGCGAAGAACTCAAATAAGTTCTACAAGTACTCCCCTTTTCAGCTTCACTGTTCAGACCTGGGATGATGGAGGGATGAATATATTTTCCTCCTTACTTAGGTTCATCAATATAAAATACCATGAACAGAAAATAAAAGAGGATTCTACTCAAAACAAAATAAAATAAAAATATAAACATAAATTCCTCTCCATCACTTTTTCTTTTAAGTCTTGTGTTGGGTTTCTCCAGAGAAGTGGGACCAATAGAATATATATATTTATAAAGAAATTTGTTATTAAGTTATTATCTCATCCAACTATGGAGGCTGAGAAGTTCTATTATTTACCATCTGTAAGTTGGAAATCCAGGAAAGCTAGTGGTGTAATTCCAAGGCTTGAGAGCCAGAGAGAGAGTACTGTAGAATTTAGTTTGGATCTCAAAGCCTAAGAACTATGATCAGTGAGGACAGGCGTAGATCCATGCTTCAGCTGAATAAGTCAGGCAGAGAGTGAAGCCATTTTTTCTTGGCCTTTTTGTTCCATCCAGACCCTAAATATATAGGATGATGCCTACCCACACTGGGGAGAGTCATCTGCTTTACTCATGCCCACCAATTTAAATGCTGACCTCTTCCTGAAACACCCTCACAGACACACCCCAAAATAATATTTAACCAGCTATCTGGGCATTCATTGACTGGTTTGGTCAAATTGACACATGAAATAAACCATCACTAATCTTTTGTAAAGTCTATTTGGATAATTTCATGAGTGGTATATACAATTTTGGGGTAAATACTATTTTTCAAATATTCCAAAATGATCTTTTCATAACTCATTTTGTGATTTGATGTTGATGATCTCCAGGCTTCCATTGTAATAGAAAATGAGTTCAATTTAAGACTACAATCACTTAAATAATTACAGTATTCCCTCGCTTATTGCAGGTATTACGTTCCAGACCACCCCCCCCCCATGAAATAGGAACCTTACACTTATTCTACACTCTTAAACCTACATAACTTTAACAACAGACATATACAGTACCGCAAAATCCCACGATATAGCAAAAAAATCTGTGATAAATAATTAAATATAATATTTTTTAAAATCCTGTCATATAGTGAGGCTGTGATAAGTGAACCACAATATAGAGAGGGACTATTGTATACAGTTTAGCTTCTAATCATCAAATTTATCCTAAGACAGTAAACCAATTTTTAAATATTTATTTATCATCTATAATGAGAAAGGCACTGAGAAAATACCATAGAAAGTGAGATAGAAGACACAGTTAGTATGTAGCCTCATCGATATTACTTATTGTTCAGTGAGTTGCATGTCCTCTATGATCATCTTGTTTTCTTACACTTTATAAAGTACTTATTAACTTTTTTCCTTAACCATTTTTTGATTGGACATATTTCTTAGTTAATTTGTAAAACCTTTAAAAGTAGAAATTAGGCACAGAATTATTTTTATTCATATAATACCTTAACAATAACAGGGTGTCGCTCAGAAAAGTCCTGTGAGGCATTATTTAAATGGAATATTTTCACCAAGTTAAACTAAGTAACATACTAGTACAAGTGATCAATTCCATACACTTGAATTTTAATTCTGTAACATGTGAGATATTATTTTCTTAGTGGCAATTCGAGACCCTAATTTTGTTTTCAAATTTTGTGTCCATCTCTGTCTTCTTTCTACTTTTTCATATATAAAAGCAGGTTGATAATAACCAGGAATTAAAGGTAATTGCATAGGTTATAATTGCCTATCTATTCTAAAGTGCACTAATCAATCAATGAACCCCTATTGGCAATCAAATTGTGTTAAAAAGTTTAATTTATTATTAAACTTTAAAAATAAGGTCTCATCTGCAGATAGTCTCTCCCTATAAGCCTTCCTATGAGAGTGTTAAGGACATTAAGAAAATGACAGAAGACTAGAAGTAAGTAGTTTGCTAGAGAGAAAATGTTATATATCATCCTGAAGTCACATCATTAGGATGGATGCTTAATTAAAATAAAAAAGGTAAATAACCGCATTCTCTCTCTCTTTCTCTCTCACATACACACAAACACACACAGAACAATACTTAAAGCAAAAACTTAAACAAAGAAAGAAGCAAATAAAAAAATGCTAAGAAAATGAAATTTGTAGGCTTTGTTAAAAAACAAAGTTAAACATTACATGTACTTAGCACTTCTTTTTCCTGACTATTCCGTTGTATGTACTCAGTATCAACTGTTATAATCCTCTTTAAGGTGGGGCAACTTGGAAAAAAATCTAATAATAAATTAATTAAATTAGTATGCATTAGCAACCCAATAAATCTCTCTGAAAACGTATGATTCATTCTGTAGTGAAGACCATAATATTGAGTTATTTTTTCTCATTGTTTTATAATGCTTTTTTACTCATGTGGCTTATAGAGAATTATGGGAGATCGAAATAGGTTTTTCCATGTTTCTATCTGGTCATATTAAATAATTATTATTATGTGTCTGGTATATGCAATAATGTTTCAGACTGCAAGAAAGATATTTAAATGACATTCTTCTGAAAAAGATTCATTACCACACCTCCCAACCTTCCATTTGCAATAAAGCATCTATTTCCTTTCTATGTTCAAACTAGGGGAGTATCTACTTTTAATAGTCAAATTTCTTGGCTATATCTTGACCCATGAGAATTAACTAGAATAATAAAGTCATAC
Organism: Furipterus horrens; assembly: GCF_987537825.1. NCBI lineage: Eukaryota > Metazoa > Chordata > Mammalia > Chiroptera > Furipteridae > Furipterus > Furipterus horrens. The sequence continues at coordinate 176,682,281 of NW_028327172.1, forward strand.
ACCTCCCACTTCAATGACATTCATGTAGCATGGGTGTCAAGGATAAATAAACTAGTGTTTAAGTAATGCCTATTTTAAGAGAAACAAAAATGCACATGCACATATTATACAAACACAAATGCATGCATGCACATGAAATCACAAGGCAAGGTATGAAAGTCATCCTAGAGGATATAAAAGTAAGCAACATTAGCTCAATTATTGGTTTCTTAGACATTTCACCATTAATTGAAATATACATAACTTGCTATCATTACATTCCTTTTCAGTATATCTCTTTAACATGAGAATTATTTCTCTTTGCTTAAAAATTTTAACTAATGATTTTGATAAAGAGGCTCCTCCAGTTGGAGAGAACTGTAAATATATCAGAAATAGCAGACACCTATAGCTAAGACATTGCAGACACTTAAAGAGTTCTGCAAATATACTAAGGTGTGAGGAAACAAGAATAGACCATAGTAAAGCATTTGATCCATCAGATGAAAATAACCTAAATTCTTGGTGTATATCTCTGACATTATTAATAGTCTATAAATGAATTTCTCCCATTAAAGTAATTTACTAAAATATATATATATATATATATATATATATATATATATATATATATATATATATGTGTGTGTGTGTGTGTGTGTGTATGTGTGTACATATATAATTTTTACCCACACATACAACATTTCTATACATATAATTATGCACATTTTAGTTTTGACTGATTAGTATTAAATAAACAAAAAGCTATTCAATAAGTAGTGTTCATAGTATTTTTGATTAATTTCCTCTCTCTCTTTTCTTTTTTTGGTATTTTTGTTGTTTACATTTTTTTTCTGTATTAGATGCCTAAAGTTTAGTGAGTATATTATAAAGGTGAGGAAAAGTAAATATTTCTGTTTTCAGTTGGGAATATAGTATAAATAAAATATACATAGTATGAACAGGATGAACAACATGTACTGGCACAATAAGACCCATGACATTCATAGGCATTATTAAATAAATATGTTTGTAATGTAATCACTTTTTGTTTGTTCTGTTTCTCAGCCAAGCTGACATTAAAATCTTGCTTTAATGTAGCAACTTTTCAGTCTTACAGACCCAATAAGCAAACATTCATTTGACTTGACTCTAAATTCTTATAATGACTTCTAAAACTTATTCATTATTGATGAATGTAGAGTATTCATCACTAAGGATGGTCAAAAGAATAGATTTTTGAAATTAAAAAAAAAGTGTTGTAGGAACTTTATGAACACTTTTGAGTGGAGCAAGATTATTCTGAATAAGAATATAGACTCTCAAACAAAAACATTTTAAAAACTAAGAACATTTTATGTAGTTTTGCTTTGGAATGCATGTAAAATAATCATTTTTAAGTGTTACTTTTCTCTATATCATTTCCCAACTCAACTTCTTAAAATAACTTGATTAGTATTCTGTTTTTATAATACATTGATGTGTTTGACATTCTTATGATACCATAATATAGAGTAACATATGAATATGTGTGCAATTATTCTTCAACCAAAATTATAGGCTTCACTTTAATATTTTCTAGGTTCTGGTGTCAACTAATAAGCAAAAATTCTCCTTTAACAATTGAAGTAAAAACACAAGTTTTTAAAGAAAAAGATGTTCTCCTTAGGATACTTGGAAAGTAATTTGATCTATTTTTATTATGTCTCCAGGGAACTTATAAACTCTGCAGTTTTTACCCTAAAAAAAAGTCCATGTCCATAGCAATAACCCACATCAACTTTTTGTCTACACTACTAATGTTCAAAGTTAAAAATAAGTCTAAAGCAAGTAAGATTTTTTTTTGTACTTTTACTATGTAAGAAATAATTGGTGTAAGAAATTTTAGAGAAATGTTGGTGCCAGTTTAGTGAAAGGAGAAAAAATGAAAAAGTATGATATAATTGAGGTTAAGTCTTAGGTAAATTTAATAGTTGAGGACCCCTGCCCCAAGCCCAAGTGTTGCAGCTCAAGCCCCAGAACTGAAAGATTTCAGCTCTTATCCTTGCTCTGCCCCAGTTTGCTATAAGAACCTAAGTAAAATACTTAATTTACTTCAAAATTTTTATTTGTAAAAGTAAGAAGAACTGATTGAAATCATAGGATTTTTACTGATGCAAATTTATTTGACTTTATTAGAGATGACTATAGGGAAATACAAGACATGTTATTTTGCATAGAATAGGTAAATATTTTTCCATTTAAAAGGTTGCTATTTAAAATATTGTCAAAGTGTTTCAGCATTCTAAAGCTGAAGAATGAATTTAGGCTCAATTATGCAAGTAAAATTTATTTTTTTTGATGAGTACACTCCACCTGTTCTTTTTCACTATTTCCTAACAATTCCTTCCTTACTGATCTAACAGTGCCCTATTTTTTCTTCTGGCATAAGAAGCAAATATAAGTGAATAAATAAAACAAATGGTTTGATAAAAGAATTTAAATCAAGACATGGATGATAAATTTTCATTTATTCCTGGGAGATCTGCTATTTAAAAAAAACTGCAGGAGAAGAGCTTACCCAAATGAGTGAATATATGATTGCTTAATTTTAGTAACACTGTTCTCACCATGCAGGTATTTCTTTATTCTGCCAACCTCACAGAGATGGCTTCTTCTCCTTCTTCCAAATATCTGACAATGCAACCAACAACTTATATAATGTACAGTTTATATATTAAATTTGGAGCTAAGTGTTGCTGGTTCGATCTTCCAGTCAGGGCACATCAGAGAAGGAAAACTCTGACTCCAAAAAACCTCCGCTGCCTTGCGGCATACCTCTTCAGGGGAAAGGCTAAGGGAGTAAACCCCGACAGAAAATCCGGAGCCGGAGTCCCTAAGGCGGTTTGACGTTGTAGTCAACACCGGCAACTCCTGCGGCGCACCTGAAGCCAAGCTGTATTGACTCCGTCTTTCCCTTGGACCCTTCAGCTGCGAAGAGAGGGGGGGTCTGCTGCATGGGCAACAGCAGACCCTCCATATCACCCTGCCCAGGCTCTGTAGCTTCAGCTTCACTGGAGAGGACACTCCAGCGTCATCACAAGTTGTCGATTCAACACGGGAGGAGACAGATACCGTGTCACTCCCGAGTTGGACTGCACAACCATTCTCGGCGGTGCAGATAGACTCTTAAGAAGCTACACCATCGTCTCTCGAGACGGACGGCTGCCGACAATATTAAATTTAAAATTTTGTAAACAATAAAGGAAAAGTAAAATCTTCTAGATCTATTCACTATTCATTAACTAGTGTATCAAGCATTTATAATTACATATGCTGAATTATCAAGTATATTTCTAACAAGGAAGAACTTCCATTTTACTAGGCTATTATGAGAACCAAATTCTTCACTTGTAAGTTTGAATATCTGAATATTGGGGAAGTTCCCATAGACTAGTTTCAGGCTCTGTAAAATTCCAACTCTGTATCACCTCCACTATCCAGTGCCAGATGCTTTGAGCCATACTCATATAAGAACAAAATATATATGATGACATCTGTCCCAAAACAAGTCCAGCCATTGTTAATATGGTTTGTACAGCATTGATGTAAACTGGCAGCCAAGGAGAGTGGACTGGAATGTACATGCATGAACAATGACAACTTCACTGTACTAGTCAGTGGGGGCCGTAGATGCCACTGAGTGAGTATGTGTACTATGTGGCCATCACATTAAAATTGACTGAAAGAGTAGAATAACAAATCTGCATCAAGTTTTGCATTAAGCTTAAACATTGCTCTGCAGAAACTATTCAGAAGGCCACAGTTATAGGTAACTGGTAATTAGCAGCTTCAACACAACAACATGCCCACACATACATCATGTCTCATGCAGAGTTTTTTAGTGAAATATCAAGTCACCCAGGTGACTCATCTCTATTGAAGCCCAGAACTGATGCCCTGTGACTTCTGGTTTTTCCCAAAACTAAAATCACCTTTGAGAGGAAAGATATTTCAGACTGTCAATGGGTTTCAGGAAAATACAATGGGGCCATTAATGTCAACTGGGTAAACTATGTAAGGTTCCAAGGTGCCTACTTTGAAGGGGACTGAGGCGCCATTGTCTTATGTACAAAGTTTCTTGTATCTTCTTCAAAAAGTGTTTCTATTTTTCATATTACATGGCTGGATACCTTCTAGACAGACATTTATTATATTTTCAGAAATAATAAAAGACGACAGCCTTAATTTATAGGACCCAAAAGAAAACCAGATGTGACAGTCTTTTCTGTATTATTCTATTGACTGAAAAAAGATAATGTAGTTTTCATGCTACTTAATGCTCATAATTTTGACCTGAAACAATGTTTTGAATTATCAAAAATATAATCAAGGTTTGGTTTTATTAAATAGTTTCTGCAAGTGTACAAAACTCTGTAAAATTGTTAATCAAGTGTTTATTAATTCAGTTTGATTATTAAGAATGACCTGTTCCCTAAATTTTCTCAATAAACATTTAATATATTAATTCTACATAATAGGAGAAGAAATCTTAGTTCAGTAGCATTCAACATTCTAAAAGAAGTTTAAAGAAAATTTGAAAGCCCATAAAATGGTAATTCAGGTCTTTCCAGATTCTGTTGGTCATCACATTTTCAGTTCTTATTTCCATTCAGAAACTTTTTGTTACAGAACACGTTTCTTGAAAACCCAGTGACGAACTTTCCACAACATATTGTATTCATGTGTATTCCACAGCACTTTTGTTATAATTATTTCCACAGCTTGTATATTCTTTATGCAAATTATAAGGGCACTATGACAATTCAGACTGTTACTGAATTAATTTTACAGAATATAAATTTGTTCCTTGATATTGTGTATGTCAAGTATCCCAGTTATAGCCATATTACAAATTTTAAGGGCTTATAAAAATGTCTTTTATTAGTGTTTTAGTGACCATCTTTAATTTCATTCTAATTATATTCTTTAATAGCCCAGTGTACATATTTTTGGCATAGAATTTGTAAAACATAATATTTATTTCACTTTTTTTAAGTCTAGTTATTTTTTTTTTCTGTTCCTTCTTTTTTTTGAAAAACTCATTTCTATGATATATAATCAACAAGCTAGTTTAGGATATATAATGAGCTGAGTTCTCTAACAATGAATTTCAAATAGATTTTGTGTGTGGTATTATTAAAAGGTAAAAGATAGTCCGTGTCTTTCTAAAGTAAATACTCTATTTATTTAGTGGTTGGTTTGTTTTCTTTAGGCACTCCTTTAATGTGTACCACTTGGTAATATACCCACCAGGAGGCAGGTTGGCCTTCTCACCCTAAATAAATTGAATGCTTTCTTCAGCCTCCAGAATGCTTTTTCCCTAACCAGTTGGGTCATATCTTGTAAATAGAATAAATAATTAGCTACTTAACAGCTTTTTACTTGGAACATGAATTTTTAATCACTTAAGTGCAACATGTCAGAATGAGTGAACATATGCCTGTATTTTCCTTAGAGAGAAAAAGTGATTAGACTCACTATGCTCTCAAGGGTCTGAGAGAGAGAGAGACAGACAGACAGAGAGACAGAGAGATAGTTAATAAAGCTTAGTGGCCTTAGGACACTCACTATTCAGTAACCAAAAGGACAGCTAGATTTATTGGAAAAACTCTGGCTTCTACAATAATAAACAATATCTGTGAGTCTGTGAGTCAGATATCTCTCCAACAAATTCCCTTTTAAGTATCCCATCTGTCATATTAGCAGTCAGAGAGAGTTATGCTTTAGTTACAGTGTGACTCATGTTAATCAAGTGTCCTGTCTTCTTATTTTTCATATCCTCCCAAAACATAGAAAAAAGTATTCATAATACAAGTTATTTTAGTATTTGTAATTTTGCCATAGAATTTAAATTTTTTTTCTAATAATTATGTTGTTGAAAACTTTCATGACTACAAATTTTCTGCTGCTATTTTTTCTAGTAATTGAGGCAATATTGCTATAAGGATTCCATTGTAAGTCACACTGAGGTGCTGATTAACTTATCTGTGTACATGATTTATGCAAACAAGCTTTAGCATGTTCTGAGATATCTATCCCAAATTAGGTTACATGGACCAACTTTCAAATGTTACAGTTCTCCTTTGACTTGGAAGGAAAACATCTTGTTGAATTAATTTACATGAGCCACATCCTTTATTAATTATCGCATATTCTAAACAGCTTTTTGAAAGTACTGGATCACCTGATTGATTAATTTGTTTGAAGTGTCTCATCCTGAATTCCAGAACAGAAACACAGTTTTAAGCTGATTATATACTTAAAAAGAGCAAGAGAAATTTTTCTTTCTCTTTCTTTCCCTTTTCTTTTTTTTTTCTTTCCCTATAAACCTCCCTCTCTCCCTCCTTCCTCCCTTCCTCTCTTTCTCTCTACCTTCCTTCCTTTTCCCTTTCTCTTTTATTTTCTAATTTTTTTAATTTAAATAAGAAAGAACAACTGCTTTCCAATGTAAAGCATTAGACCAGGGGTTGGATGCCATTATGTTACTAATGGATCTGCAGTGAAACGTGACACCACTTGTGATCTCCGTTGGGAGGTACAGGCACATAGTACACGTGTGTATTTTAAGTCTGAGAGAGTGTGCTAATGGTTTCAGCACTTTAGTATTAAGTAATGAAACAAATTTTTCCTTTGGTAGGGGATGTGTTGTAATGTAATCCATGTTTTCATGGGATAATGGGGTCTTTTCTCTCTTTATTGGAACTATGCTGAAATTTCAAATTAGATTTATGAATTATGCTGAAGCAAGGGTGTGCTTGCAGTTTGCTCCAATTAACTCACCTCACCTCTTCCGTATACATAGCTCAGGAGACCCCATTCTCACAGTTTCCAAGTGGGCTTGTGGTTCAATGTCCAATCCGTTTCTCTAAGACTGTAACTACACTGAGATTTTGTGCTTATGATTTATTAAATCATCACACGGTTTGTTTGCTTTTTAAACTAAATTTCATTTGAATATTTGATAGTTAAGTCCTAACATTATTAGTTGTTTTTAAAAAATAAATATATGGTGACAGAAGAAGACTAGGCTTTAGATGTGAGCACACAGTATACCTATGATGTATTATAGAATTGTACACTTGAAACTTGTATAAATTTATTAACCAATATAACCCCATAAATTCAATAAAAGATAAATTATTAAAGAGTATTTTTCTTAAACCAAAAAGAGACTGTCAAATTTTATATTTGAGATAAGAAAATGAAGGTCATATGAATTTGTTAAAGTAATATATGTTACCATCAAATCATTAACTGATTAATTTATTCCTCTTATCCTTCTCCCATTTTTTTTAGTTTATTTATTTATTATGATTGGCAGTCTAAGCAATCGTAAGAAATAATATAATTAAGCAATTAGTTAATGGAAATGTTAAGTTTGAGAATATGGAGGAAATATTTAAATTAGGTGAGGATATGCTGCTTCCAGCTTAGTCTGGGATATCGGAAACCATCAGTGGCTGTAAGGAGAGAGCACTTATTGTGGGTCTGTCACATTCTCAACTGCTTTCCTGGTGCTTTTTACCCAAGCAGGGAAGGAGACCAAAAAAAAAAAAAGGCAAGAGAGAACATTCAAGATGGCTATATTTTCTGAAAGAGGCAAAGTTGTCAAGAAAGTAGGAGCCTTTTCTATTTATCTCCCTTTCAAAGTAAATCTTTATTCAGGAGGGCACACCCTGGTGTGACATAAAGAACAAAATAAACACCCACAATAAGTATAAGCAAAATGTGGCATTTGGAAGCACTTAGGAAAACTGTATGTACCATGGAACCATCAGACGCCAACTATTTACTATTCCATGCTTTGCTGTGTGCTGTGATAAATAACATGGCTATTTAGCAGCTAGCAAGTCAGATACCAAGTGAATGTAGAATACAACGCTGTAGAAAGGACAGTGACTTTTAGGTGTGGTTTATTATACAATTTAATATTAGTTAAGTTCTGTTGCAGCTTCTTGCATAATATTTGCACATCTTCACTGGTTACAGGGCTCAGTGGACAGAGTGTATCTCTGTATACTAAACCTTTAGTGCACAAAGTGAGTAGCTTTAACAGCCATTTCAGGGGAATACTACAAAAGACTGAGATGTTCCAATTTTAAGATTATACTGTTTTCTTTCATAATATCCTCTCTTAAATGTGTTTTTTACATGTGTATTATATTTATGCCATAGCTGTGACATATTTGTGTTATGCATATGTAGATTTTGGACAATCATTAGTTTTTTATTTAATTTTTTCAATTAGTTCCCATGTCATATTCCTTTGTAATTTGTGGCCAAGACTATTAAATAATATTCCAAAAGTTGATAAAACAAAATTTCAAAAAGTCATCCACCTCAGGATAGCAAACATGCCCTAAAATGACTTTAAAATACTTGAAGAGAGAATTAGAATGGTTGAGCTTTTAAATAGATTAAAAATTGATTCAGTTATATTTTCCCTAAAGTTGTACTAACTTTTAAATTTAAGTTATAAACTAAATAAAAAGAAACAGCATAGTGAAGGTCTTTTATCATCAAAACATTACCAAACTAATAATCACAGCATCCCTGGCTTTTGCTATTCCAAGTGTCCAAGAAGTCAGAAGTATTTCACATGGCAGTTTTCACAGGATTTTCTCATTCCTCTGCTGTAAGTACACAAAGAGCAGACATCACACATTCCTTGTAGACTAAATTAACTGGAACATGGGGCTGTGTGTCTTATCACTGTTTAGAGGGCAGGCTTTTAACAGTACTAAGGATAAATGTACACCTCCTTTTGCAATTTTCTTGTTCTTTACTTTCAACTTCATTTTGTATGTTAATAATACAAGATGGAGGCTGTAGCAATAAAAAAGGGCTCGTACATTAGGCATTAAATGTAGAATGATGCTTCAGTTGAATTTTCATGCAATGACATCCACATGTAATTTCAGTTCTTCATTTAAAACTAACCCAATTGCGGAAAAATTCTTGTCATTCAAAAATTTAATAATTGAATAATTCTTCTTCAAATGGCAGAAATGGTTAATTTGGACACACACTGATAAAAAAGACAATGGAAGACAGTAATAAGCCAGTCAATGCTAAGTGAAATAAAACAATTTTGCCAGCAGTTGGAATGCCATATGGAAAAATGAAGCGTGGTTTCAGAACCAGGTTGAAGCAAAATCTGTCCAAGGTTATTTGTTGAATATTCATGATGTGATAAATTGTGTTAATTGCTAAAAGAATGAGGAGTCAACCTCTCTAATGGATTTATTGTGATAGTAGTGGAGCATGTGAAGAGCAGCAATACTGTACACTTTCAGAAACCTGCCCAGGTGGTAGAAAAGGTTGTTTTTGTTTTGTTGTATTTGTTTTTGTTTTTATCACTTAAAACTGCCAGAAGAAAAAAATTAACTTTATTTTACTCATACTAAATTATGTTTTTATATGTATTTTTCACATTTATAACTCAGAAATCTGAAAAATCTTGTTATTTAATATGCATTTAATTTGACTTTGTACATAAATAAATAGTATGGATAAAGGCATATAACACTGAAGAAACCTGGGCAATTTTCTATACCATATTATTTTAGAAAGTGTCACCTTCTGCTCAACTCCAACCATAAAGAAAGTATTTTTCTTTAAATTTATTTTTTGGTATTGATGGCTTTTGCTTAGAACATAGAAAGAGTAATTAATATTTGAAGTCAAAATAAATGTGGACACATTAATTTTTGATTCACATTTACAATCTCCAATTTTTTAAACTTCCCAATTCAGGTTAAATTTGAAACAGTCAATTTTGCATACAAACCAGGAATGTTCTTTTCAGTGCTAGTGTTCAGCAAATTATAAGAAGTGAGTTTAAGAGTACAAAGACAAAAGCTACTAACGAATAGTTTCTATTGTTTTTAATTATCAGGAATATTTAGAAAAGTTTGCATTATAATGACTAAACCATGTAAAATGTGCTCAATTGAGTGCTAAAAGAAAGAATTTTAGATACTCTAGCAATTACCCAAAGCTTTGTCTTGATTTGCCTGGAAATCAGTGTTTTAAGAGCAATTGTAGAATGGGCCTTTCTTTGCGAAGTTCTATGAAGTATTTTCATTCCCTCTGAATATTACATATTCTAACTAGATTTTCATAACTCCATACCAACCTAGAAAAGCCCATTGGAATTTCAGGATGAGCCAACTGACCCAGCTTCAGAAACATGGTATCAACTAGACTTCTTTAGTTGGTGATTTCAGACAACAGTTAAATACCTGTCATTCAGTTTCCTAACATGGGTAAAAATGTCAGGACTCATCATCAATAACTTTAGTAAAGTTATAATAGTTGAGACATCATTTTCATGCAAAGTATAAATTTGTGAAATTACTATTTACAGATTTTGGTCAGAGGCATGCCTAATAGCTCCATTGTGCCAACCTAAAATTGTAAGATATATAAACAAATTGTACAGACTTACTGGTGTATATTCCCTTAATATATCCTAAACACATTCAGTAATTTTCGTTGGTGTCAATTTCTAAGACAATAAGTTTCTTTCCATGCACTACTGTAATATAAAAATGTTTTGGCAATAATAAAATATTTAAAATATGTATTGCAATGAAATGTAACCAAAAGAATACAACATGAAAATAATGTTACTCTTTTGAAATGAGAAGTTGCAGAATATGATTCAGATTCTCCTGCTCTAGTTCCATATCATACTAAATTTATCTTTTGAAATATATTATCCTTATATTCACATGTTCTCCTTCTGGACTGTAAACTCCATGAGGACAAGAACTATAACTCTGTCATCACTGCAATGTTTTACTATGAAGTAAATGTTTTAATATAAAGAATAAGCCCTGATAATGTTTTTGAATAAGTAATAACTCCCAAAATCTATTTAATTGGAGCAGAGATTTCTGGAGTAATGTGACTGTACCAATAGGTGAATAGATTTCAATGATAAGTAAACAGGTCTTAGGAGCATTTGAAAATTTTACATGTTTCTTAAATGAATGTTTCTTAATAATAAGCCAATGATAGACATTATATTGATCCACCTACTGTTTATGGGTATAGACCCATTTGAAAGCATATGTCTTATATCAAACTACTTCAGTACTAAGAAATCTAGCATATATGAAATTACCATGTGGGAAAAACACTGTGAGCCCTGCATTTTGAGACCAGTGCCTGCTGGTATATATAACAACCAACACATACACACATACGCACTTCTTCAAAAAATAGTGCAGGCCATATGGGGGTAGTCAACACCTTTACCTAACATACACTCTCAAAATTTTGTCAATGCTCAGAGGAATACAGGTTACTAAACATATTTTTAAAGATATTTATAATTTAATATTAAAAACAAACCAAGAATAAAATTACATACATATTTAAGGAGGTGGTAGATAAGATAATTACCAAAAAGATAATGAAATAACCACAATCAATACAACTATTTAGTAAGCAGCCAAGAAATACCAGGCAATGTAAGAAGCATGTAAGACAAATTATCTCATGCAATCCCCACTTATACCTTATAGGTGACAAATTTATTTTTTAAGTAACATACAAGAAGATTTAAGAATTTGTTCAATCACATGATTATCTTAAAGCACTAAGATTTGATATCGTGTTTATTAAATGTTCAAACAAAAGTATTTTTCACTATTCATGATCCCTTTAATTACATAAACCTCCGCTGCCTTGCGGCATACCTCTTCAGGGGAAAGGCTAAGGGAGTAAACCCCGACAGAAAATCCGGAGCCGGAGTCCCTAAGGCGGTTTGACGTTGTAGTCAACACCGGCAACTCCTGCGGCGCACCTGAAGCCAAGCTGTATTGACTCCGTCTTTCCCTTGGACCCTTCAGCTGCGAAGAGAGGGGGGGTCTGCTGCATGGGCAACAGCAGACCCTCCATATCACCCTGCCCAGGCTCTGTAGCTTCAGCTTCACTGGAGAGGACACTCCAGCGTCATCGTAAGATGTCGATTCAACACGGGAGGAGACAGATACCGTGTCACTCCCGAGTCGGACTGCACAACCATTCTCGGTGGTGCAGATAGACTCTTAAGAAGCTACACCATCGTCTCTCGAGACGGACGGCTGCCGCCGCCGCCGATCCCTTTAATTACATAAGTAACATCTATATTAACACTGTAAATGCAAGCTGCAACTGATATTCAATATGTTTGATTCACTGACTGTAATTTTCATTTAATGTCATTAAAAAGTAATTTTCCTTGAGTAAATTCAGTAGCATTAATCACAATCTATCCAAATATAATGAATTGTACATTTGTAAAGGGTACAGAGTGGAGGGGTGGCGTCCCCTGAAATATTCCCTACATCCCTTGGTTGGGGAAAGGGGGAAGTGGGTAATATGGTGTTTAAGATACTTTGCATAAGAATGGCAAGTTAATAGCCATTCCATTCTTGAAGGGAAGGGGACGACCACACAGGGAAAAAGATGTATGTGACTGACTTCTGGCCAAGATGGAGGCCTAGACTTACACACTCTATCTCCCTCCATGGCTAGGAAGGAGTACAGCTGCCACAGGGTCAGGGATAACCGGAAGCTCCAGAAAATAATTGGAAGTCCAACGTATGAAGTTATAAAGAAGTGGTGCTTGTTCGGGCAGGTGGGAGGAGCAAATCCAGGGCAGAGAGGTCAAGCTGTGCTGGTGGTGGCGGCAGCGATGCGGTGGGACAGTGGTAAGCACAGATACACATATTTAAGGGGAAGTGAGAAGTGCCTGGGGAGCACCCCTAGCTGCAGACCAGACCCATCAGCTTGCGATCCCAACACTGGAGAAGGCAGACCCTCATTGCCTTGGACTGTGAGGTCTGAAGCCAGTGGGGATGGAGGAGGAGGCTCCTGGTCTCTCAGCAGAGAGTGAATGGCAAGAATCCATCTTGGACTCCAACCCCCACAGAAAATGCCACAACGTGGTGAGAATGGTCTCCCGGTTGTGACTAGTGCATGGAGCTCCACCCCCTATAGCATAGATGTGACAGCCCCGCCCAGGAAGCAAAGGTAAACACAAAACTGTCAGGATGGCACAGATCATGATAGAGATGATCCCGGTGAAACAGCTGACCAGGCAGCAAATATCTAATCTAATGAAGCAGCAGATAGAAAATCTTTCTGAGGCACAGTTCAGAGCTTTGGTTATAAAAATGCTTACAGACCTAACAGCATATCTTAAACAAGACCGGGAAGGAATGAAGGCTAGTTTTGCTGAAATGAACAAAAACACATACAAAACTAGTGCCGAGGGAAATAAAATCAGGGATCAAATCAACAAATCAGAACATAGGGAAGGAACAAACAGTCAATCAGTGCAGAAAGAGGAAATGAAAAGTGAGGAATATGAGGAGAGGCTCAGAAACCTATGGGACAGCTATAAGCAGGTCAACATCTGAATCATAGGGTTGCCAGAAGGTGAAGAAGAAGAATTAGAAATTGAAAAATTATGTGAAAAAATAATGAAGCAGAACTTCCCTAACTTAGGGAAAGAAATAGACTTACAGGTGCAGGAAGCACAGAGGGTTCCCAAAAACTGGACCCAGGGAGAATCACACCAAGACACATTATAATCAAAATGTCAAAAATTAAGGATAAAGAGAAAATCCTAAAGGCAGCAAGAGAGAAGAGAATTGTGTACAAAGGGGTCCCAATAAGACTATAAGCTGATTTCTCAAAGGAAACTCTGCAGGCAAGAAGGGACTGGCAAGAAACATTCAAAGTAATGAAAAACAAAAAACAAAACCTACAACCACAATTACTCTATTCTGCACAGCTTTCTGTCAGAATAGAAGGGCAGAGAAAATGCTTCCAGGACAAAGTAAAACTGAAGGAGTTCATCAGATGCAAACCACTGTTATATGAAATGTTAAAGGGACTTATTTAGGAGAAAGAGGATCAAAACTATGAAATTAAAATGAAAACTGTATCACAACAACCAACAACAGAAGCTAGGGAACTGAAACAAAGGCTAACTAAGTAGGCAACGAGAGTGGGAAAAGAATTATAGGTATGGGGAACATTCTGGGGGGAGGTCAGCAGGGAGGGGCAAGGGGGAAAGGGTGGGAAATGATACAGGAATTAGAAGCATAGCAGGAGGGAGTGGAGTGGACAGGAATATACTGAGAGAACTATATGCACAACCAATGGGCATGAACTAAGGGGTCAGTTAGAGGGAGAGGCGTCACAGGGTGGAGGGGAACAAAAAGAAAGAAAATTGGGACAACTGCAACAGCATAATCAATAAAGCATATTAAAAACAAAAAGGTGTGTGTGTGACTAAGCACGTATAGTGACTCCTAAAATAGTCTGGAGAGGTGGATGTCCACCCTGGGTTTCCCTGCCTCACAGGGAACTCTTGCCCTGACTAAATATGGCAGCCAAAAGAAGGTAAAAGATATGTGGGAACTGGCAAAACAACACATCATAGGAGGAGCTGCGTATGAGGTCTGGTGTGTAAGAAGGAGTAACGCAGCCTGAAAGGGTGTAGACAGGAGTTAGCTATCAGGTCTGGAGAAAGAAAAAGAAGACCATGGCAAAGCTAATGGAGTTATGTGGGGACCTGCCTAACCAAGCATGGATTTGTGGGAGATGCCTGGAGCTGAACTGTGCCCAGGAATGCTGAGCTACAGCCTTCTGCTTCTCTGAAGGATGTATGGAGAAGCCACTCTCTTGGGATGTGTGCCTCCCTGGACTCCATCATGGTCCAGTGTAACATGGCACATGTTTTCCTAAAACACTGCATGGAGGCTGAGAACGTTACTCCAGATCCTGAAGGGGAGAGCTGCTGTGAGAGGATGGCGAATCTGAAATACACAAGTGCCCATTACAGAGGGGATAGAGACCTGTTTGAACCGCAGGCTTGAGTTTAGTTAAGAATATGGGGAACTTCTGGGCATGGTTTTTGGCTTATAGCTTTCGGGGGAGCAAGGGAAGTGCTGAGTCTTGGGGGAAAGTAAGGTTCTGAGCAGGAATGCTCTCAGCTGCTCCCCTACCCCCTGAGGTTGGAAGGCTATAAATAAAAACCTGTTTCTTTCACCATTCATTGTTGGGTCGTGTGTTAAGTCACCATGTGACCCAGCCCCTGTTTGCTCAGTTACATATTTAGTAACAAATTTCCTGACATTGCATGTAATACTTAATTCTTCAGTTGGTATCAAGAAAAGTTACCGATTTTTATTGGAGAAAAACAAAGTAAGATTATTTCAGAGCAAAATGAAGAAATACTCAATGAGACAAAAACAAATAATGCCTCCATATGAACATATACCAATCCCCCCAAATGTTTTCAAAATTCATCTAGTCCACAAAACTATCATTATAGGATATAGAGTAATAATAATAAGGTAACTAGAAACTAATTGTAAATTGGTTCTTGATATTCATCTATTTTCAGATTGTTTCATTATCTTCATCTTGTCTAAGAATGTTTATTGATTTTGTTGATATTTTTACATAGAGTAGAATTTTACTTTGCAAGCTCATTTAGAGTATTTTTAAATTTTTTCTGCTCACTCTTGTTATTGACTTCAAGGAATTGAGCATTGCTCTCCCAAACATCAGTTATTAATCTAATATATGTCTAAGGAAAACATTCAAATTTTTATCCCCTCATCTTTTACTAAAGTCTGTAGATTTTATATATAAATATACTCAAATAATTTATCCAATGAGCAAATTGACATTTTATCCTTGATTGCAATACAAACAATTTATGGAAAAGAAATGTTCTACAGAGTGATAAATGAAGTGTTTCAAGCCAGTTGGAATTTAAAGAGTTTTATGTATAACATAAAGACACTTGTTTAATCTTAAATATACAAACATACACATATACATACACATGCATAATGGTACTCAAAGTCTCCTCAAGATAACTATAATTAAACTTATTTTCCCATCAGAGGTCTCTTGACTCTTTCCATAGATGGATGGTCTGGATTTATCTTTACATGAGAGTTCAAAGTCAGTACATTTCCATGAAACCTGTTATTTACTGGTAATCATAGTGTGTTTAATAAATATTTCTTATGTTCTAATATAGGAAATACTTTCCAGAGAATTAAAAGTAAGGTTCTGAGCTGAATTTATGCTTGGCATATGGAGAATTTCAAAGTGAATGTGGTTGTATCTATATAAAGTTCAATACCTATTCTGCTTTTACTGGTTTTTACACTTGGATAAAGCTTGGTGATAGAAGAAAAACAGTAGAGGTTAAGACATTAAGAAAATACTTATAGACCCTGCCAGGGGGAAGTACATCCAGGTGATGATAATATGTGTATCTTCCTCTAACTATGCCTCCTTCAATCTTTTACCTGAATTTATTTTATCCTTTTTATCAATATGCTACCTTTCTTTAATAGGCATATTTTGCTTGATAAGTACATTCGCCAGCAATGCCATCTAGTGCTTCATCAAAATCTGTGTCTTTTACTGTCAGGTTACACAGCCCTACTATATTTTCCGGGCACCACTGCAGATGTGGTCTAATGATTGAATTCAGAATAATATATTTGAGGAGAAAAGATGAGTGCTACTTTCATGGAGGACCATGAAAATCTCCTCTTTGGTCTTCAAGGTTTTGTGAGTTTGTGAAGGATAGTGATTAGTTGATTTCTTTCTCCTATTTGAGTGGTTGTTTCATTAAAGGATAACACAGCTAATTGGAAGGAAATTCAACTCAAACTACAGATACAATAAATGGCTAACAGACCTTGAATATCTAGAAGATAAGCCTTTCTCTTTGGAGGAATAAGGCCTGATTTATATTCAATTATCTAATTAATAGTCACAAATCACCTCTGCCTGAAATGGTCCCACTAAGAAGAAACTGCTGTATATTTGAAGATATAACACATAGTTAATTTCCATTTCCTTGGCATTCTCAATGATCCCCTGAGATCTGATTAAGCAATCACATAGACCATAGCCTTGCTTATAAGAATTCAACAGCATTTGAGCTACTTAATCGCCTAGAAGTTAATAATTTATTATTAGTATTCAATCTTCATTTATCAAATAGTCAGTGTAGAGGGAATGACATATTATAAAATACTTTTTTTAATAACCATTCATAGAAAGTAAGTAAATTGCAGTTAAGTACCACTCCAGGTACCTGTTTAGTGATAGTGGACGTAGATGTACTTCTGAAGGGCCAACAGATTCTTTTAGTGGTCCATTCCATTCAGGTCAGAAGGGGTAGACATCTGCTACTTGAGGTTTTGTTTTTCCTGTAATGTGTGTGTTTTGTGTATAAAATATACAAGTTTTATATTAAATAAATGCCTTTATATTACACATAAAACTGCTAAATGTTGCCTATGGGTTTCTAAGTGACTTTAGACCCTTCATGTATCACTTCTGTAAAATATTTCTCCTGTATTAATTGCTTATATTTCAATCAAGGATAAAGTGTTGATTTGTGCATTAGATAAATTATTTGAGTACATTTATATTTAAAGGTCTCCAAACATGTCTTACTTTCAGTGACATATATGACAATGATAATAGTTAATGCTCATTTGAGGGCTTACTATATGTCATGCACTGTTGTAGGTGCATTATAAGTGTTCACTCATGTAATACTCTCAGTACTTATAAGACGGTATCTATATTACAAATGAGGGCACTGGTTTTAGAGAGGTTAAATATCTTGCCTAAGGTCACACAGCTGGAAGTGACAGAAATGTGCTTTGAGCCCTGTTAATCTCACTCCAGAATCCAGTTTACATATTGCCTATATTTCTATTTATAAATTTCTAAATAAGCTTTGAATATATTTTAGTTTCTTTTCCAAGTTCATTTAAATTATAAAGGGTTGAAATTAAAGTATTAAACCACTTTATTTCACTGCATAAATGTTTTGCTAGAAAATGTATAGAGATTATAGATGATTGATTTTATCTGAAGCAGCTCAACTTAAGAACATTGTTCTTTTATCTCAAAATTTCTGCTCAAAATCAAGTACAAGTAATGGAAGCCAAAAAAGTTGTAGCATATTTGTTTTATAAAAAATGGGCTATTTTTTCACAGTACAATGTAAAAGCAGACTTGATCTTGATTTTTTAAATCATTTTTCTACTCCCTCCCTCTTCTTCAATAGCATAGATTATTTTGGTCTTATTTTGATATATCAGTCAAACTTACATTTATTTATTGCTCTATCACTAATGTTTTTGACACAGCATGTTATAAAATCTCGTGGTTTCTTTTTTTTTTTCTTGACAATAATAGCTGGTAATTCCAAATAATAATGGAAATATTATTTACCTCACAGAGTTATTGAAAGGATTAAATAAGTTTTTCAGGTAAGTTATATTGCATATGGTCAGGAACAAAATGAAGACACAAGAAGTACTATTTAATAATAATAATAATAGTAATAACTGTAAAATTCTATAAAAGTGTTAAGATGTGTCTCCTATGTTTTAACTTTGTAAATGCATCATTAAAACTAAAATTACAACAAATTTAAATGATTATTGATGGCCTTTATAAATTATAACTTAATAATAGAACATTTGTTCTTGAGCTACCGTTTATTCCTTTACTCCAGCTATAGTCACAGTAGTGAAAAGAAGCACAGCTCTTGTGCCCACTGAAGACTATGACACTTTCTTGAACTATGTATTGAGCTTTTACTTATAAGAGCAAAAGCTGTGTAAGTGCTGCAGTGCTGATTACTATTATAGGTACTGGAAAGACAAAAGAATAGTAGGCTTGACTTGTGTAAATATTGCAGAGATTGGATACTGAGCTCACCAAGAGTTTCAGAGAAATATTCTCATTAGTCAGAAGACAAGGGAGGTCTCACGGTCTCACTAATTCATTTTGTGGTGAACCTTTTGCAATGGCTTCATTTAATCTTTTTATCTTTATTTTTATTGTTAACACTATTACTGATAACCCTCTTTGCTCACCCCCCACCCAGCCCCAGCCCTGGTACCCCCTTCACTCTGGCCACCTTTGCAATGTCTTAGAGAGCTTGAAACTAAAGAACAATCTTAGAACTTATTACAATCTGCTAACTATGGAGTTATTAACCATATTAAAAGTAGTTTTGAATATTCTATAGTAAAGCATAAGGACATAGTTATAAGATTTTTCCTCAGTCAGATGTATGTTAAGCTATTGTTCTGAAATAATTAAATTTATCTCCACTTAATTCATATACTATTAATATTCATTTACCCTTGGTGTAATTTGATATGCTCTTGTTAATTTTCCTCAAATAAATTAAAAAATTCTCATTTCTATAATATTTTCCTTCAATCATTTTATAAATTTTTCTATAAGTTATTAGGCACTAGGTAAATAATCAATCATTCTTATTGCCTGATAATCATTCTTATTGATGGTGATCATATATACATCATCTCTTTTAGATTTTAATTGAGTCAAGTTTGAACAATATTTATATATTAGATGTTACATAGATGTAGCTCATTTCTATCATTTACGTTGACAAATACTCCTTTGTTCCATTGAGTAGCCAAGCAATGGTAACTATTTATTTATCTTAATGTTCTATTTTAAGTAAACATAACTACTAGATGTACATGTCTTTCTTGCTTCAATATAATTTTCAAAAAGATCTTTGAAGAAATTATCTAGATAATGTCATCCATTCTTCTAATCCCGTGTTTCCTCTCTTTTCTCAGATATCTCTTCTCCATCTCTAGATACCACACTGAGTTATTTTGGGACATTATTTCTCACTTATTTTTCTCAATAAACAGTAATTTATTATTTTTAATTGTTCAATTATTAATAAGATGTCTATTTTCTGGCACTCAATTTTGGTATATTTGACCTATTTATAAAAAAAGATTGATCTATAATATTTGTTTCCTATGTTTACTATTTTATTTGTCTCAAACGATTGTTTCAAATGAGTATCTTTCATTTTCAAAAATATATTGAATTACTTTTTCTTACTTGAAAACCAGCTTATGTTAACATAATATGAAATAAAGCAGACAAGAGGAAAAATAAAAACCATATTCTTTATTTTAATATTTTAATATATTCTTCTCTTATATGCATATTTCTACCTTTTAAAATTAGTTTCCATCTCAACCTCATTTGGCTTTAGATGGTCTTCTCAGATAGTGTTCTAATTTATTACATTACAATTAATTTTAACCAGAGCATCATTTATTAACGAACTATTTGTCCCCAGTCCTTTCTTCAGTCCTTCCTTCAAACTGATATCAAAATGCATTTTATAAAATACAACTATCTTTGATAGTCTAGTGTTCCATATAAACAAGTGTTATTACAAAATAAAGTGCTTCATGATTCATAAATATAAAAATATTGATTAAACAGGTTCAACTGGTAAAATTTAGAATTTTTAATTTGCTTGTTTACATTGTTAGCCTCCAAAAGAATTATATAACATGTAGTATTTCCCTGACCATGGCACACTTTTGAGTTAGCATAATGAAGTATGTAAAAGGAGGAATTTTGGAAATGTATCGCAGTAGTCGTGGCCTCTTTACAGCTCTCCAATGAGTTATGATGTTTCTTTTTTCTTCCTTCCTTTTTTCCTCACTCTCTGTCTCTCCCTCCTTCCCTCTCTTTTTTCCTTCTTCCTTTCTTTTTTTTACTTCATACATCATCCACTAGAAACAAACAATTGTAGTACTTCTAGAGAGAGAAGAAGGGGAAGAGAGAGAGGACTGATTTATTTGCTTCCCATATACACTTGGACAGGGGGTCATGGGTGCTCAGACAGGGGATGGAACCCTCAACCTAGGTATCTACCCTGACTGGGAGTCAAACTCACAACCTTCTAGTTTCAGGGCTATGCTCCAACCAACTGAGCCATACCAGCCAGGGCTAGTCAATCATGTTTTATCATGTAATCTTTTTCTTTTTTGTTTCCTATGTCCCTTCTGTACTGCATAAGCTCCCCTTTTCCCTCATATATTTTTTGAAGGTATAGTCTAATGTCTTTTCCATCTTTTATGACCAATATGTTACATAGTACTTGGCACATATTGACATGCAATAAATAATTATTAAAAAGTCAATAAATACATGCGTAGCTGCTAAAGCACACAAACTGTAGATGGTCAGTAATGTCTCTCTGTTTTCTCTTTCCTTCCTTCCTTCCTTTCTTCCTTCCTTCCTTCCTTCTTTCCTTCCTTCCTTCCTTTTTTTTGAGGATGTAAATGTTTTTCCTGAAGCATTTTGTTTTCCAGTTCCCGTAAGTTCCCCAGAGTGGGTTCCTGTTTAACCACACTAGCCTGATGTGCATCATGTGTCCAGCCTTACTTAGCTGCAATTGAAGCTGAGGAAATTTGAAAAGGGTTTTCCTATTTGATTTCCATTAAGATTTATCCCTTAGGAAAAATGCATATTGCAATAGCAAAGTTGTGCTAATAAAGTAGAACAGGGTGTTGCTTTCTTGCTAGCCTTTGAAACTTTAATTATTTTTCTTCAGTATTAGATAGTATACAAATAAAGCCTATAACTTACTATTACAACTGAAATAGGTATTTCACTAAATAAATATCCAGTTGCATGCCTGGATTAAGAAACAAAAACTGATTCCATGGTGTGATTTGACAACATCTACTATAAACCCTAAGAAGAAGGAGAATTTTTCTACAGTTTTGTCATTATGAAAACATTTTTATAGTACTATAAAAGCGTATATTACTGAAGCTTTTAGTCTTTGACGTATGTAAAAGCACCCTTCCTGGAGATATTGGTGCTCTCAGCATAGCAAAGGCAGAGCAAGATAGTACCCACCAGCATCCGTCCCAGGAGAGTTTCAGCAGGCTCCTCGATGTCTGTGTTAACTTGGATGCCTGCTGCGAAGGCCAACACTTTCATATGAGCAAGTGTCCTCCTTCACTTTAAGTCTGGGTGTCATTGACTTAAAGCGAGCTTCTCCCCGAGTGAGTGATTCTGAGCATGCGAGCCCTTTAGGACTTGTTTGTCAGATAGCTACAGCAGGTCGGCCTCAGGACGTGAGCCCCTCTGTTTTCAAAGTATGGTGTTTGGGGAGATATCTCTCAACGCTGTGTCTTAGGAGTTGGGGTGCCTGATGTGAGGTTAAAACCCTTCACTCCTGAGGTTGGGGCTCCGGATTTCTGAGTTCCCTCCCCGTTGTGGGACCCACACTAAGAGTGGGTTTATAGTGACTGCCCCAGCCTTTCCTATCAGCTTCAGCTCGGATGTGGTTTTCTTTCTGTTTGCTCAATATACGGCCATCATTTAGCCAGCGTGTAGGCTTTTGAAGAAGAAATTATTGCATAGAAGCTGTAGATTCAGTGTGTCCAGGGAATGGAGTGAGTTCAGAATCTTCATAAATTGCCGTCTTGAACTGGTAATATATTTTCTAACAAGTTTGACCACTTTTTGACAAAGAATTTATTAATACTTTACAATTTGAAGGCTTGGGAAATATCAATTTTCTAAAGAAAGAGAAGATAGCAATTTCCCTAGGGGGGAAGATAGGAAAGTCCGGATTAACACGCTGACTAGGTGGTTTGTATCCTGGATCGCCATGGTGCTTTCAGCTTTAATACGGCATTGTGAATCACGCATCACATGGATAGGAATTTCCTTAAAGAAAGCTGATGATTTTTCTAAAGAGGTAACTACCTCTCAGTGCCTGAATCCGTGCAGAATATTGACTTTTCTAGTAAATATGGAAGACAATATTTTCCATGTTCTTAACAAGTAACAAGTTAAGACTCCAAAGATGATGAAACTACACGGCAAACTAGATGAGTGGTCTGGGAATGAATACATTTGCAGAGACCCTGAAACGAAACCTGCTAGACCGAGAAAGGACTAATCCTGCAATCTAGATATTATCTACATATAATATCAAAGTAGGAAATAATATTGGATTCCTCCCCCCCAGGTACACACACACACACACACACACACAATCAAGGTCTTTGCTTGATTTGTTGACTCAGTGTTGAAAACAGGGACATTATATTTGACTACAAATTGACTGCTGTATTTTGAAGTAAACACAACCTAGAACAAAAGGTATTATTCTAATTTTATTATTACTGGACAAATGGAGATTCTTTGACACATTCTAATCAGGATTGCCATCTCCTCCTGCCACTATTGCTGAGGCTGGAGAATGACATTTTATTAAATTTGGATGCTGGTGAGTTGTCTGCACTTATTTTGCTTATATGTTCTGCAGCTTTTAGTATTATTGGTCATGAAATTTCAATATAATGCTTGAAAATGTATGCCTGCATTTGCAGAGCAGCCTCGGATTGATTTAGGCCTTAGCTGCCCAAGAAAGTAATCAACACCATTTTGTGTATAATTCTTTTTACCTTCTCTCCCTTCTTCTTCTGTCTTCTGATCTTTCCTTACTTAAATTCTCCTCCTTGAGTTCTTCCTAGAAACAAAGTGTGCCAGTGAATTAAAGAAAAATTCCAAATCTGGTTCGTTCTAATTTGCAATATCCAAGCTACTCCACATACTCACATTTGAAAAGGTTTATGTGACTGAGCCATGTACTGTAACTCACTAGAATTTACTTATATTAAAGCACTGATACACTATACTACTTTCCCTGATTTTTGTGTAATTTTGTAACACCAGTTATAATAAAATTTCTTATAATTTAGCTCACACAAATAATAAATAAAATTATATCAGCTCATTTAAGTGATTTCATAGTTATTTCA
This sequence comes from Furipterus horrens, assembly GCF_987537825.1. Taxonomy (NCBI): domain Eukaryota; kingdom Metazoa; phylum Chordata; class Mammalia; order Chiroptera; family Furipteridae; genus Furipterus; species Furipterus horrens. The sequence goes on from NW_028327172.1 coordinate 176,706,001, forward strand.
TTTGATATTTGACATAAATAGCTTTTGATCAAATTACAATTTCATGAATTTAAGATTTATTTAGATGCTTAGTGGCCTTTTGAAATATGTGTGTGTGTGTGTGTGTGTGTGTGTGTGTGATGTTGTTTTTTTCCTGTTCTCTCTATCCACATTGCTGCTGGCACAAGAGGACCATTGCCTGTCTTTACTTGAGTTGGTCTTATAATAAGATTGAAAGTCTGTTCAGTATATTGATTTTTTTCCCCCAACAACTTGATTACTGCAATTCCCTGTTAGCTGGCTGCTTTTCAACTACTATATCAAATTGCAACATGTACAAAGCCGAGCTATTACACTGGCAGTCTGAAACTCCATATTGGAGGTGAGCAGAATCAGCTTATATAAGTCCTTTCCTTCAGTCTCTTGTTGAAAGGGTTTGACATGGACTGCAATCTACTTTATATCTTTAACTATAATAAAAAGTGTTAAAGACCATGTCACATAGCAGTGAAGTAACTTACAAAAACTGTAGACACACAAAATTTGTCCTATCTGCAAGTTATGACTCTAGTGACTAAATTCAATTTTAATAAGTATGGTGATGGAAACCTGGTTAACAGTTGCACTGTGAACACATTACGTAAAGACAAACTACTCCAAGTGAATGGCATATGTCAAGCCCATTGATCTGTCTGACAAATTACCTTTTATTTTAATTATGAGTGAATAAATGAATAAAAGGAAGAAAAGAAGAGTTACATGGTTTAGACAAATTAGAGATCTATTCCAAAAGCAATTCAGAGTCTGGTTTTGAAATACTGGCTTCCGAAAAAAAAAGGAAAGATAATCTACTTAAATGTCTCACCGAAACATGACTTTAAAAGAATAAAAATTTTGAGATAAAAATTATTAAATATATACATATAAAATAACAATAAATGAGAGAAGAACATATTTAAACTATTTTTGTCTAATATGCAAAGTGGTTAATTCTTCTACCACATACAGAAAATTCATTTTAATTTTGAGGAAAAATATAAATTTACTATTGGATAACTAGGAAAAGAATTCAGTTAGTCCTGTAATTCATAGCAAAATGCATCTCTTAGCAATATATACAAAGTCTGAAATTTTGAGATACATTTTTATACCCAGAAAATGAATGTATGTAGAACATACAACCTAGTATTGCTAAAATTTATATGCTCACGAAGATCTACAATTCCTAACCTGTATTCTAAAATCCAGAAAGGCTTGGAAACCAATGATTTCTTTCCTTTTTTCTTTCTTTCTTTTTCTCTTTCTTTCTTTCTTTCTTTCTTTCTTTCTTTCTTTCTTTCTTTCTTTCTTTCTTTCTTTCTTCCTTCCTTCCTTCCTTCCTTCCTTCCTTCCTTTCTTCCTTCCTTCCTTTCTTCCTTTTTTTTTTTTTTCTTTCTTTCCTTTTTCTTATTTATTTATATTTTTAAATTTGGTAACTCATTTGGCAACCAAAGTTATCTAACATAAACTCTTTAGGGAAGGACACATTTAAAAAACAAATAAACTTATTGAAGGAACATTCTATAAGTTTAAGGTATACAACTGTATAATATAATACATCACCTGTATATTGTATTGTGTACTTCTTAAAATGTCTTGGTAGTAAAATCTGACTTCAACTGAATGTGACTATTTACTTGTATTTATTTATCCCACTTTGGCATAAGGTTATTCACTGGTATTCATTTATCCTTGCTTAGTATAAATATTCAAGTTTTGTAACAAATATATTAACCTATTTTTTTTACTTAATTGTTGTCCCATTATCCATTGGGTTGTTTCATAGTCTGTACTATCTGTACCATATTCCTTTCTGTCTAAAAAGATCTGAATTCTGAAACACTTCTGATTATATGGGTTTCAAAAATATGCTCATAGACCTGTACAGTGTTAGTGGTATTATACAATAGTATTTGTTTTTGTTGTTTCAGTCATTTTTTTTCATTTATTCAACAAATATTTATTTTATATAAACTGAATTCCAAAAACTGGTTTAGGCACCGGAACACAGATAGCTTTCAAGTAGCTTAGAGGCTAATGGAAAATACTAGGGGAGATCCCCCTCCCAAAATTTACTTATAAGTAATTGTATATTTATTCTTACATGTTTAAACTTTAATCACATTCAAAATACTCCACATTTGATGTGCTACACCTATCAAGATGTTTTTTTCTACTGATCAAAACAGTTTTTGAACTTGTCCATTTTGATGCCTTTTAGTGCTTCTACTGTTTTTTGTTTCACTTCTTCCACATTGGTACAGTGTTTCCCTTTGAGAACATTTTTTATCTGGGGAAACAAGCAAAAAAAAAGTAGCTTGGGGCAAGATTTGGTGAATAGTGAGGGTGGGGCAGAGGAAGACAAAAGGGTCATGATGTTTTGGTCAAAAACTGCTGAACACTTATCATGGTATGGGAAAGTATGCTTGTAAATAACCCACAATGAAATGGGCAAATGCATTGAGTCTTCCAAAAAAAAAAAATAATAAATTCACTGAAGCAGAATGCAGCCTCTCACAACAACACCAGCTGTTACGCTGATACAGGTGGGTTCCTAGAACACTTATCTAGTGGGGAAAGCCTGCACTATTAGGGGCCCACCTTCCAGAAGATAATTCCAGTTTTTTTTGGATCCCCCGTCATATATATAATTAGAAGTGTGTTTAACTATGGCAAGTACTAGACAGAAATCATGAAAGTTTTAGAAAGCACTTAACCCAGCATGTGAGATGGGATGGATGATGAGGAGGCCCCTTGTAATCTTCCAAGCAGGGAACTTATCTTGGTAGAGCTGAAATTTAAATTGGGTCATATGCATTAATTGGATTTAGTCAGATCAAATCTTGGGTGTGGAGGACTAGATAAGGATAATCCAGCAAAGCTTGATCTTTCAAGCAGTTCTATCTGATTGGAACTTAAAGAGTGAGAAAGCAAAATGACAAGGCATAATTAAATGGTAAAAATGTTTGAATTATTCAGAAAATTTAAGGAAGCTCATGTAGAATTTCATGCAGGAGTTGACACAATCATGCTTATTTCAATGATATTGGTTTTTTTTTCCATTAAAATTTGATTGGATGAAGATAAACTCAATAAGTGTCAGGGAGAATGATTAATAGATTGTTGTAATAATGCAGATAATAATAATAATAATAGATGAAGGCCTTATCTAAGACAGTGGTCTATAGAATTGTATTCTCTTAGAGAATTTTCAAATATATATGCTCCTTGTAAGTATATAAAATGATGTTAACTTTTGATGATAATTTAAATAGATGCAGCTGATGTTGGCCTATCTCTACAGTTCTGTACGATGTATATGGACACAAAGATTGAGAAAACCCAATGAGATTAGGCTGGTAATTTAAAAACAAACATACATTATTTTAAAAAATACTTTAAGTAAAAAAGAAAAAAGGGCATAATAAAGTTGAAACTCTTTACAATTTTTTTTTGTGTGTGTATATATATATATATGTATATATTTTAGTTTTCTTTGTAAATCAGCCACCACAGCATAAAACAGTTTTTCAATGTTGTCAAATAAGGTTTGAGGCTACTAAGTGAGAACTCCATGAGTTTTGCTTAAATGAAACTCCCACATTAATTATTTTTACATACTAGGTTTTCAAGTATATTTATAAAATGTAGATAAATAAATGAATAAATATTAAAAGTATAGAGAAGGAAATATTTTAATTATAATAAGTGTGTTTATAACTTTATCCCAGATTTTAATCTAAAGCTAAAAAAGAAATAACTTTATGAATTTATCTGTTATTTGTTCTTTCCTACTTTATTATTAAAATAGAATACTTGTTATTAATATTACACTTAAAGCTATATTACTGAATTACTTCTCTAAGGCTGTTGTTGTATGGGTATAATTTGCTTACTTTAAAAGTCACCATGAGATATACCAAGTTACTCCTTCTGTGATTTAATTTCTAGTTTTGGTGAAACATGAAACAACTTAAATCTAAAATGTGAGCCATCATTGATTTAATGTGGCTTTGAGTCAAATTCTTAGAATGCATTTCTACTTCCATCAAGACAGGGTATTATCTCTGCACAGCAAAGAAACAGAAAAATCACAACCTTATCTCCATCATTTTCCTATACCATCTTAACTTTATGAAACAGTTGATGTTAAATACCTTATTAATAAAATAACAGTAACATGAAAATGTCTGATACATTTATTCCTTAGAAAATATTACTAAGATTATAAAAATGCTAATTTTAGGTCAGGGAATAAAGGTTAGTGAATGAAATAATTCCTTTAGATCTCAAACGTGGTAAATGGCTAAGCTAAACTTTCACAACTGGTTAAATTAAAAGTGATCTTTGCACCACCAAAGAATAATGTGTGCACTGTATACAAAATTCCCCTGAGATATGCTTCAGGATCTAAGTTTATATTTCACCTCTAGAATGACATATTTGTTTGGTATGTTATATGCCATAGAAAATATCTTATGGGAAGAATACAGTGACAATTTAAATCATTATAGTCAGTTCATATACTGCCATTCTTAAAAAAACTTGAAAAACATACTATGAAGTGAATCAAATTTGAGACATAAAATTAACAAAGATTAATAAATTGTATTAATACACTAACAGGATATAAAAACATTAAAAATACAAGTTGCAGAGACATACTAATAATTAGATACTTTTCAACATTCTAGGAATGCTAAAGTAAATAATTATAATAATAATTATCATAATCAAATTAAATTATGCAAGAATTGATCATGCTGCATCCATTATCTCATTGAATCCTCAAATATTTTAGCTTATGCTTAGTTTTCCCTCCTTCTAGATATGATTTATTAAGATACCCCATCACAGAATTGCCCCCAATTCTTGGCAACATCAAATGCAAATCCTTGCTCCCTTAAATCCTCCCCAAAATCTCAGTAACACAAGCCCATATTATATCGAAAGTTCTTTTGAGTGACCTCTTACTGCAGTGTTTCATGATTGCCCATGGTGCACCATCTCTCACTGCACCCAGTAGTGATAAGCCCAGCTTGTTCGACTAAAAGTATAGTTCCAGTGGTCTTTTGCACTGACATATGTAAAAATTCAATCAAATATATTTCTTTTATGAATATGATGCTAAATAACTAGTTTGATAGTTCCAGCTCTTGGAGCTTTGACTAACAGTAATTTGGTTTTATGAATATTCAGTTTCTTTGTATATAATGACCCCAAGTTGTAAATATTTTCTCCTCTTCCTCTTTCTCCCCTTCCTCCTTTTCCCCTTTCTCTTCTTCATCCTCTACATCTTTTTGCTCCTACTTTTTTTTTTCTAAAAAAGCAATAAAGATTGCATTTTACCTGTAAGTATTGTTTCTTTTTCTCTCTAGCTTTATTAAGGTATGATTGGTATATAAAGTCCTACACATAATTAATCTCTACACTTTGGTGAGATTGGCCATATGCATATACATGTATGCTTATCACCACAATTCAGATAATAAACATACCTATGACCTTCAAAAGTTTCCTTGTGTTTGGTGTTTTTTTTTTGTTTTGTTTTGTTTTGTTTTAAGGAGGTAGTGGTAAGAAGACAATGTGAGATCTGCCTTCTTAACCAATTTTAAGTACAAAATACTTATTAACTATAAGCACTATTTTATACAGCATATCTTGGCCCTTACTGTTGTATTATTGTAACTTTACCCATTGAACAATAATTAAAGTCTAATATTTTCTGTATAAACTATTTTATTTGACTAAATTCCAGATAATCTGTTTATTCATCAGGTGTTTTCATTAGGCATCATGAGTTGTGTGAATATTTTTTAAAAAGGCAGCTGAAGATAAAAGCCAAAGGCAAGGAATTCAGTGCTGGTTAGAGTTCATGGCATCCTCAAGAGTTCCACAAAATAATTTTAAAACCTCAAGGGTGAAAGTTCAGTGAGTCAAGTAGTGGCACATAAACCATTAAGGCCATGCTCTCAGACCCTGCAAGATCAGGGGCCATTCTCAGTTTTGTAATAAATCACACAGATTAATTTGACACTATACCCACTATCTCTAGACTCTATAAATCTCATGTGCAGAGCTCAGTTAATTTAAAACAAAAACCATCATGAAAAGCCTATAAAGCAAGATAAAAGTACTTTTCTCAAAAGTGACAATTATTTTGTGATCTTTCAAATTTCAGAAGAACAATGGGAAACCCATTTATATAAATGCAGTTTCTAGTGAAATGTACTTGTCTAAAAGCTATACCTAAGAAAGGGACATTTTTGCAGCATTCTGGCTCCACCTAAAATGAGGGAAGCTATCTGTATTCTTGGCTAGTAGCTACATTTGGAAGGTGAGCTAATTTCCTTTGATTCCTCTTCTAACTCCATCTTTGCTTACTCGTCTTACCAAGATTTAGTTGTAGTTTCACCAACATTAGATCTAAAAATATCCAAAATGCAGTATTCTTATGTGTCTATAGTTTTTAATTCATATTTTAAAGTTTAGCCTCAATATTTGTTTAGCTAAGTGTTTTTCAATGTTAAAGATTTATGCCATTCTATTCTTATTATATACTTTCACAAATGTATCATTGAATAAAAGGTTTATTTTCTTCTTGCATTATTACTCTAGAAAATAAACTTTTGACTAGTAAACCAAGCCAGCTTTTTAAACAAAGTTTTCAATTTGTTCACAAAATAACATTTAAGAGAAGCAAGAAACACAAAGTTTCAAATTGTTGTTTAGTAGTAATATTAAATAATTTGACCAATGACAAAAAGTAAAATAATACTTATATTCTAAACTATCATTACCAGATATTAGTAAAGCATAATAAGTTTACCACAATATCTATCAAATCTTTATGTCAAAAGTTCAAAATCATTCATATTCTAAAATAGTTTTTGGTTCTTAAACGTGGGTTGTTACTGTTGAGAGAGAAACAGGGAGAACAACAAAGAGAGAGGGGGAGACAGACAGACAATGAGTGTGAGGACCCTCAGATATGCAAAATGTGGCAACGGTTTCTATGAAATTGTCACTGAACCAAAGTGGAGTTCAGCTTCCCACTGCCACGAAAAGGCAAACTCGATAGCCAGATGTTGGTGAAAAAGGAAAGAGGTTTTTTATTCAGATACTGCACAATCTGGGAGAATGTCAAAGCCCATCTGTTCAGAAAAAAACCCAGACAAAATCCAGCTGTTTACTGCAACAAGAAAAGCACAGGCAGTGCCCAAAATTCCTTCTCCATTTTAAAGCACCGTCCTTTGGAATCTGAGGTGGCTACTGAGTGGTCATCCAGGTAGCTAAATTTTCTCCCAGCTGCAGTCCAGCTTTGGGCTCTCTCCTGAAGGCTGGGTGTGGTGCCTGCACCACCATCATCTATTGTTTTCTAGGTCCAGAAGTCCCCATACTTCGGTCTCCCAGAGTGTGGGAAAGCACTGGTGAATGTTTTGTCAGGAGAGAGAGAGAGAGAGAGAGAGAGAGGAGAGAGAGAGAGAGAGAGAGAGAGAGAGAGAGAGAGAGAGAGAGAGAGAGAGAGAGAGAGAGAGAGAGATTTAAAATACAAGATCTTTTCAGAAGGTATCCCGCCATGTACTATGAAAAATAGAGACAGTATTGAAGAAGATACAAGATAGAAGAAACATTGTACTTAGGACAATGATGCCTCTGTCCCATTCAACATAGGCATCTTGGGACCTCACACAGTTCTCCCAATCACCATCAGCTGTCCCCTAGTATTTTCCTGAATCTCATTGATGGTCTGAAATCTCTTCCCTTTCAAAGATTATTTTAGTTTTGGGAAAAGCCAGAAGTTGCAGGGCACCAAATCTGGGTTGTAGGGGGGCTGAATCACCTGGGTGATTTGATGTTTTGCAAAAAAATCCTGCACAAGATGTGATGCATGAGTGGGTTCATTGTCATAGTGAAGCTGCCAATTACCAGTTGCCCATAGCTGCAGCCTTCTGAATCATCCAGATAGTTTCTGTGGAAGAATGTTCAAGCTTTACACAAAATTTGATGCAGACTCATTGCTCTACTCACCCAGTCATTTTGAATGCTACAGCTACACACAGAGAGAGATTCTGTCCTGGAGGCTATGGGCCATGTGACTGCTAAAGCTGGTGTACTGTTTGAGTGCAGGTCTGAAGCAGTGAGCCACAAGCCAGAGGGAGATTTTTTTGTTCCCCTGGGTTTATACAGTGGTACCTTGGTATTCATCATTAATTTGCTGGGTAACTTGTGAGGAGTTCTAAAACCAGGTACCCAATGATGAAGCATTTTCTCTTGTGGGGCAGTGTCGTGACTTGTACAAATTGTAGCAAGTGCGATGAATTCCAACCCTAGTCACGTACTGGAAGGTAATGGAGAGCCTTTTCCCTCTCACCCAATTATCCTGCTAGTCTTGTGTGGTCCCAGTGCAACAACTTCCTCTTGCCTCCATCTTGCCCTGGGTGAGGGAGCATGTACTCAGTTAACAGATCGATGTGACACTGACCGCGAGACCTGGCTGGCACTGTCTTGCCATGACCCTGGGTGGGTTGGGATCGCTCCTGGCAGTTCCTCCTGTTCCCCACCCTCAGCCCACACCCAGTAGTCCAGACAGACTCTCTATCGGTATCAAGATGACACTTTGGTAACACCTGGTAATTTTTGTGAGTCTGATCACTGGTTGCATTATTATTACCCCTTAGTTGTAGTTTGATCCCTTATGCTTAAAGGATATATTATATTGTTAAGTCTACTAATGTCTAGGCATTTACTTATAATTTCAGAAATTCATTTAAATATTTCCAGACTAACTGTTGCTACTAATACATATTTGGCAATTAATATTTAATAATGTAAGTAGCCATACAAATAATTTAACTTTTTTGAGAAAAAACAATTCCTGGCCAAAATACGAATATTCTCTGTAATATTATTTCTGATTGACTTAATTACTATAATAATAAAGAGTGCATAATCTCTACAATTGTATATAATTCTTATTTATCTACTACTCTACTTTCCAGAATGAGATTCCCTGAGCCTGATTTCAGTGGATACAAATGACAAATATTTCTCCCTATTTTTTGATCTATATTAAGATATTTTTAAAATGAGGTGCACAAAAAGATATTGAAGAATTGATACAGAGCACACTTTGATTTTATTCTTGAAGGAAATATAAAAAAATGTGTTTTCCTTCTATGAGGTCAAAGGGCCTCTCATTTACAACTAGGGGTCATGGAACTAGTTCCTTAAAAATGTTATCCAAGTTGGAAGTTAACTGTTAATAAAATAAATTTAACTACATATTTTATCATTTTCATCTCAAAGACACTAGCAGTTTTTCTTCCATTTCTGTAATCTGATTATAGAGACATGTTACCAAGAAAATAAGTTGCTTTTGAAAAAACGAAACTTTAACACTTGGTTGAAAGTATTCTTATCGTTTAGTTTAATATTAAATATTGTGCTATTTACTTGTCTTCACAGATATTATTATTCTAAAAACAGTGGAGCACAAGTAGATTTACAATTGCGAGTACACAAAACACAAAGTTTATTCTTATATTCTTATTTATTAATTATTTTATTATTTTCCATACAAACAACTGTAAATCTACTTTTGCCCCAAATGGTCTTGGTTACATATTCTCATCCTACATAGTTTACATAAGCATTTGTTTAAACCTAATATTTGATATCACAGTGTACAGTTTGATGTTTAATTGTATTCACAAAGAATGACAGTTAAGGACACACTGGTGACAATGGAATAATTTTTTCTTGTGATTTACTAATTTATCCCTCCCCACTAAGATTACCAAATTTTAAGTTTTCAAATAACAACAACACCAACGACACATACACATAACTTTTCAATCACTTGAGTCATGTAACTGCATGTACATGCATCATTTTTAGCCTTTGGTCTGGTGTATTCCCTGACAAATCATTGCATTCCACAGTTTAAGAAGCACTGCCTGAGGTTATATTGAACTTTCTCTCTTTTTGTAAATCATTAAGATTTCCCATTGCATTGCTACACATTAACAAATATTTAAGAATTATAAATACCTTACAAATATGAATGACTAATACAAGATTTGTAAGTAGGAAATGTGCACTTATGAAAGAGAATGGCAATTTCCAAAGATATGTTTTGGTCAGTAATAGCAATGAAAACAGAATACTGTTGTGGTATGTGTAGTTAGCGAGCTGTATTAGGAGGAGTGTCACTAGTGTCATAAATTTTTCTAAACAAAACCCCAAAATTGCTGGTAAGTCAAGGAGAACTATTTAACTATTGATTGAGAGCTGCATCTACATCATTGAATGAATCATATTGTGGGATATATAAATACAGTTATAGATATGGATATAGATATATTGATCCATATATATATATATCAATCATTAAAATGATAGGTAGTATCAAATATACAGGAAATACTTTGTCATAGGATTCAGTACAAAATTTCAATCCAAGTAAATGTTATAAAACCATATTCCTGCCTGGCTTCTGTGGCTCAGTGGATTGAGCATCGGCCTGCGAGCCAAGTGTCCCTGGTTTGATTCCCAGTAAGGGCACATGACTAGGTTACACATCAGGTCCCCCGTTGGGGGCGCGAGTGAGAGGCAACCACACAGTGATGTCACTCTCCGTCTCTTTCTCCTTTCCCCTCTCTCTAAAATAAATAAATAAACAAACAAACAAGTAAATAAATAAATTATAAAAATAAAAAAATAATAAATAAAACCATATGCCTCAAAATTCTTTAACCCATGAATTTCTACAGAAAAATTAACATTTTTTATGGGTGGTTTGACTCTTGAAATTGTATAAAATATATTGAACAAAAATTAAAATATTATTTTTTCCTTAACCATTGACATTTTTTTAAGTTGCTTTTAGAGAGAGGAAGGGAGAGAAGAAGAGAGAGAAACATTGATGTGACAAAGAGCATTGACTGGGGGGCCTCCTAAATGGACCCAGACCATGGATGGAACCTGAAACCTAGGTATGTGCTCTGACCAGGAATCAAACCATCAACCTTTTGGTCACCAGATAATGCTTCAACCAACTGAGCCACACTGGTCAGTGAAAAAATAAAATATTTTTTATTTAGATATATCTACTTATATATTATAAATTATAATTTTTAGTTTATTAACTAAGTTTCTTTAGATACACTTTTAAAATTTTACATTATTTTTATTGTATTTTTTCCATTACCATGTATTCCTCCTATATACTGTTCCACCTCCACCCAAACTCCTGCCCGCTCAGCAATCACCGTTCTGTTGTAGGTAAAACTAGGGTCACTCATGCCTCCTCATACTTTCCTTCCATAGCTGTTAGATTTATTAGGGTTTGCAGGTTTTCAAAAAATATTGCAGGAGTAGAAAGGGAGAAATATAGAACCATAAAAGCAGTTTTTAGAGGAAAACCAGGATGAAATTACTTTTTTGCTATATATTTAGAAACCAGTTGTCTAATTTGGGCATTTCTAGGGAAATAATGGATAAATTTCCTGATAAAATAGTTTAGCACTAACAGTACAGGTTTTACCTTTATGCCAAAGATTTTAGTTCACATATTTTAAACTTCATCTTAAAACTAAATAAATGAATGCATACGCAAAGTAAATTTAGTCCTAATGCACATGCTAGTGGACATAAACAATAACTTTTAAAATAAACATCACAAAATTGAACTCATATCTGATTGAGTTTCTTGATCTACCCACCTATTTATAGAAAATAGAGAAGAGCAAGGAAAACATTAAATAGTGAAGTCAAAAGGATAAAATCAGTAAATCTAGGCTTGAGAAAATCCCCCAGCACAATCAGCTAAATTTCTAGTTAGAAGAAGATCATTTGGGGTGGGGTGAGGGAAGGAATGTGGAAAGATGGAAATAAAAACTACATAAATTAAATATTTAAAATAAATATGAATAAATTTTAATGCATGAGCCTTAATGTTTTTTTCTGATTTATATAAACAAATGGTTAAGAAAAATAAAAACTAACTGGGTGTTTTATTAACAATGTTGTTAACATGTGGTTATATTTTTAAATAGTGATTTTTACAGATGCATGCTTCAATATTTATGAAAAAAATTATATACTATCTTAAATTTACCTAGAAAAAAATCTGAGGATGTTAGAGATAGATGTTTTTATTTATATAAAATAAAATGGATTAATCAGGATTAATTATACTTGCATATTGATTTTGTATGCAGGTGAAATTTTCTATAATGTAAGTAGAAAAAATAAGAAAAATAAGATTTGGAGACAGAGTGAATTCAGATAATTTGAAAGAAATGAAAAATTTTGCAAGGGACTGATACATTTATTGGTGATAAAAATATAGTGAGTCCAGAAATGATTAAGGTTTTGAGGTTTACTATAAAAAAAAATCAAATCAAGTAAGGTAATTTTTTTAGTTGATATTTAAATTTAATCTTAAGATAAAATATATTTTTGTTTCTTATGACAAAAACATAAAATCTCTTGAAAAAATGTAGCGGTTATATCTGTGGGAAACTTCTCAATTAAAAAAAAATGATAATCTTGCACTACTGCTGGTTTCATTCCCAGTTGGTACACTGCTCCCCAATGGGTTTGAGGACTGCTCTCTGTCTGATCCCCACACATAATTTCCTCAGTGAACAAACCTAGCTGGCATAACTTTTACTTTCTTAAAGAGGCTGGCTGCCTTGTTTTCAGGCATATGTCTTGCGGGCAATTTTTCTTTGAATAAATCCTTTATGTTCCGTATTGAAAGGCAATCATTTCAAACTCTTTTTTTAATAAAAACCTATTTTGAAAATATTGTGGGCCAGCCAAAGTTGTCATACTCATGCCTTGAAGTCTTAGGATTATAACTTAATTAGAAAGTCCCCTCTGACTAGTTGTAATACATGCAGCATCAGGATAGCAGGACTTTGGACTTTTTTCATTCAGTCTCAAGCCTTTGGAATGCAAGATTTCACTCCCTAAGAAGTGATCAAAGTTCCAGAATCTGGCTTATTTTATTACTATATAAATCATTAAAGATGAGGCTAATTATAAAGTAGGTTGTTGTTATTTATGACCAAATATACTTATAATCTCAACATGCTGGAAATAAAATAAATTTAATCAGAAAATATTAAACTATGTGACTAACAGAGAAACATTTTGTTAATGTATTTCCTCTTGGGGTTTCCTCTGAATGTTGTTAAAGTAGTTTGAGGGAAAACTCATAAATTTCCCAGGGAATACAATTCCAATATTTAGCACTAATTTTATTATTAGTAATGTGATCATTGAATTTTAAATTAAGACATGTTTAAGTCACTTGGCTTTTAAGTTATCCTATGAATTTTTAAGCACTACATAAAAATAATGTAATTAAAGTGAATTATACAGTTATGGGCTATGATATGCCTTGGTAGGTTTTACATTTAAAAATGGAATTATTTAATTGGAATTGATTGCTGTTTATATACCATTTAACTACATGCATGAATTGATCACATCATAAAGAAAAAATGTTTACCATGGTGCCAGTAAAAGAACATGAAGTTTGATATCCATTGAACAGTAATCCAAGTTTAAAACTCTAGTCTTTAACCCAACATTTGCAAAACGTGTCTCCTGATCCTCTTCCTCAGTTTATTAGCAAAAGAGGTTAAAAATTAATGACATATGCCATACCAAATTTTAAATGTAACAGAGGAATAAACTTTTTGGAAGTACAGATGCAAATTCTAGAAATACTATTTTAGAAATAGTATTTTAGTATTTTGTTGCATTTAGTGTTTATATTGCATAAGTACAGGGTGGAGCAAAGGGGGCTTAAAGATGTTTGTATAAATATAATACAATAATTAATAAATAATAATGACACAAGAATAAACTGCAGGCCCTGGCAGGATAGCTGAGTTGGTTAGAGTGTCTTCCTGATATGCCAAGATTGTGGATTTGATCCTGGTCAGGGCACATACAAAAGACAATCAATAAATGCATAAATAAGTGGAACAACAAATCAATGCTTCCCTGACTCTACTGCTTCCACCCACTATAAAATAAATGAAAAAAATAAAAAAAGAAAGAATAAACCCCTGACTTTGTGTGGGAAAATATTGATGCAATGAAAATCTTGGTAATTTACTGTAACAAGTAGTCATTAAAACCAACTTGTACAAACTAATGAATCTTTCCCACAGTACTCAATTTTCTTTTTCTTTTTTTTTTTTCTTTTTGGTTTTTCAATTACAGTTGTTCCCTTTTCCCCAAATTTCTCTCCCCGACCCAACCCACACCATCTCCCGCAATTATATCCCTCCCTGTTGTCCATGTCCATGAGTCATTTATACAGGTTCTTTTCAATTTTCTAAACTCTGGTAATTGTAAATTGTATATATATTGAGCTCAGATGTTATTTAATTCACATTGACCACTGCTATTTAAGTTCCCAAATAAGTAATTTGTCTTTTCAGCCAGGTCACTATAATACCCTTCATAGTAAAATTCTGATATTAATTTTAAGGCAGTTTGTTCTCTGTGTGCAGTTGCAAAGGATAAGGGTTTTTGTGGGCCATTTTTGCAATACACGTGATAATGGATTTACTTTAGTTGGGTTCTTCCTGAAAGGTCCATCTTCATATAAGAAAACGTCGTGTTCTACTTGGTTCACAATGTTAAACCTCATTATAGGTTTTGTACACTGTATGATTTTACCAAGCATAAAAAATTTACTACTTTAATGTAAAAAAAAAGGAGCCAACAAATGTACTTTGTATTTGTTCATGTTATGTTAAAACTGTAGATTTGTATATTCTTGAAGTGCTTATATTGATAAAGTGTTTCTGTTTATTGCCTTTTGCTGTTTGGGCTATATAATAACATTTCTGTACATTGAATTATTGCCTTGATTTGGTCAGAATTTATATAACTATGAGTCACTTAAATTTATTTATTTTTTACATTTATTTATTTTTATTTTTTTTCATTATTGACACTATTGAGTTACTTAACTTTTAAAAACTAATTTAATTTGATATATTATGTAACCTTTTATGGTTTTTGAATAAATATAGCCTGCTTTCTGACCCCCCAAAAAACTAAACTCGGTTTTGTATACTCACAATTGTGAACTCACTTTTGTCCAACCTTGTATGTTTATACTCTGGTGTCAAAATGTCACTAATGCAATTCTCATTGCCATAGTAAATATTTTCTCTTTTATTTTTTCATACCATTCTCTCACCAGAATTTTCAATGTAGGTGTCCACTCATGGAAATTGTCTCCCTTTGGATTCACATGGTCTTGTTTCTATTTCTAACTCTCTTAAGTACCTTCCTTTTCTTTCAGCCTGTGTCTTAAATGGCTACGACAATATGTCAGCCATGTCCATGTATAGTATTTAAATTTCTAACTAATGTGCTCGAAGTGTCTACATGAAAGTACAAGACATCCAAAAATAGCTCCTTGGGGTAGGCATTACCTTTACTCTGTTCATTCTTGTCTCCCACTCTCAGGACATTTATGTACATGAGTTTCAAAACTTACATTTTAAAGTCGACTTCTAACCTAAATTTTCATTTCGTTTTTAACTGACTATAAGACATGTTCATAAGAATGTTTTTCTAGAACTTTGAGGTACAATATGGTATGTCTAAAATGAAACTCATCATCTACTCCCCAATTCATATCTATCTTTCTGTTATTTCAAGTGCAACACATTTTAGTCAGTCATTCAGACAAGAAAACTTTAAATAGTTCCTTAATCATTAACTCTTCTTTATCTCCCATAGTAAAGAAGATATCAGGAACCAGACAATAATCTTTTTTTATCACTCACAATAATTTTTGCCTCTTAATTCCTAGTGCTACAGGTTTAGCTCAGGACTCTGTCACTTTGTACATTCAGTTGATTGAAGTATCCCAACTTCATCCCTCTGTTCTGCTCATTTTTTTTATACACCAATTGTGAATAGTATTTTTCAGAATAATTTTCACAATATGGTCTTTTATTACTTTCCTTAATTAAAACATCTCAGTTGTAGTTCCATTGCCTTAGGAATCAAGTTTGTCTTCTGTACACTTGAATTTCTACCCTTGCTTATAGCAAAGTTCTAAATTCTTTAAACTATCGTAACCACACCTCAGTATGGATCTTATAATCCCAGATTAATAAAATAAAAGACTTAAGCAAAAAAGGAACAGAGACCTAGATGTTGTATTTACCATGAATCAAAGTGATTATAGGTGAAGCTAGATGATCAATATGAAAATGTAAATTAAGAACAATTTATATAGGGTCTTAAATGCAAATGCAAGATTCTTTTATACTATATTTCAGGACAAGTATTTGGACTTGAATGTAGTCAAGAAAAAAGCAAAGAGTGTCCAAAGGGTAATGATTTTGAGCAATAGCTAGAAATTTCAGTTGCGGTGGACTAGGATTGAACAAATACCAAATGACTTTAAAGTCTCACTCAAAGTAGCCAAAGAGAAGTAAAGGCAGTATAAAATATGAACCTGACCAGGATGGGTTGGTGATATCAGCTTTATCTTGAAAAAATTTTAAATAAGTATATTTATTAAATATATATGTGTATATGTGTGTGTGTGTGTGTGTGTATACACATAATCAGTAAATAGGAAGGAATAAAAATTTTAAAAAATTTTACTTCTGCCCCCTCAAGAAAAAGTAAAAAGGAGAAAAAGAAAAACAAAGTTTAAATGAAAGGAAAGTACAAAAATGTGTTAAAAATAAATCTTAATACAATGGCGATCATAATAACAATGTGAACTAATTTAACTAATTTAGAAGTTTAAATTTATAGATGAGAACAAATTATAAATAATAATATAAACTATTTAAAATTACACAACTAAAATATAAAGTCTCAAATACTTTTTATTAATTTAATCTTTATTGTATTTTTCCCATTACCAATTAGTCTTCTTATATACTCCTCCCCCCAGCAATCGCCACACTGTTAAACTTCAAAAGATAAAACAAGTCATTCCAATAAAATAACAGGTCTACCAGAATATTATTAGATTGCTGATTTAATGGCAACATTAATATCATAATCTATTTTATAACTATCTATCCAGAATATATTTGTATTACTTGTGATTTGTTTAAATGATCTTTACAGAATAACAGAAGAAAAAATTTTCTAGGGAGATAAAGCAATTCTAAACTTTCTGCTATTCATTAAAGAGACTATAATATGTACAACTAGACTTGGCAGATTTAGATCTCTACAGTCTTATGGAATATTTTAACATACATCTTCTAGTAATGGATAGCATCAACAAATGAAATAATTAGATGAAGGAGAGAAAATTGGCAAAACATTAATTATCATTGAAATTGCAAATAGCTACCTGACAAGGTTTATTATATTAAACATTTAATAGATAAGTAATCTTTTGAAATAGATTGACCTTACAAAGTGAAATAATTCAATAATAATACATAAAACATCTAAGAATCAAATAATAAACTATTTAAATACAATCAAATTAATTGTTGATTTGATATTGAGAACAACATTGATTTCAGTATTTTTTTATTTATTGCTTTTTAGATATATGACTTGGTTTTGGACTTTTCAGAGATTTGTAAAAATCCATGTTGTGGGTCACATGTATATATGGAAATACGCTTAATAAAGACAGCTCTGGAAAGTTTTAAGAGGCAACAGATGCACATCAAGAGAGCCTAAAATACTCACATGATATATAGATGATAAAGCTTCTGTTACATGTTATTACACACTGTGATAATGACGCCAAGAGAAATACTTTTGAAACATTGGACAGAAATACAAATGTCCATTCACCAGGTTTATTCCTCACTAGCCTATCTAGTCAATCATTATTCCCTATAAAACTAACACAGGTAATTAATCATTTTTATTATACTTTAATTATTACCATTTGGATATGGTGGAGTTAATGATGTAATAATAACAAAAAGAGACTAAAATTCTTTTTATTTGTAAGGTTTTCTTGAATAGTAAACTTAACCACTCACTATTATTGTCATTCCAACTGTATTTCATGAGTTTGTAATATCTCTGTATTATGCATAATAGTAGAGGATTCTTCAATGATAGCAGCTTAGAATCCTTTATCTGAATTCAAGTCATGCCAATGAACATTAAGTTTTCAAATAATTGGCTTAAATTATATAAATTTACATAAATTAGAATTAATATTAGATTATATATTAAGTTTAGATGATCTAATTAGATTATAGAATACAAACACACACTTTTAAACTGATATGTAAAATGAACAATATTTTAGAACAGATAAGCAAAAAAACTCAAACACAGGAGACATCTGATATATTTTATTCTAAAGGTTTTATATGTTTGCCTGTTTATATTAATGTATATACATGTACAGCATATATGTAAGTTTTAAAATTAATAGTATTATGTTGGTTGTTCTGTACAGCTTTTATTTTACAAATCTACATGTTATCAGTGTGTTATATATACTTATTGTACATAATAGTTATTGAATGTTTTCATACAGCATTTGTTATAAGTTGTAATTAAAAGTAAATGACTTCAATTGCCTCCAACCCATACACTCCTTACCCCAGGGGTCATCTTTTTAAACTATTTTTCATGTTCTTTTGATGTCTGACAAAGATACTGCTTACTCTAGTATGTGTTCTCAACATCTTTTAGTTTAAGTTTAGTTGGACCAATTGCCAAAAAAATAAAGACCACATTTTATAACTTGTCCTTCATAGGGAAGGTCATTTAATAAATATCTGGCCCCTGAGATGTATGCAGAAATGTATGTGTTAATTCAGAGAAGTCTTTGTAATGAGAACAGATATACTCAATTGTCTTGTAGACTTGAATTCAAAATTAATGTTTGGGTATTAGCATTTTCCTTTGCTTTTTATAAAAGTGGAAAATCTAAAGAAATAAATATAGAAGTAAAAATTAATAAAATAAAAGTAGAACTACATCAAATGAGAGAAGCTGAATGTTGATAATTTGAAATTACAATATTAAAATTGATGAATATTTACCAAGATTGATACAATAAGAGAATAAAAGATAAATGTCTTAGTATAAGGGACAATATTACTATAATATCATTACAGATTTTCAGACATCAAAAAAATATCTAGAAAGTACATTAGGAATAATTGCATGGCTAAAATTTAACAATGTGAATAAAAAGACAAATTTCTAGATAAGTACAACTTAGTAAAGATGACAGGAGAAGAAATGGAAAATTAGAAATATCTGATCCTTATTAAAAGAATCAAATCTGCTATAAAAATCTTCCACAAAAGTGTAATAAAAATAAAGAAAACAAAAAGAAATTGAAATTCACAGGCACATATGGATTCAATTGTAGCTTCTTCCAAACTAGTGAACTGTCCAAGTTTTCTCACAGCAATAGGAGAAGAGTTTAAGTTGCTTACTTTCTGTGCTTGTAAACCAGCTATGTAAGTAATAACCAGGATAGGAAGTATTCTGTAGTTTTTATATATTCATCTGTGTTATGAGAATTTTCCAGGCTTGCTACATTGCAGTCTGTTCTCCAAGAACTATAGGAAGCCAGTCTTTACATGCTCTAAGTAATAAAGAAAAAATTTAATAAGATATCTTTGTGAACCATGCAATTTAAGGAGAGGAAAAAATTAATAACCAAACTTTTTCTGGAGAATTTGACAACAGGTTAACTTATTTATAATTAGCTTTCCATAGATGAGAATGGGGGATGGAGAAGCTTTAGCAATTCAACTACAACTTCCAGGCCTGAAAAAAAGAGGGCCAAAAATCCATTTCAGTTAATATCTGCTAAAATAGTTAACACCACTTTAAGGAGACAATAAAGCTTTTGACAAAACTTTCTAATTAATATCTCTCTCTTGGATTTTCAAACCTTTTAGCCACTGACTTATTAAAAGTTTTTAATTAATTTGGACCTAGAGAAAGCATTTACACAAACATTTTGTTAAAATAAGAGAGTGACATGGCTTGGAGCAAGGCCATCATAATAGAGATGGAAAACAAAATATATTTGGGGTCTTTGTTTTAGCAAATAAGACAGTAGGACTAGCTAGACGTTTGGATGTGAAGGGTGAAGCCAAGAGAAGAATGCAGGGTTCCACTTAAGTTTTTGATTTTTCTAAAGCCACCCACTTTATTTTCCCTCATTCATTTGTGTCTGCTCATACATCATCTCTCCATATCAGTCAGTGTTCTTTGATGCAAGTAGCAAAAAAATAGCTCTGCCCCATTTACACAGAATATAAATATATTGAGTGAGTATTTGGTGGCTAACACCATCACTAGAAAGGTGAAGAACCAACTTCGGGAATGATATAAAACACGACATGCAAAGCAGCTGTTAGACCGATAGAAATTAGAATCGAGAACTAGGCCCATGAAGACCCCGCTATTTGTGCTGCTGTAGCTGCTGCTGCCAGAGAAGAAATGCTTCCTGTGCTTCTCAACCTGGAATCTGGATGTTCCCACTTTTCTGCCATCACCTCCAGGTTGCTTTCTCTATTGTCCCCTTTCCCTTGAACTGGCTCCTGATTCAAGTTTGAAAATAGGATGGGGGCATGGAAATCTGACCAGCTGACTCCAGGTCTTATACTTTTGCCTTGCTTTGATGAATGGTGAACAACGTTTGTATCTGGCCTTTCTAAATTCTACAATGAGATATGGAGTTTGCCTTGCATGACTCATGTTGAAACATTTTCCAGTGATAGGAAAGGTTTCAGATGCTCCACAGCTGATAGCTGAGATTTAAATAATGTTATTTGTCAAGGAATCAATTTTAGATTGTATCTCTTTTTCTTCTTCATCTTTTTTTCTTATGCACATTTGTGACTTATAATGTGGACATTCTAAAAACTCTACAGCACTGATTCTAACAGCTTCTGCTGCATACATATGTCAGTCTACAAACCTTTAAATAAATACATGTAAGATTAGAGGAAAAGTAGTCTCTGTCACTTAGAATGACAGGAAGACAAAAAAATACAATTTTCAGAATAAGTAATGTTCATTGTTATGTGTATGGCAAGGACTATGGAAGTACAGAGAAGGGCGACTCATTCAAGAAAGATAATACTAAAGCAAATCTAGAAGGCTAATTAGAGTTAGCAAAGTGAAAAAGGCAATACAGGTGATCTTTTTTCTAACACTAGTCTAGTCCTTAAGAAATTAACACTATAAAAAAAGTGGTTGGTAAAATGTCAGACACTGGTATAATTTAATAATTACAATATAATTATGGCAAGAACACTAAACGTTTGCAACATGGTGGCAGCGTAGGCCTTCTTCGACACTGTAAAGTGTTCAGGATACATGAAGGATATTGTGGCCGCCCTGTAAGACAAGCATGATAGGAAGCAGACCGTAGTGAAGGAGACCAAATGGGAGGATATTGGACAATGTAAGGCGGGGTGTCCTGCTTTAAATCCAACTATGTCTGACTTACATGATATTTTCACTCTCTCCTCTACATCTTCCTTCAATTTTTATTTTTATTTTGAACAATAAATTATTACTCTGTATATACTAAAAGACATAATTTATGTTTTATTTTCAAGTCAATAAAACCATACACCAATTGTATTTAATGTTATGCATCTAGATGAGTGATTTTCAACCAATGTGACACAACAGTTTTTAAAACATGCAATTCAATACCTGACTATTTAGTCAGGGGCACATACCTCTTTTCCCTCAGTTGCCAAATAAAAAATTAAAGCAATTGCTGTCCAGTGTGAGTAAATCTAAATCGCACCTAATTTTTTAAATCAGATTGACAAAAAATGTATATTTTTGGTGTGCTGCAGAACTTTAGTAATTAGTTCATGAATGCCATGAGATGAAAATGGTTGAAATAACTGGTCTAGATATGTGAAAAAATAGAAACCACACTTGAGTCTTTCACCTACCTTTATCCTGCCATAACTGTATGCAGAATATACCTTATTCCTTCTTTCTGGCTCAGATCAGGTGCCCAGTCCTTTAGGACACCTGCTCTTATTTCTCAACAGAAAACAATGGCTTGCCTGTCTGAATGCTCACAGTAACTTTTCATTAAATGTTTATCGGTGATAACCATCACATTTTTATTTATGAATCTGTTTTATCACTTGTACTGTTCTGTTAATTTCTTGAGGTCTATATTCTTTTGAAAATAACCAATGTGTCTAACATACTTTCATAGACAGAATCTAGCTCCATGCTTTAAATTGTAAAATAATAATAATAATAATAATAATAATAATAATTTATAGAAAACAATGAATGAATAAATAAATACCATCAAAAGCTCTCTGTAAGAGATACTGAAAGTTGACCTCAGTTAATTATAGTAGGCCATTGAGGTTAAGGTTTTGAGAAGCTAATGTTGAGATGAAGTTAGTAGGGCAAAAGGTTTCTTATGAAACAAGAATGAGAAGGCAGCAACAGCAAATAGAAGGACTGTCAGGCCAAGCTATACACCTACCAGGGTCTCTACCAACCCTACTGTGAGCTCCAAAAACAAAGAGCCTATTGGAGTACTTTTGTGTCAGGTGGAATGGTCAATGCACTGCACCACCTCCTTGCTCAGGCATTGCATAGGTGCTGTTCTAAGAAGAGACTGACTTTGGCTGCCATTGACTCGATTGGTCATTGGCCAGAGGTTGCTCCTGGAAGAGCCTGGCCTGATATTTAATACTGAAGCACCTCTTGATGAAACTAAGAACTAGAGTTTGTCAGCTAAGCATATTCCTAAGAGCTGAGAAATGAGACTTCAATTATACAACACAGATCCATGTTTCTATGCACATTATAAAACCAGTCCTTCCAGGGTGAGTTATTCTTCATATGGGAAGATTTAGAAAGGGGAGATAATTAGGATAAACTTTAGTGTTCATTACTGGAGTTGGTCTCACTATCGTAAATTGTAGTCAGATCCACAGTAATGGATCTAGACCTCTTTAAAGTTGCTTCTCTCACGAGAAGGTATGTTGCAGGATGTTCCATTTATGTGGGTCAGGAATTCTGAACATCCTGAGAAAGGTATCCTGGGATCTTGAAGGCAGTAAAATCAAACCTATACATTTGAAGAATATGTGGTCATATCTTTGAGAGCAATCCAGTGTCCCTTTCATGATAGATGAATCTTTATGAAGTTATCTTGCCACCAAGTGGCTAGTTAGCCTTTATAAGCAATACTATCTTAATGAGCAATCAGTAACCTGTTGCAGGATAATTAGAGACAACGGGTGCTAAATTGGCCTTACTATTTTGGAATCCATGCTAGGAGGCCAATATGTACCCTCAATCATTGTCACTCTCACCCCTTTGTTTGTGTGCCCATTGTTTAAGCACTAGAGTGATCACTGAAACATGCTGGTTAATATCAGCTGGCTAAGTCATTTTTTCTACTTGCATGTGGTAGATGCTTTCTGGTAGTGTTAGTGTTAACATATGATTTAAAATTCTTCACACTCTGTGTCCATTTCACATATTTATGACATGCTTCTAACATGAACCTTCTTTCCCCTGTTTTTTTAATATTGACCTTTCCAGGCTTCTATATGGCCAGGCTACTCATCACTGCCCATTTGTCCCTATATATTATTTTCTTAGGCTACTTTGCCTCCTATTCAATATGGAAGAGCAGGTGCACCTTTCAAAACTCTCTACTCACTGAAAAAACTTTTACTCCAATCTTGTCTTTCAAGTCCATTTATATGTAGTAATATAATGTAGTCATTCTCCATTTTTAGTTTATATCCACTTACTGAGAAACCAATCCATAAAACAAGCTCTGGTTTTCTTCTATGCATCTGACCATCTGGAACCACCAATTAAGCCATGTCCTAGGTATGAGCTGAGTGGAAGCACTTCTGCAATAAGGCTTAACCCCACTCTTTAAATCACACAAGTCTCACAAGTCCTCCAGTATTGTAGCTACATCTCGCTTATTTTATGCAATCAACATGATGCCATTGCCATAGTGTATATATGTGTTGTTTCACGTGACATCTAGATTATGCAGATTTCTTTGAAATGTGAATTAACTCTGCTCATAAGTCCAAAAATAAGGTATCAGTGGCTCATGAAAGGAACATTTGTTACCTTTTTGTGAAAAGATTTCTTTATTATCTTTCCACATAGAGAAAGGCCCATCACAAAGTTATGCCTGTCCTATTTGTTAGCAGATTAGGTTTTCTGAGTTGGAAACCTTATCTTGGCATAAACTTGCTTGGGCTGAGGATTAATTATCTTCTAAGTTCACTATGACTATTAAACCCTTGAGTTGATATACCACATTTTCTCCTTACCCACTTCATAAAATGAGTTTCTTGTTAAGTTACTAAAGAGGTTCTCTGACTCTCACATGTTATTTTATTTGTCTGTTAATTTCCCTTAGATTTAAAAAAAAATCTGTCTGTAGGGAACTTATGCAGACATACCAACCCAGAGAGGAGCTCTATAGTAGAGATTGTTCACTAGAGGAACACCATGTTGGGGAAAAGGGCTAGGCAGTGTCTGGGGTTTCCATAGAAGTGAAGCTCATCTACTAGGAAACTGAGGCAGACCCGGCATAGATTGTTGGAATTTGTCAGCAACCACTCTCCTGCAGCTGGGATCATTTAGAGGCTGAAATAACTCTCTGCCACACAAATACTCACAATGCTTTGTAAGTCATTTTTTAAAAAAATATTGCTTTCTTTAAAACATAACTTGAATTAAGGGTAAAGACATATTATCATTGATGTAAACACAGTGTGAGTTTGGAGAAATGCAGAGATTATAAAAAGAGCTTTCGAAATTAAAAAAAAAGAAAAGTGTTATTTTCCTTTTGCTAAAACTACCAGCACTCAAATAATACTGCATATCTATCTGTCAAACTTATTTATTTATCACAAATATTTTACCATATTCATAAACTATATTAAATTATGTTGTTAAATGGTAATATAAATGCATTGTGTCACATTCTAAATATGTGACTTGAAAGATTTAACATAAATGGAAAAACATACTTTCATGAGCATTAAATTCTTTTTGCCCATAGTATTGGTTAAAATTTAGGGCAAGTTTATACGCACTTTCTGCCTCTGCCCTTATTATTCCCCAATGTAGTGTTCTCATCATGGGCTCCTAATTAATGGAAAGTTTATTTAGGAGGTTATGTCTGGAAAATCTTGATTTCTGCTCCTCTGGCCTTTGATGAAGAGGCTCTGAGTGGATTTTTAAATCTCATGGTGGTCACTTATTATTCTTAGTGCATTCAGTAAAATATACCAGGAAATTAGTCCCTGTCTCCTACTTGGCCTAGGACTATATAATAAAAGTATTCTGTTTTAAAGTTCACATTTTACAAAGAACTTTTTCTATTTAAAGATATTAGAACCTAACATTGAATTTGAAGTTTGCTAGAGCTTCAGGGAAGTTGAAGATAAGCTAAATTGTCCTTTAAAGTGGATTGTTCTTATGATGTATACCAATATTTTAGGTTACTGTTTTACATGAACAATTGCATTTGCAATACAATTACTTTTATTCTGTATTTTTCCTGCTAGTCTGCTGAGATTGGGTAGTAGGAAAATATCCTGAGTTTTAGTTGAGGACTTCAAGTTGCATAGAAGCTTGTGGCTTGTAATACTCATGTAGCACATTATGGAAGATCTAGTATAGCATGCAAACTAGGGTCTTTCTTCTGAGTCTGTTCCCTCATCTTTTATCTAACTATACAACTCAGGGAACATTAGGATTGATTTCATTTGCTCACATTTTAACTCCTCTCTTCCTTAACTAATTTTTTGAAATAATTTCAGTAGTTGTAGATTTATGAAGACAAGAAACTTATTTCATAAATGGACTTAGCTTTACTACCCATAGTTACCCAGTATTGCTGGTATCAAATATCCAGAGACATCTATGGAAATAATGAATTATTACTATTTTGACCATGGACTGACAATGGATTCTCTATCTTAATAGGACATTTGCTTCATTAAAATTTGTTATTTTAATCATTAAATAAGTTTCCAGAATAAAATCTAATCATTTTAGTTTGATTTATCTTTGTGTACACATGAATTTATCATAATACAAAATGTAAGGGTATTTCTTCAGCCATCTTTGTTTAGTTTGTCTTGTAAGACATTAATTCTAAAGGGAGGAGTGTTTCAAATTTATATATTCAAATTTATATATTTATTTATTTATTTATTGCTTTAGTACTGAATAATTTTCTTTTCTGATGAGGTCTCTATGGCATGATAGAAAGCAATTTCACCATGAATTTGACTAAAATAGTTTGCAACAATATTTTATTTTCTCGGTTTTCAGTTACCCATCATGCCCTACATAGATGTTCTCTATTATAGACACATTTGCTTATGAATAGTATATTTTAGGTATAATTATCTTAGAAGAGCTTCAGCTCCTTTGCAAAAAAAAAATAGAGAATTTGAAATGTAGTACATCAGAAGACTGTAGACAAAAAGTAGGAAAAATGAGTAGTTAAAAGAAAAGGTGTATACATTTCTGAACTAAAATCGATGTCAGAAAAAAGTAAATGAGTCTTTAAGTTTTCTCTCTTTATCTCTTGTTATCTCCCTCTGTTGTTCTCCCTGTTTTCCCAAAATTCAGACATTTCATAATCTCATAGGGATTGGTTAAGAGAAAAACCTTCCTCATTTTTTTAAGTTTCTAGCTTCCTGATAAAATTATTTCCCCTGTCTTTTGGGAATTTGAGAGAAAACTGGTGTGCTTTATTTACTTTTAACGTATTTTTAAACACATTTATTAAGGTATAATTAACATGTTGGTGGCAAAATGGCACCAGAATGTTACCAGCCATTGCACCTTGGTCCAACAACCTCCCTACTTTGAGGTTCTAAGAAAGAATTCTAAGAAAGAATTCATAGCCAAGACTAAAACTGTAAGAAAGGTTTATTTTGAAAGTCACAGAAGTAGAAAAAGTGAGCTGTAGAAGAAATGGGCTCAGGAAACAAGTTATAGAGGCAAAATAAGGGCCTTTGGAACTTAGGAGAAAGAGAGAGGCAAGGGGAATACACCTGGTGAAAGGGGGTGGGGAAAGGCATGCCTTTGCTCCATAGGGAAAGCCATGCTGGGTTCCCTGCCCTGAAGGTTTTTATCCCCTCTCTAAACCAAAAAATCTGAAGGGAGATCCAAGGAGAGGATCTCAATAGAATATTCATCAGCTTTTTCAGGTGAGTCTTTTCAGGGCTGTGGTCTCCACTGATTGGTCAGTGCTAGGGGAGGGAGTCATTAGCCACTGACTCTGGTCCTGATGTTAGCCTTGACGTCACCCATCTGACCTTGCTGCTTTTCTGGACCTGGAGCTGAAGCACAACTGAGGCCTAGATATTATCTCTAGTTTGAGCAAAACTCAGTCTCTGTGATCAACAGAGCTAAGGCTTTATTCCTCAGATTATTTGATGCATCAGAACTTCATTGTCTTGAGGGCTCAATGCTTACGTGAGTGGTCATGCAAGGGCTTGCATGGGATTCATATGAGGCTATTCTCTGGCCCCTTGTTCCTCCTCTATGAGGTCTTAAACCACATGACTAGGACATACCAAGGGAGGAGAAATCAGGGGAGGGTCTGAACCACATGCCCAGGTATATAAAAGATCAGGGGGGCTAAACCAGAAGACCAGAGATATGCTAGGAGAATAAAGATCACTCTGGGAGCAAATCCTCATTTTCCCAGTTTTTTCCTGCTGCTAAGTACCTGGAGCTTTCCACACTGGTGACTTTCCATGCCTGGTATATTATTCTTACTGGTCAGCTCATGCTTGTCTGACTGCCTACTACAAACTTACAACAAAATTTACTAATTTGATCATTTAATTGCCTGAATTCCCACATAACTGCTGAATACTCTATTTCATGTAGAGATTATACTTATTAAAAAGCTTTGATCTCAACTTTAATTACAAAACTGGTAATTTTTGTATATTTACTTATTTCTTAAATATGAATTAGAATTCTTTTTCTTCCAATTCATATTAGTTTATCATTCATTGTTAAAATTAGAGTTCATAATTTCTTTCATTCATTTATAAATTTAGCTTGATAATAAATCTACTTAATACTTAAAATAATTTTAAAATATAGAATTTCTCTTTTTTAAGTTTCTTACTCTTTACTTTTCATAGATTGAAGAGTAGCTGAACATATATTCAAAAATTGTATTAAGGTCGAAAGTATCCCATACAATTATTTCTTATTTCCAATCCTATAAACTAGCCTCCTATTATAGCTAAAACTTCTACTTGAGATATACAGAGGTCAGGCTAACTAGAACCAAGTCCAATTCAGAGTAGTTTAATATTTCTTTTAACATTGGAAAAATCCTATTAGGTACAATCTACAGAGTTCATGTATTCAAATTAATTAAACATAGTGATGTCTTTTTTTTCTTCTGAATGAAAGCTCATATATTTTTCCTATCTTTGTCTTTTTTGATAAAATATACAATTATTTGATAAGCACATAAAACCTTTCATGAGTTCCATTTCTTCTACCCTTCTACACTTACCTGCTATGGGGTCTCCAAAAGTACTTATTCACCAGTTATAAGAAGCAAATTATTTTCCCTGAATGGGTCATACATTCCTGTGCCATTTTATCTATCAAGAATACCATTTCCCCCTCACTGGCTGGATTCCTCTTCATTTTAGATATGGTTCAGGAGTACCTTTACTAAGCCCCTAAACTAAGCCAGCTGCCCTTGTCTGTGCATCCTATCTTTGCCTTTAGAATGGTAATCACCATAATGTTAAAAATGTTAATGTTATGTCATCCTTTGTACCCACAGTGCAAAACAGCATATAATCAACTAATGTACTATGTTAGCACTTAATAAATCTTTGCTATCAATTGGATGAGTATATAAATGAATCAGTTCAGCATCTATGAGAATATCTCAGGTATAGGACAGGTATATTATAATAGTTATTATCATGTACTGAATATGTATTTCATGTAATAACTGAGTTTTAAACATTCTTATAATTTAATAATGAGGAAATTGAGGTAAAGAAGTTGTAATATCTGTGTATCTATTGAATAGGGGAGACAAAATATAATATGAAGTGAAGAAGGTATCAGAGCATGCACACACAGATATGGAAAAATTCAAGGATTTATTTACAGCAATCAGAAAAAAAATTGATTAAAAAGCATACATACATCCTGGGAAAAGATCATCCTTAATGTGTAAACTTCAACAGATCCTCTGGCATCTCAATTAAATCTTATGCTGTCTACTAGATTTAGATGGTTTTTATTTCATATGAGTCTGAATCAAGTCATAATTGTCTTGGCCACTCATTTGTTTCACTGACATTTAGTTTTCTAGATTATGCCTCCATTTTGTACAATAATTCTTAGATGTAACACAGATTATTAAATTTTTATTTAACTTTTTGAATACTAAGAAAATGTTTAAAGTATCACTTCAAAGAAGTATTCCCTTCTGAAATTTTTTTTTTGTGTGTGTGTGTGGGGGGGCTAAACCTAATGACATGTAACCAACAAAATATAGTAAAGATAATTGAATGTATCTTCTATGATTAGGTTGCAAACTGTTATGACTTATATTTTGCTGGAAGACTCCTTCTTACTGGCTTTTGACTGCCACTTTGGAAAGGTCATACTGCAAAGAATCCTGAGGAACTGAATGCTGAAAACAACTTCTGAGTGAGTTTGGAAGCACATTCTCCTCCCACTAATGCTCCAGATGAATGTACCTATCCTTGGCCTACACCTCTATTAACAGCCTTGCAAGTGACTATAAAGCAACAGGCGTAGCTAAGTACTGTCTGGATTTCTAACCAACAGAAAGAAAATACTAGATAATTAATACGTCTTGCTTTAAATGATTAAGTTTTGTGTCAATTTGTTACACAGCCACAGATAATCAATACAAAACTTATTCAAATAAATATATATTTACATACATTAATTTTATTCAAAATATAATAATTTGGGATAGTACAGATTTTAAATTACATTTTACTTGAAATAATATGGCATACAGTAGATATCAGTTTGTACTTTAGATGAAATCATACATCATACCTTTATTCTTATTTTCTAAACATAACTTTGGTTTTAGTACAAGTTATGTATGAAATAAATTTAATATTTGCACTTGTTATTTTATGGGGATTTTCACATTAAATAAACAACAGTAGTTTATTTGCTTTTATATCCAAGATGAACCTGTTTAGACTAAAATTTACTGTGCCAGTTTTTCTTACAAATAATAGGAGAGGGGAAATAAAATTTATTGACATCTGTGCTGTGTTAGACAATTTATACATGTATATATATCGTTTTATTTAATATTAACAACATCCTTTAAGAAAAAGTAACTTTGAATGTAAAGGATACATTGTATTTATTACTCAGTTTTGGTTTTTGTTTTTAATCCTCACTGAGGACATTTTTTTCATTGCTTTTATAAAGATAAGAAAAGAGAGAGTGAGAGCGAGAGACATTAATGTGATAGAGAAATATTGATTAGTTGCCTCCTGTATGCATCCAGACTACACTCAGACCAGGGATCAAACCTGCAACTTAGGTATGAGCCCTGATTGGAAATCAAACCTGTAATCTTTTGGTGTAATGGACAATGCTCCAACCAACTGAGCCACACAGGCAAGATCTGTATTACCCATTTTTTAAAATCCTAAACTGAATGGTTTGGCTTACTAGAATAAGAGGAAGATCATGGAGGCCATACATACTGGGGGAGCTCCTATAGGGCTGCTCGATACAAAAAGCCTCTCAATAGAAATTTCAATAAGATTTTCACATCTGTAAAAAAATAATAATAGACAGTAATTGGTAGAAAAATTACATAATAAAAATATAGAACTTAAATTATTTTCAGTTTTTTTTTTTTTTTTTTTTTTTTTTTTTGGTGAAAAACAAAGGAAAGGACAATTTTGACACCTCATGAAGGAAAAAATGAGATTCCAGAAAGTAATGTTTGAGATGCTATTTGCAATAAAATTTAAATAACTTTCTGCACCTGTAAGTGGAATGTTAACTATGGAGTTCTAGATGAATATTACAGAGGATGGAATCAGATTCCTCATTTGATATGAACAAAGCATTTAACCTCTGTGCCGTGGTGCTCTGGTATCTGGTCAATGGCTTTAAAGTAGAAGAAAAAGGGCTATTTTGAGATGAACATCATTTAACTGATGAACCAAATTTTATTCACATCACTAGGTTTTTACTTAAACATTCTTTAT
Source organism: Furipterus horrens (assembly GCF_987537825.1). NCBI lineage: Eukaryota > Metazoa > Chordata > Mammalia > Chiroptera > Furipteridae > Furipterus > Furipterus horrens. The sequence goes on from NW_028327172.1 coordinate 176,737,314, forward strand.
CATTTTTTATGTCACTCAATCATTACTTGACTTTACCTATGAAAATTAGAAATTACTGAGGCATAAAATGTCAGTATTTTATAACTACTCAAATCATTTTGACTTATTGATAAAGCAATATTATTAAATATTTCCATCTATAACTTAAGGAAAAAAGGAGAATGCTGTGAGTTTTCAAGGGAAAAAGAACCCTAAAATTAGTGCTTAATCTCATCTGTAGCATCTAAGTGTCTTGGTTGATGACATGTGTTTACTATAAATTCAAGTGCTCTTACCTTAGCAAAACATGTTTTAATCAATACTGACTATTGAACCATGAATATGAGAATTATTCTCAATTTATTCAAGTGATGGAAACAATTGTTATTACATATATCTCTTAAGTATAAGAATTGGCCTTTTGAAATGTTTAAATAATTACATAGTTCACTATTTTCCAGGAAGGATATTGATGGATGTTGAAAGAAGAGTCCTCAGTAAAAATTGAGTTCAGGAGAATGTATGTAAAAAAATATTAAACATTTAGCATGGGTTAATCTACTCACTTTTCAATAATTCTCCAAGAGTAGTGGAATGTAATTGCTTATCAATAGTCTTCATCTTCAATCTTTATCTTTAGGACTAATGGATACCACTAACTTGGAATTTCAAAATTATTTTCCTAAGTACTCAGAAAGTGAATGAACCTGGACTTTCTCAATAAAATGCATGCTGTAGTTGACTTTAACATAAGCTGATATTTCTTATAACCACAGCAAAATACTGCTACCATTTGTTGATCCAGTCAAAATCACGGCATCAACTCATCTCTGTTAGCATATATGAAACTAAAACATCACCTTGATGGAAATATCATAATTAAGCCCTTATGAAAACCGCTTTTAGTAAAGTTATTATGATTATGATTGTGTTATTTTTACATAGATAAATTTTTAGAGGATATTTTCTTTATTTTTAGAGACAGCAGAAGGGAAAAAGAAAAAGAGGGAGGGAAACATCAGTGTGTGGTTGCCTCTCACACACCCCCAACCCGGAACCTGGCCTGCAACTCAAGCATGTGCCCTGACTGGGAATCAAACCAGCAACCCTTTGGTTTGCAGGCCAGCACTCAATCCACTGAGTCATACCAGACAGGGTTTATATAAAGGGACTTCTATGGGTTTGTGAGGATTAGGAGATAAGCTAGGAAAAGAAAAACTAAGGCAATTCACAACCATTCTGTGTAATCAAGCAGCCAGCTGCTTGGGAGGTGTTGAATGTTGCTTTGTTCAGGGAAAAAGTGTTGTATTCCCATTACATAAAGAAATAAACATAATTTGATATTACAACTTTCTAAGCCCAAATATCCCTATATTCAGAATATTATTACTGGTTCTATGTTTTCTTACAGAGTTGCTTGCTTTGCTTTCTAATGAGATCATGACTACTGCTTCCTTTTAGCTCTTTGAACTAAGGAACTCTATAAATAAAAGAGCCTATTATTTTACCACTCTTGTTACTCACTAAAGAAATGGTTTCTGAAAATACAGCCTTTCACTTGCTCTGTGTGCACAATTTCTATTGCCTACAATGGGCAGGGCTATGTAGCATAATTACAGGAATCTGCCTGTTCTGCCAGGTATTGTACAGTAGTGGTCCAAAACATTTCTAAAGAAAAGAGATGCTAACATCCACCCACACTTCACCTAACACTGTTAGTTCAAAACACTGATTCCAGATGTCCAAAACTTGCTTCCAAAAATGCCTCCTCTCGGGATACTCTGAGGTTTAACTGTTTATAAACTGTCACTGAATAGTGAATATTAGGGCTTTATCAATAACTTTATCAGTAGTTTTTGGAGTTTTGACTATATTTTTATATAACTTTGTTTTAGGGGCTTTCTTTTTGTACTCTTTTGAATAGGGGGAGCTTAACAACACAGGCTGTGCAATTAATCCTGGGAAGCTTAAGAGCTTTCTCCCTATTTTCCTTATTTTTCTTCAGCTTATAAAAGACTAAATTGGTGATGGATAAAGAGAAAACAATAATGCTAATTTATGTAGTTTTCATCTCCCATATCATTATACTACATTATGAGTACATTTTACAAAAATAATTAAGTAAAATACCAGAATATAATTTATCAATGGGTAAATGATGTATATACAATTAAAAAATATATATATTCAACACTAAGTATAGGAGCAAGTCACAAGAGACCGGACCTAGTTTTGAATTATTTTAGTCTGATATTTACATTATATGTAATCAGAAGTATGTCATCACATTATGCTAATTTATTTCTGTAAGTTTAGTTAAAATATTAAATGACATTATTGATGTCCATTTATTTTAATTATTCCAATTCCTGGAAGTTTGTGGTCAGGTTTGTTTATGCATTCTCCCTATACCACTTATTGGTTTAAGTGTTTTAAGGAGGTCTTTCTTTATCTTTGTAATTTCAGCATTTCTTTCCTGTAACTCTTAAAATTTTAAATATATTTTGACTTAGTATTAAATCTTGTGATGCACAATCTGTAATGAGCTCCAACTTCTGTACAAGAGTTCATTTATATCTGGACATTTTGAGAAATCCTTAGAAGTAGTCAACTTTCAAAAATCTGTTTCTAAAATTAATTGATGAGTCATTCTGCAATCATTCCATCAATTTTAATCTTCAAACAAAAACTCTTTTCACATACACAAAAGTTAATGAATGTAAATTATTAGGAAGTAACAGAAACCAATATAAAATCTAATTTATTTTTTATAAATATATATATCACATCTTCATGTTCTTTAAAATAGTTATATTAGCCTTCATTTTCTACAATGTTTTTGTGTATTTACTTTTTCTATTCTTGCTTCTCTTTTTATCGCTATTTTAACTTATTTGAACAAGTTTAAATATTATATTAGTAGTGAAAAGCCATTAAATGTACATGATTTCCTGATCTCCTAAATGATCTTTAACCATTCAGGTTAAAGACCACTAATTCCAAGATTTTTCTAAAGTCAGTATTAATATATATATATGGATTATAAAAAGAATATATAAAACTACATAAGCACATGTATGTGTGTGGATACATAGTCATCCCTCTGTATCTGTGGAGGGATTGCTTCCAGGATCTCTTGCAGGTACCAACTTTGTAGATGCTCAAGTCTCTTATATAAAATTTGCATATAACTAATATACATCTTTCAGTATATTTAAAATTATCTGTAGATTGCTTATAACATTTAATACAATATAAATACTATATAAATAGTTATATTGTTTTGTTTAGTGAATAATGACAAAAAATAGTATGTACATGTTGAGGATAGGTGCAACTATGGTAAGCCTAACTTCATAGTTAGCAACATGTAACATTTTTGTTCCAAATATTTTCAGTCCTTGGTTGGTTGAATCCATGAATGTGGAACACAACTATATAACACTGGGGAACACGATTTTCATTGAGTTAGATCTGACACTTGTTTTTGACTAACTTTTGGCATCTGAATCCAAAAATGACTGCAGTTTTTCTCCATCACATCAACTTTTTAAGATACAGGATACCCTCCATTTGTCCCCAAAATAATACAAAATGTACATACAAAGGAAAATAAAGAAAAAAACTACCTAACTATAATGTTTATTTAGAGTTATTTTATTCATGTAAAGGCTATGTATTGTTACTGTAAGTCAAATTGTGTACAAGTAGTGAAGTTCTGCTGCCAAACATACATATTAAGGCATTTTATCTTTTCAAACAACAGGTTATGGAATGCCAAAATGAGATACTTGAAACAGTCTCCTTCAGTTGGCAAAGCTTTAACAAATTGCTTCATGAGACCCAGTTTTACATGCAGAGGTGGGAATATAATGTTCTTTCTGTCAACAAGTGGTTCATGTAGAATGTTTGGATCACCAGGTTTGAGGTCAGATCTTTGAGGCCAATTCAACTCCACCCAGTGCTTCTCACAAGCTCTGCTGTCCCACATACACAGAAAACAGGGATACTTGGTGTATCCACATTGCTGACCAAGAAGGAAGCAGACCATTTTAAGGTCAACACAGGTGATCCAATTGTGCTTGTGATATTGCAACAGATCAATGTCTCTCTTTATATCTTCATATTCTTCATGAAAACAAACTGAATGGCTAATTGGGAGTGCACCAAATAATTTGCCAATGTGGAGGACACACTTCAAGCTCTGCTTTGAGCTATTGATGAACAGTCACCATTCAGTTAAATTCTAGATTGGAATTCCCAATTCCTCCACTAAACCATGTATGTTATGGCAATACACAAAGCCACCATCACTTCGAGAGTACTGCAGAAATGCACTTTCTCTTGATCAAAAGTAGGATACCTTCGCTCCTTTTTCAAGCAAGTTTTTTCTCATGCAGTCTTGATGCTAGGAGTTCTGAAGCTTTTTTGGATAGTCTCAAATCTCATGCCAAATCATTCAACTCATGCTGATCAAATCTCTTATGAACCGAGTAATCTTCAATTTCAAAATCTTCATCATTTCTGTCACTTAGTTCTTCATCATACTCCTGTTTTTCAAAATAAGGTAGTTCAATGAAAACTGGCACTGGGATTTCAGCTGAATGAGGCACTGGGCATATAGCTGATGGTAGACTAGGATACTCTATTTTACATTTATTTTTCTTGTTATATCCTTACATTTTCACTATACAAAAGTAACAGTCACTTGAATGATCTCTGGTCTCTCACCAAACCATAGGTATACCAAATGCCAATTTATCATGTGTTCCCTTCATTCACATCCGTAAACTGTGGACACACTGCTTGCACACCTTATGAGGGGCCCAAGACTTATCTTGATCACCAAGTTTTACTTTAAAATATGCAAAATAGGCTTGCCTGACAAATGAGCTGATGTTCGTCCTTTGACTGGGAATGGTGAAACTGCCACACATATAACAAAATGAATCAGGGTTGTTTAGGCACTTATGATGAGAAATAGCAGAGGCAGACATTATCTGAAGGAAGGGAAATAAGTACATATGTAAATAAACAAGTAAATTCTGCTAACTCCTTGTATGCAGGCAAGAACTTGGACTACATTTTGGAATACGATTTACTCTATAGAGCGACATACAACCTCTCACCACACTGTCTCATGTGTAACTGAATAGCCTAGACAAGTATGAACCTGTCGCTGGTTTCCAAGGTCATCTCCCACCCCTCCCCACTCGAGGGAGGTTTGCTCTCAGCCAATTGGAGAGCACTAGTACTTCCCTCTATCCAGGCTCGATTCAGCCTAGAGTGGTCGAATTAAGATAAGCTATACAGAAAAACCTTGATGTGATAGAAGAAAACTAAGTGCAGTGTTGAAATCAGCATGCCTATTTATGTCTAAAGCAGCTAAAAAATCAAACTCAACAAGAATTATGTTAAAAGTTTTCCCCTGGGTAATGTATTAAATCTATAAATTTAACCACATTGTCAGTACAGAAGAATGCAGCACAGTCTGAGTTATTAAAATATATGTGTTTGTGTGTGTTCATGTGCATACACTAATGCATATTTGCTTTCATACATATACATATATTCTCTTTGCAATCCATTTAATATATATTTTAAAAGAAACTTAATAATTCTAGTGGCCCAATTTTCTCCAGGATATCATTAGCCCAATTATAGATTATATGCCATACTAAGCATCCCCAAATATAAGAACAATATTTTTCATAAAAATATACAATTATTAGTATTTCAAAATATGTCTTACTTTAATAAATTAGCTCATCAATACTGGAGTCAAAAAAGATATGAGAAACAGGCATAATTTTAAATGTGAAATTTTTCTAAAGTGATAAGTTCACATAAGTGATTAATAAGTCCACATGTTAATTATATTTTAAATGTATTTTTTCTAAATATACAGTAATAAAATTCATATATGATTGATATATTTCTATAATACTAAAGGCATTCAAAAAAATAGGCTTTTCCTCATTGATGAAAAATGTGTTTTTTATATACATTAAAGTCAAAGAGGCATTTATTTTTATTCTAATATATATATATATATATATATATATATATATATATATATATTTATTTATTTATGTATTCACAATCAACTTGCAAAATTTCCACCTTGACCTCAACTGTGGAAGGGTCTTATGTCAGAGTAATGAGAGAGCTATATTGGCTTTCACTTTGGAATTATTTTCTTCTCTCCAAGAGTAAGTAAATCAAAAAACCATTCATTAATTACTCTTACACAAACTAATACAATTTATCCTTATCCTTATCCTTATAGGAAATGCAGACATCTCAACATCTGAAAATCCAGATGAACCATGTTACCAGTTCTAGCCAATTAAATGTGAACAGAAATAGCATGTGACAATTCATGTTGAGAATTGTAAACCAGTAAGGAAAGAGTAGGGAAAATTGGCTGAGGTTGCAAAGTAGATAGAATTGCCCTGCATTCTTATGTCATTGCAGAGAAGAGAGATGTCATTGGAGTTGGAGAATAAATCTTTACATTTGCACAATCTAGCATATTTTGAGAATATAGCTCAAAAATATACATCTTACACAAATTTACAGGTTCCACCTCATGTTATTGTGTAATCATTCCAGAAGAAAATTTTATCTGTTTGAGAAATTTCCCTGTAACCAGTGTGGTTCAAGAAAATCATTCTCTATACTGTGGTTTTTCTATTTTTGGTATTGGTTTGATTCATGCAAGATTTCCTTATTGAAAATTACCTAGTAGATTCCAGCTGGCATATTTCCATGTTTAATTATGGTAGAGAAAAGACTCTCTCTTTCTAACAATTTAAATAAATGTCTATGATTCAAATAATTGAAAATTTATCAGATCTATTTTTTTCACATATTAAATTTGGAGTCAAAAACCAAAGCAAACAAGATGACAGAGAAAATAGCATAGGAAATGAATGAGTGAAGACTTGTTCCAGAGGTCGTCCTTGATCTAGTCACAGTATGAGAGCTTGGATGTTGTGGTAACCACTGGAACATGAGCAGAAAAACCAGTTCTCCCAACTGATTGGAGTCAGAACGATAGAAGAGTGCTGTGATTGGGATTTGAGGGGGATCTATTCATGACCAGAAGGAGAGTTTGGAAACATTGTCAGCCTTCTTACCCTTGGTATCTCCTGCCAACCTTTCTGTGTCTACCCTTCTTCCTGGAATAAATGGCCTTCTGATCTTTATAGTACAAATCTTGCAACTTCCAGGACCACATAGCATCAGGTCAGCACTGATGGGGTCAGTTTAGTGTTACAACTGACAGACCCAAAGATGGAATTCTTACCAAATCATATAGATTGAATAGGTTAAAAAGGCAGGCTCCCTTTAAAAGGCAATTGCTACAGATTAGCTGTTAATAGTTTTGAATTACACTTTGTGCAATGGCCTGTGGTTATTAAGACTATAATTTTTTGGTCCATTTTTTCAAAAAAGAGGTAAAAAGAAATAATAATAATAATAAATAAATAAATAATATACATATATTTTGATCCTGTCGTTTTTTGCAACGTACTTTCCCACATATCTATTACTCATGAAAGTATTTCATGAACAAATCTCACATAAATCAGTACTGCAATTTCTGCCTGACCCTAGGTACACAGAAAACATGTTTGTTTTGTGGAAAGCTTTACCTTTACCATAAACAGAATTTTTTTGACACCTCACTAAATTCCTCCATAATAGAAATGAGGTATTATTTACTCTAGCATTTTGAAACACATAGAGAAGAAAAGGCTCAGACAATTCTATACTCCACAAATAATAATTATATATGTATATATGTACTCACACACCCACATATATAATATATATACATATATATGTATATATACACACACATAGTTTTAACATCTATCAGACTGTTTTGGTATAAATATTATTTTTATTATTTTCATATTTAGATTTTTCTGATATGTTCAGGTTGCTTCCTAAGAATTATTCAATTGTGAAGATTGCTCATTTAAATTTGACAAGTAATTACAAATTTCAGGAGAGACTAGTTTTGTTGAGAAGCTCAGTTAATATAATGAATTTCATCTACCAAACAAAAGAAATTTCAGAAGGTGTTTTTATGTATATAATTTTGTGAGAAAAATAAATGCCACAACAAATGTTGTTTAAGTGCCAGTTAACAAGATTTTATACTCTGTATTAAAATTTAAAGTACAAGAAAATACAAAATAGCTATGATTATATCATTGCTTCAAGACTGGTTAGTAGCCAGTAGTGATTGCATATTTAACTTAACAAAATATTTCAATACTCAGTCTTTCACTAAATATGGCCAGTTAAGGGTATATAGCACATTAATCTTCAAAATCCTATAATGCTTTAACCATTTTGCTAGACTATGTTAGAAAAATATATATTTAAAAATACATGTTAAATAAACAGACTAAAATATTTAATTAAAGAGGAATATCATTTTGAGTAGATTAAAACCATTTTGTGAATTACCTTTGATTCTGGAACATTGTAATTGCAATATTTAATATTATACTTGTCAACTAATGAAATTCATAAAAATTGAGATTAATATTCAGAGAAAGTTAAAACTACTTCAAATAAACCTGGACAATCATGAGTCTCTTTGAACTCAGCTATATTCTAAGTCTTAGCTAATCTTCTCTGAAATTACATAACTTATTTGTTCCAGGATTTTTGTAGTATGACTTCATATTAATTTATTACTTGGATAGGATGAATCTTTCCAAAGATCATTGGCAATATGATCATTGTTTGTCATCATAGTAGAGTGGTACATGCATCAATAATGTGAATGACAAACCAAAGTCTTTTTTTCCTCTCAATTTCCATACCAGTCTCAACCACTTTGATATCAAGAAGTCATTGTTTCTATGATACAGCATTATGAGCTGCATAATAATGCTGTGGTCAATAAAACATCGTATATTACAGTGGTTCTATAAGATTATAATGAAGCTGAAAAATTCTTACCTGTTGACATCATAGCCACTATAAAGTCATTACACAATGCATTGCTGATGTATTGTAGTTAGGCTATTATAGCCAGTCCAATAATGTATAACATGTATGCTTATGTACAGTACATAATGCTTGATAATGATGACAATTAACTATGTTAGTAGTTTATATATTCACTGGACTATACTTTTTATCATTATTTTAGGGTATATTCTCTTTATTTATTAAAGATCTTGCTGTAAAACGGTATGCTGGGTTATGCCAGCAATAACCTCAAACATCTCATGTTTTCTAAGTTACTTCATTGCATTATTTTCTCCTGTACTTACTTTAATTACTTGTACAGGCTTATAGCTTAGAAGCAATAGGCTATATCTTTTAGCCACGCTTTTTAGTAGGGTATGTCATCTAGATTTGTGTAAGTACACTCTATGATGTTTGCAAAATAAGGTAATTGCTTAATGAAACTTTTGTCAGAACATATACCTATCTTTGAGTCATATGTGAAATTACAGTTTGAGTTGCAGTTGAATTTTTATGCTTCTTTTCTCTTAAGAATTTGTTTATAATCTGGGAAAATAAATCGTCTCATTTAATAAACAATCTAATATATCACTCAATATTTTTTAAAACTTTAATTTGCATTATTCTAGAAATTATATCTATTTATTTTTTATTTGATTGTCTTTTTTTATTACCCATATACCTATGCATGCACACATGCACACACATATACACACCACATGCCAACTTGCTGATAGAAAACATCACTTATTATCATGAGTGACTTATGATTCTAAATAGAAGACAAATAAAATTTAGTTCCAAAATTCCTTGTCATTTTACTTATAATTAACTTCACAAAATCATTCTACTGGCCATAATCTGAACTGTTGTATACGCATAAAACTTCAAGTTCTGAAATTTTATATGATTAGTCTTCAAACACCGTGCTAGTGTCCAGCTCTTGCCAGTACAGCGATCCAAGCAACCACTACCAGTAACCAGCATTTCAGTGTTGGTTACCAAGAAGAAAATCATTTGTCAAAAAATCAGGTATTTCTTTAACGCGTGCCCACTATGTGCGAGGTTCATTTCACCATATTTAAATGAAGAAATATGAGAGTGATAAAAGCACTGTGGAGTAAGAAATAGTATTATTATCTCTATTTTACAGATAAATTGAGTTGGAAGGTTTCAGTGACTTTCCAGAGTTTACTGTCTGAAAAAAGGATAGGAATAGGTGTCTAGACAGGTCATCTGATTACAGATTTCATACTGTCAGTGCCTGCATTAGATGATTTCTCTCTGACAACAATAGGCTGGAGGTAAGTGCTTGTTACTACCTTTAGATATGTCATAACCTGTGCAACTGACCACAGTCCCCACTACTTCTCATTGTCACCCTCTGACAAGGTCAAAAAAAGTGACCATCAATATGCTTGCATTTCTACTTTTCAAATATATATGTAGTGTGTGTGTGTGTGTGTGTGTGTGTGTGTGTGTGTGTGTGTATGTGAATGTAAAGGATATTATTACTACTAAAAAAAGCAAAGGCTTGTTTTATTAATGAGAAGACCACCACTGGGTGTCAAACACAATCCCCTGCCAAATACAAATGATGACTGAGTCTTGCATTTGCAACTTTCATTGATTTTATTTTTTTAATATTTTCTTGTTACCTCTCTAATCATTCTACCTTAATTATTTGTGTCTTAGCTCAAGACCCCATTTGATATTGTTATGTACTGATTGTGGTTCAAGACCCCATTTGACATCTGTCCTAATCTGTAGTCTTGTCACTGCTAACTTTCTACTGCTAACATAGTGATCTTTCAAAATGTAAATCTGATCATGTTGTCTACTTGCTTGCAACATTTCGTAGCCTATAGAATGAAGGTCAAGTCTTTTAGTATGCATTTCATATTCCAAATTCTGTCACTCAGGTTGTGACAACAGCAGAACTCAGTCTCTGTAGATAAATTAACACTGAATATTCAGACTATAAAGACTTCCTGTCTAAATTTTACAGACTTCCTTGATATCCTAATAGTTAGTAGTGTCTGTGCATTTTACTTAAATCTGTGAAAATTCTACAAATTTAGAATATTCAGTCTTAATGATATGTAAGCATTTTTCTTGCTGGAATTTTATGACTACCTTACAGAAATTTACTAAAAAATTATTTATATATTTAATAATTATAACTTTTACAGAAAAATTATAATATATTTAACCTCAATTTTCTATGAAAGTTTGACTTATTGCTCAGAAGCTGTCTCAGAAAAGCCATATATATTTATTATTTTCCTTAGTCAAGTACTTTGGATTCTTAGAAGGTGAAATTATAAGGAAATTTTTGAGGACAAAATGCTTTTTTACCTGTGATGTGATGATTTGATTATTTCAAACTCACATACATATATGTGAGTACCTGAGATAGCATGCTTGCATCTAGTCTTCATGAGTGGCACTTACATACCTGTCATCTTATTTGTGGTTTTTTAGTTGGAATTGGTCTGCCATAATTCTCACAGAAGGATTCAGAATACAAGAAAACCCCTGCTAGGCCCTTTTATTCAGAAAGACCAATCTTCCATTTGTTCACATGATCTTCTATTACTTTCTTTTGCTTTCAATTTCTGTGAACTCTGGGTTTCATGTCCTTTATGTAAGAATATACATAAAACTAATCCCTATGTGTAATCAGCAGGTATAAATAATTTATTACAAACATTCCCCTCCCCATTTTTTCTTAACACTGTTATTTGATGTCCCTACAAGAATGTGATATTTTGCTCCTTGACTATTCCTCTAGCCTAAAAGAGGTCTTAGCAAATAGCAAGCATACAATCTTGTTATTTTTTGAATGAATAGGTGAATGGAATTTCCAAAGATCTCACAAAATATTCTTCTTTTACTACTTGCCAGCCTGTAGGACCCAAACCACATGAGCCAACAGTCCTACCTGAGTTAATCCGACATGAGCTAGTATCTCCCCTCAATAGGTGAGGATTAACAAATCCTTGACTCTGCTGCAAGAGCATTCAACATTAGGTTAATCGCTTGCATTGTTCCCTGGGACACATGAGAAATGTAAAATGCCAGTTACAGTATAAGGAAGAGTTTTTGTATGAAACATGTACCCTGATTTGTGAATTTCTTCTGGGCTGTGAGTTCTGTAATGGAGCAACATTTTCTGTTTTGTTTTGTTTTGTTTTGCTTTGCTTTGCTTTCTAAATCCACAATTATATCACAGTCTATAGCATTTGACAAAGAATACTTGATGATTTCTTGGCTTTTAGTTCTGAACAGTTATGTCTAAGTTAGATTAGAGGAAGTTCATCAATTATTTTCAAGTAATTCTCTATTCTACATGATTTCTATTGTCAGCTGGAATTTTTTCTACAAAGATGGCTTTTAGAACTGATCTAGCACACTATTAAATTGTCATTATGCCTTTTTCTATTCTGCTGCTCATCTGATAAATTACTTATTTTAAAATTCAGTGGTCAAAATGTTAACTTCCACAATTTTTTAATAATTCTTTTCTGTGACTTGACTTTAGTTAAAGAATAACAGCTAAATAGCAGATTTTGTGTTAGGAATCAAACATTCCCAATACAAGTATGGATGTCTTTCAATACTTTCACAGGATTTTAATATTTACTGGAAAACATAAGTCACGGGAGTAATTTTTCCTTTTCCTGTTACATTTCCTTTTCCCTCAAATGTAAAGAGGTTGGTCTTAGTGTAGAAGTGTAGCTTACAGAGTAACTGCTGTAATTTCTCCTAAACAAGTTAACTAGTGGGTTACAGGAATATACTTTAAGAAAGGATTCCATAAGTACCTGCTTGAAGAAGCTCTAAAGACATAAAATTCTCTGAGTTTCTATGAATACCTATTTCTGAATTCTGCCAGAAACAAATTGAATAGAATTAGAACACTTACTGTCACTTATTTTTACTTTTCTCATTTTTGTACAAAAAGCTTAATTTTTCTTATAGTTTAATATATTTTCCATATTATAGTGCCTTCTTTAAGGATTGGAAAAATGTATTCTGACTGTTCCAGTCAGTTTTCTTGTGGTTGCTTCTAAGTTCATGTTGGCTTAGAAATGTCAAATACGCTAAGGAAAATAGCCATTTATTAGAAAATATAATCTCAACACATATAAATAAAACCATGTTAATTTTATAAATCTATTTGTCCAATAAATGTTTATTATGTATCTACCAAATTTTTAAGGATTTAAGTAGGTAAGAGTTAACAATCTTAGGTTTCTTCTCTGAAGGAATTTATTGGATAAGATATGAGAGAGCAAGAATGTAAGCAATTATAGTACAACTTGATATGTGCTACTTTTATAAGCGTAAACAGAGAACACAGGCTTGGGTAGCCATTTGAGAGCCACCCCAACTAGTTTTACAGAAATAAAAAAAAAAACTATCCCTCAGGAAATAATATGTAAAAAGAAATATGAAGTAGATAAGAGGTTTCCAAGCAGAAAGCACTTACAAGTAGAGGGACCGTCATACCTACATGAGGAGCGGTGAGAGAGGATGTGTTGCATTTGTTGAAATTGAGGTCAGTAATCAGGGCAAGAGGTAGTACAGGAAGATTAGTGAGAGATAAAGATAAAGGTGTAACAGAAAGAATTTTATATCATTTTAATATATTTGAAACTAAAAATAATGCAATATCTTTGAAGTATCTCAAACAGTGGGGTTACAAAACTAAAGCTGACATTTTGAGTGACCATTGTGATCAGAGTGTGCAAACTTCTTGAAAGTGAGTCAGCCTGAAGCAGAGAGACCAGATAGAAAGAAGGCTCTTGGCATAAATTCACGTCACATGTTATTAGGCACTAGAATAAATCAATGGAAATGTAAGAGAGAGATAGAAGAGGGGAGAGAAGAAAAGGTACAGAGAGACTTGAGATGTTTAGAGAAGTAGTGATTAAGATTTGGCACTTGATTTATAGTAAAAGACAGAATTTGGACAAAATCTCTAGTATGTTCGCTGACCTAGAGACAAGTACAGTCAAGGAGAAAGTCCTGAACAGATGTTAAAATGCTGCATACTACATCAAGGAGGTAAGGTGTTACTTCTCTTTGACTAAGAATAAGAACATAGCAAAAGAAAGTACAAAAGTTCAAAATATAGTTAATTGCCTAAATATCAGTCTTAAATAAAGGCCGCCATTCAGAGGTCTGACATGACAGGAAAAGTCTTGTTTTGTCAATCTCACAGTTCCCGTGAGATACTCTCAGGGAGTTACTGAAACCTATTGCCGTGGTTGGCATTGAGTTCTCCCTAATAGATGTCATTCAGTTAACATTCTCTGATCATTCTAACAAAAAAATTGATGTCTGAAGAGAATCTTTTTGTTTGTTCTTTAATATCCAGGGGGAACAGTGTGTTTCATGTTCCATCTCTGGATCATCCTTATTTTAATCAGGATCCCTTACTCAGGCTTAAAGAGAAATTGATTGTAGTTGTTTCTCTGCTGGCAAAGAGAATTTGTTTTTATTTGTAAAAACTCAGGAGGAAAACATACTTTCTGCACAGACACACAGAGAGCAGTTAACCTTAGGAATATCTACATGTTGCATTATTGTTTTACACAACATACCTCAAAAAGTGATATAATGCAAATACTACTCTGGGGATATCTCAAACCTTTCTTACATTGATTATAAAGTGGCATAAATATTTCTTTTGTTTAAACTCTCTTAGTCTTCTTCTCTCTCAACAACATGTATTGACACCCTTGTTAGTTGATAAAGAGCAGGCATTGAATCTCTATTTTCACCTTTTTGGTCTCCTAAACAACAGAAAATTTGGTGATTTAGGATGTCGAATCCTGAGTAAGAACTTCCCTCTTGAACAGTGCAACTACCTTGGATTTCTTAACAAGCTGATCAAAAAATAAACTGAGTAGCACTTTTAAAAGGTAGTTTAGTTCTGAATTCTAACTTATAGTATTGATCTATAACTTAACAAATAACTAGCCAGCTTTCAATTATTAAAATATGAGAAGCAAAGCACAGCCCTGAAATAATGCAATAACAAAGTGGATGACTTGGTAAATCTTGTAAGTAAGTTGTAAGGCAGCCTCTATGTACAAAGATTTGGATACAGAGAGAAAACAAGGGTGCATATGTCTTCTGTTGCTTGCAGTAACTCAATTTTTCAAAAACCACAACAAATTTTTAGAAATTATAAAATGTGCTCCTAAGAGAGCCAAGAAAAATATTTCACTGTGCAGATCTGAGTTAGCATTGGGAATGAAGAGCTCAGAGAAGATCATGCCATGTCTTATAATTTAACATATTACAAAACCCAATTGTTTTCTTTCTTTATGTTTTGATTTAACTTGCTTACGTTTCTATAAGGACATATTATTAAATGTAAATTTTGAATAAAAACTATAGCTTGTCACTGTAGCTATAGAGGTTGATAGTGATTTTTAAGAAATTAAAAGTATTTTTTAATACTGTCCAACATATTCCACCTACATAATATAAAAAGAATGAGTTCTACATGTCGTTTTTATATTATGAAAATGCACATGTGCTATCATGACCATACTCCAAAGAAAATAAACAAGGAAATAAAATAGGTTCATTGAAGTTGTAAGAAACAAAAGAAAAATATAGAAGGTTATACATGTTAGTACATACCTAACTTGATTTGCTTTCTTTAAAATGTTACCATTACAGAGGTCTTCATCATTTTGAAACAATGTCCTTCTTGGGGAAATCTGGAGAAGAGAAACTTAGATTAAGTATCAAAGAACCTGGATTTTTGTCTAAATTCTGCAATTATTATAAAGTATATCTTTGTCACTGAGTTTTTTTGGGGGTTTAGTTTTTTTTTTTTTTTTTAAAGAAAAGGGTTGAATCATATAAACATACAAATTTCTTTTGCTCCTCTATTTACCAAAATGTTTAATATAATCAAGTTCTTATTCTAACACTATTTCATTTCCTTCATTGAGAGTATTTATTTTTACTTCCTCATAAAACAATGTTTTAAGAAGCTGAACTATTTTAATAGAAAAAATACTAAATTTTCAATTCAACAAAAGATAAACAATAAAACCTTGAAACACAGTAGAAATTATGGGGGTTGGTATCAAAGACATTGATGCTAAACTTGTCTCTGTGGCAATTATTTGAGTGACTTCTCATATTTCTTACCTATTCAGCATTTTGGAGATACACAACTTTCTGTATCTTCTACATAAGTGTGCTATGAGACTATTTCAATCTAACATACTTACAGTGCAAATATAGAACTTGCCATATAGCAAATAATCTATGACAGCTTGCATATATTCAAAATACTTTGGATGGATGAAATTCAAATCTAGTCTCATCTGACAATTCCTACATATCTGTAAAAAATTGGTTACTGTTTTTTGTATCTGGCATATTTGCCTCCTTCCTGAAACATGTATGACAATTTTTAATTTTTATCAGTTGTGAAAGGGAAAGAAACAATCTCAACCTCTTATCACATCAATTAAAAGAAATTCATTACTTATTCAATAAAAAGTGAAAGAACTTTCACTGACTAAATTCACTTAGCATAATTTTCTTCAGGTTCATTCATGCTGTTGCAAAATGTAAGAATTTATTCTTTTTTACTACTGCATAATATTTCCATCATGTGTGAATGTACCATAGCTTTTTAATCCACTCATCTACTGATGGGCATTTAGGTTGTCTCGAAATTTGGCTATTATAACTAGTGCTGCTGTAAACATAGGGGTGCATATCTAATGAACACAATAAATCAATTAATACAATAGTAATATAAACTTAGATACATAAATCCAACTGACAGCTGCAGGAAAGAAGGCAGAATGGGTACAGAATAAAAGATGGTGCAAGGATTAACTAAAGAACACTTATGCACAACCCATGGACATGGACGAAAATATAGCAATTGGCTTTGGAAGGGGAGATGGTGGAGCTGGGTAGAAGTGGGGAAAGGGAGAGAAATGGGAACTGTAACAGCAAAAATAATATATATGTATATGTATATATACACATACACACACATATATACATATATATATATACATACAGAGAGAGAGAGAGAGAGAGAGAGAGAGAGAGAGAGAGAGAGAACTGGTACTTCCCAAGCCAAAGCAAGAGATGACAAGATTCCAGCTACATCATCAACAGACTAGCATGATATTTCCATTGCTACATAAAACTTGTCCTTGTTATATACTCCAAACAGGATCTCATGCAGAAAGAAGAGCTTGGATGTGATTATGAACTGGATATAGACATATGCATTTTAGGTCCTGGTTGAATGCCAGAAAATCCACTAAAGTCTTTTGATATCTTCCCTGTATTACTCAGATTAACTTGCTTGCAGTAGTAGAATTCTGGCCTCTTTAAAAATTTGTCTATTCTTGTTTCTTGGGGAAATGTACAAGTAAAAGGCTAATGGAATGGATTAAACTGTGCTGCAGTTTGGCCTAAATGCTTAAACAGATTCTCTTCATTCTCATTGTTCACCATCATTTCCAGAATCCCTTCATGCTTGGCTAGGAACTGATAGGATGGCCAAGATCAAGGAGCAACTGGTTATCATGTCTTTCTCAAACCATGGCTGCCACCTATCCCTATTTATTCTTTAAACTGGCAGCCCCAAAAGCCACCTGGTGATTTCTTGTGTTACAAATATATCCCTCCTTGTCATTCTTCAGAGTGGGAATGAGCTGCTGGCAATAGGATTCTCCAGATGACAGCACTGGCTGAGGGTTCAGTTTGCACTTGATTATGAATCACCTTCTCTTTCTTTCATTCTGCTTTTACACCTTCCCAGGTGTGTTTTATGGGAGAACTCCACAATAAACCTAAATGCAACTGGATCAATAACAGACTGATAGTCTCTTTCCAGGACAATGTCAGATTAAAATATTAAACAGAAGTCATTCTAATCATATTATAATTTCTACACAGTTAATTTTTGTTTTATTTGCAACTCAAGAAAAAAACATAATAATAATCATCTTCCAAATTTTAAATGGAGCTCTGAACATATCCAAAGTTTTCAGATACAATTTCCTCTGTAAGATTGATATTTGAGAACTGTCCCCCAATTTTTTAGGGTGAAAGTCTGGTTCATTTTTTATTGTAATAAAACATCAAATGTATGCTGTGTACCACAACTAGATTATTTCAATCATATACCTGCTGTTAGCAAGGAACATCACCAATAGATACAGTTTGATCTCCAAATCAGCTGTAAATATGTATTGTGATTTCTAACTGACATTGATTACAAATGTCATGCACATGATTATAAGAACTATACTTAGGAGGAAGTTTTTATTTCAAGCCTTTTGGTTCTTTTGAAAGACAGTATATGAGATTTGCGGAATCTGCCTCCAAATTCCCAAACATCAGGAAAAAGAGATTTCTCCAGTAATTGAGGCATCTATTTGTAATTAGAATCCTGTCAATTCTTTTCAGTAAAATTAATTTCAGAATGTGCTTATAACATTTTTATAAATACATGTCATATCTTGAACACTTACATTTTTTATTTCAGTTCTCTTTCACCCAATTCACTTCTGGTATAAACACAGATAGCTCTACTTTTAAATTGTTTCTGATGAGACTCCAAATTGGCAAAAATTTTTAAATTAATTAATTATTCATTTTTTGGGGATCCCTCACTCTATAATAATTCCCCCCTCTCAGTCTTAAGACACTTTATATTCTTATAAAGGATAATGGGCAAAGGTCTCATGATCCTCTAGCTGCTTCAAGGTGGACATGGTTTTTGTCCTACCTACCATGAAATTAGGGCCAAGAAATCCCTAATAAATGTGGGGGTGTGGAGGGAAGAGTAGCCTTCCCACATGGGAAAGGATCTTGCAGACTCCAGGTCAGTTGATGGTCCCCAGGCAACAGCATGTTTGATTTAACAAGTTGGCATCCTTGTTGTGTTCTGGAGGCAACAGATTTGGCAACAGGGTTAAAAGGCGTCATTAAAACCATAATCACTTGATGACAAAAGGCAGGGATTAATTTTTCAATGTCCCACATTAGGGAAAAAAAAAGGCTTCTTTGGAGGAAGGTGTGCAAGGCACATCACACCTGTCCAAAGCTCCTTTGCCCACTATACTTAGTGTAGGCTGAGGGGAATATTTTAGGTCCCCCTCCCCCCCCTCAGACCTCTGGGCTCTTTCTGTCCAAGCCATTAGGATAGAAAAGAGAAACTGGTTTTAAAGTGAAGCCCACAGACCACCCCATTCTTCACCGACCCAGACACTTAGTACAGCAAAACTGTTGAGTCTCAGGAGGCAGCTATGCAGACAGGATTAAGTGAGGACTATAAGTACAGACAATCACTCAGGTAATGAGACCAAAGGCTTATGCCCTATGAAAAAATAACACACATGTTAATTTACACAATATAACCCAAAACTAGTCTCTAGATCTGCGAGACTGTGTTATTGGGAAGACATCCAGTTGTAAGACATTTGACATTCTTTTTGCCTGTAAATTAAACATCTTTGATGATGTCACAGACCTAGTTTAACTTTCAAATGAAAACAAACTAAATGAAAATAAACTTTATAGACAGTTATCTGCAATAGTTTATAGTCAACCACTGAGCATTGTGATTTTCCTTGAATCACGATTTTTCTCCTTAAGATTACTCTCCTTGTCATTAAAGGGATAGCATTAAGTCCAGTTTTAATTTATCCTGTTTGTTTGCATACACAAAAGAGCAGTAAATGATCACATATGATCTTTAAGTCTGCTTTGCTGGAACTTACACAAGGAACCTTTAGGTTGACCTTCAGTTTGCCCTTCAGGGCACAGAAGCTGAGCTACATACCTGCCATTCAGCTTTGCCTGTAAACACCTGTCTTTTCCAAGTCCTTCCAGTTTTCCATTGTGCCTAAAAGTTCCTTCTAGCCATCTTTAAGAAAAGCAACCTTCATTCCTTCCCTGGAAAGATTACCATTCACCGCACAACCAACTAAAGTACCAGGGCTTTTTTCTTGTGGGCTTTTATTACCTTCAAAAGTCAATCCCAGTTCCTCAGGGCTTTTTGATAACAATCAGAGCCCAGGCATGCCTTCTTTAGGCTGACATTCCAGTCAAAATCTTTGTTAACAAAACCTCTATTAACAACTGGTCTTATTAGTTTTATGCAAAGAACCTTATGTCATTACTTACTTCTTCAGAATGCCAAATTCTGGAGGGATCAGGTAGGGAGAAAAATATACAGTGTGAAGGAAAATCCTTGTTCTTCTAATATTCACTAAAATTACGTTTCCATACTTTACATTTTATTTTGTTCACTTTCCTACATGTGAAGTTTTTTTTTTTTGGGGGGGGGGTGCGGGGTATTTGCTGACTCGTTAATTTATTTATTTTGCTTTCGTTATTTTTCCAGTAAATTTTTTGTTTGTTTTTCTATTACAGTTGTCCCACTTTTTTCCCCATTGCTCTCCCTCCCACCCTGCCCCCTTCTCCTACAATCAGTCCCCATCCAGTTGTCCATGTCCATGGCTCATTTATACATGTTCTTTGACTAGATCCTTCCCCTTCTTATTCTCCTTCTCTCCCTCCCCCCTCCTCCCTTGTCACTGTTAGTCTGCTCCTTGTTTACATGCCTCTGGTTCAGTTTTGCTTATTTGTTTGTGTTGTTCATTAGTTTTCTGTATTAGGTGATATCATATGGTATTTGTCTTTTGTTGCCTGGCTTATTTCGCTAAACATAATTATCTCTAGTTCCATCCATGTTGTCACAAATGGTAGTAGTTCCTTCTTTCTTTCAGCTACATAGTGCTCCATTGAATAGAAGTACCACATTTTTTTGATCCACTCATATACAGATGGGCACTTAGGTTGTTTGCAGCACTTGGCTATTGTAAATAGTGCTGCTATGAACACAGAGGTGCATAAATGTTTTTGTTATTATTGATAGGCACTTATTCATTGTCATTTTTCCCCTTTGTACCTGTGTTCATCTCTGTCTCTCTTTTGTTTCTTAATCTTCTTACGCCCGTTAGTGTCTCTTGCAATGCTGGTTTGGTGGAGATGTATTCTTTCAGCCTTCTTTTATCTGGGAAACTCCTTATTTCACCTTCCATTGTGAATGAAAGCCTTGCTGGGTAGAGTAGTCTTGGTTGTAGGCCTTTGTTTTTCATTGCTTGGAATATTTTTTGCCATTTCCTTCTGGTTTGTAGTGTTTCTGTTGAGAAATCGGTCGATAGCCTTATCAGAGCTCCCTTGTATGTTATTAGCTGTTTCTCTCTTGCTGCTTTTAGGATTCTTTCTTTGTCTTTGAATGTTGCCATTTTAATTATGATATGTCTTAGAGTGGGCCTGTTTAGGTTCATCTTCATTGGGACCCTCTGTGCTTCCTGGACTTGTATGGCTTTTTCTCTCATCAAGTTAGGGAAGTTTTCTGTCATTAGTTTTTCAAACAGGTTTCCTATCCCTTGCTCTTCTTCTTCTCCTGGTATTCCTGTGATATGTATATTATTACATTTTATGTTGTCTTGCAGCGCTCTTAAAACCTCTTCATTCCTTTTCCAGTCTTTATTTGTTTTGTTGCACTGTCTAGGTTTTTTTTGTTTGTTTGTTTGTTTGTTTGTTTGTTTGTTTCCCTACATTGTCCACCAGCTTGCTGATCCAAACTTCTGCTTCCTCTAGCCTGCTTTTAATTCCTTCTATTGTGTTTTTCCGTTCAGAAATTGTATTCTTCATTTCCTCCTGGCTCTTATTGATAGCTTCTGTGTTCTCTTTCATGCTGGTGTAATTCTCAGTAAGTTCCTTGTAGTTTCCTTGGAGGTCTTTGTAGTTTTCTTTGAGCTTCCTGAGCTCATTGAGCTTCCCCACAATCTATGTTTTGAATTCCATGTCTGATAGTTTGCTTTCCTCTATTTCGTTTATTACTCTCTTTGGGCATTTCTCCTTTCCTTTCGATGGGGGGTTGTTTCTCTGTCTCTCCACTTTTGTGACTCTCCTTGTTTGTTGCTGCTACTTAGATTGATCTCCACTTCCTGGATCTGCCCCTGATGGTGTCAGATCGTGTGCCAGTCTGGGCCCAGGAAGTCGTTGGAGACTACCAGGGATCTACTGCCTTTGTCTGTCTTCTTTAGTTGTTAATCATTTCAATCTGTGATCATTCATCAGGCTTAAACTCCATGGGTGGGGCAGATTAATTTATGCAGGCGGGGCTTTTGCTTCCCCTCAGGCTGATGCCACTTGGAGAGAAATGGTCTGCCTGCAGTATGGGGAATAAGGCAGCACTAGGACCCCATTGGGTACTCCCTCAGTTCTCTCCTCAAAGCCACTGCCCCAACTCCCCAAGGACCTCTAGTCCTCTCTGACCTCCATCTGCTGGAGCTCAGGGTAAGTGGGTGCCAAAATATTTTTGTATGTGATCTGTTTAAGAGTTCTTTGTCTCCAGCTGTTTATTTCAGGTCAGCAAAAACAAAAAACAAACAAACAAAAAAAAACCTGTGGCTTTTCATTTTTCACAGCTGGATGCTATTTTACTTTCTGTTCTATTGCTGTAGGCTGGGAAGCCCAGCTGGGGGTTTAGACCTTGCCCTTCTCAGCAGAAACCCCCAGCTACTGAGCTGTTTCTCAGTCCCTTCAGCTGCTATTCATGGGAGCCCAGCCAGCCCTTTCACAACTCCTCACTTCCTACCAGTCACATTGTGATGAAGTGGCCTTCTCTATCTCTCCGTGGTTATAAGACTTATTTCCAGCTAGTGTTCAGTTGGTTCTTCCAGATGATTTCTCCACAATTAAGTTGTAATTCCATATTGGTTCCAGGAGGAGGTTAATGTAGCTTCCACTTACTCCTCTGCCATCTTTAGACAAAATGTAATGTCGTGCAATGGTGAGACAAATGTTGGTGCACCCTCAGTGACATCACTCCATGTGTCCTCTGCCCTTCCTTCCATCAGTACATAGTGTCTTCAGATGTCTAGTTGTATATTGCTAGTGCCCTTATCCAGGGTAAAATTATCATGACTATAACACACATAGTTTCGACAGGCAGTCCTGTATACTTTTGTTTTTACATCATGCCAGTTGATTCTGATACTATTTAACTTGATTCACCTCTCTGAAGAGGATACCAGGTGTAAGCAGTACAGTGCATACACTATTTGGTAAGAAAAAAGGCAATATGTAGGATTCAGAAATAAATATTTGCTTACTGAGTGGTAGGCATAAGTGAAAGAGATATATTTGAGAAAGGTTTATTCCAGAGCCAATCATATTTTACCACTAACCTCTTTACACAATACACATGAAAATCCTCTGCATTTTTTAATATTGGTTGAACAATGACCAATATAGTGTCTTGATAAGACTTTGGTTTCTTTTTTTTCATTTTCAGGATAATGTGGATCACACATTAACATGTCATTACCAATTGCAATATTTTACATAAATGGTGGCTTTTTGATACAAGGGCATAGTACATATTAATGTCTTGAACAATTTAACTAATTTTAACATTCGTATTCTGGTCATAAACTAGAATCTGGAGGAGTTATTAGTTTGTCTGTATCATCTAAGAACATTACTGACATGTAAAATGAATATCAATTGTGTAGAGTATCTGTCAGTATCCTCAATCTTGAACCAGTGCTAGACCATTCTTGGCTTCTTCTTTTTTTGGGAAAGGAGGACCTTATCTCTTTCTGGAAAGTGCAGTATGGCCAAATTTGTCACATATAAAACTTTCCTAATCAACAATCATTAAATAAATGTGCCTGTGAGTACTGACAGAAATATTATCAGAAACAAAATCTGAACATACGAAATATAACTTGACTAATATTTTTGTACACTGTTTTGAATGCTTTTCCTATACATTCTATAATATTAACTTGAATGTGAATCCTGGATCCAAGTTTGCATCAGCCTACTCAGTTAACCACTAGAATCAGAGTCTGAAACCCACATATTTTTAAAAAATATATTAGTAATTATGTGATGCTCCCTAGGCAACCAATATGGCAAGCATAAAAATTATGCCTTGTGTCTTATAGGCAAACATATATAAATTTAAATTCTATGATACCTACTGTCATCTAGGCAGTTATTGTAATTTTGAATGTAAATTAATTTTACTTAGTTCCATCAAGCTCATTGTGTATGTCTGGAAAAAGTCCAGCCATTGTTAATATAAGAAAAACTGTTTGTGTGACATTGATTTAACCTGGTAGCCAAGGAGAACCAACTGGAATGTGCATGCATGAACAATGATGACTTCACTGTACTAGTCTGTGGGGGGAATGGATGCCATTGAGTGAGCGTGTGTACTCTAGCCTTTGCATTCAAAATGACTGAGCAAGTAGAGCAGCAAATCTGCATTGAATTTTGTGCTAAGCTTGGACATTCCTCTGCAGAAGCTACTTGGATGATTTAGAAGCCCACAGCTATGAGCAATTGGTAACTGACAGCTTCATCATGACAATTTATCCACTTGAACATCATGTCTTGTGCAGAGATTTTTGGGGAAACATCAAATCACCCAGGTGACTCAGCCCCTCTAGAGCTCAGATTTGGTGCCCTATGACTTCTGGCTATTCCCAAAACTAAAATCACCTTTGAAAGGGAAGAGCTTTCAGATCATTGATGAGATTCAGCAAAATATGGTGGGGCAACTGATGGCAATTAGGAGAACTGTGTGAGATCCCAAGGTGCCTACTTTGAAGGAGATGGGGGTACCATTGTACTGTATGCAACGTTTCTTATATCCTTTTCAATAAATGTCTCTATTTTTCATATTACGTGGCTGGATAATTCCTGGACATATCTTGTATGAATCCAAATCATGGGTCATGGGGCAAACTTTTAAAAATTCAGTTTATTTTAAAAAATGGTGAGAAGCTTTTTCCAGTAGGATGATTGTTCTGTACTTTCCACAGCAACAACTTGATTAATTTTAATCTATTATCTATTTATTTAATGTCCATTTAAGTTTTTTGCCAGGTTTTAGGCATGGTTCTTGTTGCTGTAATGTAGCACTGCTGTGGATATAGTAAAATAAGCAGAAATCTTTTTCTTTATTTTCTTTCTTTCTTTCTTTCTTTCTTTCTTTCTTTCTTTCTTTCTTTCTTTCTTTCTTTCTTCCTTTCCTTGTTTCTTCTTTTCATCTATCTGTCACTTATCTATCTACCTATCTACCTACCATCTACCTCTCTCAGCATAAAATTTTCTATCTATGCATCTATGTTTCTACCTACCATCTACCTATCTCTTCTATAATTTCAGAAAATAAGCATAATGAATACAATAAGAGTGTGAGTGCAATGATGAGCTGTTTAGATTTCCTATATATGCTCCCTTTTGATTACTAAATTCCAATAAATTTATATATGAATATATATTTACATATATTTCCAATATTTACTTTTTTCAAGTTTTAATGAGGAATAATTGATATGCATCTCTGTATAATTTTAAGGTATATAGCATGTAGTTTGATTTATATTTATTATGAAATGATGGCCACAATAAATTTAGCTAACATCCATCATCTCATATAGATAGGATAAAAATAAAATTAAAAAGAAAATAATCTCCCTTTATGATGACAAATCTCTCAACAACTCTCCTGTATATTATATTTTATAGCAATGGTAGCTATGGACCTTATGTTGTACATAACATTCTTAGTACTTATTTTTCTTATAACTGGAAGTTTGTATCTTTTACCCACCTTCCTCCAATTCCCCCTTCCCCATCTTCTCTCTCTGGTAACCATAAGTCTGATCTCTTTTTCTATTAGTTTTGCATCTTTTTCCTTTTTTAAAATGCCAAGTGAAGTAAATCAGACAGATAGATGCATAGTATGTGATCTCACTTATACATAGTTCTAATTTTTATAACAAGAGGTACAGTTTTATTGATGGAAATTAATCCAGTTGGTGTTGAATTTGGGAACACATGGAATGCTTTTTGAGATCTGGTTTTCATCAGTCTGAGGGTACTGAAGTCCATCTTTCAGTAGGGTTGTCATAACTTCACAGCTTATGTGCATACAGCTAGAATATACAGTATCGAAGTGTGTCTTTTTCACTCTATTTAAGGCTGCAGGAACAATCACCTAGCCCATTGCACTGATCTCACATATTACCATGTATCCAGATATCCTCACCTTATGTGCACATGATCTGTGTTCCTAATGGGCCCCAGAGACTAGGTTATGTAACTCTTCACTAGAATGAAATCCTCATGGTCCTTACTCTTTCAGTGCATTATAACCATGTTGAAATGTTCCATGTTCCAGCTAAAGCTCTATACCTTGTTGAATCATTAATGGTATCAATTTCTTTATAATCTGCACTCATATTTTTTTGGTGAAAAAACAAGGAGTCAGGTGTCCGATATTGTGATGAGCTCTAAAAATGAAACAAGAAAGTCTGAAAACCCAGAACTCAAGGGAAAAATAAGCTCCAAAATATGATCATTCCTCCTTTAATGGAATCTAAAACTTTCTTCCAACTTCTCCACTGATATATTCTTTGTCATTCAGTCTTAAACTCTGAATGAGAGAATCTGACTGGACCAATTGATATCCATCACTAATAAATAAACACAATAAATAATAAATTTAATAAATCATCTTAAGCATTATGTTAAATTGAGTATTTGAACAGAACTATAATTAATTATTTTCCTCTTTAATTTAAAATCAATTCCATAGTTTTTCAAAAATTTCCAGCTTATTAACTAGTTGAGTAATTTAAAAAAATTAATAATAAAAGCATCTTGGAAAATTATTATATAATTCAGAACAGACATAATCTTTCTGAATTTGAATTTCTGAATCATACACTTTTATTATCCTCTCTTTTGTAATAGTAAAACATATAAGACTTAACCTAATATGTGACTATTTTGAAAGCAGATAGGATAATAGAGACTATGTCATCCAAATATCTCAAATTTCAAACAAACATAAGTAAAAACATTTTTTAGTCATGCCCTAAACTTTTAAGAATATAGTTTTCTTGAGACTAGATTTACTTAGTTAACATCTTTGTTTAATTTAAAATTTTATAATTTCTTTTTACTCTTGCATTATCTGTCCATATATTTACCCTCTAAAATGTTAAATTAGGTTAGTATGAAAAAATATAAACAAGTAAAAGTATGTATACCATTTTACTTAAAATTTCAAAATGTATATATGTAAGCAAAGATCATTGCCACTGAGTCTCTTTGTGATTCTCTGGATCTCAAGCTTTAAACAATTTCTAAAGCTTTGTTACAACTTTCTAAACTATTTATGAACTTATAAAAGTTTATAACACTAACTTAATTTCAAAACCTAAATATTTAAGACAAATAAGAACAATCCATTGTTCCATGAAGAGTCTAAAAATGGTTGTTGTTATGGCTTCATAGTGATTAGTGTGTTGAACAAGGTAAAGGGCTCTGTACTCTCCCAAGATGGCCTCATTGCTTAGGTGAATGCACCATGGTTTATGGTTTTGATCTCAGCCTTATTGACTGGTAATCTCCTGTCCCTCTTTTACTTTTTCTATCATGCGTCAATTTTTCTCAGGAGCAGATCATGTAATAGCCCTGTGTACGTTTATAAACAAAAGTTTTCTTTCAGCAAATATTAAGGTATTTGACCAGCACTATGTGTGTTTCAGAAATGGCACATGGCACAACACAGAATGAATAATGATCAAGTCAGAAAAGTTAAGTTTTTGAACTATCTATTATGTTGAAAGAAAGGCAGATATACAAACTTAACATCTTTTAATAAACGTGTTGACCAAAGAGGCTGAGGCATTATGGGACAACATATGCAAATCTAACCCAAGAAAGGGATATCAACAAAGTGTTTTATAAAAAATGTGTTCAAACATACACATGATTAAGAAAAACTATGAAAGACAAGCCTTTTCCAAATCGCTTATGTAAAATTCTAGAGGTTTAAAGTCACATAGTGCTTCTCAATGGCCATGTCCTAGTCTCCTAGTCAATGGGATAAAAGAGTCAAATTCACTTTGAAAAAGAGCCACTATTTTCTTGGACAATGTTTGTATGAAAATTATTAATACCTTTGGGACTAACTAGAGTTTCATTTTAAATCTGCAGTTTATTAATGCATTAAATGAGATTACAGTTGAGCCTTATTGGCCTTATAATGTATGTGTCTTTTTTATGATAAGAAGGTAATTTATGATATAAACTCTTTTATATTACAAATCTCCAATTTAAGACTCAGAATATAATCTTTTTAATAGTACTGTGTTATTTAAGAGATCTTAATCTCAATCTAATTTTAGCATTTAGAAAAAAAAAAAGAGATAATTAGAAACAATGAAAAAGGAATGTTGACTCTGAAAAGAATACAATCATCTAAACTGCATAGCCTGACCTGAAAAACTGGGTAGAAGTTTATTGAGTTTGTAAGGCAACTATTTTATTACTGTGATAGATTTTAAAGTTTTAAAATTTTCTGACCTGTATGTTTTACTGTTGAAGAATTAAAAGATGAAGAGAAGAATGTTAAACTAAATTGGAAAACACAGGTCCAACAGAACATAACTAACATAATTTCAGAATGACTGAAGAGAAGAAAAAGAATCAGATAAGAAAGAGTTATCTTATATATAAAGGAAGATCATTTTATGACAGATGATACTAAACAATTGTTTAATTCTAGTGAAAAGAGAATTCAATTGAAGTGCTATATAAGATTTAGTTTAGAGAGCAGGCAGTTTTCTTAAGTTTAAAATAAGAGTCACAACAATTTTGACTTGTTTACCAAAGGGATGCATTCCACTGGTAAAGCTATTCATGTTTAACTTGTTTACTTTTAATGGCTTTTCCATTCCCTGAGAAAATGATGATATGATCTCCTGAATCCCTCCTAGTCATGTGTTTTCATGTCTCTACAGGAGTTTTTCTAGCCTAGTGACAAGCCAAAGAATGCTGTGTGCACTTGTTACAGAGTGGGGTCCCCAAAATGCCATAGGGCCCGCCGCTTGGGGATGAGGCATGGGACTTAGTGTAGCACAGCCATTTTCCTAAGAAATACATAAGTTTCTTAATATGTAACTAGCTATGGCTATTCCACATGCCAAGAATATGGGAGGGGCATTGACCATAGAATGATGATGAAAAGCTTACAGGGCCTGTGTAAAATTTTACAAGAAGCTGTGCCTGCATCACAGACATCTTCGTTTTCCTAAAGAGAAATGGTACCTCTGACTTTTGTATTCTAAAACTAGCCTTGTTTGGCAGGGGGAGTCAGAACTATATGTTTGTGGATGTTTTAACAGCAGACACCCTCCATTAATCTAAATCTGTATAACCTTAAATAAACAATTCCCTTTTTCACCAAACTCTGTTATTGGGAGTTATGCTTTTTGGTGGCAGGCAATAGAGACCCGCATAACTGAGTAGCCCATAGGTTCTGCTTCGTTCTGAACAGCTTGTGGGTTGTTTCACACTTACCCACATGAGTTTTTCTCTCATGTAACTTATGAAATATTTTAGGTAATATAAAAATGTAATTAATTTGCTAAAGAGTACATAAAAAATAAAAAGCATAACTAAATGCCATTTTCTAGTAAAGGTCAGTTAGTGGCCTCAGATGAAGGTTATGAAACATGTGAAACTACAAAATAATATAAACTATATACATGGAGCCATCAATAATTTAGTACCAAATATTAATAAGGGGCAGTGAGCACATGACCAAAAATACTTACTTTATTTGGAATACTAAGACTAGTCCTTTCTAAATGAAGATGAGACATTGATCTGTTTTCCTATGAGGACATTCATATGACTTAAATATAACATTTATATAGTTGAAAATATATGTATAGAGAAAAATATACTTTATCACAAATTTTTCTGGTTTAAGAATTTTTTTTCAAACTTTACCATCTGCAAAGTACTTTTTTAAAAAAAGTCTTTAACAAGACTCTATAATAGGATTTTTCAAAAGCAATACAATTATTTGTTGATATGTTTGTTCTGCTTATTACATAACTATATTAAGATGACAGCTGATGTTATGGTGAATTAATTCATAAAAACCAAAGAAAGCAACTGCTTTTTCTTCTAAAGAAACTGACGTTTTAGTACTTCATAAGGTAGTAAAAAGGTTAAAAATGTGAATTAAATTAATCTGTAAGAAAATACAAATGTAGAGTAAGTCTGTTCTAAATAGTTAAGTAAAATCCTTCAAGCTTAGCTGACTTGGGTGTCTAAATTAAAATATCTTAATCCAATTCCATCTCAAATTTATTGTGTAACCTCTAAGAAGTCATTGAGTTTGCAATTTGTCCCCTTGATATGCATAAAATGAGGGTAATAATTCCAGATTATATTTTGAGGTTGATAAAGTCTATAAACTAAATATGTCTAATAACATAAAAGGATAATATATTAACATTACATTTTTATTGTACTAATTAATTATGGTAAATTTAAATCTAGATAGGTAGTGAAGTATTGTGCTTCTTGGTAAAAGCCACATAATACATGGAAATGATGTTCATATACTTTATTTTATATAATGTAAAACACCATTATTTTAGAAACATTTGGAAAAAATAAAATGTTGCCAGTTAAAATGACACAATTTCTTATAACTTCAAATTTATTTTACTGTTTTATTTGTTTCTATCTTTACTTATTAAGACATTTACAATTACGTAGACGTTAATTTTTACCATATGACTTACCATTATATTTGTTCTAATTTTTGCACACAATATACTTTGCTTTCAATGTCAAACATGCCTCTAAATTTTGAAGACTTTAATTTTTTCCAATATGGAAAATTTTGGATGTACATAAAAATAGAGAGATAAATATAATGAATCTCAATGTACCTTTCACTCAGCTTTAATAATTGTGAAGTAATTTATACCCTCATTCATTTTCTTTTTCATTGGAATACTTAAAGTAAATCATGTAATTTATTTATAGCTCAGTATATATGTATTTCAATGTATATATCTAAAATATATATTTGTTATTTAGTTCATAATAATACAACTATTACAACTAAAATATTAATATGCTTCTAATACTATCAAACATAGTATATGCCAATTAAATTTAAAAATTCTAATAGTATAGTAGTCCATAAAACTCAAATGAGGTAAAAATAATAGTTTAAATAACTGTCTTTAGACATCTATATCATAAATGCTGCTTGCATGAAGTGCATTTAAGTTGCATACCAATTACAGGGATGTTAAAGTGAAAAATGAGTTTCTTGAAATATGAAATATGTTTTAATTACTCTAATTCCCTTTCTCTTTATCATATCACTAACGACATTCTGAGATTATGGGAAATAATAATATGTTTATAATGAAGGAGTAAACTATGGACCCTTCAAAGATACATTCACTTGTTTAGTATTGTTTAAATAGAATATTTTTTATATTTGACATTCATTTAGTATATTTGCCAAGGTGTTATACAAAAAAATATCAATTTTTTATCATGTCTGGATAATGCAAAGTAACCAATAATCATATTTCACTGAGACATTCATAGAGTGATGGATAATTCTTAGGTGATGAAACCAGTTAGGCATCTTCTGTGCTTGGTATAAATACAAAAATTTCAACTATGTTTCAACAAATTCTGTCAGAGTATGCAAATGCCTGAGGTATGTTCTTTCTTGACAGATGCTGTCGATCTGCTGATTCAGCATCCACTCTAACCTCTTCCTAACATGCATTTCTATAGCTCAGACACCAGACGCTAGAAAGCATGCGACTTAATTTACAGATATATTTGAAGTCTCACCTATTAATTTCATCTGCAAAATACTTGGGAAGCAGAAATAGAACAGTGAGGTAGAAGCCTGGCTCACATCTGTTGCTTTTGCTTCTCCGGCAATTGCATCAGTGGCAGCGCTTGCCTCCTTTCCCTTCTCCCCTTTATTATCCTGCAGCTATTTTAGAGGTCTTAGTGTCCATTCTCTGGTTGTGAGGGCATCAGGAGGCAGAGTGGAGCATTTGTGTTGCTGCTGCATGATAAAGCAGCATAGGCATAGCTTGGGAGCTAGCAACTACATCATGATTTTAGCACAAGGTTTCCCAGTAGTGGCAGAAGCAGTATGGTGCCAGGGCGGTAACTTCCTGATTCTATCACTTCCTAGAAGTTCAAGAGGCAGTCAAAACCCTGACAGCACAGAACTGCACTGTGAGTTTGGGCATTTTTCTTAGAAGATCAGACTGGAGTGTGTTTCTTCAGTCTACCCGTGAATTCAAGTATTCTGCCCTGGCTATAGCTTTGCTGTTTGTTATTGGTTCATTTGGATCTAAAAATTGGTCAGATTTGTTGAGTATGTGATAAGCTAAATAGGTAGATTTTCCCTGTTATTTTTTGTGGCTTTCTTAATCTAATATAGTATGAATTAAGGGTTAAGATATGTCTGAATTCTATATGGCATATTTATTATATTATGTTATGTTATATTATATTATGTTAATTATATTGTATTACTATAATATTCCGCCCTGGCTGGTTTAGCTCAGTGGATTGAGCGTCGGCCTGCGAGCTAAGTGTCGCTGGTTCGATCTTCCAGTCAGGGTACATCAGAGAAGGAAAACTCTGACTCCAAAAAACCTCCGCTGCCTTGCGGCATACCTTTTCAGGGGAAAGGCTAAGGGAGTAAACCCCGACAGAAAATCCGGAGCCGGAGTCCCTAAGGCGGTTTGACGTTGTAGTCAACACCGGGAACTCCTGCGGCGCACCTGAACCCAAGCTGTATCGACTCCGTCTTTCCCTTGGACCCTTCAGCTGCGAAGAGAGGGGGGGTCTGCTGCATGGGCAACAGCAGACCCTCCATATTACCCTGCCCAGGCTCTGTAGCTTCAGCGTCATCGCAAGATGTCGATTCAACACGGGAGGAGACAGATACCATGTCACTCCCGAGTCGGACTGCACAGCCATTCTCGGTGGTGCAGATAGACTCTTAAGAAACTACACCATCGTCTCTCGAGACGGACGGCTGCCGACGACTATAATATTATAAGTTATATTACATTATATTGGTTTGTTTCCATATTCCTATTGTGATTAATGCTGCAAACATCTTTTTTAAATGAAAAAGTTTTAGGAAAAATAGAAATCTTGAGCTAGTTAGAATAACATTAAATATTGGAAGTCCAAATGGAAAACAGATTAGAAGTATGCATATCATAAAACTATAGTGTTATATTTCCATTTATAAAATAATTTGTTCTCATAAATAGATTTTATATTTTAAATTGCCTTAATTTTACTCAAAACCTTTTATAGATTGTAAAAGTATAAAATGGAACATATTTTTTATTAATTTGACAATTGATTTATAACATTTTGTTATGTGATAATGACAATTTGCCACATCAAAAAAATATATTTTACTTCTCTTGTTAAAATATACAGCAAGTACATTATTAACATTTCAAATTATTGTCAGTATTTTCATGGAAACTCTATTTAACTACTTAAATTAATACTATATCAGATATTAATAAATATTTTTAAATAATTTAAAACAATAATAATCTTCAATGTTAAACATCTATCTCTAGTTTTCATACTTTAGCATATGATCTGAATCTATATAGATGCTCGGTTAAAGGTATTTGAGCTCATTATTAAGCATGTCTTTTTCTAATTAATTTTCCTTCAATCCATATTACTAGAGTTACTGACAATATAGTCTAATCACAAATTCAATGGCTGGCCAATGGAATCTCACATGTATCTGTGCTTCACAAACCATTCCCTTTTTCCATTATTTTAGTCAATAGAAAAAATGCCACATGTTTTCTATGAGTAGAAAATTTTCTTCTCTTTCTTTTTTTTTTTTTTTTAATTTCCTTTTTGTTTCAACTTTGGTTCAATTATTCTTTTAACTTACATTTTCAAAGGTGAGATTTCTGGGTCAGATAATAAAGCTATCTAAATGATTATATCTATGAGTTTCATATTGCTTTTCTGTTTTTGTAACGTTCTTAAAACTCATGAAGAGTATAAGAATGTAACAATCTAAGCACAGCATGCCACACATTTAGAGTTATCATGTTCTTTTCCTTAATTTTGTGCACAAAGAAATGGACATAATCATTTGTTTATATCTTTTAAGTCAAATACTCTATTCTAATATCTATTATTTTCTTACCAAGAAAATTTTACTGCATGATGACAGTGTCAGCATTTGCATTTAAATAACTTGTTAGCATTAGGATAAATTTAATAGAGTCATATTTTCTTTGCATGATTGAAAAATGCTTACCCTGTAAATGTAGACATTCTTTATAGAAAAAAAATACTAATGAAGTTTGCCAAAATTAAGTATTGACCAGGCATTCCTGTGAAGAAACACCTGGGAAAACTGAACATATGCCGAGTAGATTAGCATATTGGGAAAAACGATACACACTGGCGTTATTTTTTGATTGCTGGACAACACTTCACTTCTGTGATAACATGTCGGGAACTCAGAAAGTTAAATAGTTATAATGGGAAAGGAAAAGATAAAAATGTTGAAAAAATGTTATAAATGTTTATGAAAATAATTACATTTCATACATACTATTATATTTGATCTTATAAAATCTATAAATGTATTAAGAACAATGGAATTTTGAGCATTAAACAGCATGAAGTTTATTAAGAATAGATATGCCACAGAAGCTTAATAGTTTCTTTTGATTCATTGTTAATTATAAAATTATGGCATGTTGTGAATAGGCTTTATCTTCAATATTTGGACTTTAGTAAGTATTTTAGATTATAGTTTTTAAAGCATACTTTACCATTATAACTTTTAATACATTATTGGTATAGAGGATGTTTGAAGCTAGATATTTTCATTAACTATTACGCTGAGTAGAGACTGAGCTAAAGGTTATTGTGAGACTAGTCAAAATTTAGCTAGTACGGAAACTAACAATGTTCTAAATCTATTATAAAATTTCTATCAATTTTATTACTGTACATCATCAGTGTAAACTCATTAATTTTACTTAGATGAAAATAGTAATTTTGAAGCAAAAATAAAATAAAATTAATAAAAGAAAATACTGAATAGTACCAATATATACCAACACTATGAAATACTGATTAAGGGGAAAAACATAATGAAAAACGATTTTAAGCTCATCTTTTCAGATAAATTATAAGAAATTAGAAAATTAGGTAAATTTTAACTATGATATCAGTCAAAGAAAATATGCTGATCTTATAAGCAAG
This sequence comes from Furipterus horrens, assembly GCF_987537825.1. Lineage (NCBI taxonomy): Eukaryota > Metazoa > Chordata > Mammalia > Chiroptera > Furipteridae > Furipterus > Furipterus horrens. The sequence continues at coordinate 176,772,540 of NW_028327172.1, forward strand.
TTCATTATTTTACATATTGTTAATAAAGTTGATTTTAGGGAGTCTAAGTGTCATTTCAATGCACTGAACAAACTCATATTCAAATCCTTTTTAAAAGAAATAAGGTTGTTAGTATTAAAATCCACATATTTAGGCTTGATAAATTTTATACATTACATTTTAAAGGAGAGGTAAGAACATTAATTTATTTGATTAAACATAAAATAACTTCCACTACACAACCTATTCCACTTCATTATATGGCCTCAGTTTATATATCTAAATTTATTTTTTGTTTTTTAATTTTATTTTTATTAAAATTATTGGGGCGACATTGGTTAATAATATAGGTTTCAAGTGTACATTTTTATGATATATGATCTGTATATTGTGTTGTGTACCTAACACCCAAAGTCAAATTATCTTCTGTCATATATTTAACTGTTTTGTCCCTTTACTACCCCCTATTCATTTTATACCACTATCCACATAACACAGCTTACGTCAGTATTGGCTCACTACTTTCTTGTTTCTCAGACTTATAAAGCTTATTCCTTCCCCAGCATATTTTCACACTTGGTTCTTTGTCTTTCCAATTTTTCTTCTGTCATTTGCATGACTCATTGTAGCATTTCACTGATGTCACTGCTAATATATTTCTTTCTTTTAAGGTTCTTCTCTCAGCACCATTTCTATAATGGCTCCTTCACTACCTGTCACTCTTTATCCCCATTAGCATTTAGTAAGTAGCCCAGGAATATTTTTTTAGGTGAATGTCTGAATGAGTTTTCAGTTTTTGATCTATAGAGTGAATGTCACACTAGGTGGTTTCTGGAGTCCCTACTCTTCATACCTCATCATAAAAGTAAAGTAGCTACCATTCACACTGAATGTATACTGCATGCTTACTTTCTTTACTTACTTTGTTTTTGTCTACTTTCATACTTAACACTTATAATAAACTTACAAGTAGTTTTATGGTCTCCATTTTATGTATAAGTAAACTAAAGTTTGAAAGGGTGAAGTGCACAATGGCTCAGCAACAAAATACTAGTAAATAAAAAAATGAAATTCAAGTTCAGGCTTACTAGACTGAAAAGCTAATAAACTTTATGCTGTCTAGGCTTTTAAAAACTAGACTTGTTTCAAAAGATTCTTATGTGGAAGCTGATGTGTGAAAAACTGCTCATAAAATCGGGATAGTTCTAAGATTTCAGTGAAGGAAGGAAGACTTACGTGACATCACCACAAATTATTTCTCTTTCCCTGCAGAGGAAACACCTAGGAGCACAATTTAAAGACCAATGAGCTACTTAACAATGCTTCTCAAACATTAACTATGAAATGCTGGTGACAAATATTTCCTGTAGACTCATCATATGTTTTACAAAGAATAGTCAAGAAATGTAACGTGTCTGGAAATATATCTACGAAGTAAGTATTAAGATAGTTTAAAAGGGTCCCAAAACAACTGGAGCAGTACAATGTGAACATGGATTGGAAAACTCAAAAATGTAAAAATATATATTTTCTAAAAATAATTTATTAAGCTATATAGATGCAATACAATCTCAATCAAAATATTATACATTTTCTATATATAATTAAAACTAATTAAATTATATATATATATATATATGAAAAGATAAAGTTAAATATAGCTTAGTTTGATGATGATAAAAAATAAGACAAGGTGGGAGGTCTTACATTACCAATTACACAAATATAGTAATGAATATATTGTTTTGATAAAAGAACAGACAACTGAATCAGTAGTGCAATACAGAAAGCCAAGAAACAAGTCTATATATTTATGAGCACTTGGTTCATAGCAAAGGAGGTAGTTCAGAGCAGTGTTCTTTTTAATTAATGGTGTCAGATGGAAAGACATAGAAATCATCATGACCCTACTTCATCACAGTATTCACAAAAGTGAGTTCAGGTAGAATGCTGATCTAAGTGCAAGTAGCAAAAATAGTAATACTTTGAGAAGATTACATAGATTGTAACCATGACTATCTTTCAAAGAAAATAATTTATTAAAAGAACAAAGATAAACATAAATAAAACTTGATAAATTGTTAGAACTAAGAATCTCCTTACATTAAATATCATATAAAAATAGATTAAAAAATGTGTCAACACCAAGAAATAGCCAATAACTCTTTAAAATATGAACAGATATACAAGGTCTGTCCAGAAAAACTCCAGCCATTGTTAATATAATGAGAACAGTTTTTGTGACATTAATGTAACCTGGCAGCCAAGGAGAGTGGACTGGAATGCATATATGTGAACAATGAAGACTTCACTTTACTAGTCTGTGGGCAGTGGATGCTGTTGAGTGAGCATGTGTACTGTGTGGCTAGTGCATTCAAAATGACTGAGTAAGTAGAGCAATAAATCTGGATCAAATTTTGTGTTAAGCCTGAACATTCTTCCACGGAAACTATTCAGATGATTCAAAAGACCACAGCTCTGGGCAACTGGTGATTGGCAGCTTCATCACAATAATGTGCTTGCTTATGCATCACCATGTCTCATGAAGAGATTTTAATGAGACATCAAATCACACAGATGACTCAACCCCTCCTTAGCTCCATTTGATGCCCCATGACTTCTGACTTTTCCCGAAACTAAAATCACCTTGAAAGGGAAGAGATTTCAGATGGTCGATGAGATTCAGGAAAATATGACAGGGCAGCTGACGGTGACTGGGAGAACTGTGTGAGGTCCCAAGGTGCCAACTTTGAAGGAAACTGAGGCGTCATTGTCCTATGTCTTGCATCTTGTATCTTCTTCAAAAAATATCTTTATTTTTCATATCACATGGCTGGATATTTTCTGGATACACTTTGTTTCACATGAAGCCCCTCAAGATGCATACATATGTGTAGACCAACAAGATGCATTTGTATATATGCATATGTATATATATAAATATATATATAAAGATATTCTGAAAGAATGCCTCAAATTAACCTAGCTGAACTACATGTAATTTAGCCTGTAGGCAAAGCAAAACTCAATGCCCTTTATAGTAACATAACATGCATTCCTCAAGAGAATGCATTTACAATATCTAACATCCAAACATGAAAAGTTAATTTGAATGGCAGTTTGTTGGTTTCTTATGAGACTAAATGTATTCTTAGAAAATGAAGAAATTTCCTCTTGGTATTTACCCAAAGAATTTGAAAAGTTATATCCATACAAAACCTGAACACAGATGTTTATGGTAGCTTTATTTATAATTGCTAAAACTTGGAAGCAATCAAGACGTCATTTAGAAGGTGAACAGATAAATAAACTACGGTGCATTCAGACAATGGAATATTATTCTGTGCTAAAAAGAAATAAGCTATCAAGTCATAAAAAGTCATGGAGAAAACTTAAATTCATATTACTAAATGAAAGAATCCAATCTGGAAAGGCTACATTCTATGTTTCCAAACCTATGGAGAAATTAAAAAGACCAGTTGTTAACAGGGGTTGGGGGAATTGGAAAGAGATGACTAGGTGGAGTATGGAGAATTTTAGGGCGGTGAAAATACTCTGTATAATACAATAATAATAGATATATGCCATTATACATTTATCTATACCCATAGAATGTACAGCACCAAGAATGAATTCTAATGGAAACTATGAACTTTGAGTGATAATGATGTGTAGTAAACATCCCAACCTTGTGGGGGAATATTAATAATGATGGAGGTTATACATGTATGGGGATAGGAGGTATATGGAAAAAGTTCTATACCTAACCCTTAATTTTGCTATGAATTAAAAACTTCTCCAAAAATAATGTCTTAATTTAATAATACAATATTGAATTTGAAATTTTCACCTGATGGAGTAACATTTGACTAGACATGCATGGGAAGAGAAAAAGAAGTCACTAAATATTAAAATAACAATAAAATGAAAGATACAGAAAAAGAAGATACTAAAACCAATGAAAATAGCATAAATGTCCTTGAGATACAAATTATATTATATATGCTATTAGACTCAAAGGAAGAATGGAGAGACATCAGGGAGATAACATTTTAAAAAAATTGAATAAATAATGCTTAAAATGCATTAAATTTAATGAATAGTATAAATTCAAAGACCTAATAATCTCAACCATTCTCATGCAGATAAACACAAAGAGAATCACATCAAAGTAAATTTTTAAAATATTGCTGAAAACCACTGATAAAAAATAAACTCTTTAAAGTTGCCAGGTGGGAGAGGGCCAGGGAATATGTACAGAGAAACAAATAAACAGAAAAGAAACAACTTTGTACTTTCACTCACAGTGCAAGTAAGAGGGCAATAGACCAACTTGAAAATGTTAAGATAAAAACTATAAAACTAAAATCTAAACTAAGCAAAAATATTTTAAAAGACAAAATGGTACATAAGCATATATCAGCAAGAAAAATAAAAGATAACTTATTGCAAGCAAACACTTAGTACAAATAATATTAAAGGCAGTTTTTCATGCAGGAAGAAATTACCAGGTGGAAAATTGGATCTGCACAGTGAATTAAAGAAAAATGGAATGGAAAATATGTGAGTAAATAAGGGACATTCTGACTTTGTAAAACAATTCTAATTTGTATTGTGATGTTTGTAATATATTCAGAAGAACAGGTATGACAACAATAGGATTGGAAAGAATAATAAACTATGGTTTATTGTACATACTCTGATAAATTAGTTAAATTATATTGGAAATTATTTGAAGGTAAGCAATGATAATGGAAAGATGCATTTTTTTAACCATAGAGCATCCATTCAAACAGGTCAAAAGAGTATAGCTAAATAAACTAATAATAGAGAATTTGAAATGCTAGAAGTGCTCAGCTCAGAAGAAGGCAGGAAAATAAGAAAGTAAGAATCAACAACAGATGTGACAAAATAGTGTTATGAGGATTTGACTTCAATCAAATAATTGCATTAAATAGAAATTACCTGAATACTCCAATTAAAAGAGAAAACTTAACAGACTGGGTTAATAGTAATAAAAAAACTGAATATTGTTTATAGAAACACTACTTTATATAACAAGAAAAAGGGAGGTAAAAAAGAGAGAAAGATATACAATGCAAACACTATGAATATGGTTGGAATGACTAATTTAACATTTAAATATTTAGATTTCAGAGTAAGAAATATTTTTAAGAATAATGAGGAATATTTCATATTGAAAAGGGGGACAGTTTATCAAGAAGAAATAGCAGTCCTTACCATATACTCCTATCTAATAACAAGGCCAAAACAGAAACAAATAAGAAATAGAGAAATCTACAAGTACTTTGGCAGTTTCAATATATCTCTCTGTCAACTATAGAAAAGGAGATAGAAAGTGAATGAGATATAGAAGATATAAATTAAATATAAATAATATTTATAGAACATAACATCCATATATAACATTTTTTCCAAGTTTAAATGGAACATTCACAAAAAAGATAATTTGTTGTACCAGTAATTGTCTCAATATATTTAAAATGACTGTAGTAGTACAGAATATTTTCTCTTAGTAAATGGAATAACATTATAAAGTCCAGAAATTCATTTAAAAATTAACACATTTTGAAAATATATGGTTTAAAAATTCAGAAGAGATTTTAGAAAATTTTTGTATTAACTGAAAATTAAAACAACATACCCAATATTTTTGTTTGCTGTTAAAGCAGTGCTTAAAGGAAATATTAGAAATTAAAAAAATTTATATTAGAAAAGAAAAAAATGAGCTACCAGAAACCACTACTCACAAACTAGGAAGACTGAGGTTTAAATTTTAAAAACTAAAAATACTAATTTTAGTGACATTGTAGAGTTACTAGGGTATTTAATGCACTTCTATTTGGAAAGTAAAATTGTATAACATTTTAAACAATAGTTTCAGTTTCTAATAATTCAAAAATATATGCAAGTACCATGAACCAACAATTCCAATCCTATGCATTTATCAAAGTAAATATATGTTCTCCTGAAACTGTGTACAGATATGTTTGTAGCAGTTTTATTTATAATAAAAAGGTGATAAGTGAAAGTACTTGGAATACCATATTTAAGGATGTCAGAGAAAGAGGATGATAAGGAAGAAACCAAGAAGAAATGCCCAGAGATTTTGAAAGAAAATTTGGTATGCATAGATCACAGAGTGGAAAAAATGAAATTTCAACAATGGAGCAAGCAACATCGCTAAATAGTACAATGAGATCAAGAAAGATGAGACCTAGAGAGTGCTCATTTGGGTTTGTGAATTTTTTAATCTAGAATTCTATCTCATAATATCTATATTCTTAGACTAGCATTATCATTTAAAATGTTTTTGAAATTTTAACCAAGTACTACCAGCTTTAGGATGACATTAAGTCACTGTATATCTATTTCTTGACAGTGTTTCTTACACATATATGTGTGTATACACACACACACACCGAGGTGGGTAAAAGCAGGTTTCCAGTCGTCAGTGGTGAAACAATTTATTCTTGTATTATTATTTATTAATTATTGTATTATTCTTTATACAAATGACAGTAAACCTATTTTTTGCCCCACCCTGTGTTTTTTTCCGTCTTTGTCAGTGAACATTAATTTAGACACAGATAAACTTCTAGAAAATTTTTGGGAAAATACTTAAATGAATCAAGAAAATGTCACGATTCATCTGCTCCTGGCATGCAGTTTTAACTTGTCAACAGTAAGACTGACATAGATCCTTTCATGCTTCTGTTAAAGCGATGATCTGAATACCGATTGTGGATTTTGACTGCAGATGTTAGAAGCAAACCATTTCTAACAGATGTATAATCTGATTAAATATGCAATGCAATGATATTGTCAAAACCTATTAATCACTCTTTCAGGACACATTAGTGAAGGCTTTACTGACAGCTGTGAGGACTGGAACATCTCTGCAGTTACAGCTACTGTTGCTCATCCGCACCACCCAATGGTCCTTAAAGGGAAAAATAAATAAAATAGGCAAATGCACGGTGTAGTTAAAATCTTGTTGTTTTGCCCCCTCATTAGAGAGAAAAGATATATAGGCTTTTCCTCTGATAGTGTTTATGCCACCTACATTAATTTTCTTCTTACCCCAAAATAGCAGGATTGCTTTCAGTCATGCTAGAACTAATGCAGAAATACAGATACAGAGCTGAATCTCCAGCATGCATATATTAGATTCCGTCCTGTGACTGATGATTGTACAATATGTGTTCACAGATGAATAGTAGGAAAGCCTTTTTCTCTGCTGAGAATGCTAACAAGTATTGATTTCTCAGCCACTGACACACACAGGTGTTGCAACTTATTTTGGAATGGCTAGCGCCTTAATTTTATGATCACCAGCCACAGATCTTATTTTTGTCCTTAGTTCACCCTTACAGTTTGAGATTCCTGGCAGTATTAATGATATTTTATAAAACCAAACAACTGTCTGCCAATATGTAATGCAAATGTTCTCATACTAAATTATTTTGAATTTCAAAATTTTCCCACCATAGTCTGTTACAAATTAATTATTACCAACACTTACTTTCTCCGATTCTCTCATAATCATTTAAAAAATGCAATGCATTATAAATGACCAAAATTTTCAGATTGGGCTGCTTAGGTGTTAAGAGATGAACAGATGTGGCATTCACTGAGCTAGCTAGAAAAATTAAAGGAAGAAAGAAAAGAAAAGGCACTTCAGTTGTCAAATCATTCATTAAAACTTGAATTGACCAGCTGTTATTTTAAGAGGATAGGAAGTAGTGGGGCTCCATCCCTTCTAGGTCTCTCTGAGAGAGCAAGATCTTACTTTCCACTCTTCTCCCTTAGGATATATGTTACTATCATAAATGCTGTTTTGCAAAGTTCAGTTATGGTGGCTCTCTCCCAAAGTGCTTTTCTTATGTGGAAATCTGCAGCAACATACTAGACCTAAAACTGACTTCCTTAGCTTAGAATATGTGTAACAGCAGTCACACCTTGCTGGCCAATAGTCAGTATCTTCATTCTGTTTCTCTTTTATTGCGGATAAGAGGAGTGGAATTGTGTACTTCACAGATTTGTATCCTTAAAAGACTGTTAATGTGGGAATAGGAATTAATGTTTCTTTCGCTGATGAATTAACACTTAGAATGAGCCTTTCATCATGACTGTCAATGATTTACTTGCTTAAGGAAATGTTTTTGTAAAATAGAGACTAGATTTCTGTGGTTAATTCAAGCATGAATATAGAAAGAGTTGTTACTTTGAAGACTGTGATTGAGAATAAAGTTATCAATCATTCTCTTTTCCTTAATTTCTGAGTCAAGAAAAACACAGTCAAAAATTTTAATCACTAAATAAGAAGGTCAAGAATCACTCTGTTTTCAATATTTCCTCAATAATTGCTTTCTGTTTCTGCAAAAATTTAACTTATAGTAATGTTTAGGCCTTCAACTGTGTGTATTTATTCACGCATTGTCACAAATGCTTGGATCACTGAATTACTGGTTTAAAGTCACTTTATACAACAAATATGGCAAATAACTCCAGAATAATTATGTACCAAAATTTTTAGAAAATTAAAGGACCCTACTTGATTTTCCTTTGCTTTTATTTGTTTCAAATTCTATCATCAGTTAAAACAAATTTACATAAAATTGGCTTGAATAAAAGAGTTAGATATGAAAAACAGTACTGAAGTTTCCTTCAACAGATGACTGGATAAAGATGTGGTAATATATACAATGGAATACTACTTAGCTGTAAGAAAATGAAATACTGCCACCTGCGACAACATAGATTTTGAAAATATGCTAAGCAAAATATGTCAGACAGAAAAAGTTAAGAACCACATGACTTTACTCATATATGGGACATAAAACAAAGTAACAAATGAACAAACAAGAAAAACAAATAAAAAGTCATTGACACAGACAATAGTGTGGTCTGGTAGTAAAGGGTGAAGAGGGTCAAACATACAGTGACAGACGATGATTTGACTTTGGGCGGGGGGCACACAATGCAATATACAGATCATGTATCATGGAAATGTACACTTGAAATCTATATGATCTGATTAACCTATGTCATCCCAATAAATTTAATTAAAATAAAAATATTATTGAAAACAAAAAATGAGCTAGAATTGGCTTGAAAAATAATTAATACTCTACAAATATGGAAGACTGCTTGAAATTAAATATAGTGCTTATTACAAAGTAAAAAGTGATCCCATTAATTAATATCTGTCTGGAAAAGTCAGTACTTTCATTTTGTAGCTCACCAGTCTTCTCTATTTCAGACTTTCCTTTTCTTCTAAAAATAGCAGAAAGAATAGCCTAGTTATAAATATTGAAATAAAATTATATATAATAAAATGATTACATTTTGGCCATTCAAAAACTGTACCATTTTTATAAGGTTTGGTTAAAATTCACAAATAATGTTTTTAAAAGTTTATAATACACAAGAAAATGTACACATCATCTAAATCCAATAGTTGTACATGCAGGTGCATCTATTGATATAATAATGAATGTTTTTATTTAACTGGAACTCAGGCCTACCATCATCATTGATTTTAACCTAGTGGGAAAAGATATATTTAAAATGTAAGTGACAAAAACAGGCCTATTTTTGTGGGCAAGCTCACTAGTTAAAAAAAAAAAAGAAAGAAAAGAAACCTCTTTTTGAAGGTGGGGAGGGGGTGGGGGTGACAGAAAAGCGAGCCAGAAGGTTCTGCAGCTGCTTCTAGTAGTTTCCAGGTGCTGCTGGGTGGCTGGAAGCAGGCAGCGCTTAGTTGGTTGCTTTAGTTGCTCCGGACCTGGTGACAAGGCGACTGGGACCAGGCGGTACTGAGGTAGCTGCTCGGGACCTGCTGACGGTGCGATTGGAAAGCCGATGGCCAAGTGGGGTGAGGGTGACCCACGCTGGATCGTGGGAGAGCGGGCGGATGCCACCAACGTCAACAACTGGCACTGGACAGAGAGGGATGCTTCAAATTGGTCCACGGATAAACTGAAAACACTGTTCCTGGAAGTGCGGGTGCAGAATGAGGAAGGCAAGTGTGAGGTGACAGAGGTGAACAAGCTTGATGGAGAGGCATCCATTAAAAATCGCAAAGGCAAACTGATCTTCTTTTATGAGTGGAGTGTCAAACTAAACTGGACAGGTACCTAAGTCAGGAGTGCAGTACAAGGGGCAGGTGAAGATCCCCAATTTGTCTGATGAAAACAGCGTGGATGAAGTAGAGATTAGTGTGAGCCTTGCCAAAGATGAGCCTGACTCAAATCTCGTGGGCTTAATGAAAGAAGGGGTTAAACTTCTCAGAGAAGCGATGGGAATGTACATCAGCACCCTCAAAACAGAGTTCACGCAGGGTAAGATCTTGCCCACAATGAATGGAGAGTCAGTAGATGCAACCGCTCGGCCAGCACTGAAAGCTGAGGAGCACAAAGCTAAATCTGCCCCTTCCAAAACCCAGGCCACACCTGTTGGTGTCAAAATCCCCACCTGTAAGATCACCCTTAGAGACACCTTTATAACGTCTCCAGAGGAGCTCTATCGAGTGTTGACCACCCAAGAGCTGATTCAGACCTTTACCCATGCTCCTGCAGTGTTAGAAGCAGACAAAGGTGGGAAGTTTCACTTGGTGGATGGCAACGTCACTGGGGAATTCAGTGACCTGGTCCCCGAGAAACATATTGTGATAAAGTGGATGTTTAAAACTTGGCCGGAAGGGCACTTTGCCACCATCACCTTGATCTTCATTGACAAGAACGGAGAGACAGAACTGTGCATGGAAGGCCGAGGCATCCCTGCCCCTGAGGAGGAGAGGACAGGGCAGGGTTGGAAGCCCTACTACTTTGAGGCTATCAAACAGACCTTCGGCTATGGCACCCGCTTACTTTAGGGCCAGCAGCTGGAACTTCAGCCAGCCCAAAACGTCAGTCCAGCCCTCTCCTGACTGAGGCTTGACTCACAGAATTGCACCATCCCAACCACTAACTTGGGGCCAGGGCCCTTTCCTCCACGTATACCTTGGGTTTGTGCATATTTTCTGCTGGGTGGGGTTAGAGGGCAATTTCTCTTTTATGTGTACATATGCTAAATAAACGTAATTTAAAAAAAAAGAAGAAAAAAGAAACCTAATTTTTCCAGATTTTTTAGGTCAAAAATATATGAGGAAATATTAATGCCAAATTAAGTGTAATTGTTACTTGCATCTAAGCAATGCATGTACATATTTTTTTTAATTAATTAATTTTTTGACAAAAAAATATTAGTTTTGTTTTTTCAATTACAGTTGTCCCATTTTCCCCCATTGCTTCCCCCCAACCCAGCCCACCTCTTCTCCCTCAATCATATCCCCCCATTGTCCATGTCCATGAGTCATTTATACAGATTATTTAACTAAACCCTTCCCTTACTTATCCTCCTTCTCTCCCTCCCCCTTCCCCCCTAATAACTGTTATTTTGTTCATTGTTCTATTTAGTTCATTTGTTTGTGTTGTTTCTTAGAGTCCTGTATTAGGTGAGATAATATGGTATTTTTCTTTCTTTGCCTGGCTTATTTCACTAAGCATAATTCTCTCTAGTTCCGTCCATGTTGTCGCAAATGGCAGGAATTCCTTCTTTCTCTCCGCTGCATAGTATTCCATTGTGTAAATGTACCACAGTTTTTTGATCCACTCATCTACAGATGGGCACTTAGGCTGTTTCCAGCACTTAGCTATTGTAAACAGTGCTGCTATGAACATAGGGGTGCATAAGTTCTTTTGAATTAGGGTTTTAGGATTTTTGGGGTATAATCTTAGCAGTGGAATCGCTGGTTCAAAAGGCAGTTCCATTTTTAGTTTTTTGAGGTAATTTCATACTGTTTTCCATAGCGGCTGCACCAGTCTGCATTCCCACCAACAGTGCAGTAGGGTTCCCGTTTCTCCACATCCTCGCCAGCACTTGTTGTTTGTTGATTTGTTGATGATGGCTATTCTGAAAGGTGTAAAGTGGCATCTCACTGTGGTTTTAATTTGCATCTCTTGATGGCTAATGATGTTGAGCATTCTTTCATGTGTCTATGGATCTTCTGTGTATCCTCCTTGGAGAAGTGTTTTTTCAGGTCTTTTGCCCATTTTTAATTGGGCTGTCTTCTTGGTGTTGAGACATGTAAGTTCTTTATATATTTTGGAGATCAATCCGTTGTCTGAGATATCATTGGCAAATATGTTTTCCCATGTGGTTGGTTTCTTTTTCATCTTGCTAATGTTTTATTTTGCTGAGCAGAAACTCTGTAGTTTGATGTAGTCCCATTTGTTTATTTATTTATTTTATTTCTCTTGCCTTAGGAGACGTATCAGTGGAAATATTGCTACGTGGGATATATGAGATTTTCCTGCCTATGTTTTCCTCCAGGACTTTTATGGTGTCACGGCTTACATTTAGGTATTTTATCCATCTTGAGTTTATTCTGGTGTATGGTGTAAGTTGGTGGTCTAGTTTCATTTTTTTTGCATGTCCCTGTCCAGTTCTCCCAGCACCATTTGTTGAAGAGACTCTTTTCACTCCATTTGATTCTCCTTCCCTCTTTGTCAAGTATTAGTTGACCATATAGTCCTGGGTTTATTTCTGGACACTCTATTCGGTTCCATTGATCTATATGTCTGTTCTTATGCCAGTACCAGACTGTTTTGATCACAGTGGCTTTGTAGTATAGTTTTGTTCCTCCTGCTGTGTTCTTCTGTCTCAAGATTGCTTTGGCTATTTGGGGTCTTTTTTTTTTGGTTCCATATGAATTTTTTTTTCTGTCTTATTAGTTTTATGCAAAGAAACTTATGTCATTACTTACTTCTTCAGAATTCCAAACTCTGGAGGGATCAGATAGGGAGAAAAATATACAACGTGAAGGAAAATCCTTGTTCTTCTAATATTCACTGAACTGGCATTTCCATTCTTCATATTTTTATTTTTCCCCCACTAAAATTCTTTTTTCCATCACAGTTGTCCCACTTTTTTCCCCCTCTTGCTTCCCTGCACCCTGTTCCTCCCTTCCCCCACATTCAGTCCCCACTCAGTTGCCCATGTCTGTGGGTCATTTATACATATTATTTGACTAGATTCTTCCCTTTCTTACCCCCTTCTCTGCCTCCCGCCCCCCCCCCCCCTTGTTACTGTTAGTCTACTTCTTGTTTACATACCTCTGGTTCAATTTTGCTCATTTGTTTGTGTTGTTCATTAGTTTCCTGTAATAGGTGATAGCATAAGGTATTTTTCTTTCATTGCCTGGCTTATTTCGCTAAGCATAATTCTCTCTAGTTCCATCCATGTTATCACAAATGGGAGGAGTTCCTTCTTTCTTTCTGCTACATAGTACTCCATTGTGTAAATGTACCACAGTTTTTTGATACACTCATCTACAGATGGGCACTTAGGTTGTTTCCAGCACTTGGCTATTGTAAATAGTGCTGCTATGAACATTGGAGCGCATAGGTTCTTTTGAATTGGTGTTTCAGGATTTTTTGGATATAATCCTAGCAATGAAATTGCTGGTTCAAAAGGGGCAGTTCCATTTTTAGTTTTTTGAGGAAATTCCAAACTGTTTTCCATAGTGGCTGCACCAATCTGCATTCCCACCAGCAGTGCACCAGGGTTCCCATTTCTCTGCATCCTCTCCAGAACAAGTTGTTTGTTGATTTGTTGATGATGGTCATTCTGACTGGTGTGAGGTGGTATCTCATTGTGGTTTTTATTTGCATCTCTCTGACGGCTAGTGATGTTGAGCATTCTTTCATATGTCTATGGACCCTCTGTATGTCCTCTTTGGAGAGGTGTTTGTTCAGGTCCTTTGACCATTTTTTAATTGGATTGTCTGTCTTCTTGGTGTTGAGTCATATGAGTTCTTTATATATTTTGGAGATCAATCCCTTGTCTGAGATATCATTGGCAAATATATTTTCCCATATGGTTGGTTTCCTTTTCATCTTGCTGATGTTTTCTTTAGCTGAGCAGAAACTTTTTAGTTTGATGTAGTCCCATTTGTTTGTTCTTTCCTTTATTTTTCTTGCCTTAGGAGATATATCAGTGAAAATGTTGCTATGTGGGATATCTGAAATTTTCCTGCCTGTGTTTTCCTCTAGGACTTTTATGGTGTCATGGCTTACATTTAAGTCTTTGATCCATTTTGAGTTTATTCTGGTGTATGGTGTAAGTTGGTGGTCTTGTTTCATTTTTTTGCATGTCCCTGTCCAGTTTTCCCAACACCATTTGTTGAAGAGGCTCTTTTCACTCAATTTGATGTTCCTTCCCCTTTTGTCAAATATTAGTTGACCATATAGACATGGGTTTATTTCTGGGCTCTCTATTCTGTTCCATTGATCTATATGTCTGTTCTTATGCCAGCACCAGACTGTTTTGATTACCGTGGCCTTGCATTATAGTTTGATATCAGGTGTTGTGATTCCTCATACTGTGTTCTTCTGTCTCAAGATTGCTTTGGCTATTTGGGGTCTATTTTGGTTCTATATAAATTTTTGAAGTATTTGTTCAAGGTCTGTGAAATATGTCACTGGTATTTTAATAGGTATTGCATTGAATCTGTAATTGCTTTGGGTTGTATAGACATTCTGATGATGTTGATTCTTCCCATCCATGAACATGATATATGCTTCCATTTATTTGTATCTTCCTTAATTTCTTTCTTCAGTGTTATGTAGGTTTCTGAGTACAGGTATTTTACCTCCTTGGTTAAGTTTATTCCTAGGAACTTTATTTATTTTGTTGTTGTTGTTGTTGTTGTTGTTGTTGCTATAGTAAATGGGATTTTTTTTCTAGTTTCTATCTCTGATTTTTTATTGTTGGTGTACAGAAATATCTTAGATTTCTGAATATTGACTTTGTACCCTGCTATTTTGCCAAATTCACTTATTATGCCAAGTAGCTTTTTAGTGGAGACTATATGGTTTTCTATGTACACTAGCATATCATCTGCAAATAGTGACAGTGTATTTCTTCTTTTCCAATTTGGATGCCTTCTATTTCTTTTTCTTGTCTGATTGCTGTGGATAGAACTTCCAACACTATGTTGAATAGGAGTGGAGAGAGTGGACATCCTTGTTTTGTTCCTAATCTCAGGGCAAATACTTTCAGTTTTTTGTGTTAATAGTGTCTATGTCTTTTTTTATGCTGGTGTAGTTCTCTGTAAGTTCTCTGTAGTTTTCTTGGAGCTCTTGGTAATTTCTTTGGAGTTTGTCGTAGTTATCTTTGAGGTTGTCAAGTACATTGAGCTTCTTCATCACCATTATTTTGAATTCCATGTCTGATAGTTGGCTTATGTATATTCCATCTACCTCTCTTTCTGGGGATTCCTCTTTTCCTTTCATTGGGAGGTTGTTTCTGTGTCTTCCCATGTTGTATTCTTCTTGTTCATTTTTGTTTATTAGATTTGTCTGTTTTGATTTCCTGCCTTTGTGGTGTGAGATTCTTTATAGAAGACCTGGGGGTTTCAATGGTGCAATCTCTTTTGATCTTCTGAGCCTGACGTGCTTGGGATACCCTTTAATTCATTTGTTTATGCTGTCTGGTTATATTTCAGTTACTCTTTGGTGGGATCTTTCCTCTGGCTAGTTGATTGAGAGTCACTCTGCCCACCTTGTCTTGAGTTCTTTTGTGGAGATGCTGTTAAAACATAAACACAGCCCAGGCAAGAAACCCCCACCCTCAAAAATATCCCCCACCCTTTATCCCACTATCAGCAGCAAATGAACCAGTATTAATATAAATGTAGTGAGGATAAGACTGTTATACTATAGGAGAAATATATGAGTTGTTTTAAATGAAAAAAAAGATGATTTTTGAGGGGGGTGATATAATAATAGTAGGAAGTAGGATCAAGGCTATACAAGACAGTAAGTAATATTTACATTGTATGTTAAAAAAAGAGAGGGAAGAATGCAGAATAAGGTACGAAAGTGGCAGTGTATAGTTTTAGGTTTATATAGCAGTTATGTGCTATATATTTAGTGTGAAAGGGAGGCTAAACAAAATAAACAAACAAACAAAAATTGAGGAAGAATGGGAGGGAGAGAAGGTATGAAACAGATTAAAGAGATAGCTTTTTAAAAAAAATCAAATAAAATAAAAAAATAAAAATAAAAGAAAATGTAATAGTAATAAAATAAAAATATATATAAAATAAAATAAAAAATAATAATTATATATATATATATATATATATATATATATATATATATATATATATAAAGAAACAAAGATTTTACTCAGTTCAGCCTTTGTGTGCTGTCTTCTTTTTCTGGATCCATACCTGGTCAAAATTCCATGAGTTTCAAATTTTTTCTGGCTGGTTGGCTGGCTGTGAGGAGATCTGGCTGGTGTCTGTGGCTGCTTTTCTCTCACTTGTAGGCCTGCTGTAACTTCTGCTGTGAGTTGAGTCTCTCCCCACTTGTCCTGCAGCACCCTTCAGCAGTCCTCAGGCTTCTCTAGCAATGCTGTTCTATTGGCAAGCCAGTGTGCATGTTCCTAGTCCCTGCCCTGCTTTGGATCCTGCCTTAGCTCCTCCTCCCAAGACGTCTCTGTGCTCCAAGCCACAGCACTGGGCTGTGTCTGTCCCTGGTGGATAGTGTCTCACCATTCCTCTGTGCGCACTGCCTGCCCGCCTGGGGTCCCCACCAAGCCTGTGTTTGTGTCGCAGCTCTCCCAGCCCAGCTCCACTCCCTTCTAATCAGTGGCACCATGAGATATGCACCCGGGGCATGGGGCCTCCAGCTCAGGCCTGCCAGTCCAGGGGTTCCCCACCCAGACTTAGTTCACACAGCTTCCCACAGTCTGGGCTGCTCGCCATCCTCCCGCACCTCCCGCACCTCCCGCTGTTTCAAGGAGACCTTCCTATTGTCTCCCTACAGGATTCCACTGGTCCCAGCACCTATGGCAAGCAACAGTTTCCAGGCAGATCCCGGCCAATGAGCCAGTCTGCAGCTGCCCCTCTGGGGTGCAGTGTGGCAGCGGCACTGGGCTCGGTGGGCCCAGCGACTGGACTGGGGGCGCCCAGAGACTCCCCTTGAGAGCATGGGCGAGCCTTTTGCCGTTTTCCACTCTGCTCTCGCACTCCCTTCCCTGCTTGCATTGTCCGAAATTCGCACTCACTCAGTCATCTCCGTGTTTGTACTTTAAGTCTTTCCGCGATAGGAGCAAGCAGATAACACTGCTACCTACTCTGCCGCCATCTTCACCTCCGCATGTACATATTTTTAAATGTCAACAAGTTCTACAAGGCTAACAAACAACATTTTCTGTTACCAAATTCCCATCTATGAACTCCTGTTCAAAAGGTTTTACCTTTAGCTGTACTTGTCTTTTCTCCTGGTACTTTATTCCTTATTCTCAGTCTAAATTACAACTATTATTGTTTTCTTTAGTTTTAGATATTATTTGTTGACTTCCAGTAATATAAGCTAAGGATTTAATTTGTTATAGTTTTCCACAACCAAAGGCTTATCGCCATCCTCATCTCAACACAGACTCAAACTCCCAGTGCCCTTCCTCTCCATGTCAGTTTTGGTTTGTGTAAATAGAGGGTGTTCATTACCAAATGATGTTTGTGATACCCCCACTGTAGTGTGCTGCTCTCACAGTTTTTTGTTTCTTTGAGTTAATTACCTTTGTCTTAATTTCTACCAGAACCATATACATTTTCCCCAAATTCTTGCAGAATATTTAAAATTAACAGCTATTTGATCAGTTCCTTTTATATGCTTCTATATAACCCTCAAAAAAACACTTATCTTGCCCCTCCACCTTTAGAGAGCTAGCTTTCATCCTGGAAGATCTTCTACTGCCATCCAAGAGATTTACCTTGATTTGTTTCCTGGATACAAGGATTCTACTTTCTTTCTTTCCTTTCTCATGTAGTGGAACATATTTTCTAGCAGTTCTCAAAAGGGGGTGTACCTGAGGACACATTATGATATACTACACATATACACATGTGTGTATGTGTATATATCCATACATATGTATATTTCTTATCCTTTATCATTACTAAAATGTGGCTGAATAAATATTTGTAGGTTCCTAATTATTAATAAATTGTAGAGGCCTTTTTTTCCATATTACCTTGCTAGAAGACCAAAGCTATTCAGATTCTTATTGTTTTTTTTGAAAGCTCTTAAAATATTTTCTTTATTAATATTGTTATGAAATTTCATAGTAGTTGTTTAATTCATTGTTCTGGATACCTTAATTTTGGAAAAAACATATCCTTTAATTGTGTCAAAAAATTTTTTTAAAACTTTTTTGATAGCTTTCTTTTCTCCATTTGTTAAACACCAATTATGCTGGACTTTCTGCACTGTCCTTTTAATTAAAATTTAATTATTTTCTATTTTATTGTCTTTCTGTTCATATTTCTGAGGACATTATTTTATCATATTATTCTTCTATATATAGTTACTTTTCTTAATTTGTGCTGATATTTTAAACTTATAACAGCTATCTTTTGATTGTCTGAATTTTCTTTCAATATGTCATTCCAATTTTTAAAATCACTTTTTTTTTTTACTTCTTTCACTGCTTTGATCTAAAAAATGTCCTATAAAGAAATGTTCACTCTTAAATTATTCAAATATAGATGATGAGCATTTTCCTTTGTAAATATAACAACTTCTGTTCTTTCATTTAGCGTCTGTGAAGAATTATTATTAATAATTTTAAAAGCATTACATTAGAATTCATGGTAAACATCTTAGGGCTCTTTTTAGCCCTTTATTCACTAATATAAATGACTGAGTATCCCATATTTATTTATAAAATACTTTCTTTAAAATCTACTTAGACCATGAAAAGATAAATCTGTATATGTAAAATGGATGACTTCGTTCCTCTCATTTCACATATATGTAGTGACTTAAGCACTGTGATCATGGTTTCCATAGTCTGGATTAGGAAAGAAAAAAGAAAGAAAGAAATTGTGCAACACTTTTGAGATTGTGTTGTTATTAATAAATGACTGAAGAAGGGAAGAAACAGAAGAATGCTCTGTCACAACTTGCCACTGCCATAGCTCAGAGGATCCAATTACAACTGAGGACACCACTCTTTGTGAAGCTGATATGGTCGGTGGATAGGGATGATCTTCCATACTATAATGACACCCTGTTACAGACCCAGAGAAACAGGGTCACATTCTCTGTTAAATGGAAGTTCAGCATGTGTATGTGAAAGGAAAAATTTGGATAGCGAGGACACTTTGTTTTATACCCAAAGGAAAGGAAATAAATCTTGCTTCATTGTCATGAATTTAGATGTTTTTATTCAGTAAATAGCATTAAGTTGTGGCTGTCAATAATCTTCCTGTTTCTCACCATGCACTGTGTCACTCAAAATACAAATTCTGATCTATTATATCATGTATTTCTCAAAAATGTATAATTATCTCACTTGCATTACCAAAGAATATAAAGTTAAACCATAAAGTGTTTTTAATAAGCAACTGTTGAATACAAATAACTCTTAAAACTCAACAAGAAAAAAATTCAATTCAAAAAGGGCCAAAGACTTTTAGCAGACATCTGATCAAATAAGATAATACAAAATGAAAATAAATATATGTAAGATGCTCTATATCATATGCCATCAAGGAAATGCAGATCAAAACTATGAAATACCACTATTACCAATTATAATGGACAATATATAGAACACTAACACCACCAAATTTTTGCAAGGATATCGAACAATGGGGACTCTCATTCATTGCTGGTGGGAATAAAAAATGATAGTTACTTTGGAAGATAATATGGTAGTTTCTCACCAGAAGCTAAATATAAGCTTGCTGTATGATACAGCAATCATGGTCCTTGGTATTTATCCAAAGGAATTAAAACTTTAGGTTCACACAGAAACCTGTATGTACATATTTATAGCATTTTATTCATAATTGCAAACACTTGAAAACAACCAAGATGTCCTTAAGAAGGTGAGTGAATAAATAAACTGTGCTACATCCACACAATGGAATATTACTCAAACTAAAAAGAAGACTAATTACATCCTTTTATTGATTAAAACCCTTTGATGGATATCAATATTCACTCATTGAACACTAAAATACTTAAAATGTGACAAGCCCCACATTAATTAATTGCAATTTAAGTTTTTGGACTTACTTTGTAAGCTCTGTATTATCATGTTTTAACCACAGTGACCTCCTTTCAGTACCTGAAGTATAATTAAATTTATTTTCCAGAGATCCTTTGCATTATGTTCTTTCTTTTGCTTAAACGATGTTCACACAACCTTTCAACTGCCTTATTTCTGCTCATTCGTCAGATCTAGGCAGCAAACTAATTTACTTAGAAGAGCTTTCCTTTGCTGACTATAGATATTTTGGTCCCCATTCTTATGTTTTTATTGTATATAGTATTTTCCTTCATGCCATGTACATTTATTTGTTTACAATTTTTCTCACTGGATACATTTGCAATCTTTGAGTTTAATAAATCTATCTTGGAAATGGCACAATATTGTCACTCATGGTAAATTCACAAGTAAGATTAAGTTATATGATTGAATGGGTAATCAATTCAGATAAGACAAAACTAAATAAGGGAAAACTGACAGTTGATTATAGGATATTTGTGTCTCTAAATATCTAACTTTCTCCTTTTATTTCAAACTGCAATTAATTGATTTTGGTGAGAAATTTTTTATTGTTCAAATTTTGCTCAAATTAATAGAAAAATTATAATTTTAAAAGTGTATGGCTAAAAATTATAAGACAAATCTTTTATAAAATAATTATTCTTGTAATCAAGACAAAAAGGGAAGTTTTAGTCTAAAACAGTGTTCTACTCATAATCCTTTTTAAATCTTTCTTACAACTTTTTTGAAAATGAAAACCCAGTGAAAATGAAATTCGCATTTATACCAAAAAAGTCATTCATTAATATACATTTAGTATCTATATTAAGCTCCTCTAATTACAATGTTAATGTTATTAGAATGAGAAACACATTTGACAGATGGCTTGTTTTCCTACTTGAAACAGAATAAATTGTGTTTGGAAGAATTAAAATTAGTACCAACTTGAAAACTAGTTAGCTTTTCTATCTATTACACACATATTATTTCTTAAGATGAACAAAAGATTTCTTGTCTCAATACTATACATTTGGAGATTTGAATCTCCATAATTTAGTTTTGTGGTCATACAGATGCATACTTAGGGACACATTCCATTTAGAAAAATAGAAACTTCAAAAGAAAAATGTAGCAGGCAAATATAGGTAAGAGTGCATTTAGGGATATTGTAATTTTCTTGGAATTCAATAGCCACATTAGATGAAAGCCTCATAGGTCTTACAACATGAGTCATGAGTTTAAATATAAATCTATATAAGATTAAGAATTTACAGAGAAATTCTACAAATACTCAAATGTAAGATTGCTCAGAATTATATTTACTTTCATTCAAGTTATATGAGTATTTTATTTCAATGTAATAGAATACTATTATAGGACAAATGTGCTTTTATTCTCAATTTCCATATCTTCTGATAGATCAGAATTTGGCCAACTATAGATCATAAGACAGTAAATAAAGTTATATAGAAACATAGACAGTCTTACTCATTTACATAGTGTCTATGACAAATTCAGATATAAGGTAGAGTTAAGTAGTGATGACAGAGACCCTATGCCTCTGACTCTTAAGAGAAAAAAATTTCTGTTACTGGTATAAGTCATTGCACTTACCTCTTCCTTGCATCTGAGAGTGTTAGCCTTAACTTATAGCCTTTCTTGAAATTACCAACAAACCTTACACAAATGGATAGTCACTGAATCCAAGACACAAACTTTATACAGATAGACACTGAGTCAAAAGAGAAGTTACACATTCAGATTTTGAAAAAACAAAACCAGATAAATTTATCCTCATTCCAGTATAGCTTTGTGGAAAAACAATTTAATAAGTAAAATACCTATCCAAGACAGTTTTCTTAATCTAGCTTCCCATAGAAAATCAGAAGCTCCCAGACAATTTTACAATTTCAACAGTATCAGTTTTAGGCAGGCTGTGATTTTATAAATACAACTCCCCTAAAATCTTTATGGGCTTTCTGTGTATCTGACTACATTTTACCATGTTCCAAAAGTCATACAAATTGTAGTGTATGATAAATACCTCTCAACAGCAGGCTGTCCCTTAGCTCAGACATTTTAAGGCTCGTGACTGAGTTCCCTAAAGCACTTTTGTCCAGCAAAGAATATTTACTAGATACCATCTTAATTCTTTGAGAGATTTTAATGAAGGATTTCATAGCTACAATATTGATTTTATCTTTATTCTGACACTATGTCTTACTTTAGAATCTTTGACTTGGTAGATACAAAAATATCTTTATTTTGCAACCTAGCAAGTCCTGATAGTTCTGTATTCTGTTATAATTTTAATTCCAAAGTGTTCACCTATTTCATACATTTCTAAAAACAGCTAAAATAAGTTAATATATTCTCTCAATATTTTTCTTAGTCAACTCTTCCCAAATCCAAAAGCTTTCTAAGAATATTAAAAAGTCAGGTTACCCGAAGCAATATTTTTTACCAGATGATTACAGAAAAATAACAAAAGTGGCCATTTTTCAGACCCCCCTTAAAAATTTCCTTGTTATTTTTTCTAGCCTTCTTTAACAATATCCTCACTATCTTCCAAGTCTCGACTAACACCTCTTTTCTTCTTTCATCTGGCCCTAAAAGCAAAACCACATACATATTTTAGGTTTCTAATAGGGCAGCATCCCACTACTTGAACCAATTCCTACATCTGTTATCAACCACCACAATAATGGCATACAACAAATTACTCCAAAAATTAGTGGCATAAACCAATGATCATTTATTTATCTCATGAGACTGTGGTTCAGCTCTCAGGCTGGGTGGCTATTCTGACTTTAAATGGATGCACTCACCTTTCAGGATTTTAGCAAGCTGTCAGGTGAGATCAGTCAGTCCTCCCTCCAAGCTGGAGCAAGAGGCAGGTAAAGCTGAGGTGATCAGCAGTAGCTCTAATGAGGCATTTTTCATTGAGTTATTAAAAGATAAGTAAAGGTAACATTCACCTCATGAGCTTATTTGTAACTTTATTAATTCAACAAACATTCATTAGCTGTCCACATTGTGCCAGAAATGATGCTGGACAGACATCAGGTTGATATATGAATGAGAGTTATATCAAGGACTTAAGTTTTACTCAAGGGAGGGACTGTTTTGAAGTGTGGTGACAAGTCACCCATAACAAGTGTTGAGCAATAGGATAAGAAAAAACAACGCATTTCCATATGGAGAATGAGTGAGTTATACTTTTTAGGATGAACATCAAGAATGATAGTAAAATTAATATTCTGAATAACATGGAGTCACTACAAAAAACTCAGAAAAATGGAATTGAAATGTCAGTGATCCAAGTAGAAGTACCAAAGAATGTGTGGGTTTTGTATGTGCAGGGGTCAAAACATAATGTCAAAGAAATGTAATCAAATAATATTTCATCTTTTTGTCATAAACACTCTGGCAAAATAACAGTCATGAATTCTAAATAAGAAACAACATGTAAGGCAAAATATTGGGGTTGCTACATTAAATAGATACAGCATGCGTAGAAAACTGTTATATAAGATAGTTGCTAGCATATAATTTGTTTTTAACTTACTTTTGCTTAGCCTTGCCTATAAACAATTTTGATTTATGTAACATTAATTTAGGAAGAATAAAATTATTTAACCACTTCTATATTTGGATAAATAAAAACAAAACAGATTTTGTTTTATGTATACAAATGGGAAAAACATTAAGACTTCTAATACTTTCTCTGCAGGATGCCAATGTTAAATAACAGAATGACCAGAATAGATCTGGCATGGAGAGGGCATTGAATTCATCTAAATGATGCAACTGACAGAGTCTGAAGATTAAACTGAAGTGGTAAAAAAAATCAGCCAATATAGTATTGTACCATTGAAATGGGAGGAAACTTGAAGTGGTCTTATTGGTTTCAAAGAATTTTTTACAATATTGAATTTACTGTCTTTTATAGTAAACCTCACTATTATGTGTTCCTTCCAGCTTATCGCATATGAAATATTTCAGTAAGCCCTATATATATTTAAAGAACTGTGTTTATATGCATTAAGGTTTGTCTGTATGATTGCCTGCATCTCTCTCTCTCTCTCTCTCTTTTTTTTTTTTTTTTCATTAAACATCTTGGTAGGATAATGAGGACAATACAAGCGATGCAAGAAGAGTGAGTTTTTCTTTTTATATATCTCTGCAAGGTCATATAGAAACCTTTCCTTATGTGAAATGCATGCAGTGTTCCCAGTTCAATTTCAGTAAATGAGATTCTATCATGTGGGTACCACACACTACTTTAGTACAGTTTT
Organism: Furipterus horrens; assembly: GCF_987537825.1. NCBI lineage: Eukaryota > Metazoa > Chordata > Mammalia > Chiroptera > Furipteridae > Furipterus > Furipterus horrens. Next base: position 176,796,950 of record NW_028327172.1, read on the forward strand.
GTTTGACAGATGGTCACTGTTCAGTTGCACATTTTTTTCTAGTTCTGACAGTAACTAGGAGCAGAATTTCCTTAGATGTTAGATTTAGCGTCAGTCAGGTTTTAAATATATATAGCATCAGTTGCAGCAAAGTGATGGACCATCTTTTTGAGACTCAAGAGCATATAGTATGACAAAAGTGGTTCATCAGATATTGATACTCTGTGTGAATGTAAATATAATTTTATTCTTATGTGAAAAGTATAAGTTGGAGCACATAAGATCTCTATCAATTATACAGATATTGGTTGCTCTTCAAAATAATTTAAATTATGCAACCTGTGACAATATCATAATTTAAAAACAAAAATTGATATCACAGCTTTATAAAGTAAAAAAAAAATATGTAGCTTATAGACACAATGTTACCTAAAACTTCAGAGTGTGTAAATAAAAATCACTTGTTACTATTCATGTTTACATAAGGTATTTAACTAATCAACACCTCTTCTGCTACAAAGAAGAAAGTATATTTCCCATACTTAATTTTATGGTTATCATCAAATAAAATGCCCTGTGTATAATTACAAAACCATTTAGTTTGCACAAATACATGTACTTCTTAATAGATTTGCCTTACAATACATGAAAGTATGAAAAATGCCCTAAGTCTCTTGTCAATACAGTATTTTTATTCTCTACATTCCAATTATTATACAAAGGAAATCTTATTATTATCTTCTTTTTGTTCTCCATGTAGTTAAGTATGGGTATTACCAGTGGTTTCACTATTGAGGATTTGAGTGCACAAAGGATTGTCAGTTCAAAGAGCTTTCAACTAGTACACAGAGCAATGCTACTGGTTAAAAACTGAAATGTCCTATCATTATCAAGGCCATCAGAACAAGTAGGTACTTCATTTTAAAAGAGTGGGAGCAGGATTTTTAACTTTTTAAATATTTAAATGTTTGAAATGTAGAATGATGATGGCATAATATTATTGGAAGTTATCATGGATGTTTCTTGTCACTCTAGATATATTTAGAAAAAATATTTTCTGCGTGTGCATATTATTTAAGTTATGTACTTATGCCTCTTAGTTTTTATAGTTCTTTCTGGTAAAATGTAAGAGGAAATGTGTAGGATTGCCTTATAATGACTCTTTGTAATCCTTCAAGTGTTCTAATTATTATAAATGATAGCCAAATCCAGTGTGTAAAAAAAGACACCTTTCCATGTGCCATAACACCAATAGTATTCTCTCTTGACCCTCAAAAGTAAACTTTCATGAATTTTAAAAATAATCTACATACAGGTAAATTGTCCTTTTGGAATGTTTTCAGGGATCACAGTGGCCCAATGGTAAATAATATAATAAACACATTTTACATATTCTTAGATAATATTTTTTTCTGAATAACATCTTCCTTTTCATTAAATTAAGTTAAATTTAAAATGTTTAAATTATACCACACAATGTTTGGCATATTTGCCCACATTCATTACAATTTTTTTGAATTCCATTTTTTTAATAATTTTGAATACATTTATTTAATTTGAAAAAATATTTTACTCCCTCTATTGCCCTGTACATAATCTCCAAATTATTGCTGTGAGTCCATATTTCTTCCTGTTTAATTAGATTTACTCAGCACACTGTGTGCCAATGTTATGAAAATAAATAGTAATTCCCTACCTTTAAATGATTCTGTTTTTTAAAAAGGCGATAAAAATCAAATTAATTATATATAAATAATAGAAAATAAACAAGTATAAATGCAAAGGAACTGGGAAAGATAGAGTAACAAAGACTGGATTTACCCCCCCCATCTGAAACAACTAAAATTCCACACAAAATATATGCAATGGTGGTTTTAAAGATATTGGACTCTGACAATAATGGATCATACTACTGAAAGGAGTAGGAACAAATGAGATGTCTGCCCTGTGATTACCCTAGCTTACTGTCAGGAGAGTGGGTCTTTGTACAGGAGCACAAAGAGGGTGACAGGCAAAACTTCATAGTCTTCTTGAGTTGAGGAGAAAAACCTAAAGGTTTGAAGAAGACAGAGAGACATATAGGGAGCTATATTAGAGATTGAAAAAGATATTGGGAGAGAGAGCAGGGTGGGGGGTGGTGAGTGAATATTTGGGCATCTTTACAGGATCTCTTCCAAACCTTCATTCAACTAAGTACTGACAGGAGAATATGAGGTCTGTCCAGGAAATGTCCAACCATATACTATGAAAAATAGACATTTCTTGAAGAAGATAGAAGATACAAGAAACATTGTACACAGGACAATGATGTCTCAGCCCCCTTCAAAGTAGGCACATTGGGATCTCACATAGTTCTCCCAGTGTCACTTTCATTGTTCAAACACTCTCCAAAATCCTCTGTTGGAACTGCCATCAGCTGCTTTGATGTATTTTCCTGATTGTTTGATGGTCAGAAATCTCTTCCCTTGCAAATATGATTTTTAGTTTGGAGAAAAGCTAGAAGTCATAGGGTGCCAAACATGGGCTGTAGGGGGCTGAGTCACCTGGGTAATTTGATGTTTTGCCAAAGATCTCTGCATGAGACATGATGCATGAGCAGGCACATTGTTGTGATAAAATTGCCATTCACCAGTTGCCCATAGCTGTGGCCGTTTTGTTGTATTGCATCTCTCAACTGACAGAGAACATTGAGGTAGTACTATTTAAATTGTTTGGCCTAGAGGGCCATACTTATGAGTAACAACACCTTCCCAATCAAACACACGCGCACGCGCGCACACACATGCACGGTCTTGATCTTGCTGTGACTTTGCTGTGCCTTCTTTGGGCATGGAGAACCAGGTGACTTCCATTGGGACCACTGGGTCTTCATTTCCAGACCAGACCTGTTGACCCATGTTTCATCTCCGATTATGACCTCCTTTAGGAAATCTGGTTCATTGGTAACGATTTGAATCAAATTATTAGCAACTGGAGCACAAGGTTTCTTCTGCTCTGGTAGCAGAAGCCATGAAACAAATTTTGCCACAACACATTTCATGCAAAGATCCTGCATCAAAATCTTGGACATAGTAGCTTTTGGAATCCTAAGGTCAGCTTCTGGTTCTTGCACTGTCAGTTGCTGATCTTTGTTGATTGCAGCCTGTACATGTTCAACACCCTCAGGTGTTCTGCTTGTTGCAGGCATTCCAGAATGTGGGTCCCTTTCGACAGATTCTCAACCATCTTTGAAGTGTTTATGTCACACTTTTATTTGTGCTGCACTCATTGCATCATCCCCGAAAGTGTTCTGAATCATCTGAATAGTTTCCGTGGAGAAATGTTCAAACTTAACACTAAATTTGATGCAAATTTGTTGCTCTACTTGCTCAGTCATTTTGAATGTGATGGTCACACAGTACTTGTGCTCACAAAAGGTGTTTGCCATCCCCAATGACTAGCACAGTGATCTATGTTGTCATTGTTCACACATGCACATTCCAGTCCACACTCCTTGGCTGCCAGGTTACATCGATGTTGCGCAAACTGTTCTCATTATATTAACATTGGCTGAACTTTTTCTAGACAGACCTCATATGTTTGAGGAAATTAACTGAGGCCAGTGAAAGAATTAGCCCAAAGGATTAGCAGGTAGATTGCTCCAAATTCTCATAGGACTGGTAATATTTCCTAATCTCATTTGTGAGAGTGAGGCTATTGCGTTGAGATTTTAAAAGGATTAATTTTTAATGGTAGTGGAAATAAGTCCAAGGCTGACTACTATTATAATCCTGACTAATCAAAATTACTAAGTATGCCTAAGAGCAATGAAAAAAACCCAAATTAGAAAAATCAATTAACTGAAACCAACTTAATAATACCAAAATATTGAACTCAGAAAAGGAGACAGGGTATGTTATTATAGCTCCATTCCATAGCTAGATGATACAGTGTGTTAAGCAATTACATGGTATCTATGGTACTATACAATATCAAGTTCATAGAAATAAAAACTATATTGCCTATGGTAGGAGTAAATACATTAAAGACATTTCAGGAAAAGTAAACTAATGTTTGAAGGCAAAAGAAAACAAACTATCCAAAGAAAAGAGCCTGAAAAACTAAACAAAAGCAAAACAGAACATCAGCCTACTGGAGAAACTTTAAGCATTCTAAAGAATAGATTAAATGGTGGACAGAAAATAAAATATATTTGAAGAAGTTAAAGGTGATAAAAAAATTTCCAAGTTTATAGAAAAATGTAAATCTACAGTTCACAGAGTTTAAAAATTACCTAGGAAAAGTTATAGACAAAAATATGCACCAAGGCAGAAAGTAATTAAATTTCTTATAACATGTTAAATAGAGATTTCAAAAAAACAAACTTAAAAAAATTTATGTTGAAGAATAAAGATAGAATGACATCAGACCTCTTTTTACAAACAACCCAAGTCAAAAAGACAGTATTGAATGGAGAAAAAAATTTATAATTATATATCCAGCAAAAAAAAAAAAAAAATCTCAAAAACAAGATTAAATAAAGGTGGCTCATATATACAATAACTTAAAAAATGTATTTGCAGAACCATATTACAAGAAATATTAAAGGAATACCTTCAAGCAGAAGAGAATTATATCAGCTGGAAATAGGAATCTATGCACAGCAGCTGGTAAATTTTAGGGGTGGTAGATATATTAATTTTCTTGATTATTATGATGATTTTTATAGTGATCCACATATGACAAAGACTGTATAATTACTCATTTAAACATGTACAGTTATCATATGTCACTAAGGATGTTAAAATGTTAAGCAGAGACGCCTTTTTTTTGGTAGTGTTCAATAGTTTTAGAGCAACATGCACTTCAAGACACTTAAGTAAGAAAAATGCTTTATAGTTTCTTTTTTTTTTCCATTTTAGAATTATGAAGAAAAGGCAAGAATATTGAAGCTTTAATGTAAGTAAGTGACAAGTCCATTTGAGAATCTTTATTAAGCACTTGCCAAGTAGCTCTGTTGGTCAGATCATCGTTCCAATATGCCAAGGTTGTAGGTTTGATTTTTGGTCAAGCCGAGTACAGGAACCAACCAATGAATGCATAAAAGTAAGTGGAACAACAAATCGATGTTTCTCTCCCTTCCTTGTTCTCTAAATTCAATAAATAAATAAAAAATTAAAAAGAAACCTTATCAATCTATACCAGGATATTACTGTGTATATAAATGAAAACTTAGTTTTCTCTTATTATCATATTAATTACTTAGTTGTTATTAACTCTAAACAAAAATTGAATAAATACAACAAAAGGACACAAAACCATGTAAAATGGATAAACGTAGTTGCATACACATTGTTCAATGTTCCATTAGTGGTGAATCTATCAGAAATCATTTTGATGGATTTCATATATGCAAAATTACTCTCAAGAATAGTTATTATTTAACTATGGCAGTGTTTTTAAAGTTAACTGAAGAACAAACACAAATATAAAAGCTCAAAAAGAGAACAAATTTGTATATGCAGTTATATTTAACTCTAAAAGGGGGTTGTGTTTGAGAGATTCATTTGAGATATCCTTATTTTAGGTAAAAAAAAAATACATTAGAGCATGGTTTCTAGCTAATGCTGTTACAACACAAAAGCCAACCTAATGTCAACAAATATATGAGTAAAACTCCCTTGTAGGAGTGAGGTGATGCAGTAATTGATTTGGGCTGAGGAAAATAAGAAATTAAGGGAGAAAAGGCAATATAGCACAGTCTAGCAATGTCATGAAAAATAATTTGAGCAATCCTTGCTTAATATTTGTATTTTATTTCTCAGGGGAGTTTTTAGTGACTGTGGAACCACATTGAGCTCAAGAAATACTCTTCAGCAATCATCGACAGATTCAATGTAATCCCTATAAAAAATTCAATGGCTTTTTTTTTTTTTTTTTTTGCCTAAGTAGAAAAATCCATCCTAAACTTTTTATGAAATTTCAAAAGACTCCATATAACCAAAATAATTATGAAAAAAACAGAGTTGAAAGTCTTACATTTTCTGATTTCAAACTTGTGACAAAACTATAGTAATCAAAACACTGTACTGGCATAAAGACAGATATGTAGACCAAATGGTTCAGCTGCTATGGAAAACAATAAGACAGTTCCTTGAAAAATTAAAAATAGAATTACTGTATAATCTAGTAACTCTACTTCTCAGTATAAAACCCCCCAAAATGAAAGTGGTGTCTCAAAAGAATATTTGTACACAAATGTTCATAACAGCATTATTCACAATAATCATAAAACGGAAGAAATTCAAACATTCACTGACAGATGAATGGATAAACAAAATACAATATAGGCACAGGATGACATATTTTACAGTCTTTATAAAGAGAAAAATATGACACTTGGTGCAATATGGATGGACACTGAGGTCATTATTCTGGTTGAAATTAGTCAGTCACAAAAAGACAAATACTGTATAAATCCAATTATATGCGGTACCTAGTACAGTCAGATTCAAAAAGGCAAAAACCAGAATGGGTTTTGTATGGGCCTGGAAAAGGTGGGGGATAAATTGGGAATCATATAATAGTGTGAAGGTTTTATTTGTATGCAAAGAGTAGTTCTGGAGAGAAATGGTATTATATTGTATAACAAATGAATGTATGCAATACTATTGAAATGCATATTTAAAAATGCCTAAGATAGTATAGTTTAGGGTATGTGCATTTACCACAATTAAATTCAAGAAAAACTAAAAATGATTTACTCCTTGACAAATGCCTTAATGTGAAGTAGTCTATTGGCAGGTGAATACACATTCATACTATGAAAACAGGGGAGGGATACTCGAAGAAAAAAACTAAAAGATTACCAGCAACAAGATCAAGACTCATCTCAGAATTGATTTTTATCTGTTAAATCACAAAATAAATAATCATTTAAGTATCTGAATTTCTATTCCATGAAAAATGGAAACAAGAGTAAAGCATCTATGTTCACTTAGGCCAAAAAACTTTTAATAAAAGTTATCATTTAGAGCTATGGCCAGTTCTGATATATAACCTCCAATATAAACACATGCACATAAACACCAATACATACATGGAATATAAAGTGTAATATGTATACACATTTATGTATGTTCCATTAAAATAAATGAATAGGATGGCTTGCTCTGTCATTGTTCAAAAAGTTAAGTATTAGGAATCATTCAGCAAATTATGAGCACAGTTTGGGAATAGATTATATGTCACCATACCTCTTTAGTTTATTTAATTTTTATTGAGTAACTATTATAAGCCGAGCATTATACCAAAAGCAATACATACATCATTTTGTCAAATTATCAGTAACTCTTTTCCTTATTTTTATAGATTTAGAACTAGAAAGTTGTATAACTTAAATAACTCCTCTGTAGTCACAAAACTTGAAAGAAAAATAATGAAGATTCAAACATAAGCCTGTGTTTTTTGGGGCGATTACTGTGAACCAGTATTTGATAGAACTTATTATTTTCTTTCATTGATATGAATCAGGGTGTAGGTGAACGGCACATCTAAAGAGTACAGTCAGCATGATATCAGAGCCACAAACAAAAACTGGGTTAAAGAAACTTGGAAAATTCAACAATTAATTCTACCAAATGTATATTAGAAATAACACCTATGGTTTACCTAAAATGTCTTTGGTTAAGATTTTATATTGTTCTGTCCTTATCTTTGGAAGTATACATTTAAAATCCACCATCCTTACTGAACTATGATATCTAAGTACAAGGGAGAAGGAAATGTGATAAGCAGAGAATGTGCAAGTAATAGCCAGAGCTTGCTGAGGGGCCAAGTGATAACAATAGTAAGTCTTTTTTTCTTTTTCTTTATCCACTCTGTTATTCTTTTTGATTTTATATTCTTTTGTATTTAAATTTACTATGAAAAATTCAAAGATAGTAAGTTGACAGGATAGTACAATGAAATCTTATACCTCATGTCCTTTCATTGGTGGCTGCTCACCTTGAACTTTCCTTCTCCATACACGAAATTAGGCTTAGTTACTTTTTGTGTCTAAGAAGACTTAATGAGTGATGATACTATAGGAACCAAACTCTGGGCACCAAGAGTGTTTGTTCATTGGTGCTGTGGCAGCCTTGTCTTTATTGTCCTCTCATATATAACATGAGTTTACGCTGATATTTCTGATTCACCTTTAATATTGCAATGTTAAATATTACGTTTTGTTAGACTCCTTTGATTTTATATTGTGTCATTTTGTTTACACTAAACATTTTTTTCTAATAGCATTCACATAATTGTTAGCTTTTCCTACAATACAGTTTGTGTAGTTTCAAAATGACAATAGTATTCCTAAAATATAGCTGCTGAGTGAAGTTTAAGATTTTTTGCAGTTTCATTATCTTTAGAGCAAATCTCACAAAGATATACAGTAAAAGTACTGTGTTAAAAATCATATGAAAGAATACTTTGTGATCATGTACTCAGCATGGAATTAGGTTCATTTTTTAAAAACACATTTTCAAATTCAGTGATCTTTCTTTTGATTTTTTAAGTGTGTAAACGATTTCATATTTTGGAACAAAGTTTGGACAACTTAAAAGAATTAATAAGCTAAAATCGACTAAGTCAATGATACTTAAAAAGTGTGACCCAGCAGCATAAGCAACATCTAAGAGCTGGGTATAAATGCAGTATCTTAGGCTCCATCCTAGTTCTGTTGTCACATTGTACATTTTAACAAGACCCTCCCAATGATATACACACACATTGAAGTTTGAGAAGCAGTACTGTAGACCAGTGATTTTCAACCTAGAAATCACATTAAAATCATTGGATAATATTTTAAAAATTGCAACACTCACATTGTATCGCAGATAAGTTAATTCACTATCTCCTGGAGCATGACCCAGGAATCTGCATTACAATGCAATACTGAATTGAGAATCACTTATATAGGTCCTGTTTCTTAGACAGAGAATCTGAGATATGTACTCTTCCTGTAGAGTTGTTAAAACTTCCATTTAAATAAAATAGGGTACTTTCTAGAATTTGTACAAGTTTTACTTACTTCTTAATCATTTGTTATTGTATTTAGATGAAATAGATGCAAAAAGTTCCATTCACAGTGGAGAATAAAAAACTAAACTATTTATAATACATAAGTGAGACAGTTTTAATGTATAGTTACATTAGTGCTCCAATTTATATTGTTACTATGCTACTACTATATATGATTTTCTGAGTTTATGTACTTCATAATCTGTAGCAATGATATATCAGTTTAATCTTTAGGAAATCTCTGTGACATAAAAGCTAAAAATTTCTATGAGAGCTGAGATCAAAAAGTTTTTATTTTTTAGCTTGTTTAATGATCTGCTTTAACTCATGTAAGTAGTGTGATATATAGCTAACTATCAATCTCAGATCTCTATGGTTCTTAAGACTGCTCTTTTACATGCTATAAAAGTGCTATTAAATTATTGTATGACACAATTAATTGCAGCAAGTACTTCAAACTATTTTAATATTGCTCAGATATTTAAAATTTATTAAGTACAAGAAGCCCAGAACATCTCAAATTATTATGGTAACTAGAGCCTAAAAGACTTACACCTTTCTTCCAATTGATTCTAACTACTTTATTAGTAATCCCACAAGCTACGAATATAATAACTAAAAAGAAATGAAGGTTGTAAATGCATCCTTAATGGAGCCAAGAAGAGATAAGGTATTCAAAGGTAACATTCATGGTACTGCATCTTTATTTCTTCTAGTGTTAATTCTAATGCCCTTTCTCTTCAAAGAAAACACAGTACATAATCCATATTTTTTTATATGTGACTGTAAAAATCTGCTCTACTTTAAATAAAAAAGTATAAGAAACTTAAATGTAAAAATGTGTTGTCTACTGTATAAAAAGTAATAATAAATCTGGAATGCTTTGACACAGCTAATAAATGCTTGAGAAGGCTTTAGTGTTATGTAACCCCAGAAGACAGTATACACACTGTATTCTGTGACAACCGTGAGAATGGCTTTCCAAAGCTGTACACTTTCATGGCCAAGATGACATACTAGTTAGATTAGTTGTAACTCGATTATTTTATACTAATATTTAGATTCTGAATCACTCTCAGTTCTTTAGAAAACCTGCATAATCTAAGTCTCAAGCATTTTGCATCTAAAATTAAGATAATTGCCTCTTAAAATTTTATTTGAATGATATACTGAAATAACAGTAACACATGAACAGAAGGACTAGAAAAGAGTTGACAGTCCAATATAATTGTTACAGCTGGTTAGTGAATTTTTTTAAATGAGGGTAAAATTTAAAACTGAAAGCCTTAATCTGACAGGGAGCCTATGTAAAAAATGTTGGTGTCTTTGGTGCTATTGAATTCAGTGTAGTATTTTGTGTATGTGTGTGGCCTATGTATTTTTCTTACAAATTACTATAACTGTTACATTTTCAAAAGAATTTATGAAAAAAACACAAATGAAACATTTCAATCAGATTTATGCTTCCAGGAAGATGGAGTAAATGTACTTTTCTCTATTCCCTCATCTGTATACAACTAAAAATTCTAAGCATTATAAAAGAAGCACAACATTTTGAAAGGCGAGAAGAAGAGGAAAGCAGGATGGGGAACTTGGGTACCAAGGGGTAGCAGGTTGAGTGAGTGTCTTGATTTTTCTTTTTAGTACATTCATACTGGACTTGGAGCTTGAGATGTTAATAAGCAAAGACTTAAAGTCACAAAAGACCAGGGATAAACAGCCTACCAAGAGAGAAAATATTTAGACAAGAGCTAAATGGCAGCCCCATTCCCACTTACATTAGCAAAGGCTGACTGGGGAGCACAGAATTCCACACCCAAGGAATTAAAAGGAGATACCCCACCAACTTGTCATATCACTGAAGACAACATGGGGAACCTAAACTTCCAGCAACCAGGAAGTAACAAAGCAACTCTCTCATTGCCTATTAGAGTATTGTCCGTGGAAGGCTGTGAAGAGTCAAGACTTTCACCACCACCTAGAACTAATGAAGTTATCCCCTCCCGTGTGGTGTCAGTGGAGGTCTAAGGAGCAGTAACTACATTCAGAAATCCCACCTCCACTCAGCATTAATGAAAAGCGCTATTCTTCTCCAGTGATAATAACAATTATAAAAATGCCTGATATGATTCCAAATATATATGAAAGAAATATTTAGATATGTCGGCAGCCGTCCGTCTCAAGAGACGATGGTGTAGCTTCTTAAGAGTCTATCTGCACCGCCGAGAATGGCTGTGCAGTCCGACTCGGGAGTGACACGGTATCTGTCTCCTCCCGTGTTGAATCGACATCTTGCGATGACGCTGGAGTGTCCTCTCCAGTGAAGCTGAAGCTACAGAGCCTGGGCAGGGTGATATGGAGGGACTGCTGTTGCCCATGCAGCAGACCCCCCCTCTCTTCGCAGCTGAAGGGTCCAAGGGAAAGACAGAGTCAATACAGCTTGGCCTCAGGTGCGCCGCAAGAGTTGCCGGTATTGACTACAACGTCAAACCGCCTTAGGGACTCCGGCTCCGGATTTTCTGTCGGGGTTTACTCCCTTAGCCTTTCCCCTGAAGAGGTATGCTGCAAGGCAGTGGAGGTTTTTTGGAGTCAGAGTTTTCCTTCTCTGATCATTTAGATATGTATACTACAAATAAGAGGGTAAGGAAGCATTAAAGTAGGTAAGGTTTTGACATTTCACTTGAATGATAAAATATCAACACCAGAAGACTGTAATAAGTTTTGAATCTCTCACATAATACCTAGAGTGATCACTACAAAATCTCTATAAAGAGATATGGTTCAAAACACTAAGAATGTACCAAAAAAGAATACTTAAAAGTATTCAACAACCTGAAGGAAGGCTAGTAAAAAGAAAAGAGAGAGAAGGAAAAAATCTTAACACAGAAAATGAAAAATTAAATGGGAGACTTTAGCCCTAACTTACCAATAACTACATTTAATCTAAATGGTCTAAATAAACTTTTGAAGAGAAGTGACTTTAAATAACATGACCCAATTATTTGCAATTTATAGGAAATTTACTTCAAATGTAATGCATAGCTACATTAAGTGTGAAATGATGGAAAAACTTATATCATGCAACTATGAAAAGAAAGCAAGAATTGCTAGATTAATGTCAGATAAAGTATACTTTAGAGCAGAGAAAACAGATAGAGGAGACCACATAATAAAATATTAATCCATCTAGAAATCATAGCAATCCTAAATATGTATGCATCAAGCAACAGAGGTACATAATATGTGAAGCATAAACTGTTAGAATTGAAAAAAACAGATATATGCACAACTATAATTGTATATTTTACATTTCTATCTAAATAATTGAACAACTAGACAGAAAATCAATAACGATATAGACCTGAACCACCCTGTCAATGCACAGGATATAACTGACATTTATATAACACTGTCATCCAGCAACAGCAGAATACACATTCTTTTCAAGCATCCATGGGGCATATATATATATGTTACATTCTTGAAATACAATGTTATAAAAATAAACTACAATTTAGCAGTTTTTTATAATATGGGAAGTGATAGTGTGTGTGGCTATAAACAAGAAACATGAGAAATTACCTGGTAATAAAAATCATGTTTATCTTTACAGAATCACAGTTAATAGCCTGATTGTGATGTTGTACTATAGTTGTGCAAGATGTTACCATGGGTAGAAATTGGATAAAGAATATATGATATTGCTTTATGAATCAAAACTTGATTTGATTTTTTCAATTATTGTTAATATATCTCTTTGTTTTATATTTTTGTCATGATAATAATCTGTATCACTTATTTGGTTTAACTTAAATGTTCAAAGCATGAAAAAGCTCTAAAGGTAGATAATAAATTTTTTTAAAGTGTATTTGAGTCTAGAATAGTTTATTAAAACATAGGTAGAAGTTGAAGAAATTGACATAATCACTTCCTCATTGTGTTGGATGGTAAGAAGCACCTTAATTTGAATTAAATTTCATTTTGTATGTTTTCTAGTAAAGAACTTGAGAATTCAGTATTATGCTTTTATTCTTACTTTTGAAATTACTTTAAAGTTAGGAGTTTTGCTAAGATCAAATACCCAAGGATAAATCACTAACAGTCTAGCAATTTAAGTAAACTAGATAAAATCAGGAAGAAGTTGGCAGAAAAATATCTTAAATTTCAACTTTAGGACTACACTCTCCCAAGTCTTATTCTGAATAGTTTGCTAACTTGCTCTTTAAGGAGGTTTGATTTGCACCTAAAAGTTTTGAAAAGTCTATCTTGATCATTCCATGCTAACTCTATTTGCTGTAATTGTTTTAGAAACATTTGTTTTTCTCTTCATTTGAGCAGCCTGAGCCGCCTTTATCTTTCAGCACTCTCAAGAGCTACATTTATATAAAGTACTGAGCTCTGAATTTGGAATGCAGGTACACAACTGAGCACTGAGACAACAGAATAAAATGTTCTGCGGTGATCGAATGTTGGGGTCTTTCACAGTGCAGGTTGTTGCTACCTGTCAGATTAAATGTAACTAAATTAGAACGTGATCAACTTTAGTTTTAGTTACAATTGACGTCAATAATAGCACTCCATCCACTATTTTACATACTAAAGCTTACTTGCTCTGATTTCTTCTGCTCTAGCTTCCCCTCCTTCCATAGCTATATCCTCCACCTACATACGCATTCCTTATTTAATTAGCAAAATCACCCCTAGGTTTATTAAAAATGACAATAGCCTCCAAAGAAGAAAATAACTGCTGAGAACGTTCAAGAGAGTGGAGGTCCAATCCACTACTGTTGGCTTTCATCTACTGCACAATTCATAGACATCATTCATAGTTGAGAATTCAACTTTATTTTTCACATGTTCAGGAGATAATAATCTGTCCCTAAAAAGCTTCCTTTCACATTAATATTAGGTGAATGATTTTCATGCTTGCATATCCATTTGAAAGACTCAATTGCAAACTTCATACATACAAAACCACCCCCACCCACACCTCAAGAAGAAACCAAATAGCAATTTCTGTGCTGGAACTGAAATCTCTCAGCATATTTTTTCCCTTAAGTGACATAAACTGAGTGCCAGATTCTAGAAAACTGACAGATTTATGCATGTGAATAGTGGCTTGGTGCCTTTCTTCTCATGAGAAGAAGAGCTTCTAAAATGTCTTAAGGCTCAGCCACAGAAGTCATAGCACTTTTTTTTTTTTTGAGCAGGAATGTTGTTGGACTCATTGTAGTTTTATAGCAAGGCTCGTGTGAATAAGCCATAATGCTGCAGAAGTAAGGACACTACGGGTTAAAAAAGAATAAAAAGGCTGTTACTTTTAAGCTGGCAAGCCATAGGTCATAAATGCATTGCTTCAAAACAAAGAAATCAAGAGCTTGCCTCAGCAACAACAACAAAAAAATGTAGGCCTGTTGCTTCCTGAAACTATTTGGATTCATAGTTTGCTTGCTTTCTGGAGCTCACAGGAATATTAAATTGTTATTCTCTCTTCATTCTCTTTTACCAAAGTTAAAAAAAAAAAGTGGTCAGTAGTCAACTAAATGAATTATATTTTGTCACTTTGAACTCAAAATCCATCAGTGGAATGGTAGCAATTTAGCACTTTACCGAGTTTGCTTGGATGATGCAGAATTACTTTGATCTTTTCTATACAACATTTCATTGCACATAACTTTAATAAACATGTTATTAGCCTTAACATTCAATCCCTAGTAGAATAAATGCATTGTATTAATAATTTGGTTATAACAATTGCAGAATTTGTATATGTAAATTTTACCTTTAGCCATTCTACTCTTAAATCCTTTGATAGTCTATGATTTGACTAATCTCTCATTCTCTTAAAAATACCAAAGGGAACTTTGATTCTGCATCAGATGGGCTTTTCTTTTCCTTTTTATTTGTCTTAATTTAATTTAATTTTTTAAATTTCAGATAGGCTTTCTTATGTGCTAAATAAAATTATAGTGACCAAAGGAATTAAATCCAGTATGCCACAGTATTTTATATAGCATTTATTATATGCTCAGTAATGTGCTATGCATTGGTGTGAATCCAAAAATATATGATATATTATCAGATTTCATAACACTCACTATTATCAATGTATAAAAAGAGTTAAATGAGTGATAAATAATATATTAAAGGAGAGAAGAGACTCAGAATAAAAACAACAAATTAAAAACAAAAATTAAAGTTATCAGAGAAGAATATTTCAATTCCAACATTTATTTATGGAAAATTTTTATCCAGTGTTTTAACTGTAAAAGTAGATTAAAAGAAGAGTAACACATTTTCATTATCATTGTTTAGCTTACAGACTACTACAAAAAACTGACAATGAGACTTAAAAATAGTTAGGCATATAAAAATCTTTGTCATTAAAATACTATATAATTTAAATGTATATAATGCTATGGTGGTTCAAGAGGGAGAGGATAATTTTAAAATCTAGGTTAGATGCTGAAACATGGTTGAAAGAAGGAATTGAGGGAGAGGAAAACATGGCAGTCAGTGAAACAGTATGACTGGAGATAGAAAGCAGAGTCCTAGGCATATACGGGAAAGAATAACAAGTCAAATATAGTTACAGTGTAAGCTACACATTATGAGGTAGAGAAAAAACATACCAGACATTTACTAGAGTTGTAATAAAGAATGCTTAAATTCCTTGTTGAGGAGATCACATGTTGACTGATGGAATTGTGTGTGTGTGTCATTCAACTTTGGTAATGTAATATGTGAAAATATCTCACAACTAGAATGTATTGCAACTTAAAAAATAAATTTAAAAAAGTGTATTGTTTAAAAACCATATCACACAGAACTGCTGAACTAATTTTAAATTATACATGATTCCAATCTCATGTCTTCAAGCTGTTTATGAAGACTGGAAGTAGTAAATAAGGAATTTTTGAAATTTGAGAAGAAAAAAAGTGATGTTTTTCTTATATTTTACCACTTCAGTACATGGGGTACAGATCTCATTTGGAGTTCACTCATGATTAAAGTGTCAAATGTTAATATAAGTCAAACATATGGAAGAAAAGAAAGAAAACAGGAGCCAATTTAATTGAAAAGTTTAGTCCTAGACCAACCACTTCAAAAATTTTTTTCCCAAGGCAAAAGTTTAACTTTTTAAGTGATGAAATGTTGACATTTTTCTCTTTGTTTAATTATGAATGACTGTAATGTGCTCAGAAATAAGCAACAAGTGAAAATATGAACTATATAAATCACATTCAAGTACCAGAGCCAGAATGACTCTATTGGGGTTCATTTAAATTCTGAATTTTATTAAATAATAAGTAACTTGACACATACACTAAATGAATTGAGTGAAGTAATTAATGTTGTTTTCTATTTTCTTTCATATACTTCACATACTCTTGATCATGGACATCTTTAACTAGTAGGTTACTTATCAGGTTTATGCAAAAATAAGTGATAGGGAGTATAGAATAACACAAGGAGGAATGGCAGAAGAGAGCAAAATATCAGGATATTTTAAACAAAAAATATAAATTCAGTTATATGTCTAATCTACATTAATGCCATTGCTAATAACATTACACTATTGTGATCCTGACCTAGTGCATCATAATGACATTTGAAGATATGCTCCAAATTCAGCAGTAAGCTATACACTTATTTTTTTTTTTTGAGCTAATGGATGTATTAACTTAATTGTGTTAACCATTACACAATTCTTACATATAGCATATCATCATGTGGTACACTTTAAGTTTGTATAATTGTATTTGTCAGTTGTACTTCATTTCAGTTGGAGAGAAAATTTGTGTGCGGGTTTTCAGCTCCTTTGGGTAAAAAACAAGAATTGCAATTGGTAGAAATATGGTGAGAGCATGTATAATTTGTAAGAAATTGTCAAATTTTTTTCTAAAGTGGCGGTAATATTGTGCCTTTCCACTAGCAATGAATGAAATAGACATGTATTGTTAATAGCTGGAAAAATATTACAAATGTGTTTCAAAGCTTTTAATCCAAACTCAAAGCGAAGAATACAGTGAAAATGTAAATTTTGCTTCTCCTACACAATACAAACAATTAATAAAATTTATCAGATGCCTCAAAGCACATTGTTTTGCATAAAATAATCTCTAACGTGGGTCATACATTAAGTGAGAAAGTGCAATTTGCCCTGAGACTATTTATCTATTGTCATAAAGCATTTTTTTTCTATAAAAAATAATCCATAACATGGGTCACACAGCAGGTCAGAAGCTGTGATTTACCCCTAGGGTATCTGTGCATAGGAACCCGTAGGAAAATCAACATGACTATAGTTGTGCACAAGTGTAGTGAAAAAGTAATTAAAACTGTTTTTTAAATTTTAATTTTTTTCTCCCTCACCAGTTTATTTAAAACTAAATTTTTAATAACATTTATTATTTCAAATAATTCTATGTATTTGATTCTCCTGCCTACTGTCATGGCTCAGATTTCTATCATTTCATATATTGGTTTAAATACTAACCTAATTTCAGTTCTTCCCATCATTTAGTCAATGTTTCTCAAAGGTATAACTTAAGCCAAAAAATAGAATATTTCTTCCTATGCAAATGAACATTTCAGAATAAATGATGTAAAAAACATTAATGGTGTAAAGAAAAAAAAATCCAAATTTCTTAGATTTTTTTACTGCGCTTGACTTAATTAACCTTGTCAATGCCTCTAGTTTTCCAGTTGTCAATCCGTGCAGGTATGCTCTACTGGAACAAGTATTTTATACTTTGATTTTTCACATATATTCTTTTTTCTATTACCCCACACATTATTTTGTTAAACTTCTGCTTTAATATTCATTTTTGGTCCAAACATTTCTATGAGACCTCCTATTATAACACTCGCTTATTTTTCTACGTATTTATTCCCTTTGGATTTTAGATGATGAAGAATGGAAGTACAGGAAACCTGCTTCATTTATCTTTGTACTCCAGCAACCAAAGACAGTACATGACATGTAAGCAGATAATCAGTATTATTTTTCGAAGGAAAGAATACAACTCTGCACAGTAACCCAGCTTGATCATACAGGTCATATTTGTGTTTTCATAGCACTAGTAGCTTTTCCAATTGCAAAAGTGTTAACAAGGTTATATAATTTTATTCTTTCACTGCTCAAAAGTGAGTATCTTTCTTGAATAACTATTCTTTTAGTTATTCTTTCAGGTCCTGAAACAGTGCTTGGCCAGAAAGTAGTGATATTCATTGATTATTAATTTCATAAATTCTCTGATTGTTAAAGCAAGCCCAATTATACAGAGAATTATTGTGACATATGGTGCCTGTTCAGAAGGTATCCAGCCATGTGCTATGAAAAAGAGACATTTATTGAAAAACATACAAGATACAAGAAATGTTGTACAGAGGACAATGATACCTTAGTCTCCTTCAAAGTAGGCATCTTGGGACCTCACACAGTTTCCTCAGTCGCCAACAGCTGCCTCATCAAATTTTCCTGAATCTACTCAGTGATCTGAAATCTCTTCCCTTTCAAAGGTGATTTTAGTTTTGGAAAAAGCCAGAAATCATAGGGCACCAAATCTGGGCTGTAGAGGGCTGAGTCACATGGATGATTTGATGTTTCACCAAAAAACACTGCACGAGACATGATGTGTGAGCAGGTATGTTGTTGTGATGAAGCTGCCAATCACCAGTTGCCCATAGCTATGGCCTTCTGAATCATCTAAATAGTTTCCATAGAGGAATGTTCAAGCTTAACACAAAACTTGATGCAGGTTTGTGTCTCTACTCACCCAGTCTTTTCAGTGTGGCAGCCACACAGAACACATACTCACTCAAAGTGTCTACCGCACCACTGGCTAGTACAGTGAAGTCATCATTGTTCAAGCATGCACATTCCAGCCACTCTCCTCAGGGTCCCTCCTTTTTAGAGCCACCATTGGTCATGTGGCTTCCAGGGACAGTTGTTTCACAAGCACTGGCCTCCACATCCTTGAGTGGGTCCAGAAGACAGGACATTTCTCCCCCCCTTCAGTTTCCCTGACCAACATTACCTGTGGTCTGGGAGGGTCCAGCCCCCACAGCCAATCCCATCCTTATCCCAGGCTAGACTGACAATATTTTTTTCTGGAATAACATCTTTCCCTTCTGCCTTGTTGACTTTCATGCTGCGTTCTCTGTTCTCTCCCTCACCCAGGGACCCGAATGGGGGCAGAAGGGTGTAAGTGGGATTTTCTCTTAATCAATTACTCTCACTAACCTTGCACATGCTCTGTGAAAGGCCACTCCACCCCTACCTTGCCTCTTGCTGGAGGTGTGGATGGTTGAGGGAATTTATCCTCACTGGGGCAAGGCAATGCTGCCCCTATCTTGAGGGATTGCCTTCTTGGCCTCTCCTCTCTGCACCTACTTGAACTCCTGGCATTAGCCAGGCTACCAGCATCAGCATCGAATTCTGAATTCTCTTATTGTTTTGGATGCATCTTGTTATAGACCCCCTTCTACTTGTAAAGTCAGTTTTCATTATAATGATGGTATAGTGAGCATTGGGGTCAATCTCTGATCATTTTTTCTTCTATCTTAGTTTTAGCTAGTCCCTGTTTTTGACTCCTGCGACCCCCAGGAGTTTCCTACCATAAACCGTTTCTCTTCAATAATGCATAGAGGTGGGGGCTCTTATGAGAAGACCTAGTGGCTTATAGGTATGTGATATCTGTTTCTACAATTCTTCCTCATTCCACTTGTCATGAGTTTCCCCTACCTTCTTTCTATCCTGAGTCAGCTGGAGAATTGGAAAAGGGAACAAATGAGAATAAGAATTAATGCATTTACTTGAGTTTGAAGAACAAAGAGGAGGAGAAACACAGAAACAATTCTATAATAAAAATGAATACTAGCTGAAAACAATATAGAATCAATAAAAAGACATGGAGCATCTCTGTCTTTGTGAATACCCTGAAGTTTGAATTCTGTAGTAATTGTAAGGGAGTTGTCAAGTTAGAGGATATAAAGACATTAGTTTTCTAACTTTTATACCATATGAGAAAAGGTCCACCCAGAGTTACACAATTTTCAATTTTTACTGTGTCATCTGGTTTACAGATGGTCTGTCTATGGCCTAGAGCAGAATGTTCTTTATTTAGAGAACTTCAAACCAGAAGTGGAAAATTTTAATTAAGATATTTGCTATGAATGTAAGTTAGTGCAGAAAAAGTCATTTATATGTCCAACAAGAATATGTAAGAGAGTAAAGATAGATTTTTTCCATTTTGGACTAGTTTTCCCGTTTATATTCCCCAGTGAAGGTACAAATTTTCCTATCACATTCCATGCTAATATTGGAGTGATTTAAACAGGGTTAAGCCCATTTCTACCATCAGAAAATCACACAAAACTCTAATAATTAATTTCAATAGGGCTTTTGTATGAAATTCTGAGGGCAGAATTCAGCCTATTTTTTCATCATTTTTATGGTTGAGTTTAAGGTTTACCAATAACTTCAGTGAAGAGTGTGATTAAAAACATTTTGTGTATATTTATGTTGAGCAAAGACTTTATCTTTCATGCTTATGATGCAAAATCATTTCGTTGGGTCAATGTAATTTATAGCGGGTGCTATTCAAAAATAAAACTTTAATAAAGTTTCCTTAGGCATAAATATTCTACTGAAGTATACCAGGAGATTAGAGTGTTTAAAATGACAGGTGGAACATATAGAGGATTAAAGTGCCCTATAAATCCTTTCATTTTTATATTAATATTTAGTTTACATATGTCACTTTAAAAGACAAAAATGAACTAAAATGTCAATTCTTAGGTGACAGGTCAAAATGAAGTTGGTATCCATGGGCTTTATATGAAATATGCACACTAGAGTTCTCTAAATGTTGTAGTGAACATTAAAACAAGCAGGAGAAATGATATATTAAAGATGACCCCTGCAGTCAGCAGAGGAAACTAATATTATTAAACTTGTACTTAGTGCCAGCTTCATTGTTAGGTGATCACCCAGATTCATTTCCAAATGACCTAACAGACTGAAGAAAACTTTGATAAAAGCATGAACACATTTCACTTTGGAATTTTTTTGTGTTGGATGAAGACACATCTCTCTAGGCGCTCAAGATTATCCAGAGAACTGAATTTTGTAACAAATTGTTATCATTTAAAATTACATGGATTATATAATTAAGGAATCTTAACACATTTTTGTTAATGTTTACTGATTAGTGCCCTTAATATCTACAAGTAGGCATGGAGATCAGTAAGAGCTTTAAATGAGAACCTGCCATTAAAATTTCATAAAGATATTCTCCCTCTTGGGGCAATGGACACAGAATGCAGTGTGCAGATGATGTTTTGTTGAGTTGTATACTTGAAATCTGTATGGTTTTACAAACCAATGTCACCCCAATAAATTCCATAAAAATAATTTTCTTCTTAATATTTTCACTTACAGTTTGTTGCCTCTTATGTACCAATAATATTCTGGGCACATCTCAATTTTTCTTTCATTTAATTCTTACAAGTGTAGAGTATGGATTACCGTTTTAGTTATTTTTAAGGAAATAACTGAGGAAAGTCCAACATTGAGTTTCTATTAAAAGTTCCGTAAGGCTTTCCTATACAGCAACTGTTTACCCAGGCTCCAATCTAATTATTCTAGGAACAACAAAAAGGCTGCTTCTAAATGTCTTCTAAATGCTGAGCAACATGTCAGATGTTTTATGTTCACTACTTCATATTCTTATAATAACTGAAAAAAGGTATTTTTCACATTTGAAAAAGCCAGGCTCAAAATGTTTGAATAACTTGCCCATAGTAGCACAGTTAACTGATGAGCAGACATTTGAATCTATAAATTAAGCACAGTACTTGCCATCACAAAGATAGGTACATTGAAAAGTGAAATAACGTGGTGGTGTGAACTAGGACAATGAGACAGGAAACGTGGGGGAGGAGCTGAGAGAAAAGGGGCGTATCTGGACTTACAGTGAAAGGGGGGATAGAGGAATGATAGAAAGTTGTATGTACTCCTTTCAATGATTGGAGAGGTTTTCAAAATTTGCTATGTGACCTTCTGGTCATGTCATCTTTGGGAAGTTACAAGAGCAGAAAGCCAAAGTCTCACAAAGATGTGGTGACAACTAAATAGAAAATCTTAGTTGCAAACACTGAGCTCCTTAGAGAAAGTTCTCAGAATGCAACACAGTAAAAACAAGTGCACTGAGACTCTTTTGGTCCCTAACACAATTGATGGGGATATAGAGTATCTCACATAAGCCAAAGAAAGTGAGTAGAGAAGCACTAGAAAAAAATGGAATCTAATACAGAGAACATTTTATTTTAGGGGCAGTCTATATTTGGAGTTAGACCCAGAAATCTCACAGAAAAATCCAGAAAAGGAAAATGGAAAATCAGTTCTTGGGAACTAAGCTAGCAAATTTGAGAGCCGAGGACCTAAAATACAGCATACAGCATACAGCAAGTGAAGAAAGGATGAAATGGAAAGCGAAGACTTGTTAGCTGATAGCAAGCTGAGCTCTCCAAACCAGGTAGCTTAGAGTTTAGTTCACAACTGTGCCCAGGAGAAGGATTTAGTTTGAGCTTTACCCTGGCTTCTGAAGCGAAAGTATTGTTAACCTAGAAGACCCCAGGAGAGTGGGATTGGGTAAGGGGTATGTATGCTGTTTATCTTCAACATTGGGGCAATAGTCAACACTTTCAGGCAGAGAGCCAGGCTTTCAGATTGCATAGATTGGAAAAATATATAAAAGACACTTGCTTCAACGTGGATGTAGTTTATTTTATGCCTAAATTGCCCAAAACTATTAATATGCAGAGGTGAACAAAGGCAGGTTTGCAGTTGTTCATATGGAAAATACAATAATTAATTACTAAATAATAATACAAAAATAAACTCTGTGTTTTGAATACTCACAACTATAAACCTACTTTTTCCAACCCCCTGTATATATGTGTATTTATACATATGTATTATATATATTTATATAAGATAAAAATATATGTGTATTATAAACATATGGTAGCTTGCTACTGAAATAAATCAACCCCATAATACTACCCCATTCCTCATATAAATTTTATCAACTTTATTCAGAGTAGGGATGCCAGATTTGACAAATAAGAATACAGGATACTCACTTAAATTTGATTTTTTGATGTTACAATTTTTTTAATATAAGTATGTTTCAACTATTGTGTGGGACATACTTATAATAATACATTATTTGAAATCCAAATTCATTTGGTATCCTGTATTACTTGACACCCTAACATGGAGCCTTGGCATGGATGTTAGGAAACAGCACTTCCTAGTGATTTTGTAAAAAGAAAGAAATTAAACTTTATGGAAAAAAAGATGTTTATTTATTTGTAATTAACATAAATGCTTATTAAGAAGCAGAGACTCCAAAGAGACAACAGACTCATAGAGAGCAGGATGGCAGCTAACAAGGTTGGTAGGGAGTGAAGGGACTGAGCAAAAAGGAGAAAGGACTCAAGGACATGGACAACAGTGTGGTGACTGCAGGGGGAATATAAGGGGACTAAATGGTAATGAAAATACAATAAAATTATTAAATAGAAAAAAAGATTATTGAACCCATGAAAGCCACAAAGATGACTGCAGACCTGCCAATCTGGATCTGGGCCTAATGATCCTCAAAACTGTGAAATACAGCCCAAATTTAGTTCTTGATGTCAGGGATTTTTGTTAGCAATTACAATAGTTCTGGGTCACAATTACAATTTAGATGTTGGGATTGGGTAGTGGGATGAGTGTTACATTCAACAGGATCTCAGAAAACTATTTCTGAATGTCAGGGGACAGGCTCAAGATATTTTTAATGTTTTGGGTCTTTTGATGTATCCATAAAAAGGAACATGTGTTAACATGAAGATGCTATTTCTTTTTCTCCCTCAATTAGCAAGCTGTTCTTATATGTTGTCTGGGAGAGTGAGCTAGACTTAAGATATCTGGGAGAAAGGAATTTGACAATCCAGGGATCTAACAGAGTAAGAGTTGGTCTGAGGTCAGAATGGATTCTGAGGATGGCATCTTATTTTTAGATGTAATAGAACTGTGGCAGCAGCCAGGACTCAATGAGAGAAGGTGAAGTTGTCCAAGGTTAACTGAGATCACGGTCCATCTTATACCCATAGTAATTTGCTGACTGAGCATGGGCTGAGGATTGATCTTTGCCCAGTAGAGGGTATCTGATGGGGCCAAGTAAAACCAACAGAGTCTGAGTGGCAGTGTGTGATACAGTGATAGAAGGGGCGTTGTAAACTGGAGGGGTTTCATAAGCACAGCTGGTTTTCCACAAAGGATAATTACTGATGTCTGGGCTGTATGGCAAGCTTAAGAGCTAGCACTAAGTTAAAAGCAGAGTGGAAAAAAAAAGACTTCAAAAAGGCATTATTTTCAATTAAACTGTTAACAGAAATTAGCTCAGATCCTCAAGTATAGAATCTAATCACTGACTAGCAATATTTTTGAGAATCTGATTGAACATATATTCTCTTTAAAATTTTATAATCCACCAAATTTTGTGTAGCTTAATATCACATTAAATAAATACTAAACCAGAAATCACACATAACAGAGTATAGTACTTATATATTTTCTTATATGTTGAAGACATTACTTATGCTGGGTCTGCTGTTAGGGTTTTGGTCATGCATGAGCCTATATGGAAAACTGGTGAGCTCTATAAGGAACATTTAAATAGTACAGAAGTGCTAGGGAAATGAGATAACGCTTTGTTCCATGGGGAATGCACATATAAACTGGGCATGTGTTGAAGCATATATTTCTGAATTGGTCAAATTCTGTTTAATATACCAGGTACAGCAGAAAATTCATCCCAGGGGTATAAGAAATAGGTGCAAATAGTGAGATCCAGCAACACAGCTCTCAAGAGATTTTGTGCTGTGTTTGTTGGTGGTTACATTGTACAAATTCACCTGAGCCATTGCCAATAGTAAGGGTTTTTAGAATTCTTGTTGGGAAAAAAAATTATTAACCTTGAACAGTAAGACGTACACACGGACCACATGATCTCTCCTTATTTTCCCATTCCCTCCCCTTTTCCAGTTATATAGAATGGAACCAAGTCACAGACTAAATTGTGCTATGAATACAAATATCTATTAGTAGGCAGGTACACAAACAGTCAAACAACCTGTTCTGTAATTTCAACTCTCTGTTCTTTTAGGTGTTCTGAGAGTATCTAGAAAGTTTCACTAGAGGCAGATACATCAATATTCTACAGGCACGATCACCTAAACATATAGCCAGAGTCAGGCAACAGAATTCTCTGGTAAGTGTCTATCTGTACACAGAACTGAATTAAATTCTAATTTAGGAGACTCATTCCAAAGAACATTGTCCATTTCATTCTGTGCAAAGTGCAATAGTTACAGCCACGTTCTACATTTAAAAAAATCAATCTTTAAACCTATAAAAACATTTTGTAACATCATTATGCTAATTAAGAAAACCTCTGCTGGTTCAGAGATAAAAATTGCTGAGATCCTTTTGTAGTTCCTTCTGGAATGTGAGCTCCTAGTTAGTTTACAGTGGTTTAAATGTTAACCAACTATCGAAGCAATATAAGTGTAAGATGTGTGGTGCACATATGTCTATCAAAGCACTTCAAAGCAAATTTCAGCCTCCCTGGATCTCGCCCTGGACATGCTGTGGGCTAAATCAAGAGATGTATCACTGAAATGTACAAAAGCATGTGGCCAGAAAAGGCAAGTCATTCACATAACATGAGCAGGACCATTTTCTTGCTTTCTTCAGATCAGTGCTCAGATTTCCCATTCTCTGGGTTTGGTGTTCACTAGCAGACAAATACTCCACAGAGAGGAACAGAATAATGTTACTCACTATGATAATGATGGACATACTGGTGGGATGTAGCTGGTGGCGCGGCACAGAGCAGAGGCAGCACCTGAGGGTGCTGGTGTGGTGCAGAAGAACACTGGTCTTGCTGGGTTGATAAACACAGGCATTGTGGGATTTCCACATACTTAAGGCTCATTCAGATACTCCTTCAGTTATAAAGACAGTCCTACGAATTGACAAAGATAAGCAAAAAGCCAGTCAAAGTTTGTTTATGTTGCTGATGTATTCAAAAGCAGAGGATATCTTGAAAATTCTGTTTACAAACAGCTTTTGTCCTGCCAGTAATTTACTGGATATTGACAGAGTCAGAACATAAGTAAACAACTTTAAATTATTATAATGTTTTCTACATGAGAAGTATGAACATATATTTAAGTACCATTTGCTCATAAGGATCTTCAAAATGTTATAGAATAAGATAAAAAATTTAAATTGTTAATGTTCTAATCATCCTAATCAAATAGATATCTTATGAAGCTCCATTTATATATATGTATATATTATATAAATAACAAAGTCAACAAGGGAAAATTTACAAATAAATTAAATACAGTTATCTCCTATATAATTATTTTTATTTTTGATTAGTCTCTCTAGCAGGAATATATCCTTAAGCACTTCTTTGATTTGAAAACATACAGCATATTTAATTATTTAAACACTATTTTTAAAGAATTATTTCTAATTTGGTCACGCTTTTGTATGTGTGTGTCTATAAAGCAGATCCTATTTCTATAGTGTATAGTATAACTTTTGCCAGAAAACAGATCTGGTGTGAAATACAACCAAAAAAGACTGGGTATTAAAGTTCCCAAATCATTTCATTTTGAGATGACTTACATTTAACGTGTCTTATGTTCTATTCACCGAGTAGTGTCATAATGAGTCATTATAATACCACATAGTTTAACCAGAAGCTCATTGCATTAAAACAAAGCACTGCCCCAATGTCACTCCCCAGTTACATAATTTGGATTAAACAGAAGTGAGAAATTTTAGCAAATCTACACTACTATGTGGCAAGTAAACAGTATCATAAATTGCTGAAGTAGCTATAATCAAGGTCTCCTGTATCCTCTCCTAGGAAGAAATGAAATTATAAAGACCAGAAGCTGACTATGCAGTACCTACACACCCACACCCACCCCTGCTCTTGGCATCTGTACAGAAAATATTAATATTTGGGACTAGTAGGAAGTTGTTCAATTAGAACCTAACTTGACCTGTTATAAAAGTTTTACTAATGACGTTATATACACATAAACTGAAAGCAAAGGAAGACACCAAAATATCTTAGATCAGCAAGATATTCTTTATACATAACCCCATTCTAACATATTTTAGGAAAAAAATGACATTTATTTCCCATATTGTCAAAATAATGTTGATGCAGAAATAATCTTTTGTTTTATTAGACATAGCTATGATTTTTCATGATTTGCCTTGAGATGTATTTTACAATTTATAATATTGAAATCAGCTGACACCTATATAGGCATTTCTGAGACTCTTTAAGAGAAAAAAATAAGGATCATTCTAATATAAATCTGCTTTCGGATAAAATGTTCCAAATAATAAAAAATACTTTTAGATTTTGCTTTTCTGTTAGACATATATATGCCTTCAGGGAATTATTCTGAAAAATAATTTTTAAACAGTCAAAGAGTGTTCATGACTTTTTCACACCATTGGCTAGAAGTGGATTAGAATGTTAAACACCTGCACTGCAGATAATGTTAATCAAAAGACTATCTCTTAATAGAGCACATTACCTAGTGGAGAAGAGAAAGAAAAGGAACATTCAAAAATAAGTGGCTTTTAGTGTTCAATACCTGCAGTAAGAGAACACCCAATTTTAGCTTTAATGGCAAGCTCTATAGACATTCAGGTGCCTTACTTATAGTCTCATGTACAACCTTGAATAAAGTGTGTGTGGGTAAGTAGTCCATGTGTAAATTTTCAGACTACATCAATGTGTGTATTTATGCACTAAAAATTTTACTTTGATAGAAATATTATTTTTTAATTAGAAAGAATATGTATTTTATTCCAAGAGTGTCACTTATTTGTCCATTTATGGGATAAAAGTTCTTAGCCTCCATTTTTCTTCTTTTAACAAGTTTCTTAACATCTCCATATGAAGTGCCAGTGATAGATTTATATTCTTTAAAAATAGGAACTATGTCACATGCCATGTGGAGTATATATTGAAATACAGTAAAGATAATCTGAATATACATTTTTAAGCACAATGATAACCTGAATTTTAAAATAGCAGAACACATATGCTCTGTTGTGATACACGTTAATGTTATATAAAGACAGTTCTTAGGAAGCCAGTAAGGTAATAATTTTGATATTGTGTTTTGTTGTGTTGCTAATACAAGCTTTTAGTCCTTGGTCATCTTTTAGTGTATGTAAGAATTAGAATATAGAAACCTTTGTGGATTGTTATATTTATTTTTGTCTCTTTTTTTCCTGTTACTGTATCTGACATTAATTCAATTCACACATATAGTGGCCACTGGTATGTGTCAGACTGGGTCCTAGTGTTGGGAAGTCGCAAAAGTGAAGAAACTAAGCTTGGCTTCGAGAACCTCAAAGTTAAGCAGGAAAGACAGATTCATAATGTTTTGTCCAAAATACAAGAATCATGAGAAAAATTCCCTCTGATAACACGTGGTTGGGGATGGGGGAGAGAATATTTTTTGCATTCTTTTTTTTCAAATAGTATATCACTTCTGTAGACAGCTTGCCTCTGAACACTGAACCCATTCTCTGAAACCTAAAAACTTATATATCAAGATTTTGACTACTTATTGGTTTATAGTAGGCCCTTTTTTATAACATGTGTTTTCTAGCACAAGACTAATGATTATTTATAGAATAATTCTATATAGAATATAGAATCATAGGATTACTTAGTTTTTTATTTAAGGTTGTCATATTTGAGCAACAAAGTATTAAAGCAATAGAGAAAGTGTTCCTGGTACAAAAGATAAAAGTCATCAGTATAATGGAACATACGCTTAATTTGTGGCTATTGTTCATAATAGTAATTTTAAGTTATTTTATTCAATGAATATTAAAAGTTAAAATAGTCCAAATTTAATTATGTAGGTATGCATTTATACTGCTATATAAACTACATAATCTTGAAACTATAAACTATTGTATACCTTCATAAAATGTTAGTGATTTACCATATTTACTTCAGATATATCTTTAGAAATAAAAGATTATTGGTATATCTGGAAGCATATGTGTTCTATTTATCCGATTTATCTTTTGAAATGTACTCCAGATGTGATAGCCACTGTTTGGAATATCATGTTTATTATTTTCATGTTTTTTTCTATTTGTATCCATATATATATAGTACTGTTTGTTATATTTTCTGTTAACATGGTTTTTGACAACATAGTGTCTCTCTTATTATGACTTAATGCTTGTGAGATTTATTCATTTAAGTTCTGTCTATCTGCTCATTCATTTTAAGGACATAATATAATTCATTATAAGAATATATCATTATTTATCTATTCATTTCTTAATTGATAAATATTTTAGTTGAATACTTTTGCTTATGATAAAAAGTTTCAATAAACATTCTCTACATTCTCACTGTTCTTAGATGCTAGTGTTTACGTAGGGCAGTGGGTCCCAAATGGCAAGAATCACTTTATTGTTACTAAATTTGGGGATACTTTTAACAATTTTTTCTACGATTCTTTCCAGAGCAGTCTGGGACCATCTTTGAAATAGAGCCACCCAGATGGCTAAGTCCAAAGAAGTGTGGGAAATGCAGCTCATGGAACCATCCTTACATGTTGAATTATGGGGTGTTGGTTTACAAACTGGCCCCCATACAAGAAAGGCAAGAAGAGATTAAAGAGGCAAACAACTCCAGACTGGTAGGTGGCAGATTTAGTAAGTAAAATAACTTATGTGCAAGACTTGTCTTGGCAACTGCAGGATAAATAGATCTCTCCACCTAACAGCCAACACCCAAAATTTCAGAGAGAGGCCTTAATTAGGTTCAGTAATGTGTACCATTGGATGGTTTTAACAACGCATTGATTTCTCAAGGGTGTATCCTTGAAAGTGGCTTCCACTGTAACAAAGGTGGGCAGAACATACATTCCAAAGACAAGGTGGGGGAGGCTCTGATTGCTTTGGTCCAGCTTAAAGTCAACTGGAAGATATGTTACCTTGAGGACCTCCTACAGCATGAGGACTGTCCAAAAAGATGTTTATTTTCACATTTAATGGGTAAAATCAATGTCTGCAAAGTGGCTGTGCAATTATTGGTGCACAAGTAGTGTATGTGAGTTCAGATTTCTTCAAATCTTGGTAATATCATTGTATCAGTGTGTGTGTGTGTGTGTGTGTGTGTGTTAATTGGATTATTTGCATTACCAGTATTTCTTTAGAGATTGGCCAACTTTTTATACACTTCTTAAATTGAATTCATATACACACACACACACATATATACATATACAAATATATATATATATATATATATATATATTTAAATTTTAAGACATTCAGTCACCTGTAGTGAGTTGTTAGTACTCTAGCTTTACTTCATTTACTCTTCTAGTTTCCTAGTAATTATTTTACACATTTCTTTCCTCTTCAAACCTCCATCACATATGCACCTGTCTTCTTTCTCACATTATTTCTTCTTGACAATAGGACAATAATGAAAGAACTCCCCTATGCCACCATCACCACTTTCACTGATGTACCTGCATCTGTGTCTCCCTACTTTGTCTACATTCCTGTTAGTCTGGATAACAATATTTGTTCTTATTTAAAATCAATTACTCAGCTTGTAAATTGCACCTGAAGGCCCATTCAAGGACATAATACCATCAATTACTTCCAATTCCTCTTGAATCATCAGTTCATTTGTATTTTTTCTCATTTCTGCATCATTCCCATCACTATTCTTACCTGCTGTGAGATATCTCTTCTTCAATACAAACTGCAATTGTCTCAACCTAAAAACTTCCAAACTAAACTGTTGAATTTTCTCCCAAGCCTGCTGTTCTGCAGTTTCTGCTCTCTCTGAATGCTAAGTGCTTTCTTTTCGTTGTTCTTGGCAGAAGGCTTGAAGTAATACTTGACCTATTCTTTCTCACATCCCAACACTGAACCATCAGAAAATCCCTTCAAATCAATCTGCAAAGTAGATCCAAAAAATAATCACTTTCCAGCACCTTCGCTTTTACTATCCTGTTCCAAACTCCTACCATTTTCTTCCTGGAATTTTGTAATAAATCCTAACTGAATGGTACTTACATTCCGACCACTCCCCATCTACAGTCTATTTTCAATTAAGCAATTGAAATAATTTTTTCACAACACAGATCAGAATATGTTATACCTATGTTATATTTCACTGAGTGAACAATATTTACACATTCTGTTAATGTTGTGCATTTAAGACAATTCCATATATTTAAAAATATTATGGCAAAACATCATGCATGTGATTTTTATTCAAATATGAATTATTTTACCAGAAAATATTTCTAGAATTAGTGTTAATGGGGTTACTCAATATACTGTTCTATTACTCTGTAAATAAATTGAACCTTTTTACAATGCAAGTACCAGTTTTAATACACTATTGTCAAGTTGGAGATTTATAATTTCAATTAACAGGCTAACATGTATTTTAAATGTCTATTTTATTTTAAAAATATTTACTAGTGAGACTGAGTGTTTTATCTTTGCATACTAGATAATTTCTTTTTGTTGAATACTATATTTTGAAATAACTTTTGGCACATTGCTTCTGCTGCTGCTACTGGTGATGATAATGACCATCTTACTGATGATGATAATGACATGTTGAAGAGACTATAGTTCTATCAAATTGAATCCTTCTATTTTTTAAATAAATGTTTTATTTGAAACATTACAGAAAAATTGTTACGATAGTACACTGTGTTCTGTATACCCCACACATGGTTTCCCTTTCTTTGAACATCTTGCTTTAATATGGTACAGTTGTCACAATTAATGAATATATATTGATGCATTGTTATTAATGAAAGTCAACAGTTTATTCGCTTTTTAAGCTTTCACACAATGTCCTTTATATATTCTGAGGTCCTGTCCAGGATACCACATTACATTTAATCATCATGTCTCTTTCGGCTCCTGTTGACTGTGACATTTCCTCAGGGATTTTATTTTGGTGAACTTGAAAGTTTTGAGGGGTACTCAGGGTCTTTTGTTAAATATCCCACAATTGGGATTAGCCCAATATTTTTCTCATGATTAGGCTGAAGATATTTGTTTCATGAAGAAGTACAAAAAGGTACAGTGCCATTTTCATCACATCTTATCAAGGGGACATTGTTCCAACATAAATCATCATTGTTGATGTTACCCTGATGACCTGGCTGAGGCAGCGATAGCCAGGCTTCTCCACTGCAAAAGCATTTTAACCGCCACCACGCCCCATTTCATACTGTGCCATGGAGAGGAAAGTCACTATGCATAGTCCACATTTAAAGAGTAAGGCGTTTTGTTTCACTTAATAATCTACAAAAAATTATTTGGAATTCTTCTGCACAATATGCTTTTTTATTACCTCACACTTATATTTAATTATTTACTCATTTAGAATGAAATCCTGGACCTTTATTTTAAACTTTGGGTTATAATCCAAAGCTATTTATTTTGCTGATGAAATTGCTGCCACTTTGTTGACTTCTATGTCACTTTGATATATTCCTGTTTTCTGTTTGTTTCAGCATTTTTCTGATTTGTGTCACTATAAGATGCTGTAGACTCACTCTGTATATTTCCCACCCC
This sequence comes from Furipterus horrens, assembly GCF_987537825.1. Taxonomy (NCBI): domain Eukaryota; kingdom Metazoa; phylum Chordata; class Mammalia; order Chiroptera; family Furipteridae; genus Furipterus; species Furipterus horrens. The sequence goes on from NW_028327172.1 coordinate 176,829,735, forward strand.
AATTCTATACTTAGCCATTTATTCAAAGAGGCCTCCTTTTATTGGAGAGGGATGTTAGAAATCAAGATCTGGGTACTTAGTGTACTTGTTGCCACTGGGATTTCATTGCTTCTATGCCTTCTAAGCTGACAGAACAAGGATTTATATGTGTGCATACTAACCTGTGCATATATGCATACCTTCAAATATTCTATAAGTAACCATCTACATTTATGCTGAACTAAACATAAGTTCATACTGATATCTCCAACTCTGATTGTTAGGTTATTATGTTTAGCTTTGTAAGAAACTGTTAAACTGTCTTCCCAAGTGGCTGTACCATTTTTCATTTATTCCAGCAGTGAGTGAGAATTTGCATTCTCAAAAGCAATTGGTATTTTCAGTTTTTGGATTTTAGATATTCCAGTAGGTGTGTGGTGGTGTCTGTATTGTTTTAATTTGAAAATCTGTGGTGATAAATAATGTAGCATATCATTTCATATGCTTATTTATCATCTTATATCTTTTTTAGTGAGGAGTTTGCTCAGATTAGTTGTTCATTTTTAAATTGTGTTGATTGTTTTCTTATTGCTGAATTTTGAGAGATTTTTATATACTTTAGATAACAGTTCTTTATCGGGTATGTGTCTTGGAAATATTTTCTCCAAGTCTATGGACTATAGTTTTATTATTTTAACAAAGACCTTCAAGAGCAGAAGTTTTTAATATTTATCATTGTTTTCTTTAATGAATTGTGCTTTTGGTGGCATATCTAAAAACAAATAACAATATTCAACATCATATGTTTTATCCTAAATATTTTCTCAAAAGTTTTATAGCATTTAGGTCTACAACTCATTTTGAGTTAATTACTATAAAAGATGTACATTTTTTACCTTGTTTTGTTTGTTTGCATTTGGGTGTCCAATTACCCTATTACTCTTCATTGAAAAGACTACATGTTTTCCTTTGCATTGTCTTTGCTCTCTTGCCAAAAATTAGTTGATTATATTTGTATAGTTCTATTGTTGAACTCTCTCATCTTTCTTCAACATCTTTTTGTCTGTTTTTCATGAATACTATGCTGTTTTAATTATTGAAGGTTAATAGTAAGTCTTGAAGCTGGACAGTGTGAAGACTTCAATTTTTCTCTCCTTTTTTTAGTATTTTTTTAAGAGTATGAATTTATTGAGTAAAAACAAAATAAGTAGCAGATATTAAATTCAGTTTGGTTCAAATATGGCTGCTGATCATTTACCCCAAAGATGAACTGAGGAGAAGACACAGTGATCCTGGCAAGGAGACACTGAACAAAACAAGCTCCCATTTATTACAAAAGCAAGCATTACACAGCAGTGTACCCCCACACTGGCACAAAAGAGGCCTTAAAAAGAATTTATATATATATATATATATATATATATATATACACACATACATACATATATTTAGAGAGAGAGGAAGGGAAGGAGGAAGAGAGAAAGAGAAACAATGTGTCAGAGATACATCAATCCATCAATTGCCTCTCCTACCTGCTCCAACTGGGGACCTGGGCTGAAACCCAGGGATGTGCCCTGACTGGAAATGGAGCTGGCAATCTTTTGGTTCACAGGCTGACCCTCAATCCACTTAGCCACACCAGCCAGGGCAGAAGAGGCCTTTTAAATGTAGATTGTACTAAACGTGTTCTACACCAATTCTTTTACCCTTCCAGGGCAAGAGGCAGGGGAGCTCACTTGAATCTTTGTTGGTAATCCTTTGAGATTCCTAACAGCAGGAATCTCAAAGACTGACTCTACCATGTTTCAGATGTATGCACTTGGCGAAGTTATTTTAACTCTCTCAGGTTTCTCACCTCTCTATAAAATAAAGACAACAATATCCACTTCATAGGGCTGTTCTCATGATGAAATTAAATAAGACCTGTAAGCACTTAAATCTATCTGGTGATCTTCCTAAATTTGAGACCTCAAGAAGTTTTACACTCTCATGCTAGTACACTCAGACCCCAGAAATTAATCAAAATTGCCATTTAAGTGTTCCTAGTTGTTTTTGTCCTCAGTTACTTCTGCTACACTACGGAAGATTGGCTGTCCACCACATCTGCTTGCTGTGGTCATGTCCTTTCACAACAACATGCACAGCACGGTGTCCTACAACGGCGCAACCTCTGAGGCCTTCCCAGTCAGCAGCGGAGTAAAGCAGGGCTGCGTCCTCGCACCTACGCTGTTCGGAATCTTCTTCTCCATGCTCCTCCAATATGCCTTTAAGGACTGCAGCGAGGGTGTCTTCATTCACACCAGATCCGATAGCAAGCTCTACAACCTGGCCCGTCTACGAGCCAAGACCAAAGTCAAAGAGGTGCTCATCCGTGAGATGCTCTTCGCCGACGACGCAGCCTTGACATCACACTCCGAAGAGGGACTCCAGCAGTTAGTCACTTGCCTTTCCCATGCATGCAAGGAGTTCGGACTAGCCATCAGCCTGACGAAGACGAACGTTATGGCTCAAGGCACGGGGACTCCCCCATGCATCACCATCGACGGATACACCCTGGAGGTTGTCAACGATTTCACTTACCTCAGGTCCATCATCTCGAGCTCTCTGTCAGTCGACTTGGAGGTCAATCGGAGAATCGCCAGGGCAGCCACAGTTAATGGCCAAACTGAACCGGCGAGCGTGGAACAATTCCAGCCTCACTGAGAAAACCAGACTGCGCATCTACCAAGCCTGCGTACTCAGCACTCTCCTCTATGGCAGCGAGACATGGACCACCTACGCAAGGCACGAAAGGAAACTCAACAGCTTCCACATGAGGTGCCTGCAACGCGTCCTGCATGTCGCCTGGCAGGATAAGGTCCCCAACACCGAGGTGCTGAAGCGAGCCAACATGAGCAGTTTGCATGCAGTTCTTAGTGAGAGACGCCTCAGGTGGCTCGGCCATGTCAAAAGAATGGATGCAGGCCGTATTCCCAAAGACCTCCTCTACGGCGAGTTAGCAGAAGGTCAGAGGATGACAGGGCGCCCAAAACTGCGGTTTAAAGACATCTGTAAAAAGGAAATGACACGATGCTCCATCAATCTCAACACATGGGAAGTTCAAGCAGACGACCGCCTAGCCTGGAGGCTCGCGGTCAGGCAAGGTACGTCACGCGCAGAGGCTGCGCGCAACGAGGAGGCGGTCCAGAAAAGATCGAGGCGGAAGCAGCGTCAGCAGCAGCAACAACAGCCATCTGCCTTCACCTGTAACAAGTGCGGCAGGGATTGTCACTCCCGAGTCGGACTGCACAGCCATTCTTGGCGGTGCAGATAGACTCTCAAGAAGCTACGCCATCGTCTCTCGAGACGGACGGCTGCCAATGATGACGATGATGATGATGACTTCTGCTACAGGTAAGGATATTTCAACTATTACTTCAGATTCAACCTGATGGTTTTCCCTATAACTTTAGCTCCCTGAAAGATCCAAGAAATGTTGTTAATTTTCATTTTGTTCAGCTGTTTCTCTTTGTAAGGGTGAAAGTGATAATTTCCAAGTTCTTCACATGTCAGAACTGAGACCATTTTTCTACAATGCATGCATTGTGGAATCATGTGACTTGAGTGATTAAACTAATTCTCTCTCTCTGTCTCTCTCTCTCTGTCTCTCTCTCGCTGTCACTCTTCTGTGTTTCACACACTCCAAATCTCATCTTTTTTTATCTGGTAAAGACCAGATCAAAATAACAATTTTCACCCGATCTCACAGTTAGGATTACATTTTTCAAGTACCAAATACAGTGGATTTGTTAGTTAATAATTATAGCATTTTACAAAATGCTTACTAAAATATTGTAATAGTTTCTATTTATTAAGCATCTCCTATAAGCAGACAATGTAATAACTGAATCACCAGCATTATTGTATTTAATTATCATTCACAAAATCCTTATATATTAGAGCATGTTTATTCTTTAGATGTGTTGCAAGGTTTCACACCCCACCATGGGCTATTGTCCAACTTTACACCAATACATTAATCTTTGAATCTGATAAATTCCACAGTTATTTATCCAAATAAATATTGAGAAAACCTTTTTAGGCAGGTCATATGGACTCCAGTTCTCCATAGTCTTTAACATTCCCTTATTAACATTCAAACCTTCCTGGATATACTGGTTTACTTTTCTATTCCAGGTAAATAAGAGTTTTTGTCCTAAGATTTCAGCCCTTTGAATTGAAGTTTTAACCTAAACACCTCACCTATTTGAGGTGTCATTCAATATAGCAATGGAAACCATACACTGATACCTGAAATAAAGCCAATAGCTAACATTTTTGCCCCTTTCATGCTTACTAGCAATTGGAGCATCAGTCATGTAACATATTAAACCTGACAAATGAGCAATTGATCATTTTGACTGGCAGCTTTCCAATTCTTCAGAAACTAGTAGAAACAAACAAAAGCTCAGTAAGTCACTCAGATTAGGGACTTTGTGTCTGCTCTTACCATATTTTCAGAGCTCTTGTCCCTGGGCTCTTTCCCTCTAGATGCAGAAAGTCAAATAATCAAGAATTCAAGAACTGTGCAAAATGGTTGAAGAGGGTATGAGAGAGCCTGTGGTCTGCGGAGACCACCGAAAGTGTTCTCTCTTAGCTGATTAAGTGACAAGTATTGCATTGTTACTTTTTTTATTCCCGTGGAAATATAATAAAAAACGAAAAGGCAATAAAACCCTACATAAGATTAGGAACTACTTCATCATTGGGCTGTCTGTAGCTAGTCAAAGAAGCCTATGCTGGACTAAGCCTTCCAATACCTCAACCTCATACAGGAATGTATAAAAATGGTATAAATATTGCATTTCAGAGGTAACCCTGGACTAGGAGAAACTAAGTGATTTTTCTAAGATGACACAGTGATGATAGTGAGTAGCCTATGACATTTTGGTCAGTCATGAGTCTATAGCCTGCCTCTATCATTTTTTAACTGTGTGCGTTAGCAGCTAGTGTTTTTTTTTTTTTCTTCTTTCATTTGTATTGTATGTTTTCCATTACCATTTATCCCTCCTATACCTTTTTCCACATCCATCTACCCCTGCCCCCACAATCACCACATTGTTGTCTGTGCCCATGAGTTCTTTTTCCTTTTACTCAATTTCTTCATACTCCTAATCCCTCAGAGATATCAGACTGTCCTCGCTCTAAAAGTCTGAATCTTTTAATTCACTCATGTTCCTTCACCTTAGGGTTGTCCTTATGATTAAAATAAATAAGACCTGTAAGCACTTAACCTAGTGTACACAGGATATTAATAAAAGCAAAGAGAAAGCAATAGCTATTTGAATCATTTTATTTATCTTAATTAAATATTTGTTAATTAATATGCCAATGTTGTATAATTGTATCATTCAGATTTATACTTCTTAAGTGAATAATAAATAATAAGAAGTTTTACTTTGCATTTAAGATAGAACAATACTTACACATGTGTTTATAAAATTGGGAAAAAGAACAAAACTAAGCTAAAACCAAATAGACAAACTAGAAACTGCCAAGTTTAAATATATTTTGATCAGGTATATAAAGAAACGCTGAGATCATTTGAGACATATTGTCCAGATGCCAACATTGAGGCTCCTATGTGAAGCTGTTAAGTGAAAATGAGAGAAATCCTGCAATAGCCTGGTGGACTGCTGTACCCTCAGTCAGCTAACTTATCACAACACAGCAGATGGAAGCATTGGCTAGTGTAAGTGTGTGCCTCTATACCTATGTTAATGTGGGAAGCTTACATATATTGTCATTGTCACATTTCAAAGTGCTGTTGCAAAAAAAAAAAAAAAAAATCAGTGGGAAACAGAGTGAATCCAACCTGACCATATAAATATTCGAAAAACTTTACAGAAAAGGTAAATAAATGTCAGATTGTCCTGCCAGCACATCAGATGGCAAATGTAGCTTTGCGTTTTGCTAATTTAATTAAGACCTGAATAGATAATCACCAATCTTAGAATGATTTATTATGTATTGTTAAAATAAGATACAATTCTATCTTTATGAATTAGATGTCAAAAAGAAAACTAGGTAAAATAGAGAAGGCAGGACAGCTAGGTAGTTTTAATCTCACGTGTCATTAATTATTTTATTACTCTGCATTTTTTAACAAATATGTATTGGGAACCTACTATTTGCCTGCTTTAATCTCTGGGGATAAATTAGTGAAAACAGAATCTCTGCCCAAATAGAACATACATGCTGGTAGAGTCATTCAGACAATTAGCAACTAAACACGTAAATATATAACATTATTTCAGGATAAAGAGATAAGACTCATGGACAAGACTATTTTGATAGGGTGGTTATGAAAAAACAGCGATAAGCAGTGTGAGAGAAAAACAATGCACATAGCCAAGTTAAAAAGTATTTTGGGGAGTGAAAGAGAAAGAAAATGGAGAAAGAGATTGGTGTACTTCAAATACATTAAGCTTACTTCAGCCATGGGAACAATGGAGAAAAATCTGCGATGGGGTTAGGAAGGTAGGCAGGAGATATCTGGTCATCCAGAACAGTGATTTTCAACAAGCGTGCTGCCAGAATTTTTAAAACATGCAACACCTGACTACTCAGAGGTATTGACCTCTTTCCTCTTAGATTGTCCAACATAAAATAAAAATAATAACAGCCCAACACAACAATAGCCATCCAGTGTGAATAAGTCAAAAGTATGCCCATTTTTTTTTTTGGTCAGATAAAAAAAACATACTTTGCATTGTGCCACAGAATTTTAGTAATTAGTTTCCATATGTCCATATATGATGCATAGAGAGGTGTCTATTTTTTAACTAATCTACTTTTCAAATTGGCTTGTTAATATAATCTTATAATTATGCACAGTCAAAAGAAGCTGTGATGTTTCTCCACTTCAAAATAAAAGTCATTTTTATCTCTGGAGAAAATTAATCCTATTTAATTTTTTATAAATGCTTGGACCTCATCCTAAAATTAATTTATTCTATTTTTATTTTATTACAAAAAAGAAAAAAAGATTGACTATTGCATCTTGCAGAGTAAAGGTGCTATTAAAAATAAAGTAGGTAAAATAAATAGCATTTTTACTTTTATCATCAAGCATTTGGATAAAAAAATATTTAAAGGTTATATATCAGTCCATGGAAACTGCATGTTTTATCCTAATCAGAAATTTAGGGTGTTTTCTTAATTAGTTATAGAACTTGCCTCACAAATAAAAGGCATAGATTTACTTATTTTCACTTACCTGAGCAAAATTTCTTTAATTCCTAGCAATTTGCGGGGGGCGGGGGGGGTAGGGGGGGCAAATTCTTCTCTAAAAAATATTGTGTCTGATGGTTAACCCAATATTGGATTAAGATTAAATATTGTACATGAGTTTGGGTGAAATTTCATATCAGCTGCTGGAGCAGATCCTATGTTGTAATCAAATTTTTACTTCCAGAAGTCAAAATACAAGCTATAATAAGCCTTTGAGTAGAAAGAAAAAAATGCTTGTACAATATAGTTTTTTATTCAAATTTTAAAGACATAAGAAATCAGAAGTATGTGAATGTAAAAATATCTTGATTTTTCTGTCTTTTAGCATTACTTAGTCAATAACTCTTTAGAAATTATGATTTAGCTTTTATTGTAATTGTATTTAGAAAGATTAATGAATTATTTAAATAAATACATACATAATTATTGGTTTATATGTATCTGCATTTTCCACCTGCTGTTGTTGTGAAGGAAAGGTAAATATTAGGTGCAAACTGTGGTAAACTCTTGACATGTTAACACTTTTACACACGTTCAGTGAAGCTGTAGCAGTGACAGACCCATGTTAGAGCAAAGAATGGAGATGACTCAAAGCCATGTTTTCCCTTTATCTCTTGCCTGCCTTTGTGGGTCTTTTCTAGATGTCAGAAATGAAATGGGGAGAAAGATTAAAAACAGACATGACATTTTCTCTTGTACTGTTGACATTTAAAAAATATATATCAAAATGCTTCCTTAGTCAGAAAGATCTATTCTAAAATTAAAACACAAAATGCCATTTTCTAAGTGACTGTACAAAGAATATAGGGTTTTGGTTTTTTTATATGTAAAATACCATCAATTGTTATATATGTTACTGCTTTCTTAACTTTTACACTTTTCATTAATCAATCCTTTCAGAAAAGATGGTGGTCTACTGTGAGATGCATGGATAAGTGTTTTAACTATTTTGAAATTGTTAATATTAAGTATGATTTGCATTAATTTATATTGAGTACACTTTTAAGTGTATTTTATTGATTATGTTGTTACAGTAGTAGTTCCATTTTTTTTTTCTGCTTTGCTCCCCTCTGCCCAGTACCCACCTTCCCTCCAGCAATCCCACCCCTCTTAGTTCATGTCCATGGGTTGTGCATATAAGTTCTTCGGCTTCACCCTTTCCTATATTATTCTTAACATCCTCCTGTTTATTTTGCACTACCAATTATGCTTCTTAGTCTCTGCACCATTTCCCCATTTCTCCCCCTCTCCCCTCCCAGTTGATAACCCTCCAAATGATCCCCATACCTATGATTCTGTTCATATTCTGGTTTGCTTAGTTGGATTTTGTTTGTATTTTTTAGATTCAGTTTTTGGTAGTTGTGAGTTTGTTGTAATTTTAGTGTTGATAGTTTTGATCTTCTTCTTCTTAAGTAAGTCCCTCTGACATTTCATATAATAATGGCTTGGTGATGAAGAACTCTTTTAGCTTTACCTTGTTTGGGAAGCACTTCATCTGCCCTTCCATTCCAAATGATAGCTTTGCTGGATAGAGTAATCCTGGTTGTAGGTCCTTGCTTTTCATCACATTGAATACTGCTTGCCAGTCCCTTCCTGCCTTCAGAGTGTCCTCTGAGAAATCAGCTGATAGTCCTATAGACATCCCCCTGTAGGCAACTCTCTGCCTCTCTCTTGATGCCTGCAGGGCTCTGTCTTTATCTTTCACCTTTGGCATCTTACTCACAATGCATCCTGGTGTGGTCCCCTCTGCGTCCAGCTCACCTGTGACCCTCTGTGCTTCCTGGACCTGTATGTCCATATCCTTCACAAAATTTTGGAAGTCTTCCTCATTTTTTTTCAATTCTTGCTTCCTCATTCTGCACTGGTTGACTGTTTTCTTTCTTCCTTATATTCCAAATCATTGATTTGAACCCCAGTTTTCTTCCCTTCACCATTGGTTTTGTGTGGATTTTCCTTCGTTTCACTTAGCATAGCCTTCACTTCTTCTCTTATTCATTTGCCGTACTCAAGCAAATCTGTCAAGCCTGTGAGCATCTTTATCACCAGTGTCTGGAATTCTGCATCTGTTAGGTTGTCTATCTCCTCATCTGTTAGGTTGGCTATTTCCTCGTCGCTTAGTTCTCCCACTGGAATCTTGATCCATTTCCCATTTTGGGCCATACTTCTCTGTCTCCTCATTCTGACAGGCTCTTCTGTTTGTTTGTCTCCATGTCCCAGGTAAATCTGTCACTCCTGTTATGTTGTAAGGGCTGGAGCCTTAGGGATTCATCAGTAAGAGTGACCTGTTTCACCACATTGTGCCAATGTATGTGGGGAAGGGGTCTGATAGGGAACAATGCAGCCTTCCCAGCACTTGCCCCTTTTCCAGGTACCTCTCCCACGTCTGCACTGGACTGGCACCCCTCTAGCTGCTACTCTGGCTGTTGTTCCCAGAGTGGGTGCATCTGCAAATGTTCTAGGACTGTGGGGTCCCTTTAAACTAGCAGACTCTGCTGAGACCGGCAGTTTCTGCCCCCACCGCAACTCCCATTGGTCTGCACAGTCAGAAGTAATGAGGCTTGATTTTTCCCAGTGCTGGGACCATGAGCTGCTAGGCCCGGTGAGGAACTGGGATAGCTCTCCAGGTGTCCCTCCTAACGTTTTAAAATGTGTGACTGCACTTTCTGCCAGCCTGCCACTGCCGTCTCTTCTGCTGCCAACACACCACATCCTTTCCACCCCGGCTCCACCCCTCCTACCTGTCTGGATGAGCATTTCTTCTTTATATCTTTGTTTGCTGGACTTCCATGCAGTTTGCTTTTCTGGAACTTCTGGTTGTTCCTAGTTTTGAGATAGCTGTATTTCTTCTTAGTTGTGGAGGGAGACACAGCATCTGTCTAAACCTCCATCTTGGCCAGAAGTCCTTTTATATATTGAGTACATTTTATCTGCAGGCATTGTGCTACTTGGGGATACTTAATACATAACACACAATTACTCTCCTCAAAATGTTAATTATTAATGTTGGATATAGGCAAGAATTAAAATAATTTTTGTAAGGAGATAAGCATGAATAGATTATTATTTCTTGGAGGAAGATGAAAATTTGGAATACTATTTTACTTCTGTATTTACTTTATTGAGCTGTTATTTATTTAGTAAGTAGAGAAGGCAGTTTTATAAGATGGGCCCCCAGCATTCCCAGTCCCAGAGAGATGTACTCTTTTCTCCAGTTATTCAATCAAATGTGAATATAACTACTACTTGAATAAATTTTGTATGTATAATTAATGTCCCAAAACTCTTAACCTTAAGATAAGGAAACTATCTGAGTGGACCTGACCTTATTACATGAACGCTTTGAAGCCAAGTAGCTACTTTCTAGCTGGTCACAGAAAAAGATGTCAAAAAACTGGATTCTAGCTTGCACAGGAGAAAACAAATAGTCATGGTGTGAGCTACCAATGGAGCCACATGACTAGGAATTAAAGGTGATTTCTAGATGTTAAGGGTTATCCCTGGCTTAGATCTAACAGGGAAATAGAAACTCCACTCCTAAAACCACGAGTAAATTAATTCTTCCAATAACCAATATTAGAAGAGGACCACGGGCCCCAGATGCTGGCTATAGTTTCAGCCTTGATTTCAACCTAATAACACTGTTGCAGAAGATTATAAAGAGGAACTGACAGCAAGCTGGTTGGCCTTCAAGCTGATCCTGGGTTCCTCACCTCCTCCCCTGTTTTTCTGAATATATGTTTTGTCCACAGTTCCCACTCGGGACACAGTTTTCTTGGATGCAGCCTTAAGAGAATAATGTATTGTTGAGACAACCTGGACTGAATATGCGCCTGAACCTAGTAAAAGTCTCCATAACAACTTTTAAGTTTCTGGCAGGCATGGGCAGAGATCTACGTGTACTTCTCTATTGACTGCCAGAGACAAGCCTTGTGTCTAAGTCTCCTTGCTTATTAAACCTGCCACTTACCAATCTGGAGTCATCTACCTCTTCTGTTTCTCCTTGTCCTCCATGTATGGGGGCTTGTTTCAAATATAACCTGGAAAACTCCCAAAAATTCAAATCAACAGACACCTGAACAGAAAATCCAGCCACACTGTGCCTAGATTTGTAACTTACAGAAATTGTAAATTTGCATGACTTTAAATTTATAATGTATATTCAATTTCGTGTCTTCCTGTAACATACTCTATCATAATTTTATAATTGTTTTATAATAGAAAAATTATGTAACCTAATTGATCAAGAAATAGATGAGTCAGCATTTTAGGCTCTGACATTTAAGTGGAGACATTATGAATTTTGGTGTTGGGAAGATTAAAATGGCAATAATTAAATTTATATGGGCTCAATTTTTATTTTGTTAAAAATGCTAAACATAAGTTATATTTGAGAAAAATTATACTTAAAACTCAACCTGTGAATGAACATGATATTTCTCAACAGATGAAATAAAAACACACTGATAAACCATGACGTGATACCTTTAAAATGTAAGTTTAATTTAAAAATACTAAAAGACTCATTCCTATAGTTTTTTCATTTTTAAATATGACATGATTCATTCCTCTTCATCCTTACTTTCACCATCCTAATAGATAATTTATCAGTTCATACCTAAATTGATATAGCTTCATATCTCATCTCTACTGCAGTCCACAACAAATACTTTGTCTTGTAAAAATCTGTTAGTAACTTGGAAGCCAACTGTTCATGAACTCTTGTAATATAACAGGAAACTTGTTTTATAAATGCATACAGTCGTTTTGAGAAAAAATATTTCTTAGTTTATAAGAACATCTCAAAATTTCAAATGAGTCCTTCACCTAAATATTAATCACAAGTTCTACATTTCTAAAATGCTATTCCTATGCATATTCTCTGATCTAAAAATAAATGGGCAGTTCCTATTGCCAACACATTAAATATTGCGATATGGCATTATTTTTAGCTTTTCTGGATAGTGACTTTTAAGATTTCACAGTGTTCTGTGGATGCAGTAATCTGGCTAACATGTTGAATATGCTTTAAGTCCTTAATGTAGACTGGTTTGACTAAGTCCAATTTTGTTTCTTTCATTGGTAAAAATATCCTCTAAGCCAATACTTGTACAAAATAACATTTTATCCAACAGGAATAGCTATTCTGATTGCTTTTTAAATCTAGGAGGCTAAGAATTCTAAAATAAAACTTCCATTATTGCTACATGGAGTGTTCTCATTTTAGTTATTATCGTATTTTAAAGATATTGTTGGATTCCCCATAATCTTTCTGCATTTTCCATTTCTGTTTATTATCTTTGGAGTATATTCAAGATTATAGACAGCTTGGTTTAATATTGGAGGAGATCTTGCAAACAAAATAGAGCATAGCTATTGTACTTTAATAAAATCTCTGACTGATTACACTTCCACTATCCATACCAACACTTTTTTCCAGGCCCTGTTTTTACACAAATGTATAAAGTCTGCACCTCTAAAAATGTAAGTATAAGAGCCATCTGAAAAGACTCAGAAATTTATTTTATAAAATAAAAACATATTCATGTCACCATCAATAACACATTTATTATTAAACATTTATTTGATAAACTATATAAAATAACACTACTTTGAAAGGTAAAATTCTAGAAATAAATTGCTAAATAATTATAGTTTTTATGTCAAATGTGACTTCAAAGTAAACATTATAATATTTTATATTTTTATTTTAAAAATTATTGTATTTTTTTCACTGCCTTTTAATCCCCCTGTACTCCGTTACCCCCCTGCAATCAGCACACTGTTGTCCTTGTCTATGAGTCCTTTCCTTGCACCCCCTAACCTCCCCTCTCTATATGAGTCCATCTCTATTTTGCTTGTTACTTCAGTGTGTTCTTTAGATTCAACAAATAAGTGAAATCATATGGTATTTGTCTTTTTTGTCTGGCTTATTTCACTTAGCATAATGTTCTACAGGTCAATCCATTCTGTCACAAAGGGTAAAATTTTCTTTGTTTTTTTTATGGCTGAGTAGTATTTCTTTGTGTAAATGTCTTGGACATTTCTCATAGCAATATTTTATCTGATATATCTCCCCAGGCAAGGGAAACAAAAGAAAAAAGTAAACAAGTAAAACTACATCAAACTAAAAAGTTTTGACACAGCAAAAAAGACCATAAACAAAATAAAAAGACAACCCATGGAATGGGAGAACATATTTGCCACTACATCAGGTAAGAGTTTAATATCCATAACTTAAAAAGAACTTCTGTAACTCAATACCTAAAAAACAAACTATCCAATTTAAAAAATGAGCAAAGAACCTGAATAGACACTTCTCCAAAGAGGAGATACAAATAACAAATAGACACGTGAAAAGATGCTCAGCATCACTGTCACTAATCATCAGAAAAATGCAAGTTAAAACCACACTGAGATATCACCTCACACCTGTCAGAATATCTATCATCAATAATTTGAGAAACAACAAGTGCTAGCAAGGATGTGGAGAAAAGGGAACCCTTTTTCATTTTGGTGGGAATGCAGACCATTTGTGTCAGTGTACTAGAGAACATCCTCATTGAGTAGGTAGAACCTGAATAAAAAATGATTAAAAATTAACTATTATTTGATATGGTCTTTTGACTTCACTGCAGCTTATATCACTTTTTTAACGTTCTAATGACACTATGAGGAAGATATTTTAGTGATGTCCAAAGGTGAAATATGTTCAAGAAATATAAACCACATACTCAAGGTAAGACCTACAGATAGCCAGAAGACACAAAAAGATGCTCAGCATTACTAATCATCATCAGAATGCAAATCAAAATTGCAATGAGATACCACATCACAAACAACAAACAACAAGTGCTGGTGAGGATATGGAAAAAAGGAAGCATCTATGCAATGTTGGTGTTATTACAAATTAGTATAGGCATTATTGAAATAGTATGGAGATTCCTAAATAAACAAAAAATAAATATACCATAGGATTTAGCAATCACACTTCTGGGTGTTTATCTGAAGAAAAAAAAAAACACTGGTTTGAAAGATAGTTGCACCTGCATGTCATTGCAGCATTATTTAAAATATATACAGAAGCCTCTTAATTGTCCATCAATAGATTAATGGATAAAGAAGTTGTGGTATATACACAATGGAATATTACCCATCAATAAAAAGAATAAAGCAGTTCCATTTGTGACAACATAGATGGACTTAGAGGGTATTATGATAAGTGAAATAAGTCAAACAGAGAAAGACAAAGACTGTATGGTTTCATCTTATGTAGTTTCTAAGAAAATAAAACAACAAACAAAACAAAACAAAACAAAAACAGAGTCACAGAGATCAAACTAATGTTTGCCCATGGGAAGGTGAGGGGGATTAGTGGAAAAAAATGAAAAGAAGGATAATCAATAATATTGTGACAAGTTTACACAGTAAAAGATGATGACTAGACTTAGTGAGATGATCACACTGTAAGAAATAAGAGGTCTGCCTGGAACAAGTCCAGCCATTGTTAATATAAAGAGAATGGTTAGTAGACAGACATGCTGCATCTCCCTCCACAACTAAGAAGGAATACAACTACCTCAAAACTAGAGACAACCAGAAAATCAAACTGCATGGAAGTCCAACAAACAAATATATAAAATAGAAATACTCATGCAGACAGATAGAAGGGGCAGGACCAGGGCATAGAGGACACAGTGTGGTGATGCCAGCAGCAGCTGCAGCGGGTGGCCAGCAGAAACCAGAGTTACACATTTTAAAAAGTCAGAATTCACACCTGGGGAGCTTTCCCAGCTCCTCACCAGACCATGCAGCTTACAGTCCCAGCACAGGGGAAAATCAAACCTTATTGCTTCTGACTGTGCAGTGCAGTGGGGGTTGGGACAGAGGCAGAAACTCCTGGTGTCTCAGCAGAGTCCACTTGTTTAAAGGGCCCCCATGGTCCTACAATGTTCGCAGACCCACCCACTCTGGGAACGATAGGGCAGCAGCTAGAGGGGCACCAGTCTGGTGCGAAAGTGGGAGACATGTCTGGGAAAGGGGCAAGTGCTAGGCAGGTGGCATTGTTCCCTCTCAGACCTCTCTCCCACATACAGTGCCACAATGTGGTGAAACAGGTCACCCTGTACTGACAAATCCCGAAGGCTCCGCCCTTACAATGTAACAGGTGCGACAGCACTATTTAAGACACAGAGGTAAACACACACAGGAGACTTCCAGCCAAGATGGAAGCCTAGACTGACATGCTCCGTCTCCCTCCACAACTAAGAAGGAATACAACTACTGCAAAACCAGCAATAACCAGATGTTCCAGAAAATAAAGTCACATAGAAGTCCAACATATGAAGTTATAAAGAAGTGGTGCTCATCCAGATGAGTAGGAGGGGAGAAGCCAGGGCAGAGAGATCAAGCTGTGCTGGCGGCGGCAGCAGCGGCAACAGTAGTGGAAGAGTGGAGAGGACAGTGGAGAGCACAGACACCTGTATTTAAGCAGGGGAGTGAAAAGAGCCTGGGGAGTACCCCAGGCTGCAGACCAGACCCATCAGCTTGTGATTCCAATGCCAAGGAAGGCAGACCCCCATTGCCTTGGACTGTGAGACCTGGAGGGGGTGGGGATGGAGGAGGCTCCCAATCTCTCTGCAGAGAGTGAATGGCAGGAATCTATCTTGGACCCCAACCCCCACAGAAAATGCAGCGTGGTGAGAAGGGTCGCCCGGTTCTGATGAGTGCACAGGTCTCTACCTCCTATACTGTAGGAGGTGTGACAGCCCCACCCAGGAAGCAAAGGTAAACACAAAACTGTCAGGATGGCACAGATCATGATAGATATCCTGGTGATGCAGCTGACCAGACAGCAAATATATAATCTAACGAAGCAGCAGACAGGAAATCTTTCTGAGGCACAGTTCAGAGCTTTGGTTATAAAAATGCTTACAGATCCAACAGCAGATCTTAAACAAGACGGGGAAGGAATGAAGGCTAGTCCTGCTGAAATGAACAAAAACACATATGAAACTAGTTGTGAGGGCAAGAAAATCAGGGATCAAATCAACAAATCGGAACATAGGG
The DNA here is from genome assembly GCF_987537825.1 of Furipterus horrens. Classification (NCBI taxonomy): domain Eukaryota; kingdom Metazoa; phylum Chordata; class Mammalia; order Chiroptera; family Furipteridae; genus Furipterus; species Furipterus horrens. The sequence continues at coordinate 176,846,052 of NW_028327172.1, forward strand.
AAGAAACAAACAGTCGACCAGTGCAGAAAGAGGAAATGAGAAGTGAGGAAAATGAGGAGAGGCTCAGAAACCTCTGGACAGCTATAAGTGGGCCAACATCTGAATCATAGGGTTGCCAGAAGGTGAAGAAGAAGAATTAGAAATTGAAAAATTATGTGAAAAAATAATGAAGCAGAACTTCCCTAACTTGGGGAAGGAAATAGACTTACAGGTGCAGGAAACACAGTTAAAAAAATGGACCCAGGGAGAACCACACCAAGACAAATTATAATCAAAATATCGAAAATTAAGGATAAAGAGAGAATCTTAAAAGCAGCAAGGGAGAAGATGAGAATTACGTACAAAGGGGTTCCAATAAGACTATCATCTGATTTCTCAAAAGAAACTCTGCAGGCAAGAAGGGACTGGCAAGAAACATTCAAAGTAATGAAAAGCAAAAACCTACAACAACGATTACTCTATCCAGTGAATCTGTCATTCAGAATAGAAGGGCAGAGAAAGTGCTTCCAGGACAAAGTAAAACCGATGGATTTCATCAGATCCAAACCACTATTATATGAAATGTTAAAGAGACTTGTTTAGGAGAAAGAGGATCAAAACTATGAACATTAGAATGAAAACTGTATCACAACAACCAACAATAAAAGCTAGGGAACCAAAACAAAGGCAAACTGAGTAGGCAATAAGAGTGGGAAAAGAATTACAGGTATGGGGAACATTCTGGGGGGAGGTCAGCAGGGAGGGGGTAGGGGGAAAGGGAGGGAGATGGTATAGGAATTAAGAAGCATAGTGGCAGGGAGTGGAGTAGACAGGAAGATGTTGAGAAGAACTATATGCACAACCAATGGGCATGGACTAAAGGGGGACATTTGAAAGGAGGGGGGTCACAGGGTGGAGGGGAACAAAGGGAAAAGAAATTGAGACAACTGTAACAGCATAATCAATAAAGCATATTTAAAAAAAATAGAATAGTTAGTGCGACACTGATGTGACACTGGTGCACCCTGGCAGCCAAGGAGAGCAGACTGGAATGTGCATGCATGAACGATGATGACTTCACTGTACTAGCCAATCAGGGCAGTAGACATCATTGAGTGAGCATGTGTACTGTGTTTCCACTGCATTCAAAATGACTGTGTGAATAGAACAATGAATCTGTATCAAATTTTGCATTAAGCTTGAACATTTCCCCATGAAAACTATTTGGGTGATTCAGAAGGCTGCAGCTGTGGGCAACTGGTGATTGACAGCTTCATCATGATGACATGCTTGTTCATGTATTACATTATGTGCAGAGTATTTGGTAAAACATCAAATCACCCAGGTAGCTCAGCCCCTCTACAGCCCTGAAGAGATTTCAGACCATCAATGAAATTTAGGAAAATGTGACAGGGAAGCTGATGGCCATTGGGAGAACTGTGTGAGGTCCCAAGGTGCTTATACTTTGAAGGAGACTGAGGCATCATTGTCCTATGCACAATGTTTCCTGTTTCTTCTATCTTTTTCAGTAAGTGTCTTTAGTTTTCATATTACATGACTGGATAACTTCTGGACAGGCCTGTACAAATGTTGAGTCAGTATACTGTGCTCCTGAAACTAATACAGTATTGTATACTGACTATACTTAAATGAAAAGTAAAAAAGAGTAAAAACAAAGTAACATATACTATAGTAAGTTCTAAAGTTAAAACCTAACTCAGCTTAGGTCACTTGGGGTCTTTTCATTAACCTATACTTAGCATTATATAGTTAAATTCCTTTATGGTTGGAGAATCATACCTCTTTATTACATTGAACAAATTATTGCCTAAAATGTACTATGTAGGCACAATCTTAAAGAACGTGCTGTCTTTACAAACTACATGCACAAAAATATATGTACAGTTGGGAGTTATAATTAATTAGCTTCACTAAATAAATATATTTTCTAATATCTCCCTGAAGACCAAAGTAGTCTATGAGACTTTGGTTTATCTCTATTACCTTGTAAAATATAAACACATGTTTATACATATTTTGAAACATTAAAAAATTTTATTTATTGATATTAGAGGGAGAGAAGGGGGAGGGAAAGACTGAGAGAAAGAAAAAAGTGGGTGAGGGGAGAGAATGAATTTGTTCCATTTATTCATTCATTGGTTGATCTTGTATATTTCCTGACTGGAATTTAACCTATAACTTTGCTGTATCAGGATGATGCTCTAACAATCTGGGCTGCTTGCTGAGGGAGGTATATATATTTTTGAAAATAAATCTTGGCTTAAAATGTGACTTTATTGATCTGAGGATGTAAGTTATTACAATACCAAGAAAGATTTGTTCTGTATAAGTAACCATGTGACTTGCTTGCTTCTCATTCTGCGTTTTATTTGCATGTGACTTTATGTTGACATGAGTGTTTAAAGGGTGGTTCAATAAAAGTGTTGAAATTTTATCAAATTTAGACACATTTTCCTTTTTTCAAGTTTCAACTAAATGCTCTTTTTCTGGCATCTACTTCTGGTAATACTCCATACGTGCCAATCTTTGGAATTGCCTTAAGTGTAACCTGAATGATACTTGTGCTTGCTTAATTACTTTTGCTTTGTAGTTGATTAATCTTATATATGCATCTTCTACTTCTTACAAGGGAGTTTGTAATACAGTAAATATTGAGAAAATTAATTGTTACCCTCCAAACTTATAGGACTTTCAAACTTATAATAAAATATCACATTGTTCAATCCCTAAAAAATCTTACAATAAAAATCAGTGGTTTCTGACATGGTTTCAAAGTGTATTATCTTTGGAAAAGAATGCTTAAAAATTTATTAAAATTTGTGAAAAGTTAGCCATCTAAAATATAGCTATATTTCCAGTGAATATCTCCTGTTCAAAACATACCTTTGAAGTCACTTTTTTGAGAACTAATGTCAATGAAAAGCATTTTCCCACTGATTAACCAAAATAAATAATATGTATACAATCATTGTTATTATATAGTATCACTATTATTAGACATGGGTTAAGAATAATAAAATAATGAGAGACTTGGCATTAATGTCTTCATAAAATAATAAAGACATTATTACTATTAAATACAACTTTCTAGGAATATTGAGAAGTGATTTGGATGATTTAATAATGTCATTAGCGAGTGAGAAAATGCAGTGAAAAAGAACACTGTATAAAATACCTACAGCAAACCTAATTATAGTAGTCTTCTTTCTGTATTTCCTAATATCATGTAATTTTCATCTAGAGTGAAAGAGAAGAAAATGTATTTTGTTTCCAAAAGAAGGCAGGGACCATTTAATGTTGCCTCAATAGAATTAGCATCAAATGAGAAGACTACTCTGTTAACAGAGTAGGAGACATACATACAGCACTCAAACCATCTTTGTTTCTTATGGCAGACTTAGATACATAAGGATAAATATTAAACTCTGTGCCAATCTGTCAGGTGTGTCACTTTTACATATTTCTACATTACTTCAAGTAGTTCTCAACAAAGGATTCCTGGAGAAAATGTAACATTCTGACATTTAGGATGCGGGCATGATGTTGTAGATGCTGCTCAGGAAGATCTTGAGGGCAGGATTCTCAAACCTGAGTGGCAATGAGATTTGCTAGTCATCTTAGTAGTAAGGAGATAATTGTAACCATTCTTTTTCTTTTTGCTTTTGTAGAAAGGGCTTTTGCAAATGGCATTTATTGTAGTATGGAGTAGCACTGGGTTTGGGTTCAGCAAAACTGTAGAATTACAGATGCTGTATTCTCATTGTTTTATTTGCAACAAAGGGAAAATGATAAGCTGTTATTGTGCAAATCTAATGGCAGTGACTAAATTTTTTACAGTGTTTTATCAGTCAGGGTCCACCTAGGGAAAAGAAACTTCTCTGAAGATATTTGAATGGCTTGTCAGACTGCTAATGAAAAAGCTATGAAATCAATCCAGAAATAGTGAAGTATTGGCAACAGCAAGAGAAATTACAAACTCTAACTATATGATAAAGTGAGCAGGTAGTGGTACTGGCACCTGAGGACTGGCTGAGCCAAAGGCTGCTGGAACCACTTAGATCCTGTTCAGTCAGACCTGGAGCTAGGGTGGGGTATAGGCACTCTAGAGGACTGAGGACACACGTTTTTATTTTATCTTAGTGCCACCCTCTAATTTCTCATTGCTATTTTCTATTGGTTAAACTTAGCCACAAGTGAGCTTGCTGCCAGGCAATATGGAAAATGTAGAAGTAGGGTCAGTTCCTGTTACACAGAGCCCAGTGCTGAAAGGCAAAGACTTAGAAAAAGCACACAAAGGACTAGTTCATAGTTCACATATGTGCTTGGTAAGTGGTGCATTTCGGATATTTGCCATTACTTAACCAAATATCATTCACTTTTGAAATATTTATATAGAACTGTATGATCCAAAAAGTGTGCCTTTGGTAAATTATTTCCATGCATTGTTAATAGATTTTTATGTTAAGAAAGTTGTATGTATTTTTGCTCAAACAAGTGAGTTTAACAAAGTTAAATAAGGTTGTCTATTTCAGGATTTTCAAAACTTCATTCTGAATGTGACTCTTATAAAAGGAAATTTACTATTTAGTCTCCTAAATTTAATTGACCTTGGAAACCTTTGTCTTTGATTGATCATTCTGATAAGGCTGGAATCTATATCAATACTCTTATAAACCCAATTAAATTTACATAATTTGCATCTTCTTTGCTTATATTTATGGTACTCTTGTGATATACCATGGTTAATATTACAAAAAGGAAATACCAGGATCAGAAACTAATTTAAAACCATGTTCTGATTCCAAATTCCCAAAATAATCACCAGTGTTAAGTGTCAGCAGTTTCAAAACAATTGATGCACACATAAATTTTCTAGAAATTATTACAGACCCCAGATTGTCAGACCCTGGTGTTGGCTATTTCTATAAAGGCAAATTTAATAGAAACTGATTCTGACATCTTATTTTCTCAGCTTCATCTCTTTCCATTTCCCAATACCTCTCCAGATTTCCTTCTTTATCTTTATCCTCTCCATTACCAATGGATTTCTCTTGACCCAGCGATTTTGCCTGCAGTACTCCACCTAGTGAAATGCTTTGACATCCCTTTGAAACTGCTACAAATCAACTGGTTATTCAATTCTCAATTTAAATGTCACGTTTTGCAAAAATCTGTCCTGAGATTCCTCTCTGCAAAATGAATTGCTCTTTCCATTTAGCTATGGTTGTATTTGTTATGCCTCTATTATACTACCTATCACATTTCATCATAGTTAGCTAGATACTTGTCTGTCTCCTCTGATATGGTATAAATCCTAAAGTCAGAAATTACAGTTCATGTTCGCCTATAGCCTCCATTTTTTTGCACAATAATAGGACCTTTGTAGCCAATCAATGAACATTTTTTAAATGACAATCTGTGACCCATAAAAGTATACAAATAACAAAGAAAAACATAATTTGGAAATTACTGTGTTCTATATCGCCTGGGAAACTACCTAATTTATTAAATTCACATTGGATGTGAGAGCACAACCTTGATATATGCATTTTATTAAAATATTATTCAATGGGCAAACTCATTTAGCCCTCAATGTCCACTAAGCAAATTTGTAATGCACCCCAATACTTCTATTTTGGTATTCATCTAAGTTCTTTTCCTCATGTGTACAAATGGATAACCCTCTGTTTTACCCCCAAGGCATATTCAAGCTTGAAAGGAACTATAGTAATCCAAAAAGAGAAGTGTATGCTATTCGTTCCAGCAAACCATAACTATCAAAGAGAATGCCAAAGGGCATTATTCATTAAAAAATGAATTAACAGGGCTTTCTGCAATTTTGCTGATGATTTTTCTCTTACAAAAGACTAAAAGAATGTGTGATGCAGTGGACCCAAAAGCAAAAAACACATTCTGGCAACTATTCAAATGCAAATTCAGCTATGCTGTGTTCAGGTGACAGTCTGGGTGTTTATATATTGTCTATCATTGTAACAGTGAAGCACTCAGACAATCTAATTGGGTTATTAAAATTACTTGTTTGAGAGAGACTAGATTTCCCTGAAATGCTTCTATATAAAGCTACTTTTAAATGTCAGAGAAAGATGTGTCAGGATCTTTTATGTAAAGGGAAAACTCATAAAAAATTCAAAATAAAAACAAAACATATAAAATATAGAAATAACACATATACCTAAAGCATAGGAAGTTTACAGGGTAAAATTATAATTTCTGTGGACTTATTTAATTATGAGTTATGATTGTTTCACTTTAGTCCTTATATTATATTTCAAATTTTTGAATTTTGCTTAACTTGGCATTAGTAGTTTGAACTATTTCTATGTTACCAATTCAGCTTGTTTATCATGTGTATCTTTCTATGTCTACATTATTATCCTTTAGTGACTCCTGGTTTTGATATTGCCTGTAATCCTCTTTGTTATAAATCTCTCTAGAAATTTGGATGGTGTCATCAGTAAGTGGAAGCACAATCTTAAGTGTGATGGTCATTGCCTGTTTCCTGAATATCAGAGAATAAGAGTTTTGATGGATCCTCAGCAAAGTTATAATCATTTATAAGTTCTTCCCAGAAATATTTCTATTGGCTTGTTCCTAAAGTGCTCAGTTAAATGAACTTCAAATGTAATTTTATTTCTAGTATGATGAACCTCTAGTTCAACCACTATTAAGGAATTATTTTTTCTTCCATCTGCTAATATTACTCAAATTATATACATCACAATAACGAGCCATTAATAATTTCTGGTTAATTTTATAACTGAGATTTTTTCTTTTCTGTCCAGCTTAGGCAATGTGAAAACAAGGAGTGGTCTAACAATCATGATTTAGAGTCAGCAAACTTGGAAAATAAAAGTAGGTATTGGGTCTAATATAATTTGGACAACAAAAACAAAATTATAATTATTATATTTTGTTTTTCTTTTTTCTCATCCTTTGTAGAAAGTGAAGCATTAAAAGAGTATTTTAATATGGAAATTTTAGACTTCCAGTCAGGATGGTGGTGTAGGTAAACATGGCTCACCACCTCAACAACCACAGCAAAAATTACAACTAAAATACAAAAGAACTACCTATTATCCAGAATCATCAGATAATCAAACTGCATAGAAGTCCAACAACCAAAGAATTAAGGAAGTCACATTCATCCAGATGGGTAGAAGAGGTGTAGATGTGAAGACCCACAGAGACATGGAGATACAGAATGAGTGGTCCCACAACCACACTGTGGTGGATAAAAATCAGGAGGAAAAACTTAGGAATGAGAGATACTAGCCCCACACCTGACCATCCAACCTAGCGTTCCAGTCCAGGAAGATAAGTTCTATATCTCCTGCTATAAAAACCAGGGGGTTGGGGCAGCAGGAGAAACTCCGAGTTTCTAAGGCGTCTCCTCTTAAAGGGCTGTAATAAATTTAGGATTTACACAGACTCACTCCCTCTGTGCTCCAGCACTGGGGCAGCAACACCAGTGGCATATAGGGAGAATCTGATGTGTCTGGCATCAGGGCAAGTACCAAGGGGGAGCTTCCTCCTAGATAAAAATCAAGAGACCAGACAGTGGCATTGTCTCTTTTCTCCCCCCCCACAGAGTCACAGAGTGATATCACTGTATTGGAGACTCCATCAACCTGGTTCACATGGGCTGCCCTGCCCTGGTGATTTTCTAAAGCTTCACCCCATTCATCTTAACAGTGAGTTTTTCTACAATAGGCCATGCTACTAAGAAAGGGCATCAAAGCAGCTCTACCTGATACATAGGAAAAAACACAAGGAGGCTGCCAAAATGAGGAGACAAAGACATATGGCCCAAATGAAAGAACAGAACAAAACTCCAGAAAAAGAAAAAGAATGAAACAGAATGGAGATAAGCAACCTATCAGACACAGAGGTTAAAACATTGGTTATTAGGACACTCAAAGAAATCATTGGGTACTTCAACAGCATAAAAAAAAAAAAAAAAGAAACAGCATAAATTAAGTTTACACGAAGTCAAATAAAAAATGACAGGGAACCAACAGTGGAGTGGATGAAACTGAGAATCAAACCAATGACTTGGAACATGAAGATGAAAAAACATTCAATCAGAACAGTGGGAAGAAAATATAATTCAAAAAAACAAGAATATTCTAACGAGCCTCTGGGACAACGTTAAACATACCAATATTAGATTCATAGGGATATCAGAAGGAGAAGAGAAACAGCAAGAAATTGAAAACATTTGAAAAAAAAGTGATGAAAGAAAACTTTGCTAATTTAGTGAAGGAAATAGACATACAAGTCCAGGAAGCACAGAGAGTCCCAGACAAGATGGACCCAAAGAGGACCACACCAAGGCACATTATAATTAAAATGACAAAGGTTAAAGATAAATAGATATTCTTAAAAACAAATAATTTTCTACAAAGGAGTTTTCATAAGACTGTCAGCTGATTTTTCAAAGAAACTCTGAAGGCTAGAAGGGATTGGCAAGAAATATTCAGTGATGAAAAGCAAGAACCTACAACTAGATGACTATCCAGCAAAGATATTGTTTAGAAGTGAAGGGCAGATAAAGTGTTTCCAAGACAATGTAAAGCTAAAGGAGTTCATCACCACCAAATCAGAATTATATGAAATGTTAAAGAGACTTATTTAAGAAAAGAAGAAGATCGTAACTATGAATAAAATGGCAATAAATTCACAACTACCAACACTTGACTCTAAAAAACAAAGAAGACAAGCAGAACATCAGTTGGGGGAGAAAAGAGGGATAATGGGGAAATGGTGGAGGGATTAAGAAGTACAAATTGGTAGGTACAGAATAGGCAGGGAGATGATAAGAACAGTATAAGAAATAAAGTAGCCAAAGAATTTATATGCATGACCCACGGACATGAACTAAGGGGGAAGATTGCCAAAGGAAATGAGGGGTGCTGGGTGGATGAGAGCAAAGGAGGAACAGTTGGGACAATGGTAGTAACATAATCAATAAAATACACTAAAAATATAAAACTTGCACTGACAAAAAGAAAATGTTAATATCAAGTTTTTGTTATTTTTGCATGAAGTTGGTGATATTAATATTCATCCAATTACATATAGAAAGGTAGGAAAAATTCAAATTTATTGGTGTAAAAATAAGAACACATTTTTATGTGTTTAATGCGTATTTTAGAGTAAACTGAATTCAGAGATTATTTTTAATGCAAATCTTATTCATAATTTTATCAATCCCCACAGATTACAGCAGTCATTTACATTTTCAGAGTAGGTACTGAAAAGGTTGTAAAGTAAATGAAGTTTAAGTAGCATTAATTAATAGAAACATTTAACCCAAAAGAAGGGAGGAGTGTCACAGCACTGAAACAAATAACTGTTAGAAAACATCTAAATATGGTGTTTTCTGGAAGAAAAGCTTCCAGGAAATCTGAGAAGACATCAAAGGAGGATCAGGTTTTAAGAGCCTATGACTTTGAGAAAGAAGATTAAAAAGCTCAGAGTAGTTTTAGAGAAGAATGTGAGTGACAGGAATACGACACTAATTGATAAGCATGGAAAGAAAAGGGCTTCTTTAGGTATAGTTGAAGATATGGGGGGTGAAGTACAAATCGCTGAAAAAAATTGGAGCTGACATTAACAATGCTCTTCTTGCAATGAGAAAAAGACTAGCAATGTGTACCAACACCTTTTTCTCAAAACTAGTAACCAGAATTTGAGCATATTTGGTAAACCTAAGAAGATCAAATATTCTCAGCAGTTTCTGGCTTTGTTTTAGCAGTAGGAGAGATGTGCAGAAAGCCGAGGAACAAGAAGAAAAACTAATTTGTTTCTACAGTAACCAAAGGTTTTCCAGTAATCTAGACTTGTTCAGTGCCAGAGACTGAAACAAAGTTATATAAGCAGTTCACAAAAGTATGAGGACTTGAAGAAGAATCATGGTACTCTACTTACTGATGCACAAAATGAATTTAGAAAGAAATGGCTATGTTGCAACACAAATTATAGTGGACACTTAGCAGCAGGAGATGGCCAATGTTTGAAAGTCTTTTCAATGCATGTTATTCTGATGACTCTTTGAAGGAAGAACTTGAACCTAAATAATATAATACAATTACATTAGCTAAGAGTCATTTAAGGCCTTAGAGTGGTTTAAAAATTCTAGTTTCAAATTCTACATTGTGTTACTCATTAGCTTAAGTGCAAGCTTCTTCTTTCTGTTAAACTCCAAGTAAAATCTAAAGTTATGTGAGTAGCAGCAATTCCTAAATTGTATCTACCAAGCTTTCTGTTCATCAATAGTAATAGTGAATTTTTCTTCCCAACACTTATGAATTAATTTAGCAATAAAGATTAATTTCAAAAAATGTTAACTCAAGGCTGATCGTAAAAGCAAAAAATCTATAATATTGTACAATTTATTTTTGCAAATTTATATCTGTTAGAATCTTACACATATATCTTCTTTGCTTCTTGGACAAACTGGAGTACATACAATTTTCAGGACACAACATGCATTGAATCATATCTGTCATTCTGACCTTGTTTTCATCTACCCATATCGCCCTCTTTATTATGCATTAGACTCAACTGGATAGCTTTAAGTTTCAGGCATTTCAAAATTTTATGCTTTTATTGTTTAAAAGGTAGATAAAGCTTTTATATCTCGTAAGAATATAAATATGCTATACAATTATAGGAACCAGTAGAGCTGAAATTAAAAAATATATAAGGATTTGCAGCTCTCAGAAGCCCTAAGAAAAGATGATCTTTCTAGATTAATGCTAGGTTTTAGCTCAGATGTTAGGGCATCTTTGCAGTATTATGTGTCTGACACATAATGGGCTCCCAAGTATATGTGGAAGAAAAGAAAGAAGGAAGGAAGAAATTTTAAAAAGGGAGGGAGGGAGGCAGGGAAGAATAGAGAAAGGAAATTTATTGCACAATTTTATTTTATATCCTAGATGGATTTGTTACTCTTTATTTTTGGTTTGGTCAAAAGCCTATTCCTTTCTGTCCCAGATATGACACTCTGTCTCCTATCTATAGCCCTGCCAAGATGATATGTAGAGACTAAAAAGGTTAAGTGCAATAATATTGTTAGTTTAAAAGAAAAGAACAAATTCATATGTGATTCAGAATAGAAAATTAAAAGATATGATTTTATAATAAAAAGAAAATTTGTGTACACTGAATTACATTGAATAAATAAGACTTCAGAAAGAAATGTGAATAAATCTCAAAATCATAATGTTGAGTATTATAGAAAAGTTGTAAACTGATATATATATATATATATATATATATATATATACTATATATTACTATATATTCAACCACTTTAAAAGCCACATAAAACAACAGAACATAAGATTTTTAGATATATAAAGACAAAAATCTGAAGGATACATGCAATTCAGTAGTGGTTACATTGGGTATGGGAAGTATTAGAAGGGGCTTAAGTAAAGCTTAGGCTTTACTTTTATGTGATACATTTTGCCTAAAGATATACATATACCCCGGTAATTTTCAATAGGTGTGCTGCAAGAATTTTTAAAACATGAGATACCTGACTAGTTAGGGACACTGACCTCTTTTTCTTAGATTTTCAAATAAAAAAATGAAAACAGGTAACATAACAAGAGCCATCCTGTGTGAATGAATCAAAATTGTATCCAGTTTTTGTCAGATTGGCAAAAAATATATCATATATGTTGGTGTGCTGCAGAATTTTAGTAATTAGTTTACATGTGCCATGACATGTGATGTTTAAAAATCCCTGATATATACATCTACTTAATCTTTGTAATGGGTTTATAGATATATTAGTTTTTACTATTTTTTATAATTCAACCTTAATGACAATGATGAACAAGTTTTATAATACATAACAAAGCAGCTCATTTATTTTTCTACTCTCTTTTGTAAGAGGAACATTTCACTACTGATGAAGTACAGTTATGGAACCTCAATAAATATTTAATAACCTCCATTATGCAAAAATCAAATTAATGTGTTGCTTGTTCACATTAGAAAGATAAACACCAAATTATTGGAGTAAAAAGCACATAAGGATCGCCTTACCAGAACCAGAAGCCTATTTTATAGATCATTACCTATTTTGAGCAGTTTAAGAGGAAAGAATCTTCTGAACAAGTCAAGAAAAACTATGCTAAAATGTAAACAAATGATGTATACGTGGATGAAATAAAATATTTAAAGTTTGATTTAAAATTATCTCTATATGTCAAGAATAAAACTACTGCTAAATGCCAATGTCATCTTTTTCCCCAAATGATAGAAATGTTGCTTAAGTGTTATAATTAATCTCTATTTAAAAAACTTATTAACTTTATTGGGGTGACATTGGGTAACTAAAATATATGTTTCACATACACAACTCTATAATACATTATCTGTATATTGTTTCATTACCACTTATCTCTCTGTTATATTTTTCTATCTCTCCCCAACCCCTCTTTCCCTCTGATAATCATCATACTATTGTCTGCGTATTTGAGGTTTGTTTGTTTGTTTGTTTGTTTGTTTTTTGCTTAGTCCCTTCAACTTTTTCACCCAGTCCCCCAATCTCCCTTCCCCTCTGATAGCTGTCAAGTCTGTTCTCTGCACCTATGGTCTGTTTATATTATGTTTTTGTTTATTTTGTTCATTAGATTCCACATATGAATGGAATCATATGGTACTTGTCTTTCTTAATTGGCTAATTTCACTTAGCATAATAATCTCCAGCTCCTTCCATGCTGTAGCAAAAGGTAAGGTTTTATTCCTTCCAATGGCTGAGTAATATTCTATTCTGTAAATGTACCACAGCTTTTTTATTCACTCATCTACTAATGGGTACTTGGTCTGCTTCCAAATCTTGGCTATTGTAAATAATGCTACAATGAATATAGGAATGCATATATTGGTTTGAGTTAGTGTTTTGGGTTTCTTTGTATATATTTCAAGAAGTGGAATTGCTGGGTCATAAAACAGTTCTATTTTTAATTCTTTGAAGTAACTCCATATTGCTTTTTACAGTGGCTGCACCAAACTGAATTTCCACCAACAATAATACCTGAATGTTCCCCTTTCTCCACATCCTCACCAAAACTTGTTGTTTGTTGATTTATTGATGACAGCTATTCTGACAAGTGTAAGGTGATATCTCATTGAGGTTTTAATTTACCTCTATTTGATAATTAGTGACAAGCATCATTTTATATGTCTATTGATCATCTGGATGTTCTCTTTGGAGAAGTGTCTATTTAGGTCCTTTGTCCATTTCAAAATTAGATTGTTTGTTTTTTTCTGTGTGTTCAGTTTTATGTTCTCTATAGATTTTGGATATTATCCACTTACAAGATGTATCACTGGTGAGCATGATCTCCCATTCAGTGTTGTTGTTTTTTTTCTTTTTTTTTTTTTTTGTATGGTTTCCTTTGTTGTGCAAAAACTTTTTTAGTTTGATCTAGCCCCATTTGTCTATTTTTTTCTTTTTTTCCCTTGCCTGAGATGATATATCAAAAAAAATATTGTTTTGAGAAATGTCTAAGATTTTACTGCCATGTTTTCTTCCACAGTTTCTATGGTGTTTAGTCTATCATTATTTCTTGAAATAACTGACAACAGAGAAATAGAGACATTTTAACTTTAAAAAAATTCTGATAAGATAAATTAACATCTTTAATATAATTTTTTAAAGACTAAAGCAGTTAGTAAAATATTGTGCCTATAACTAGAAGATATGTCTGGACAACTCCAATAGTATAATATTAATCAATAGTCATTATTTTGTTATGCTATAAATTTCAAATTTTAAATTTGATAATTTATTATAGCAGAGTTTTATTCTTAAAAAGTAGATAGCATGGCACAAGCTAGTCAGTGTGACTGTGAAAGAAATTATGTGATTCAAGTTCAAAGAATGGCTGATCTCATTCCTCAAAAAGCGTCCATTGATGTATTGGGCTTTATGTTCTCTTGTATTATGAGAGGATACTAGCTATGTAAGTTATTTAGATGATACAACCTTCATATATTGATCATATTGTATAGAAAGACTAGTAAAACACTAGCCTCAGATAAAGTACATTTCTGTGCTCCTGAAGTATCCAGAAAAAGGGTATATGTCACTAAATTTGATACTCCAATTATCCCAATTTTCACTCAAGTTTTCTTGGTATGATAACTAACAAAACCATCAAGGATTAGATCCTGAAAAATCTTTAAATTATTTACAAATTATGAGGAATATATTTTGTTTTCATTCTTTGTAAAATTACTTTAATGTTTAAATTGTGAACTTATTTGCCTTCAGAATTCACTGATAGATGATTCTCATCATCCTTATTTTGGACCCAAATACATTCTTTAACCTCAGTTTTTTTCATTTATATGATGGAGTTAATAACAAGACCAACCTCAAAAGACTTGTTTTTAATAAAGAGTACACAGTAATATTAATAAAGTACTTGGAAAAGTGTCTGGCTTTTAGTCAAATCTAAATTAGTGTCTTAAATTTAAAAGGTGAGCAGAAACAGTGGGCATGTTATCATCTGCTCCAGCAAATGATGTTTGACCTCTTAATTTTTTAAGTAATACATCAGGAAGTTAAAAAACAACCACCTTTTCAAGGCTACAACCAATGTTCACTTTGGAAGGTTACTGACTGTTTAGAAGTAATGTGAGACAAAAATTACATGTGTCCACTACATATGACTGTATTGGATGAAAAAATTACTCAGTAGCCTTCTGACACTAATATCTGAAATTTTACTACTTAAATAAATAATTTCTTCATCTAGTCTTCTTTTAAAACTCAGACATAGCTAAGATTAGTAACATGAACTATTTGTTTTCGAGGTGAAAAAGTTTATCTGATTTTTTTCCAGAAAATGTAGAAATCAACCATGTGTAAGACATAAATTAAAGAGAAAATAGAGAAAATAATGTTACATGAAAGGTTCAAAGTGACAAAACAAACAAACAAACAAAAAACAGATATATTGTTTTATCAAGGATTTGTTTTATCTTTCAAAAAACCATTCAGGTAAATTGACAAGAATGAGAAAAAATTTTACAAGGTCTGTAATTGATTATTGTATTTCCCTGAAAAAGAATCATTATAAACACAGATAAAATGCTGGAGTATGAGTCAAAGTGTGGGGGAAAAAAAGAGCCAGACTATGCTTTATACCTATCACTGGAAAAATTAGTCTGCTGTCATCAATAGGATAGATAACATATATTTCTACCCATTTTTTAAATCAACCTCGATAATATTTTCTGCATTGCACAACTTCCCACAACATTTATTTATGCTAAAGGAAAGAAATATTGGTAAAAATGTATTGATTGATTTCTTATGATACAGAGAATAAGAATTCTAACAACTAAATAAATGTGTTCATGAGCAAATTAAACTTTCTTACAGACCTAGTTTCCTGATGCATAAAAAGAAAAGACAGAAATAAAATCTCAGGATCCCTGTGAATTTTGAATTTTCTCAATTCTATGAGTCATTTCTTTGTCATTTGTCTTTAAAGCTGTGTCCATGTTGATCTTAGAGACAGTCTAAAGAGTCAGGCATTTCCTTTAAGATCAAGAGGTCACTATCATTGACATCAATAAGAATGTCGTGTGTCCTTTAAGCCTGCATTGCTCAAATATCATATCTTCTGAATTATTCCAAGAACAGAAGGAACCATTTGATGGGAACAAAAGGGTAAAAGCTACTGCTGTAATTTTCAGATGCCTGTCACAAAAATTGGTGATAGATCTCATTGCAATCAGAAAAAATTTCTATAAAGGAATAATAAAGAGAAAAACTGTCACTACAAGTGGTTTTGGATAAAGGAGGAATCCAGAAGAAAGAATTATTATTTTGAAATATGACATATTTTTACCTCCTGAAATTCTAGTTTACACTGACTGTGTAGTTTATTTTGTTACATGTTGGTAGAATGATTAAAGTTATAATGTCAAGGACTAAAGATAAGTACACATAAGACTTCCACATCACCATCATCATCATCAATAATATTGCTGAAATCTTACAGGGTGAATGACACTTTGTTATAAATAATGATTTTTTTATCCTCAGTTTAGCTTAAGATATATTTTTGACTGTCTCAGAGAGAAGAAAACTCTCAATCTATCTCTACTCCTGAGTCTCTAGCCCATTAGATATGGGAATTATAGCTTAAATGTGACCTACCATCATGAAACAGAAGTATATTTTTTTCTTCCCCTGAATGTCTATTTATTTAATGATATATGATTTTTCTTCCTCCCTGTGTACTATGTATAAAAAAATTGTGACAAAAATAAGAATTATACATAGAAATGCCTCTTTCTCATACATGGATAGTCATAAAACTTATTGGCAAATTAAAAATTATAGTTATTAAAATACAATTAAAGCAATAGTCAATGAAATAATAGACCAATTGCAGAAGTTGTGAAAGACATGATTTCTTATATACAGGATTTTATATCAAACAGAATAAGAACATATTGAAATACAAAGAAATTCTCGCCTAGATATAGAGTAGTAAAACCACAGAAAAAAAGTAAAGAAATACATAAAGGTAGTAATAAGTAAAAGATAAATTGCATATAAATAAAAATATTTACACTGAAAATGAATTTCTTGATGGAAATGGAAGCCAAAAATTAGTGCAATATCTTTAAAGTTCTTTGAAGACAATACCTATAAACATGAATTGTGTGCTAGTGAAATTATATTTCAATAGTTATGGATAAATAAACGTATTTCAAAAAAACATAGTCTGTATTCACTGTCAATAAATTCATGAAAAGAAAGAGTATATTTCCTAAAAGTGCATTAATGGATGCAAAAACCTAATCTCATATATAAGAAAATAGTAAGCAAATAGAATGATAAACATTTTTTTCAGGGAACCTATTTATTTTAAAATATCAACCACATACAGCATAATAAAATCTCTAATTGTGCACTCAGGAAAACTAGAAAATAATAGCAATGAACTAATGATAAAATAAATCATTTAGAGGCAAAAGACTTTAATATCATTGTATTGTTCATGAGAAACAAAATATTGATTGAGAAAGGTCCTTTTTTTTTTTTTGCTGAGAATGTGGATTGCTAGAAACAGCATTACTCTGAACCTAACAGGAAAACCTGAGAGGGCTGAGTTCACTGGGTAATCAAGAAGCCCAAAATCTAAGACCCTCCAATGAAAGACAGGGCCTGAGCCTGGCTGACCTGTGACAGTGTATTGGAGGAAAACATGCCAGCAATCTTGTAAGAGGCTGAAATGAATCCATCTATTTTTTTCTTTTGTAACAAATTGCTAGAGGCTAAGTCTGGTCTAGATCGAGAATATAGAAACTATGGGAACAACACACATATGAGAAATGTGTTTCAATTATAAAACGTTCTCCACAGACCTCAGCCAAAGTCATGAAAAAGATTGGGTACAGCCTGGTGACCAGCAAAAGCTTCCCTTGGTGATGCTATTCTGGAGAAAGAATGGAGCCATTGGTTCGAATAAGGGATGAGCCCTTTGCCAAAACCATGATCTTACAGAAGTAAAGTCTTCCAGTGCCGTGGAGGGGCAGGGACACTTATTGTCCTTAATGTACAGATGTAGACAGAAGACAATTGCATGACATCCAGAAAGAATTAGAAACTATCAGCAAAACATAGCTTTTAAAAATTAAGGTGAGGCAAAAAGAAACCCTGAGAAAATCCATTTCCCATAGACATGTTCTACAATAAACTTTAAAGAAATGTCTTCCTGCAGAAGGAACATATACGAATCAGAAACTTAGATCTTTAAAATGAAATAAAAATCTCCAGAAATAGTGAAAATGAGGAGATTTTTAAGATATTGATTTCTTATTATAATTACTTTAAACATCAGTGTATAAAGCAAAAATATTAACCATATATTGTGGTGTTTATAACATATGTAACTATAAAATGTATGACAACAATGAAACAAAATGTGAGAGGGATAAATTAGGGGTACAAGGTTTAAGCTTTTGTACTGTAGGCTTAAAATATATAGTGTAATATTATTGCAGATAGAATATGATTAATTAAAGCTTATAGTTATACCCTAGGGAACACAAGTATAAATAATAATCCAAAAATGAAGATAAAATGAAATGATATACTTGTTAAAATTCATTTAGCCAATTGATTCTTGATATCTGGTAAGGCAATCTCTCCAAATTTGCTCTCCAAGGTTGTCTTGATTTATTTTTGGCCTCTATATTGCCATATGATTTTAAGGTTAATCCTATCAATTGTCACTAAAAAATATGATAGGATATTTATTAAAGTTACATCACATATTCAGAAAATTTGAGAACTGTCATAATTACAAGATTTAGTCTTTTAATCTAAAAACATAATATAATCTTCCATTTATTTGAATTCACCTTGAAATTGTCTCTATAATGATTGGTATTTGTATAGATAAATATAGAGATTTCTTTGTTAATTTTATTCTCAGTTTTTAAATGTTTGTTATTTTAAGTTGTGTATATTTTTGAAATACAAATTCTATTTGTAAATAAAAATATAATTGATTTTTTTCTAGAAAACTTTCTAATTCATTTATTAATTACACTAGTTAATCTGTACTTTCTTACTGGTTTTCTGAGTACAAAAAGCATATCGATTGTTAACAATGACATTCTTTCCTTTTTAATATATATATGTGTGTGTTTTTGTGTATACATATACTTTTGCGTTACCTTTTGCTGGAAATGATGATAAAGTATTGAATATGTGTGATGAGAGCAGAAATCCTCTAAAAAGAAAAACTTGATTTCTCAGGAAAATTTACTATGTTTGTTGTATTTGTTTTGCTCTTGCTGTTAGTTATTCTCTTCTAGGTTAAGGAAGTTCTCTTCTGTTCCTATTTTGCTAATATTTTTTATTAGAAGTGTTAACTTCTTTTTTCTGCATCTAATAAGATAGTAATATGAATTTCCTTTATTATTTTGTTAGTAGAGTGAATTATCTTGATTTATTGTCTAATATTGAGGCAATCTGACATTCTTGATTTGAGTAGACATATTTGTTTAAGATTATAGCATAGATGTTTATGCAGATTAATGGCTTGTATTTTCCTTTTTTGTAATATATTTGACAGTTTTGGAAATTGAAAATATATTTATCTCAAAAAGTGAGTTCAGAATTAGTCATCGAACAAGAAATCTAGCTAGGATAAGCAGAAAAGGAAATTTAAAAAGAAAAAAAAATTTAACTCACGGACTCCATTTTCTTTAAAATATTAAGATGTTTTTCTATTGCTAAAATTTTAGATAATGAGAAAAATATTCTTTATATTTTATATTACTGAATCTATGTATCATAGGCCAACTTATTTTAACATGTACATTGCAACATCTGGCAAATATGGTTATAACTATGCATAATTTAAGAAGAAAATTAGACCACAGCATACATTCTTGGCCAAATATTATGTGTCCTCAGGGATACTTAATTTTAGTAATGTCCTGATAAATTTCAGATGTTTTGGGGCAATATCTAAAAGAACGTCACATGCATTCTTGAGGCCCTGAGCTGCCCTTCCTATAGATCCTATATTTAAACATAAAAACAATGCCAAATATTAGAAATGTGGTGTTATGAAGGTATGAGCATAGGTTTCTGGAGATGTAACCTCCTCTTCCGCAGGAAAGCTATGCTTTTGTCCCAAGTGCAGTTTTTGAAGTGCAACAGCAGATATTACATATAGAAGAGCTTAAGTGAAGTATTCTATTCTCAAGGAAAAACGTAAGTCTTCCTGTCCTTCTTCTTTACCCTAAAAGAAAGAATTTTCACTTGATGAAAGCCTGAGGATTTTTCTCTAGTTCTAGGCATAGAGTCCTTAATGAGAGGAGTCTTACTTGGCTTGGGTGATATTTTGCAATGAGATGGTACTTTGCAATGTTCTATGAGTCCTAGAAAGAATAAGTCAAGGAAAATATTAAGTTTAGTTTCACATCAGTCTTATTCTAAGGGCTTAATCACACCTCAACCAGATTCACCAAAGAATGGAACTACAAATACATTTGGGGCCAACACCCCAAGAAATAACAATTAACAAATTTAATCCAATGCTAGAAGTGTATGTCAAGTGTCTAGAAGGATGGTTCGCAAAATCAGTGTTGCTTAAACTTAGGGATATCACTCAAGTATGTTTCTACCAAACATATAACAATGTTTTATTTATTTAATTATAAAATACTATACAATATATTGAGTGCCAACAAAGTGTTAGAAATCAAATAATACATGAAATTCAAGGAAAAAGAGATGTTTATCAATATTGTGTTAACTGCATTTTGAATTCATTCAAAGTCATTGAGTGAGAAAGACCATGTTCACACAAAGGAGCATAGATGTAATGTCTTTGCCATGCACCCACACATACACACACACATACACACACAAACATTTTCACTTATGTTAATGTGCCCATTTGGACTGTACAAGGTCACTCTCTGTACTAATGTTGCAATTTGTATCAAGTGGTCTTAGATCTTGATACATATTAGAACTGGATTTTTATACTGAGAATTATGTTTATGACTCATATGTATAATTAGTCTATTTTTAACTTTGTGTCTATGAAGCTTTGGAAAAGTATCTAAAATAACTTAGAGAAGGATCATCTCCTAATGCAAAAATTCTTTGCTTGTAGGATATAACCATATTACCATGTCCATATCTTCCAAAATAAAATTTATTCAAAATAGTTTTGTTTTATTATTAATAATTGTATTCCTTACAATACAAAACAGAGTACGTGAAAACACTAGACACTCATGATTTAATTTTGAATTAGTCATTATCTAAAATAAATAGAATAAATTAATGACAAGAAATGATATATTCTGTGTGGGAAACTAAAATTTTTGTCTATATTCAAATAATTAAGATAGTTTTGCTGTTTTCATTTATTTGTAGCCTTCTTATACTCTTTAGTTGACTAATTCAATATCCTTTACACAGTCTGACAAAGAATGTTTATTGCTGGTAAAAAAAAAAGGCTAAAATAATATATTGAAGTATATCACTGATCATTGAAGTAAATGTGTTTCTTTCTCCTAATGACCACATTCTTTCTTATAAGTCATGTTCATAGAATATGTTCATAGATTTCTTTTTATTGATTTAATCAGCTTACTAAAAAGTAAGTGGTCACTGAAAATGTCATTCAAATCAATTGCCTGCTTAAAGTGATGACAGTCAATTCTGCTAAAAAGGATATTCTACCATACAATCATTCATAGAACTACCTTTGTAGCTATAAACAAAAAAACTTAAGGCCAAAAATTTTTCTAAATTTAAGAATTAATGGATCTTTCCATATAAATGCAACATCATACTTAAAATCAAATCTGATAAGATTAGTTCAAACATTTCTGAGCTGGTAGATACATAATAGAGTACAACTTAATTCAATGCTCCTGTTTTCATGCAATATAATTGTCAAAGTATATTAGGCTAAGAAATTTGATTGAAGTAATAAGTCATATATAGGATTTTTAATTAAGATTAAAAAAATAAAACCTACCTAACATAGGTGGTTACTCTGCTGTGGTTAAATTGGTATGATAGGCACAGAACTTTGCACTTACATAGATTGGTGGTTCTTTAGAGAAATGACCTGAGATGTCAAGAAAAACATTAGAGCATAAAAGTCTTCAAGGAAAATGTTCCTATGGTTTCTCTCATATTGAGGTCCTTGTTCAGTTGAAGCAGCTTGTGCAGATTGCTGACAGGAAAAATGTTACAGATAAGAATTCAAACCATCTAAAGAATTTGTCTCTGCTACAACCATGTGGAAGGGAAAGTCCAAGCTATGAGTGGGTGAGTAGACAGTAGCAGTAAGTTTGTAACGTATCAGAACTTTCGGAGTACTCCAATTATTGTTTCAAAACAAATTATGATGGCTCTACTCCAGCAGGAAAAGACTTTTCACCAACAATTCAAAGTGACAACATAGAATTTATGGAATTTCCTGACCTCTCTAGCTACCTATGGGAGTGTAGAAAGAATCACTTCTTCCAAATTACCACATCCATTGTAACCCAGAGCATATTTGAAACACTTAGCTAGAGGGTCATTTTGTTTAGTTTGTTTGAATGTGCCTTATATACCACTTTCCATTACACCAATTAGAAACGTAGAAAAATGTGTATAGGAGTGGTCAAATATTTTAGATACTAATCACTAGTTGGGTTATTGGCCAATTTTCTTAAGGCACATTTTTTCTTGTCATGTATTATAAAGTGTCTTTAACTTTTAGTAAGTCAGATAGTTCATGCTTTAAAAACCTAATTTTTATGGAAAATATATTGTTGATTTCTAAATGGACTTTAGATCAATGATTTATTTCCTTCATTTACAAATATTGATAGAACGTCAACAATGAACTAGGCATTACTCTAAATCAGAGAAGTGTTCTACTCCAAAGAGCTAAATTGATGTATAATAATTTACAAGTAAAGGAACAATTGCAAAGAATGTTATAATTGCCATTACCCTTATAGGATTGCAAAATACTATTCAGAGGAAAGTATAGTTAACTGTCTCATGGAAATGAGAAAATAAATCAATCATGGTATGTTGAGTGAATGTACTCACATAGATCATAATAATTCAATTAAATTCTAAAGGATAAGTAAAAATTACCATTAAAAAGACTAGAAAGATCCCAGAGGCAAAAGTTATAAGGAGATAGAAGGAATAGATAGATAGATAGATAGATAGATAGATAGATAGATAGATAGATAGATAGATAGATAATAAATGAAAGAAGGAGAGAGAGAAAGAGAAGGGGGGAGAGAGAGAGGCTGCACAGAGGTAGGTGTACATCTCTCTCTTACGTCAAACAAGTGAATATTTCACTGATTCATTAAATGATTCTGTTAAGAGGTTACACACTAAACTCATTCACTTCTCATTGAGACTTCAGATTCCTGCTTCTAATGTCTCTGATGTGAGTATAAGAGAAGAAAATGGTATGATGCTGGATATTAAGGTCTAATAAGGTAAATGTGCATTAATATAAGGATGCATTAATCTTGTAGAAAATACGAGCTAATGGTTATTTTTGTGCAAGCAATTCTCATAATCTGCTTTCTTCCTAAGTTATTGCTATAAATATGAAGATAGAAGAGAAAGAACAAGACCAAGACTTAAGAGATAAAATGATGTAGCTGGTAAAGAAGTCTTATTGTCCTTTCAGAACACAGATGATGAATTTTCCTAAAGTTTCAGAGGTACAATTAAAATGATTTAGGTATCTGCTGATTTAGGGAGAACAGGCAATGAAAAATATGTTTACACAGCCCCTTGTTTTAATATATTGTTTTATCACTTGGACAATTTAACATTCAAGTTGTATCTCTTTTCTAAAGATGTTGATGACCCTTGGCTCCAAATAATAAAGAATTGGGCATTGCTTTCGCAGGGAAACATTTCTCCATGCTAGCACTTTCACCATCGCTGTTGTGACTTATCAAAAGCAAGTATTTTTGTATTTTTCTGCTCTTTATTTTTATAATTTAGTATGCTACTTAGGAAATTGAATATACTCAATTTTGTTGTGAATAAAATTTAATTAACTAAATTTTTATAAGAATGAATGGTTCTAAAAATTGAGTGAGTGATGGTGTTACTTAAAAGATTAAGAGGATAATATGTTGTGGGTGATTGAGGTATTTACTTTGTTTCATCATGAATATCTTGGAGCATTAAAAGAAAGGTTTCAAATAAACAGTAGTGAAAGTCACCTAGGATATTTGAAAGTTTTTGTAATGAAGATATGGATTTAGATAGCAGCTATGTCAGCATTTGCTATTCAAAGACAGTATTTAAAACCATGAAGATTAAATAGGGTAACTCAGGAAAAACATATAAATAAACAAAAATAGGAGAGTTTTGGTCAGAACTTGAGCAAAATTAATGCAATGAGATGAACTCAAGAGAAGATCCAGAGACTTAGAATGATCAATAGCAATAACTAAAGACAAAAAAGTAGACTAAGAGAGAATATTGCCACAGAAGATAAGGAAAAGATATTTAAAACAGAACACATGCTTTCTTGTACTAAGCCTTAAGGATAAAAACTATTGTTTTTCTGTTATCAAAAATCAGTGAAACACACAAAAAAATAGAAATAAATCACAACATGATGTCATAAATTTTTAAGTAGTAATATCCCCAAATTAGAAGGTAAAAACTATTCAAACTTGATGCATGATCAAAGATATGCCCCCAAATTTATTATTATTAGAACTATTTTGTTAGATTAACAAAAGCTGTCCAGGTAAAGCTAGAAGCTTAAACAGTAAAAGCACTATGTGGAAAGAACAGGAGTCAGAAAATCAGAGTTTGTTTAGGAACCCACAATTGTTCAGAATGAATAGATCATAGAGCCTAAGAGAAGGGACTAAAAATTAAATGCAAGTTGTATTGTAAACAGTGCTCCATTCTATGTTAAGGAATTTTGGCTTTGTCCTAAAAGTTTTAAGAAAATATTGACAGATCCTCTAGCAGAGGAGCTACAAAGTCTGAATTCTTTAAAGTAAATGACACTATGTCATAATTATAACAGTTGAAAAAATGGGGATTAAGGGACCATCATTAGGCAGGTGATTTTTCTCTCAAGATCTGAAATCGTGAAAATTCAGAACTAAGTAGTTGTCACCACATGGAAATAAGTCAGTCTGCAGAGATGCAGAAAACAAACTACAGAATTTACAGATTTGTATAGAGCCTCTGGCAAGTCTTGGTGTCTCATAACCCTAGGGTTTTAAACAAAATTGTGAATTTTCTGCAAATAATTTTTCTAGGTATAGAAACAGATATTGGCTTGCCATTTGGTATTGGCTGGGATCTATACTTCTGCAAATTGAACTGTTCTTTGGAACTAAAATGTGAGTGGAACATAAATGGTATTATGGAACAATAGTTAATTCTGACAGTGCTACCATTGGAGAAACCAAAAATGTGGGACCTAGTCTAATGAAGGTGAAGTCATTGATATAAGTGAGAAAAATGGTGAAAATGATAATGATATCCCTGGGGAATTCCACATATTTCATGACAATAAAAATGAAAATGATAAGATTTTAGAAGCTGATACAAACTTATAAAAGAGCATCGCAATTCCACGAGGTACAGAAAAGATGCTCAATTCCATATTGTGAGTCATAGGACATGAAGAAGAAAGCAAGCAGTGTTTAAACTATTTTTGGTGAGGTTTACAAGAGGGAACAAAACACTTTAATTTTCAATGTTTCTGATGTTTTAATATTAATATATTAAATCTATACTAATTTTAATATTTTCAGCTGCCTATATATTTGTAACCAACAGTAAGAGTTTTTGATGTCCTGACAAAATTTAAAGGTGGTAGAGTAATTGCTTTGCAAACTGACACATCTACTTGAAAAGTTATAATTATTCTGTGATCTTGATATTTTTCATTAAAATGTTTAGAATATATTTTAATTTAAACATTTAAATTAAAAAAATTAAAAGTTCAGCATGTATAATCATTTACAGACCAGTACTACGATGCAAATTTTTGCTAATGACTCAGAGACTTCAGTAGTAAAGTTTTTGTCACACTACCAGCTGAAGTATTGGCAGAGAGCAGAAGCAATATGAATAGAAAATGGAAGAATGAAGCAACAGATAGTACATATGGTTTCATGGTGAGTTCAGAAATGGAAACTGTAGTGATATATACATACATTAACCAATATCTCCCCTCTATCCCCTTCCTCTGTTTTTTACAGAGAGATAATGTCTGTGTTGGTAATCTTTACAAATTTTGGGTACAAAATATTCAGATAGGGTTTTGACCGAACTCAAAGGGGAATTAACATCAGTGAGAGCTGAAGATGATGGAAGATATAGTTAGTGTCCATCCTCTTTTGAAGAGGGGGGGAGATAGTGTCATATAAGTGAATGTTTCATAAATATAAACATGTCTTCTTATTACTGCATGCAATCTTGAATATGACTAAAAAGTGATGGGATTGAATAAATACCATAAGTAAATGCTGAGTAACTGTGGGTACCTGTATGGATAATTTGCCTCTTTGCTCTCTGCTCTCTCGTCTTAGTCATTCTACAAATCTATGTGTCTGGAATGGGGTGCGGAGTAATGTTTTTCTTCATAACAATCTGAGTGACTGCATCTTCCATTTTTTTCACTTCATCAACATTTCTAAACAATCTAAACTCTGCTTCTCCAACATCCTGCAACCACTTGATCTCCTTTCTATAACTTGAAGGGGATGAAAAAATACCAAACTAGATTTTTCAAGCTCTTTGCCAACTGTTTATTTTTTTCTTTTTTTTTTCTCTGTTCTTCCAATGAGAGGCACTAGAAGGAGATCAGGAGGTGTAAAAAGTAGGGGAGGAGCAATTCTTATTTTTCTTTTGGGTTCTGGAGCAGACCAGAAAATCTGTGGTGTAGACTTTCAACTTTCCATCAAGAGTGTTTGGCTTCTGTTGTCAGGATCAGAACTGCCTTGAAATGCCGGCTGCAAACAGCTGAACGAGGTTCCTGGATTCTGTAAATTCATTTTCCTCTGTGCTTCTGTATTAGTAATCTAATTAATGTCATCTTCTTTTCTTTTCTTCCTCAATCTTTTGAACAATTCCTATTTTAATTTTTTTCTACAAAAAGATTTACAGTGTCTTCTATATTCCTGATAAAATAGGACAGGTGACTGAATATTGGACTTTGGGAATAGGAAGAAATTAATGATCAAAACAAATCTTCTAGCTTAGTAATAATCTAGATGGTGAAGAATAGGTTTATAAGTGGTAGTGATGTAAAATCAATACAGTCACGTGTCACTTAATGATGGGGGTATATTATGAGAAATGCATCATTAGGCATTTTCATCATTGTGTAAATATCAAAGGGCACTTACACACATCTAAATGGTATAACTTACTACACATCTAAGCCATGTAATTTAGCCTATTGCTCCTAAGTTACAAACCTGTACCGTATGTTACTGTATTGAATATGTGGCAATTGTGTGAGTATTTGTATATCTGAACATATCTAAGCATAGGAAAGCAACAATAAAAATATGGTATAAAAGATTTAAACAATTTAAACATTTGGAGGTTGCTCTTGGGTGGGCCAGTGAGTGAGTGGTGAGTGAATATGAAGGCATAGATAATTATAGTATGCTGCTGTCGACTTTATAAACACTGTACATTTATTTAAATGTTTTAAATATCCTAAAATATTTTTCTTCCATAGTAAATTTTCCTTAGCTTACTGTAACTTTTTTACTTTATAACTTTTTAACTTTTTAATTTTTTGACTTGCAATAACACTTAGCTTAAAACACAAACATATTGCACAGCTATACAAAAATACTTTATATATTTATTCTATAAGGATATTTCTAAATTTTAATTTTTTTTTAACTTTTTAAACTTTTGGTTAAAAACTAAGAAACACACACATTAGCCTAGGCCTACACAGTGTCATCCACTGCCACATCTCGTTCCGCTGGAAGGTCTTAGTTGACAATAAGACACAGGGATCTGTCATCTGCTATAATAACTTTCTTATTAGAAGGAATATAAGGTATGCCTTCTTCCTGAATACATCTTAGAAGACTTGCTTGAAGCCCTTCTTGAGGAGGTTTCAGTCTTTCGAGAACTACAGTCATGGTGGTTTTCTTTGTTATTTTATTTTTATCATAGATTTGCTTGTGAGCAGATAATGTGCCACAAACATCCTTTTTTATTAATGAAAACCTTCTGGTGTTGGGTGCTGGGGGGTCTATGTTTTAAAATATTTAAGAAACTTTCTGAGGTCTCCAAAAGGTTCTTCTAAACTCTTCACTGTGAATTTTGGTGGCGGCGGGGTTCTTCTTTTTCCTCTCCTGCAGTTTCCTTTTCTCTTGCCTCTTCTACAGCTATTTGTTCCTATTCCAGTTCTAACAACTCCTCTTTAGTCAGTTCCTTAGGAACCAGCTCTTAGAGCTCCTCACTGTCATCCTCATCCACATCCAGGTTAAAGTTGTTTGCCACCTCAAGTACTATCTTGTTGAGTTTTGCAGCCTCCTAATTTTTTGGCAAATTCTTGGAAGCCCTTGACAAACCTCTTGGGTGTCTTCTTCTGGCTGTCATTCACATACTCTTTGATGGCAATATCCCAAGATCAAACAATGTTCCTAATGCAGTCATAGGTGTTGTAATCTTTCCAGAATTGCATCACTGTCTTCCTTAATTGCAACAACAAACTGGACAAGGGTTTCCTTTAGATAGTAGGCTTTAAAAGCTGCTTGCTTTTGTAGGGAGAAACACCACTTTGATATTTGGATGAAGATTACCAGTAAAAGAAGGATGTCTAGGAAAATTTTCAGCAATAAGCAAGTTCTTTTTAAAAATTACATTTTATAGTCACTGAGTTTTAGAGAGAGAGTAAAAGGGGGCAGAGAAAGGGGAGAGAGAGAGATTTGTTGTTTCACTTATTTATGCATTCATTGATTGATTCTTGTATGTACCCTGACCAAGGAATCAAACCCTCAACCTTGGCCTATTGGGACAATGCTCTAACCAACCCGGCCAGGGCAATAAGCAAATATTTTAATGGTATGTTATTTTCCAAACAGTACTCCATTTTTCTGGCATAGCAATTCAGGAGGGCAAGTTGGAAGAGGAGTTGGGTTATTCATGACTTCTTATGAGTCCTTTAGTACACTGGCAGTGTGTGCTTTTTGATATGCTCAAAGGCCCTGGGGTTCTCACTGTGCCAGATCACAGAAGGTTTCAATTTATAGTCTACAACGTTGCCCCAAGAAGGTCTGTTATCCTGTTCCTAAAAGCCTTGGAACCTTGCATTGGCTTGACTTCCTTTTAGGTAAAAGTCCTTTCAGGCATTTGTTTTCAGAATGGGATGGGGGGTGCTCTTCCACATTGAATATTGGTTCCAGTAAGTATCTTTCCTCTACAATCAGTTTATCTAGAGTTTGTAAAAATTCTTCAGCAGTGCAGTGGATTTGTTTCCATCAGCATCACCACAAACACATGAGTACTGCAATATGCAGTGACATCATGATGGCTACAACATCACTAGATGATAGGAATTTTTCAGCTTCCTGATAATTTTATGGTTCCATTACCATATATGCAGTTTGTCATTGACAGAAACATAGTTATGTGCCTCATGACTGTAATGTCAAATGTTGCTAATATTTCAAGGAGCATGAGGACTGCAAGAGAACACTGAATTTATAATCAGGTGTTTATTTTCAGTATAGTTCACATAACCCACACAAAAGTTAGCTCGGGATCTCCTTAAGAGCAAACTTGGCATTGAATCAGAATCTCCTTTATTTATCCACAAGGTATCCAGCCATGTAATATGAAAAATAGAGACATTTATTGAAGATACAAGATACAAGAAACATAAACATTGTATATGTACATAGGACAGTGATGCCTCAGTACCCTTCAAAGTAGGCACCTTGGGACCTCACACAGTTCTCCAAATCATCATCATCTGCCCTGGATTTCACTGAGGCGCTGAAATCTCTACTCTTTCAAAGGCGATTTTAGTTTTGGGAAAAGCCAGAAGTTGCAGGGCACCAAATTTGGGCAGCAGAGCGGCTGAGTCATTTGGGAAATTTGATGTTTGGCCAAAAAACTCTACATGAGACATGATGCATGAGCAAGCTCATTGTCATGATGAAGCTGCTAATCACTCCAGTTGCCCATAGCTGCAGCCTTCTGAATCATCCAAATAGTTTCTGTGGAGGAATGTTCAAACTTAAAACAAAATTTGATGCAGATTCATTGCTCTACTTGCTCAGTGATTTTGACTGTGATGGCCACACAGTATATATGCTCATTTAATAGCATCTACCATTCCCACTGACTACTACAGTAAGCCGTCATTGTCCACACATGCACATTCTAGTCCACTCTCCTTGGCTGCCAGGTTACATCAATGTCACACAAACCATTTTCATTGTATTAACAATGGCTGGACTGTTTTCAGACAGATCTCTTGTAGAAATCACAGTTTTAGATAAACTTTTCATAGTTATATGAAAAGGAAAGAGATTTATAGTATAGCACCATAAAATGTGATGGTGGGAGATACAGAAAAAAGCATTATTTTTAAAAACAGAAGAGAGAGAACAAACAGGAAGTAGAAGGTTAAAATGCTCAGAGAGAAGCAGAGAGATTAACCCCAGTTCTTTGAAACGGATTGGAACAAGTGCAAAGATGAAGCCACTTAACTTGGCAAAGAAGAAAGTCACTCACTTCAAGGAAACTTCATGAAAGGAAGCAGAGGTAGGAGGCAGATGGGAGTGGAAGTAGAAGAGAAGGTGAATTAAGAAGTTTCTACCCCTTGGTCTGTGTGGTTCAGTTGGTTGGAGTGTCGTCCCATGACCAAAAGGTAGTGGATTTGATCCTGGTCAGGGCACATGCATGAGTTGTGAGCTCAGTCAGTCCCTGGTCTAGATGCATACACTCCCTGGTCCTGGCATGTACAATCCCAAGAATGGGCATGTGCAGAAGGCAGGCAATTGATGCTTCTCTCTTGCATTGATGTTTCTCTCCCTTCCTCTTTCCCTCTCGCTCTAAAAAGCAATGAAAAAAATGTCATCAGTGAAGACAAAAAAATTTTTAAAGATTTTATTTATTTAATTTTAGAGAGAGGGTAAGAGAGGGAGAAAGAGAGGGAGAGAAACATCAATGTGTGATTGCCTCTCAAACGCTACCAACTGGGGACCTGGCCTGCAACCCAAGCATGTGCCTTTTACTGGGAATTGAACCAGCAACTCTTTGGTTTACAGGCCGGTACTCAATCCACTGAGCCATACCAGCCAGGGCTGCAAAAACATCTTTTTTAAAAGTTCACACAAGATTACCTTAATTTCCATACAACCGGCTTTTTTTGTTTCCACACAAAATAAGCCTCAACTGAAACCTCGCTGAAAAGCTAGATGAGTGTAAAAGGAGGTTAACAAAGCAAACAAGAGAATGACTGGGAAGAAAATCAAAGGCATTAACAATGAGGAAACAGGAGTTTCTAGGCCCAATGAACGAATAAACTTCTACAATCAATCAAATGTAAATCATGAATATGTCTTACATTAATTGTGGGGTTGTGTTTCTATATGTTTCTATATATTATGTGTAATCTATAACACTAATTATTCTGTTCTTGATTAGTAGTGTTTTCAAATAGACAGCACAATCCAGTTAAGTATACATTGCTGTGTAAATGCTTTTGAGAACATTTTTATCTTAATCTCTATTTTCATGCATTAATATAAACCGACAAGGAAAATGGGGACAGACTCACAGATGGAGAGCAGGATGACAGCTGTGGGAGAAGGCAGAGGAATGGAGGGATTGAGCAAACAACAGTGTGGTGATTGCTGGGGGAGGGAGTATCAGGGGACTAAATGGTAACAAAAAAATAAATAAAGATTAAATTTTAAAAATCTATACAATTTAAACCATATTTAGAGACAGTGTGTTATGGTATGAGAATACTACATTGGTAATCTATAGATTTGAAGTGTTGTTCCTGCCTGCCTTTGTAAAGTTATAGGCTAATCATTTACTGTATTGGTTTCCTATTGTTGCTCTAACAAAATACTACAAAAAAATGCCCTACAACAGTACAAATTTATAATGTGAGCTTTCTGGAGATCAACAGTCTAAAAGTTATTTTATAGGGCTAGAATCAAGATGTTGGCGGGCTGTGTTCCTTCTGGAGGCCCAAAAGGAGATTTGTTCCCTTCCCTTTTTCAGGCAGCCAGATTTTCTTGGCTCGTAGCCCCTTCCTATGTCTTCAGAGCCAGCAACAACCAGTCAAGTCTTTCTCACACTTCATCACTGTAACAATAACTCTTCTGCACTTGCTTTAATTTTTAAGGACACTTTTGTTTATATTGGGTCCTTTTAGATAATTCAGGTTAGTCTCTCCATTTCAGGATCTGTAAAGGCACCTTTGCCTTGCAAGCTAACATTTTCACAGGCTCTGCAGATTAAACTGTGGATATCTTCAGGGGTGAGGAAGAGCATTATTCTACCACACATGCCTTCTATGAATCTCTTCACTCATCTGAAAAAATGGTATAGACACATTAAACAATATTAAGAGTAAAATGTCAGACCTTTCAAAAACAAATACACAAAACATATTGAGGATAAACTGAGATCAGGTATGAGAAGATTTGCTTAACCCTAAAGCATTTTCAAATGCTAGCTCTTTTAAACTTTTCTTTGCATTAGGTTTCTCTGAACCATATCATTAGTTTAATTAGGAATAAAACATATCTGGGTTATAGCTTTTAAAAGCAGAAATAGCCCAGGATGGTGTGCCTTAGTGGATTGAGTGCTGGCCTGTGAACCAAAGGTTGCTGCTTTGGTTCCCAGTCAGGGCACATGGCAAGGTTGAGAGCCAGGTCCCCAGTTGGGGGAGTATGAGAGGCAACCACACATTAATGTTTTTCTCCCTCTCTTTCTCCCTTCCTTCACCTTTCTTTAAAAATAAATAAATAAAATCTTTAAAATAATAAAATAAAAAATAAAACACAAATAAAAGAAAATATGGGTACCATGGAAGGTAAGATGATCTCTAGACCATAAGCAATGGCCTGCATGCTCCATGAGGTGTAAAGTGGATATTTCAGGTTGTGGGTCATGTTGTTCAATTTTGCATCTGCAATTTTGTGATATAGAAACATAAATACAGAGAACAGACCGACAGCTGTCAAATGGGAGGAGAGTTGGGGGGCTGGGTGAAAAAGGTCAAGGGATCAAGAAATAAAAACCTCACAGACACATACAACAGTATAATGATTACCAAAGGGAAAAGGGGGTGGGGGAGTTAATAGGGTAAAGTTGGGAGGCAGTAAATGATGATAGAAGAAGACTTGATTCGGGGTGATGAACACACAATGCAATATACAGATGAACAGATGATTTATCATAGACTGTACACTTGTAACCTATAGAGATTTTATTAACCATTTTCACCCTAATGAATTCAATAAAAATTTAAAAAATTAATATATAAAGAGACTGAGATATAACAAAGAATGGAGTTGCTCATAAAGTCAGAAGGGAGACTACTCTTCTCTATTTATCCTCCCCCTTCACTCACTGCTCCCAAGCAAACAAAAAAATTAGTGCCTTTCAAGACTACAGCGAAAACAATCTCCACAATATTATGAGAAGATTTTAATATGACTGGAGTAAATGTTTAGAAATTTGAAAGGCCTGACAAGACCATGGCAAAGGAGACAGAAAGATGATTGCCTTGGATGACAGCAAATATTGAAGCTTTTACAGCTACCTATCAGCTTTTAAATACTTTGATTTATTATTATTATTATTAATAATAATGATAATAATAATATTTTCCATGCTCCAAATACATAATTTAATCAAACATTTAATCCTTTATTTTAATAACAAAAAGGAGGTATTGTTTTTAGTGTTACTATTTGCATTACAGATGAAGAAATTGTAGGTGACTTGCCTGCTACCACATGCTGTAGGTGACAGAACTGTGACACAGGTATCTTGCTGCAGAGCCTCACCCCTTACAGCCTCTCTATGATTGCATGAGTAGCAGCATTAAGGAGGACCATGCAGCATTCATTTTAAATTTTGATTTATGATTCTTATCAGAGAACTTCTTTATCTAGTCTTGACAGTTAAATAAAAAGGACATAGAATATGAAGTATTGTTCATTTGTACATTATTAGTAAACAAAAGAACAGCTTTGATTGTAAAATCTCTGGTCATCCTCAACTGTCTAAATTATTTCAGAATAAACCAAGCATATATTGACTAACTGAAAGAGATCAATAACAACTGCACAATGGAAATTACAATAGTGTCAGGAGTCAGAGAGAGTGAGGAGGATAGTGGGCAAGAGGCATTATCATT
This sequence comes from Furipterus horrens, assembly GCF_987537825.1. NCBI lineage: Eukaryota > Metazoa > Chordata > Mammalia > Chiroptera > Furipteridae > Furipterus > Furipterus horrens. The sequence continues at coordinate 176,880,038 of NW_028327172.1, forward strand.
TTTTTTGTTGTTGTTTGTTTTTTGTTTTTGTTTTTTAGAAGGAATGGATGTGGCAGGGAAAATGGACTAAAATTGGCAACTCTGAGATCATTTTAATGGGCTCTGGGACACAGGGTCTTGTTCCTACCTGATCCTGGGATAAGGGCAAGTGAGTAGTTACTTAGCATAGGAAAATAGTTAAGAGTATAGGTTTTGGACTGGTTGGTTTACATATGGGCATCCTCCCATGTGAGTTGTTTAACGTCCTAGGAAATAGTTAGCCTGAGGAGACTCAGGCCCTCTGAAGTCAGCAAAGCCCAAAGATGTTAACACATAGAAAAAAGGAAAGGTTGATTCATACACAAACACTTGCATATATAATTTTATGCATTCTTTTTTTTCTGGACGTCATGGGATATATTTTTACGGCCTTACCATTGTGTTAATGAATAGTCTGCTATTCTCAAGAAATACTTTAATTATGTATTTTTTTATTCAAACTGGCCCTAACCCCCTCATATTGGGTGTCCAGATGGGGTCCTTATCCAAATGCCCAGACTTGTGGATTTGGGAATTCTGGGCATTTTCTAAGGGCATTCTTGTTACACCCCATTTCCTCAGTCTTGACATAGCACTTGACAGCTGTCATAGCTGACAGTGACTCCATCCTGGATTGTCAAAGGTATTCAGAGTCCCCTCTGCTCTTGCTCTATACACTTGGGGATATTATCAGGATGCGAGGCAAAAATATAAATTATCAATACGACATGGTAAGTCAAAAAATACAGGTGGAATGGAATGGAGAGAAGGAAAAGGTGAACAGCAAGGCGGTCTCTGTGGAAGACTCAGCTGATCCAATAGGGAGATCGAAAAAGAATTACTGTTCTGAACTGTTTACAGCCGGGTTAAAAGGGCCAGGTTTTAACACCCTTGTGCCAACCAGTCACTGATACCATCTGCCCTACGTAGGACATAATATCTTTGGTGAGGTGACTGCCTTTTTTTTTTTTTTTTTTTAATCCTCACATAGGAATATATTTATTGATTTTAGAGATAGAGAGAGAAACATTGATGTAGGAGAGAAATATCAATTGGTTGCCTCCTGTATACACCCCAACTGGGGATCACACCTGTAACCTAGGTATGTGTCCTGACCGGGGATTGAACCTACAACCTTTTTTGGTGTATGGGAAGACAGTCTAACCAACTGAGATAACCATCTAAGGTGAGTTGGCTCTCTACCGCTAATTCCTAAACTGAGGCGACATTTAAGGAATGCTCCAGTAGCTCTCACATCAGTTGTGCTACCTTGACCTTCATTCCTGAAGGATAATCTGTGTAGCACATAGTAGCATTCACCACACAGTGCTGTCCTACTCAGATGGGTTGCCATATAGCGTGATTTGGTTCAGTCATGTGATAGTTAATATGAAAAAAGCAGGAGTTTGAAACACTTGTTATTGAGCTTGCCCTTTTGTTTCTCTCCATCTGCAATTAACATAAGAACAAGCCTGGGCTTGCATTCTGAAGCTAGAGATAAAGGAGTGGCTGATCCAAGTGTCTCAAGCCAACCCAGCTGAGACCTACCTACATTAGTCATTAGTCAGCTGACCACTCAGGCAGAGTGTGAGCCAAGATCTACAGAGCCACCTACAAGTCCCTCATCAGTTGACTACAAATTCGTGATTGAGCACAGCCCAACTAGATGCTCCATGTAGATGTGTAAGGTAAATCATCATTTATTATTGTGTGCCATTGATACTTTGTGGCTGTTTACTACTCAGCATTCTCATTTCATTCATCACTGAAATATTAGCTAGTATAGTAATAAAACATATATTTCATAATTCATTTTGAAATTAAGCTTGTTCTATGAGAACAGATTATAGCATGTACACCATTTCAAAGGGAGTCTTTTAAAGAAGGACCAGAGCTCAATAATGGATCTGTGAATATTTGACAACAGTGAATGGGACAGAAAGTTCCATACTTGTTCAACCAGAATGTCTTCACTGCAGCATCATACCTGCTTTACATTACTTTCTTGATAAAATTCCAAGAAAATATAATTCAGAGGCAATAAAATGTAAAGGATAGCATATAGGTTAAAAAATATACAGATATTTCTTAAGAGTCCTACATTTTGACTTTATAAGGCAATAGCATATTCAGTGAATTAATTCTCAGATCCTTAATTTCTATTTTATATTGTATGTGCTTGAATTTTTGAGACAATTAGAATTTATAGTTCTAGATATTTAATTAACTCAATTATTAAGTAGAAATATATGTTATTGCAGTTTTTCTTTTAATTAAAATGTCAGATTTGTTTATTCTAGATTGGGTGAAACATGACAGAAACTTGAAAAGACTCATAGCTTGAAAGGAAATTAGAAAATTAGTTTCAAGGATGCTGTTTTATGATTCAATATGGATCATTAAATTTTAAAAAATAACTGATCAATGCCTAAGTATCTATCATTCTTTCATATTTGTATAATAAATAACTATTGGTTATGGCTATAATTACATTATATGTATATTACTAAATTGCATTGGAGCAGTATAATTTTCATTCCCTTGTCAATTTCACTGGTGGAGGTGGTAATTAAATGACCTGTTTATTCATGAGTCCTTTTACAGAAACTGAAATTATATAATAACATTCCAGTTAATTCTTTAGTTTTAATGATTTCAATTATCTACAATTAAATTAACTAATCAAGTTTCATTTATGTGCATAAAGTATTAGTTAGCATTTCATGGCATTATTTTTATCATAAAAAGCAGACATTTATTCAAATGAAATGGTGGGGATTTTTTTCTAGAGTCCCTCCTAGAACTTTTTTGTTCTACCTATTCACATTAACAGAAGCAATTTCTTAAAATGGTCATGTTTTTGTAAACTTCACGTAACAAAATTAAGAGATGGAAGAAAACCAAGTTTCTCTAAGCTAATGATTCCATTTAGCCTCAATTTGTTTAAGTCTAATATCTAAAAATACTTTGTGGAAATTTTGGTGATAATAATGTGATAATGTTAACACAATCATGAGCTTTTAGCAGACTGCTTAAGATAATTGACAATTACACCAAATGAGAACTTCCCATTGCTCTAAGTAAGAAAAAGAAATAGTTTTTGTCATAAATTCTTAAATTTAAAAAAGTCAATTGGTCACATAATAGTACTATGGGGGGGGCAAGGTTTTTGTTTTACTTATTTTTATTTTTCAGACAATGCTTTTAAAAAGCTGAACATTTTACTATTTTCTAAATATTAATCATTATAATATAATCTAAAAACAGTTAAAATGCCTGAACTTGTGCTCTAGCATTGACATTTACTGGGCTTACTTAAATGTGATAGAAAAATTTCCTTTCTAGAGGGTACAAAATAATACCTCCAATGATTATGGTCATAATTAATGGCTATAAAGTATCTTATGAACCATAAAATATGATAAGCATACACATACTCATATCAATATATATGTAAATATAAATATTGGTTATATTCCTAATTACATTCACATATTTTACTTTGATTATATAGTATATAAAATAGATTATATACTAATACTTTATACACATACACACAAACATGCACACAGTTCATTAAAAAGTTTAGGTCTTTTTATAGAATTTTTTTTTTAGGAATCTCCTAAGCACAGTATTACATCTTATCAATAGCCAATGTTGACATGAAGACTAACAGATCACAATAAAGGCAGTTATTTTTTCAATTGTCTATACTATTACTGATATAAAAAAGTAAATCTATATAACAAATATATAAGTATATATTAAATACATATGTCATATATTATCAAAATATTGTTATATAGTATTTATTATATATTTTGTTATGTAATAAAGTATCATAACAAATATTTACTCTCTTAGTCTATAAATGGCATTGGAAAGACTGAATATCTACATGCAAAAGAATGCAACTGGACTCTTATCTTACACCTCTCACAATGATTAACTCATAATAGATTAAAGACTTTAACATAAGACCTGAAACATTAAAACTCTTAGAAGAGAACATAGGGAAAAAGTTCCTTGCCATTGGTCGTGGCAGTGATTATTTGAATGTGACACTGAATATGCCAGCGATAAAAACAAACTAACAAATGGGACTACATCAAATAAAAAAGCTTCCACACAGGAAAGAAAACCATCAACAAAATAAAAAGACAAAATAAAAAACTAGAGAAAGTATTTGCAAATCATACACAGGATAAGGGATTACTATCTTAAATATATAAGAATATATTAGAACTCAATACCAAAAAAAAATCTGACTAAGAATTGGGTAAAGGACCTAAACAGACATTTTCCCAAAGAATGCATACAAATGACAATTGAGTACAGGAAAGGTGTTCAATGTCACTCATCATGAAAGAGATGTAAATCCAAACCACAATGAGATATCACCTCACCTCTGTTAGCATGGTGGTATCATAAAGACAAGAGATAGCAAAGGCTGTTAAAGATATGTGGAGAAAATGGAACCCTTACATACTGTTGGTGGGAATATAAATTGGAACCACTACGTGGAATATATATGGAGGCTCCCCAAACACTTAAAAATAGAACTACCTTGTAATGGAGCAATCTCATTTCTGTATATATGAAGGAAACAAAATCAGTATACTGAAGATGTACACTCCCATGTTTCTTGCACCATTATTCACAATAGCCAAGATAAGGAAACAATCTAAGTGTCCATTAAGGTACTAATGTATAAACAAAATTTGTTGCATATGTAATGGAACATTATTCTGCCATAAAAAAACCCTGCAATAACATGGATGAAACTGGAGAACATAATGTTAAAAATAAAAAAGTTGAACTCATAGAAACAGAGAAAAATAGTGATAGTGGTTGTCAGGGGAGGAGGTTGGGGAAATGGGACATGTTGGTCAAAAGGCACAACATTTCAATATCAAGTGTAAGAGTTCTGGGGCTCTAACACACAACATAGTGACTATAGTTAAATATATTTTATAGTATACTTGAAATTCGGATTTAAGCATTCTCAGCATAGAGAGAAAAAAAGGTAACTATGTGAGGTAGGTAATAGATGTATTATTCATTTCACAATGTCTACATATATCAAATCATCATGTTGTAATCTTTAAATGTATATACAATTTTATTTGTTGATAAATAAACACCTGTAAAGCTGGGGAAAAACAAGAAAACTACTCACCTATCTGAATCTGCCTATATTCTCTGCCTTTCCTCTTTTTCCATAGAGAAATTAGTATTGAGTGTAGTCTTTCTCTTCTGCCTCAAGACTTTCCTTCTCTTCTGGAAACAGAAACATAGAATCAAGAACTCTGTTATAATCATCATTTGACTTCATATTATCTTCAGATATTATCTCTGCTCCTCTTCATTAAAAAAAAGCTAATGAAACATTTGTCTATGCCTATGGTCCTAACTTCATATACCAGTCAGGGTTCACCAGGGAAGCAGAACCAATAATGAATATGTGTGTGTGTTTTACAGGGGAATTGCTTACTCAATTACATAAGTTAATGAAGTGGTTTCTCTAAGGCTGCTGCTTCCTTGTCTGTGTTGGAACTTGAAATCCTCAGGGCAGGCAAACAGTCAGGAAGGGAAGGTCATGACTAGGCTGGAACCCCAAGTATCAGCACCACTCCAAAGACATACTGGAATCCATGTGGTTTCTTGATGCCTTTGTTCCTGATAACAAGGATACATTCCAGAAACTGGAGACTTTGTCACAAAACCAATCACACAGATGTGGTCAGAGAAGCTAACAAAGAATTTCAGATAAAGTAGAGCAATTGCAGGCACAGCTTCTGCTTCACACCACTGAGGCGAGTCAGCAGATCCACATGTGTGTGAGCTACGAAGTGGCTGCTGCTTCCCGTCTGCCTTTCAAATCTTCCCTGTTGCTCTCTCTAGTGAAAACATACGATAAAGGAAATTCCTGGAAATGTAGTTCAGCTTAGCTGGGTAGACACAATGCAAAGCCATCCCAATTCCCAAACCACACTCTACGTTCAGCACACAAATTAGTCTTTTTCTCTTTTAGCACTGCTCTGAGATGGATTTCTGATCTGATTGTCTAAGACATCTTAGCAGCTTTTCCTAGGGTTGTTGGTTTAGCTAATGGATTAGTATTGAAATTTTAGAGATGGTCTGGAGTGAGGTTTCTCTCTGAAACTAGTAAATACCTCCCAAGTACAGAAAGAGAAGTGACTGCCCAAAGGATATTTTCAGCAAGAGGTGCCAGAAGTTATGCTTCGCATCCATGATAAACTGAGAAGCAATGTGGGCCTTTTATTATCTACTCAGAAATACACTAGAAAACAAGATAATTAATATATCATACTCCTTTGCTGTAATTCATACATTGGACAATTCTAAGAGCTGTCCCTACTAGATGATGGGTTGTGACTGAAGCTAGAACTAAATACTTTCCTTAAAATCAATATGTAGACAAGTTCAGGCTTACAATGTTATTCATATATTGGTATAAAGTTACTTACCAAAAATCTCTTACATAATATTTCAAAACTGAACCAGAAAAATATTACATAATGAAAGGAAAGGGGTAAATTGAATTTGTCCAAGGAGGTCTGTACAACTAAATAATTATGCCAAAGTATTATCTTTTAAATGAAGACCTAACAACTTCTAGATCAAACAATATTTTTATAGTGTATAAAATATCTCATTTATGTTATTTGTCTTTTAAGGAGGTGTCTCTTTACACCATATTTTTGTTTTTTATTGGACTGTTGGAAACATACATTATTTTTGCATTTTTTAAAAATACACAATTTATTCCATTTTAAGAAAAATGTAGTTCAGAAGGAAAAAGAAGTAACAAAAATAAACAAAATTAAATATAACATATAATATGCACACACAAATATACACACATAAGTGTGTGCATGTATGTGCATATATGTGGGTAAGTGTAATGCATTAGAATGTGGTAAAAAATACAGTATATATTTACTTATACTAACCAGGAAAGATGATATTTTGTATTTGTAGCTAGCAAAGGTGTATAACCTTTGTTCATTTTTATATTAAAAATATGTTCTTGATCTTAATTTGTTCAAGAAGGCTGTTTGATAAGTGATTTGTTCGAAACCTGAATGATGCCTGAGAGAAATGTGACTGATCATATAGTGTCAGCATAAAAGGGCTGTCAAGTCAAGAACAGAAGTTTTGTTTGACAACTGAGACATTTTTTTCTGTGAACAACTTGGTTGAGAACTGAATTGTTCGAATTGGGAGACAGGCGAGAACTGAGGTTTGACTGTATATGTATACTTAAAATTTCAGCAGAAGCTTTTGGAAACATCAGGAAGAATAATTAACTGGTAAGAACTTCACTTGAGCCCTGGCTTGTGTGGCTCAGAAGATTGAGGGCTGGTCTCCAAACCAAAGGGTCACGTGTTCAATTCCCAGTCAGGGCAGATGCCTGGGTTGTGGCCCAGGTTTGTGGTTGGGGGTGCACAAGAGGCAACCACACATTGATGTTTGTCTCCCTCTCTTTCTCCCTTCCTTCCCCTCTCTCAAAAAAAATAAAATAAAATCTCAAAAATGATAATAATAAAAACTTAATTTGAACCTTGGATTATAAAAGTGACAAATTTCATATCTTAATATGTAATTCATAACACTAAATTAATTTATAATAGCAATATCTAATTATAAATTAAAAATAATATGAACAGCCCAATGTTATGATTTATAAAATTCCTGGGAGTTTTTTTAAGAAAGAACTCGATCCATGTTTTTTCAATTGAATCAGATTTCCACCAAGGTGTTGATGTGATACACAGGAGCACTTCAAAGGAAACCAGAAATGCATTCATTTGGAACTGTGATTGAAAAATCACCTTCCACAAAAAACATTTATTGAGACTAAACTGCAAAACTTGATTATTGAATTGGCTCCAGTTGCAATATGTAGCCAACTTGAACCTTTTCTGTTACTCCCCCTACTCCCACCATCACCACAGTTGAGCATCTATTTGGAGGAGGAAGGAAAAACATCACTATAAGGTTGAACTCACTTCCAGTGCTGAAAAAATAAGAAAATGTAAATAGTTATCTGGAGGCTACTAGCAGTGAGCAGTTTGAGGTCATCAGAGGAATTCACACTACAGCAGCTTAATTTATTTGTTACCTCACAGCAGAAGACTCCCACTATTCCTTTTAGGAGTTCAGGTTCTTCCAAGCTCATGTGGCAGAATTCAGTTTATTTTAGCTGTAAGATTGAGGTGCCTTCATGTTTTTTGTTTGTTTTGTTTTGTTTCATATTGTTTCTGGCTGTTAGGTGAGGCCACTCTCAGCTTCTAAAGGATAGTCTCACCTCATGGCAGCTGACTTTTTCAAAGCCAACAGGAAAATCTCCCCCTCAAGTCTTCCACAATGGGGTCTTATAAGAAGTGGCAAAATCATAATGGGAAACACTATCTTAGCACTTTGCCATTTTTTGTTGGTGAGAAGTAAGTCACATGTTCTATGGCACTCTAGGGATAAAGATTGTACAGGATGTGACTTATTGGAGTCCATCTTACTGTGGGTCCACACAAATATAACATTAATAACATCCAACAAAGAGTAAAGAGGATAGGATCTGCAAGCATGTGTTTTAATTATGTCAGAGACAATATCCCTAGCTCCATACAAACACCCCTCTACAGTCAGCACTGTGACTCATAACGTGAAAATTACTTCTTTCTGCCATAGTGTGGAGAGGTCTAGGTTCTATTCAAATTACACATAAAAATAATACCACGATTCCTGGAAACGTTTGGGAGGGAGAATCCAAATCAAGACTAAACTTTATTTTACACATATATGGAATTCAGAGGAATGAGTGCTCACTTTCACCCTTTGCTTTATATATTTAAATATTGCTTCAATCTTTTCAGTGAGCACATGTTTTATATAATAAAATTATTATATTTCATGTTTATAATATTTCAATATTTGTGAAGTTATCTCTTGCAGTCTTTAGCAGTCCCTTATTCTGCATCTAATATTTTTCCCCTTGGGTATGAGTATAGTAGATTTCCTTGCTATTCTTATTTTTATCCTATTCTCTTTTGAGATAAATATAAAACTTTTGATACTACACAAAGCTGTTAATGTCTCACATTAACCTCTAAACCTACATAGCTTGAAAAATGAACTAAGAGAGAGTTGCTTAGAGATTTTAAAAATTTTAGAGAAAGTTTGATTTGCTTGCTTGTTTGTTTTAATCCAATAAAAGTGGATGCTGATAAACAGATCAAAAAAGAGCCTTACAGTAGTTTTTAATTGTATTTAAGCAAATTATAGCCTTAAATAAATTGTTTTACTTAGTTGCTTAACTATCAGCTGTTTTTAATTGTAAGAAATTCTGCTAAATGATAAGAAAGAATTTGTACATTATAATGGTTGATATTTTCTAACCTATATGAATAATAATTGCAGCCAACTCTTAATAAGTGTATTCTATAGCTCAAGCACAATGCTAAGTACTTTACCTAACAGTATATTCTTATCCTTACCAAAACCTAGTAAAACATGCTCACATGCTTAAGTCAAGTATCCTACATTATTGGGCTGGGAATTGCAGACATAGAGCTCTTCAACTTTTGGTCTAACTCTAAAATTATTCAATGACTCACATTAATGTGCATGAGAAAATATGGTAATTCCTATTTTTAGGAGCTCTAAAATATTATTTGGTCCATGAATCATTTAGATAGACCTTCTGGTATCACATGACACCAACATCAAGAAACCAATATAATATCTTCAATAATCATCATTTTCTTTGTCACTATAACAAAATATTTTGTAGTAGCTTTAAATAACTTTGTTTTATTACATCTAATTTATAATCACTCATTCACTCATTTTCAAAATGCTTAATGAGGAATTACTATATATCAGGCTTTCTTTCTTTCTTTCTTTCTTTCTTCCTCTCTTTCTGCCAGAACTGCTTATTCAAGTTTTAAATTAAGGAATTTTGGGTCTTCCAAAAATATGGGCTTACATACTGCTAACTCACCTGTAATAAAACACCTGACATAGTAATAAAGATAAGCCTACACTGGAGTAAAACTAAGTTGATTTAGAAAATATTTTTGGATGTACTCATTTTTTTGTCATTTATTCTAACAAGTGTCTATTAATTAAGTGCCGACTATATAGTGGTCTTTGTGCCTGGAACTAAGAATAGAACAGTGCCTGAGGGAGTATGACACTGTCCTAGGACTTGTAGTCTGACACAGAGGACAGAACATGAACAAGTTATTACAAAGGTTCTGGTGAGAAATCTTTCTCCAGTCACACAAATAATCTAGCTTTATGATCAAACCTCTTTGCTACAACCAATCTATCACTAGTGACACTCTTTACTGTATCTAAATGCAGTACTTTAGGCCATGAACTTCCCTCATCTATAGCAGCCTCCTTTCATTGTCCTCACTAACTGGCTCTGGACAAAAATTTCAAGGAGAAAAGATAAGAAACAAGAAAGAAAGGGAAGCAAGAGAACAGGAAAGAAAGGAAAGGAAGAGAAGGGAGAGACTATGCATAATTTCCATTCTAATAGAAAATGCAACATTTAAAAAAAATAACCATACCGATTTCAAGTCCAACCAACAGTTCAGATAATTTATTGTCCAAAGATAAGTTTAAAATAAAATGTGGCCCTTTTTTAAAAGTGTACAGGGACAATTAGTTTTAACCAATATTTTATTGGACAAACCAAGATGTTTTTGTTACCTAATGCCTAAAAATTTTTATTTCTGTATATCCTCAGCAATACTTAATATCTTAATTTTGTGATTAATTTTAATGTTAACCCTTTAAGTTGGTACAGTAGTGATACCTCAGTGTGATTTTTGTTTGCATGCTTTACATACTAGCTATACATATTAATATTTTTGATCTATGAATTATTATCTTTGAAGGGAGCATATACAAGTCTCATCTATTTTTGTAGTGGACATTGGTTTCTAAGTGTTATTTAACAATTCTGGGTTTTTAGTCTTTTGCCTTTACTTTTCAACTCAAAACACATTAATTTAAATAAATGTATTCCAGCTAAATGGAAAACCCATTAACTAGCTTGGGTGCCTCACTTATCCAGAATTATGAAACATTCCAGGACCGTGGTGCCAGATATTCTTTCAAGCATCACAAGCAACTGGGGAGAATACACTTCATAGCTTATCACTCCATTACTGACATATGATGTTGTCATTGAAAGTCTGCATTTCACATTCACACGGTATGCCCACCACAACACTGATTCCTCACTGCTCTGACTTCATGCACAGGCCCCTAGGACTTTCCTTCCTATTTCCGTTCTCAGGCCTTCTCAGAACACAAAGCCTGAGTTGGAGTAATGGATTTGGAAAGGCTTTCAGAACTAATTTTAAGCTGCATTGAAACATTTCCTTGCCATTCTCTCGAGTTCCTTATTTTGAGCCTAGGTCACTATGCTATGCTAGGTTACATAACACTTTTTATAAGTAATTTGATTAAAAGGGTTTCATTGTCTGTCTCTTTAATTGTGACTTGGTTGAGGCCACCCTAAGTCAGTGTAACTAGTAGCCCTAAAAAAAACAGAAGCTGGCAGTGTGACAAGCTGGCATGTCTCTGGCTTTTCCAGGTGCTTGTCTCTGCATTTCTGGGTTTGTGTACATTTTTGTTTCCAGACAATAGGAAAGAGGATCTTCCTATACTCACAGGAGACAAGAAGAATCAGTGAATTAATGTCATTCATCTCCCCCCAGTTAGCCCTCAATCAATGACCCGCAGAAACGACCTTAGAAATAAATAGCCCAGTGTCTTTACCCCTTGAGTGAGAGAATGCTGAGTCTGGTGTTAAGAAGAATCAAGATACAGTTTCTTACTATGGTGACTGAATTTAATACCACATACTTTAACTACCTTCTCTTCCCTATATCACATCTTCACTCATGTGGAATTGCCCATACTTTTTCCAAAAGCTACTACTAGTGCTGAAATCCGTGTCTCAGCATGAACTTCTGGAAGATCCCAAATTAAGAATTTGACCTTTATATCCCAGAAAAAAATATAATCTTCTTAGTCATCAGTTATCAACTTTGAGAAACAAAGAAGGTAAAGGTACCTTGACAGAATCAGAAATGACTTTGTTGTACCATAACCCAAATACAGTGAATGCCCATGTCCTCTACAGCTGCCTTAATAAGGGGATTTTCTAGAGAGCATTCATAATTCTAAGCCAGAGGGGTTCTAGGATCCATCTCTAGGACCCAGGTACAGTTTTACAAGATGTGTATCTTCTGAATGTTCAGTGCCAGTGCAGTTGGTTAGAAAGCTGGTTAAGTAATTTGAGTGTCAATTCTTACCTCAGCTTGCATTTGCTTAGCTAGAACTACCCATTACCATCACCTTAGGTATCCTCAGAGAATTCCTTTATGACCATGGCTCTAAAATGAAATAAACATTCTTGATTAGCTTTGCAATATGCAAAATAAAAAAAGTTCAAATTTTTGGTAACTACCACGTTTAATAAAGTCAAATCTTTTTTGTTCTTTAATGTAGGCATGCTCTGACTTTTTAATCTGCTACTGACAATCGTGCATACTGGAGCATGGGTTTTAGCAGGCAGTGTCTCTTCAGCTTATTTAACTAGTGGTAGAACATGTGTTAATGTTTTACATGCTTAACATTAAAGAAATATCATACTAGTATTTTGATATAAACAGTATAGAGTACACAGCACCAGAGGCATCAGCCTTCAGACAGACAAATATTCCACCATTATATTTTAGGAAAAATAAAAGGTGGAGGAGGAGAAAAATAAAAATCAATTCAATCAAATGACAGTAATATTTTTATGATAGAGTTTTATAATGCCATGTTTGATATGGATTAATGATGTTAATATAAAATAATTACAGGTATAAGGCACATGTATCTCTTCTATGTCACTTGAATATTAAAGCTGAAAAATGAATTTCTTGATTGCTGCCAGTCTTAGGGTATATCCTCCACTATTATTCTTTGGCTGTTACTCATTATGGAATTTTAATATTATGTTTAATAGATTTTATTGTTCTCTATTTACTTAGCAAATTCAGCAATTATTTTTAATAATAAAAATATAGTTCATTGAATAACATTTAGTTAATGAATGCTCAAAGGTTTGCTGTATGTTATTCTTGGAGCTTGGATAGAGAATCTGGATTAAGGGAAGTATTTACAATACTTCACAAATAATGTTAAACTTGGTGAAGCATGCTGAGGTTGTGATTAACTTGCCAACATCTGGCTGAAATGATGTATAACACAAGTTCACAAAATGGCTAGCAAGCGTAAGTTATAATTTGGTGGACATTTTTCCTTTTGAACAAAATGAAATTTTAATATAATTAATGTCTGAAATGGGATTTAGCAAGTAGTATACTTTATAATTCTAACCTGCATACATCTGCTGGTGTGTGTTTGTGTGTGTGTGCATAGACAAACTTACATACAGGCAAGTGCAATATCATATTAAAACCTATACCTGACTGGGTAGACTAGAATAATACAGAATTGTAGGTGTTCTTTTTCCCAATACACAGTGAAAGAAACAAAGAATACTAAAATAAAAAATTTTCCATATGAACCAACATCAAATAAATAAAAGAATGATTAATAAACTGTGAAGGTTAAACATGTATCTATAAAGGAGAGAAACAAAAGGTTCTGGGTCAGAACTGCAGCATTCTAGATTCCCCCTTACCCACAGGGTATACTATATACTGAGTTTTTCTTACAGACCTATGATGACGTTTAAGTCATAAATTAGACACAGGAAGAGATTAATAACAATAGCTAATAATAAAATAGAATTATAACAATATACTGCAGTCAAAGTGTTGTGAATGGGCCTCTTTCTCTCTCAAAATACCCTATTTTGCTCTAGTCACCCTTTCACTTAAAGGAAGCATGTTGTGCTTCTCGTTGACATACCTGCATCGCCAGCATCCTTACTCTTGTACTTTGGGGCCATTATTAAGTAAAATAAAGGTTACAGAAACACAAGCCCTTCGCTATCCCAACAGGCAATCAGATAACCCTCTGCTATGGAGTGAATAAGGGAAAGGGAGCGTACAAAGCATTGGGGTCACTGGACAAAGTGATGATTCAAGTCCTAGCCTGACAGAGCTGAATGTGGGAAGGTTTTATCACTTCCACATGCTACTCAGAAAGGCAAGCCAATTTAAAAGGGATGCATTGTTTATATCTGGAATTCTCCCTTAAATATTTTTGGACCTTAGTTGTCTACAGGTAACCATGGAAACAAAAATTTTGGATAAAGAGGGCCATCGTACTTGGGCTTTTCTGGCCAGATCACACTGAGGTAAGACGGTGAATGAAAATAATCTTCACAATTCTTACCATTGCCTTCCCCTCTCAGAGTTGCTTGGGTTGAAGTGAGTGAGTTAGTAGTAGTATACCACCGTGGAAAATGTGGGCAAGGACATTGAGCAGAGATGATGCTTCATACTAATGGTAAAGGGAATAGTATGACAATGAATGGCTTATGCTAGTCATTTTTTAAGGGAAATGAGAGGAAACTCTTCATACTGAAACAAGCCCTTACTGAAAAAAATAAACCCTGATAGATAGATAGGTGATAGATAGATAAATACAGATACAGATGGGCTGGCAGAGCTATAGCATTTCCTAACCTCAGGAACTAGGTAGTTCTGTAGAATATAATGTGAATTTTCAGAAGCTACACTCAACCAAAACCAGGCTCTTTCTTTCAACAACCCATGTATTTAGGGGACATATGTCTTAGATTAGAGAGGTTTGACTAAAAAAACAACACTGCCCTAATACCAGGTTGATGTAAAAGTACTGTCTGACATTTTAAATGAAAGTTTTAGATAGTATTTATTAAATTTGTGCTTCTTATAATTTTTTTAATGTCACAGTGACTAATTTATACCTTATTTTTTCAGATTATTGGAGTATTGTTCATAATCATTCGCAATATTTGCATCTATGTTCATTCCATCTAAAGACCACATTAGAAATGTTTTATTCTTTGAGTTTCATAAAGGTGCCAATGCAAGTATAGCAGCAAAGTCTATTCGGAGTGCTTATGGGGATGATGTAGCGACTGAAAAAAAGTTGTAGGAGATGGTTTTCCCATTTCCAAAGTGGGGATTTCAGTTTGAAAAATGAGGCAAAAGAGGATCATCCAAAAAAACTTGATTCCAAAGTATTGGAAGCTGTTGTCACAGAAAACCCCACCATTACCTCTAGGGAACTTGCAGAACAATTTAACGTAGCTCATACATCCATGTTATGCCGACTGAAAAGGATCAGAAAGGTTTCAGTAGTTGGAAAATGGGTCGCACATGAACTGTCTCCAGAGAATCTGCAACAGTGTGTTGCTTGTTGTGAATCATTGCTTTCGCGACACCTTCAGGCACCATTTTTAGGTAGGCTTGTTACAGGTGCTGAGAAGTGGATTCTTTACCATAATGTTAAATGCTGCCAGCTATGGATCAGTCAAGGAGGAAGAAGAGTTCAACAACTAAGAGGAGGACTTCATTCAAAGATCATGTTGACTGCCAGCTATGGATCAGTCAAGGAGGAAGAAGAGTTCAACAACTAAGAGGAGGACTTCATTCAAAGATCATGTTGAGTGTATGGGGGGGTATGGAGGGAATAGTCCATTACAAACTGTTAGACAACAATCAATTACTGCTAATCTTTACTGTGAACAACTTCCTTGTTTGAAAGCAGCTTTGAACCAAAAGTGACCCTCCTTAGTCAACAGAAAGGGTGTCATCTTCCATCACAATAATGCTCTTCCTCACACAGTTCGACTCACCAAAAATTTATTGGAAGAGCTTGGTTGGGGAATACTGCTTCATCCTCCATATTCTCCTGACCTTGTTCCTTCTGATTATCGCTTGTTTTGGGGACTGCAGAACTGTGTTGATGGTCTTAGGTTGACATCAAGAGAAGAGGTTGAAAATGAGTTGGATTCATATTTTGCTTCAAAACCTAAAGAATTTTACAAGCATGGCATTTCTAAGCTGGTTGACAGATGGAATGAAGTTCTAGAAGGCAAAGGAGGTTATGTTAATGAATAAATATTTTCATAATTATGGGCTTTTTCATTTTTAAAATAGACCTCGAAATCGGACATTATTTTTGCACCAACCTTATATCATGCTAAGAGAGATGAATTGCTTCCATTTAATAATTCTAATAGTAAATATATTTTACAGTATAATCTAATTTTAATATATATCAGTCTTTTTTTTACCTAGTCATCCATTCATCTATCTATGTATGCATATACAAGCAGGGTACCTGTCCCACAGATCCCCAACATGGATGAATTGACAGACTCAGAGAGGAAATGTCCGAGGAAAGAGAATGGGAGTGCCTCTTGATGGAGGACACTGCAAGACCTTCTCTGGACCTGAGATTTTATTAGAACGGCTACATGCAGAAATGCATAACTTGAGGAGGCAGCCCCCCTCCTAACTATCCTTAAGAAGGACAAAGAGAAATGTAGATTCACATATAGTGATAAGCAGTTCAGACTTTCAGGGCCAGAGTACATTGCAAAACTTTAGCCTACACTCCTGGAGTTAAACATTCCATTGATATAGATTTGTAGTTATACAAAGCAGGGCAGGCAGAGCAGGCTTCACTAGTGTCAAGGAGCACATTGCATTCTTATCTTTTTTCCTAAGACCCTCTGGAGAGTGGGAACAGTAGTGTGGCAATCGAGGCATGCTAACCAGCTGTCTTTAAGGCTTATGGGCCCATATGCTGTTCCTAGCTCAAAGTAGAAGTCACAGTTTCCAATACCATACAGACTGTTCTCCCACATATATATATAGCCATCCTTTTTATGTATAGATGCATTAAGAAATGTCTGTAATGATACTCACCACATGATAACAAAAAAATCACCTCACAGATATATTTATCTATTGTTTTTTCCTGTGGCATTTTTGTGATTTTAGAATTAAATTATTGCTTAAAAGAAATAAAAGAAAAAAATAAAGAGCTGGATCTCCTAATGCTACCAAGAAATAGAACTCCTAAAAATAATTTCAAAAACGCTGCACTTCCAAACTTTTTGAAACAAAACAAAGAAAACTAGAATATTTACTTCTTTTTATTTCAGCTTTATTGAGACGCTACTGGCATACAACAGAATATTTTTAGCAACAAGAACAGTAGCAGCAAAAAAGAGTCTGTAAATAAGATAAACACAAATATTCTTTGCTAAACTACTTTTAATATTTGTAATCTTTGTATTTATTATTCATTTTTGTCTCTTTTTAAAATCTGAATCTTCTCATTTGTTCTTAGTTAAGCTTCATTTCTGATACAAATGCAGAAATGAAGGATTTCTGTTCAGATGAATATGTTCATTGTATCCCTGATGGTTTCCCAGGTTCTGTGCATGTTTAAGTGTATTTACGAGTAAGTGAGTACATGTGCTTGTGCATAGAAAGAGAGGGGAGGAGCAGACAAGACAAAACAAATCAAGCCATTGTCTCAAAGGATTTGAAAACAATGCAAATTTTTTTGATGAAAACTATAATTTTAATTTGTATTTAGAGTTTTACATTTTGTTTTGGTGAAGAAGAAAAGTATTAACAAGCTTATACTAATTTCCAACCATGAGGAAATATATACATGAACATATTATTACAATCTTTGATCCTTAACCCTTCCTATGATTCTAATTGTCCAGAATAACTGAGTCATGACTTCTCTTGTTTTTTTCCCTTGGGGTCACATATTTTTGTTGTGCTTCCTACAAGCCTCTCCCTTGAACCAAGACTTGACCAAGGAACAAACCACATGATCATTTCAATAAGTACAGACAAAGCACTTGGTAAAATCTAACCCTTCCAAAATAAAAAGTACTCAACAAACTAGGAACAAGGGAACTTCCTCAACCTGATAAAAAATATCAATGAAAAATCATACATGACATAATATTTGCTGTTGAGAGACTGGATGCTTTTCACTTAAGATCAGCAACAATACAAGGATGTCTACTCTCTCCACTGCTGATTAACATTGTACTACTTTTTTTTAATATGCTTTATTGTTTATGCTATTACAGTTGTCCCAATTTCTTTTCCCTTTGTTCCCCTCCACCCAGTGACTCCCCTCCCTCAATTGTCCCTCACCTTAGTCCATGCCCATTGGTTGTGCTTATAATTCTTCTCAACATCTTCCTGTCTACTCAACTCACTCCTACTATGCTTCTTAATTCCTGTACCATCTCCCTCCCTTTACTCTTTCCCCTTCCCTGCTGACCTCCCCCCAAAATGTTCCCTGTACCTATAATTATTTTCCCACTCTCGTTGCCTATTTAGTTTGCCTTTGTTTCAGTTTCCTAGATTCTGTTGTTGGTTGTTGTGATACAGTTTTCATTTTAATGTTTATAATTTTAATCCTCTTTCTCCTAAACAAGTCCCTTTAACATTTCATATAACAGTAGTTTGGATCTGATGAACTCCTTCAGTTTTACTTTATCCTGGAAGCACTTTCTCTGACGTTCTATTCTGAGTGACAGCTTCACTGGATAGAGTAAATGTGGCTGTAGGTTTTTGCTATTCATTAATTTGAATATTTCTTGCTAGTCCCTTCTTGCCTGCAGAGTTTCTTTTGAGAAATCAGCTGATAGTCTTATTGGGACCCCTTTGTATATAATTATCCTCTTCTCTCTTGCTGCTTTGAAGATTCCCTCTTGATCCTTAATTTTTGATATTTTGATTATAATGTGTCTTGGTGTGGTTCTCTCTGGGTCCAGTTTATGTGGAACTCTCTGTTCTTCCTGGACCTGTAAGTCTGTAAGTCTATTTCCTTCCCCAAGTTTGGGAAGTTCTGCTTCATTATTTTTTCACATAATTTTTCAATTTCTAGTTCCTCTTCTTCACCTTCTGGCAACCCTATGATTTGGAAGTTGGCCTGCTTATAGCTGTCAGATAAGTTTCTGAATCTCTCCTCATTTTCCTTACTTCTTGTTTCCCCTTTCTGCACTGGTTGACTGTTCCTTCCCATATTCCAATTTGTTGATTTGATCTCTGGTTTTCTTGCCCAGAAAAACTTTTCACTAGTTTTGTATGTGTTTTTGTTCATTTCAGCAGGACTAGCCTTTATTCCTTCCCAGTCTTGTTTAAAATCTGCTGTTAGGTCTGTAAGCATTTTTATAACCAAAGCTCTGAACTGTGCCTCAGAAAGATTTCTTATCTGCTGAGCTGTTAGATTAGATATTTGGTGTCTGGTCAGCTGTGTCACCAGGATCTCTATCATGATCTGTGCCATCCTGACCATTTTGTGTTTACCTTTGCCTCCTGGGCAGGGCTGTCATACCTCCTATGCTATAGGGGGTGGAGTCCTGTGCACTCCTCACAACCGGGCAGCCAGTCTCCCCACACTGTGGCTTTTTTTGTGCAAGTGGGGATCCAAGATGGATTTCTGCTGTTCACTCTCCAGTGAGATACTGGGAGCCTCTTCTTCCATCCCCACCCCCTCTAAGGCAATGGAGGTCTGCCTTCCCCATCTTTGGAATCACAAGCTGACGCGTCTGGTCTGTAGCTGGGGGTGCTGCCCACGTGCTTCTTGCCTCCCCCCAAACACAGGTGTCTATGCTTACCGCTGTCCTGCCTCCGTCGCTGCTGCTGCCATGGACAATACAACTTGAACTCTCCTCCCTGGCTTCACCCCTCCTACCTGTCTGGACGAGCACCACTTCTTTATAACTTCATACATTGGATTTCCATTTATTTTCTTGAACTTCTGGTTATTTTTGGTTTTGCAGTAGTTGTATTACTTCTTAGTTGAGGAGGAATGTCAGTCTAGGCCTCCATCTTGGCCAGAAGTCTCCTGTGTTTGTTTGCTTCCGTGTCCCAGGGAAAGCTATTGCTCCTACTATGTTGTAAGGGGAGGAGCCTTAGGTATTCATCAGTAACAGGCGACCTGTTTCACCATGTTGTAGCGCTGTGTGTGGGGGAAGTGTCTGAGAAGGAACAAAGCCACTTGCCCAGTACTCACCCCTTTTCCAGACATGTCTCCCACTTCCGCACCGGACTGGTGCCCCTCTAGCTGCTGCCCTGGCTGTCATTCCCAGAGTGGGTGGGTCTGTGGTTGTTCTAGGTCTGTGGAGGCCCTTTAAACAAGCAGACTCTGCTGATAGACCAGCAGTTTCTGCCTCCATCCCAACCCCCACTGGTTTGCACAGTCAGAAGCAATGAGGCTTGATTTTCCATGGTGCTGGGACAGTGAACTGCATGGTCTGGTGAGGAGCTGGGAACACTCCTCAGCTGTCCCTTCTGACTTTTTAAAATATGTAACTGCACTTTCTTCCAGCCTGCTGCCATTGCCACTGCTGCTACAACCACACTGTGCCCTTTCTGCCCAGACTCCACCCCTCCTACCTGTCTGGATGAATATTTCTTCTTTATATCTTTGTTTGCTGGACTTCCATCCACTTTGATTTTCTGTAGCTTCTGGTTGTTTCTAGTTTTGAGGTAGTTGTATTCATTCTTAGTTTTAGAAGGAGATGCAGCATGTCTGTCTATGCCTCCATCTTGGCCGAAAGTCAAAAACAATGCAAATTTATATATATAAATTATCTTTCAATACAATTATAAGTCACAGGAAGGAAACCACTCATGACACATGAATTTTCTCATAGTGTAATAACTAGTTATTTTGTTTGTTTTGTTTTTTATCTGTCATTCTGCAATCCTATCCATATAACCTAATAGCTGACAATGATGTTTATGTCATTAGATTTTACAAGATCATATTATTCCTATATTTTGTTATAATGAACTGTGTAGAAATTTAGTTATAGCACCATTTCTGAATTTTCTTTTATCTTTAAAACTAGCCTCTAAATCAAAGGAAACACTGATGTTACCAATATTCCATTATCAGCAGATATTTCTGTTTCAATGCATATGCTCTGCAAAATGCTTACAGCCCATGCCAAAACAAATATAATGAATCTTTAGTTCTTCACTAACAATCTTCACATCAAGGAACTCCAATTTAACATGCCAGGATCAGCCTATATCATCAAAGTCAAATCGTTAAATTCTAAATTAAAGTGTGAATTTTTATGATGTGCTATTATCATGTACTGGGAGAAATTTCTATTACCATTTTCAAGTTTGAAAAAAAAAATTTCTTAAAATTTCCAAATTATTTGCCAATGGACATTAATAAATGAAATAAACTGTAGCAATACTGAATAAGTTTAATTTTTTAAATATTAGAACTCTTTTTTATAACATGGGTTGACTTTGAACCAGCACATATCCCTTTAAGTTTCTATATCAAGATACTAACCCATACTGCCTTGGTGAATCCAGGTTCTAAGTCTTCTGGGGAAAAAACAATGACATCTCGGATTCTTAAATGCAGGTTGTAGTTAGTACTTTTCTTTGATGCTATAGTCAGGGAAAATACAATTAATGGTTAATTGTCACTTTTGATGAACTGACCTTCAAGAAATTTCCAATAAGCAGTAAGGAGTGCTCAAAAGTGGTTCTGTGAAATTCTTTTGAAGTCATCCTGGAAATGAAGTACTCTATAAGTCATTGGGCTGCTGAAAAATGGTCATTGCCACAGTGTGTGAGTGTATCAATAGAACATTAGTTCTAGAAAGGAGACAAAGCTCACCTTGAATCATGTTATAGGTATTAAAGTTTAGGTGAAATAGTTTGTAAAATTAAGTTAGTGAAGAGATTAGGAGGTCTCCAGTCCTCTCATATCTTCTTATGCAATGCTTTCTCACAAATTAAAAATTTTTTAAATCTTGAAATTCTAACAATAACATAAATTAAACTTCTAGACATCCACTTTCTTTAAAAGCTTCACCATGTATATGGATCACTCGCCAAAAACATGCCAAAGCAAAGTTAGAACTTGGAGCTAATTGCATTGTTTTGTTTTTCAGAAATACTTCTGATTTCAAACCACAGGACAGATTGAAGAGTAAAATAGAGCACATAAAACACACCATAAATTACTTACAATATAAAAAAGCACACCACTTAAATATCTGTTTATAGAACCCTTGAGAATAAATCACAAATATATACATTCAAATACTGTTACTAAATAAAATTAAAGAATAGAGGACACACAAAGTATGTTGCTCTAGTCGGGAAAATATTTCTTATCTACCATGGAACTTGGCATTAGGCTCTCTCATTTTACACCCTTGAAAATTGCTTCGTGTACACATCTCCTTATTTCGAAGTTATCTGTGAAGAATTGTTTTGTGTTGTTTGTATATAGTTTCTGTAGATTTGTTTAAGAAATCTATTTCAAAAGCAATAACTGATAGACAACTGATGGAATCTGTTGATTTCATTGTTGTTAGAAAAGCCCAAGTGCTTGGATATATATTTTCATTGTATTTTTATTTTACGCTGTAGGTGGTGATACAAGATAAATAAAAATTATATTAAGTTAATGAAGACCTGATATCAGAAATTACAATTACATGGATATTCTCAATAGATTGTCATGTCCTTCTATAAAATTATTTCTATTATTGTCATTTCAGAAACACTGATTTATATTTTATATTTAATGGTGGTCACAGGACTCGGTTTTTAAAACTAATGTATAGCAACTTCCAGAAAATAGTTAACTGGTAGTTTATAAGGGAAGCGTATATTTATCTCAACATAAATACAATATTCATTTTTGGAGTGTGAAGTTTAGTCAGTGGTAATTTAAAAATATTTTTATATTGAAACTACATATATACGGTATGTGTTAGAAAATATTTCCATACTTCATTTGAAAATCTTATAGTTAAAACAAATGTTTTTATTTTAATTTTTGATTTATTGTTTTTCTATTACGGTTGTCCCACTTTTTCACCACTGCTCCCCCTACCCTGCCCACTCCTTCTCCCACAATCAATCCTCACCCTGTTGTCCATGTCCATGGGTCATTTATACTAGTTTCTTAACTAGACCCTTCTCCTTCTTTCCTCCTTTCCCCTCCTCCCCCTCCCCTCTGGTCATTGTTAATCTGGTCCTTATTTACATGCCTCTGGTTCTATTTTGCTCATTTGTTTGTGTTGTTCATTAGTTTCCTGTATTAGGTAATATCATATGGTATTTGTCTTTCATTACCTGGCTAATTTCACTAAACACAATTCTTTCTAGTTGCATCATGTTGTCACAAATGGCAGGAGTTCCTTCTTTCTTTCTGCTGCATAGTATTCCATTGTGTAAATGTACCACAGTTTTTTGATCTGCTTATCTACAGTTGGGCACTTATGCTATTTCCAGTACTTGGCTATTGTAAATAGCACTGCTATGAATATAGAGGTGCATAGGTCCTTTTGAATTTGGGTTTTAGTATTCTTCGGGTATAGTCCTAGCAGTGGAATCATGGGTTCAAAAGGCAGTTCCATTTTTAGTTTTTTGAGGAAACTCCATACTGTTTTCCATAGTGGCTGCACCAGTCTGCATTCCCACCAACAGTGCACTAGAGTTCTCTTTTCTGTGCGTCCTTGTTAGCACTTGTTGTTTGTTGATTTGTTGATGATGGCCATTCTGATGAGTGTGAAGCGGTACCTCACAGTGGTTTTTATTTGCATCTCTCTGATGGCTAGTGATATTGAACATTCTTTTATGTGCCTATGGACCCTCTGTATGTTCCAAAAACAAATGTTTTGCTCACCAAGGCTGTGTAGGATATGCCTCCAGACAACCAAACGTAAGCATTACTTCTCTCTTGTTATAAGAACTATTTTGATGTTAATGTTTGAGAAGTACTGTAACGTAATAATCCAAGAGTCCTAATAGTCGTAGGATATATCGTAAAATATCTTCCCAACATTGACCACTAGAAAAACCTTTCAGAGTGGAGGAATATTAAAAATAGCATTGGCAGAGGAGGTAAGATGGCGGAGGAGTGAGGAGAGGTTGCGGTTTTAGGCTCCGGAGACCCGTCTACAGTTTGGTCTAATTGCAGACAGAACATCTCAGTGAGCAGCTGGACATTGGCGGGAGTTGAGCCAAGGCACTGCTGGATTAGAGAAAATCCACCTGGGAACAACCTGTTTAGTGAGGATAGCGGAGAAAAAGGGGACGAAACGGGATTCCTGACTGGGGCGGCTGCCCGAGCTGTGGCGGGAAGCACACAAAGGATTTTTGGCGACCACAGGCTACCCCAGAGAGGAGTCAGGTGGAGAGCGGATCTCTGCCCGCTGGCAGAGACGGGACTCGACCAAGTGGCATTGGCGCTGAAGGACAGGAGACAGCGTGCTACCGGGCAAGTGAGAACATAATTCTCCTTTATATTTTTCTCTAGTGGATGGTGGAGACGGGAGGAAAGTTTGGGTGGGGTAGGCCGTTCTGGAGGAGCCCAGGCGCAGGGGCGCGCTAATCCACTCCTCAACCCTACCATTGGGTCGCGGGGGCGCACATAGGGAAGTGCTCTCATTCACTGGCCCAGGTGCGCGGGGCCGTGAGTCCAGGCGTCCCTCGGACATTCCCCAACGGACATAAGATCAGTGCCCCAACGGGCACAGGGAGGGCCCACTGAACACGCAGAGGACTGTGCACAGACACCCCTAGACAGCTCCCGTGGGCGTAGGGCCCCAGGCCGGAAAGCAGACCACTAGCGCAGGCTCTGTTTGTGCCCGCCCAGACGGGTGAGGGAAGGTGGGCGGCTGCAGCACGGGAACAGCGAGAGGCGGCGACCCACGGACGCTCGATTCCACTGAGCGCAAGTGTCCCTGGCCCTGCCCTAAGAGGCGAGAGACCAACTCCCGGAGCTCGGCTCAGCGGGACTGAGGGCACGGGGCAGCGTGCGAGCGTGAAAGCACCTCAGCCCGGGGTCAGTGGGAGCTCTCTGGCCGCCTGTGCGGGCAGGGTCACCTTGGCGCAAATGGGGAACCGCCGCGGCCCAGCGAAAGAAGGAGCCAATCCCGGGGAAAGCGCTCGGGCCGTCCGCGCGGGCAGGGTCACCTCGGCGCGAATGGGGAACTGCCGCGCCCCAGCGAAAGAAGGAGCCAATCCCGGGGAAAGCGCTCGGGCCGCCCGCGCGGACAGAGACACCTTGGCACGAACGGGGAACCACCGCGGCCCGGCAGCAGTGGGCTCCAACCGCGGGGCAAACTCTCGGGCCGTCAGAGCGCGCAGGGGCTTACGCGCAAGGGCACCTCAACTGGCTACAGCGGGCAGCAAGGTAGCGCGCCGCGCCGGCAATCGCGGGCGCGCACCATAGCGGCAACCGGGTGCGCACACCAGTCCGGCAAAAGAACAAGAACCTCTGACCTGCCACACTAGACCAGCTGCGGACCCAGAAAAAGAAGGCAACACACCAAGGCTAAAACGGAGTAAAAACATCGTTTTTTTTTTCTCCAAATTTTTTCTCCCAAATTTTTTCTCCCTTGTTCTTTCTTTCTTCTTAATAATTTCTTTTCTTTCCTTCTTTCTTTATTCTTTTCCTGGGGTTTTTTTTTTGGGGGGGTTTGGGGGGTATATATATATATATATATATATATATATATATATATTTTTTTTGGTTCAATTTTTTTTTCTCTCTCTTTTTTCTTTCTTCTGTATTCTTTCTTTTCTATCTTTCTTTGTTCCTTTCTTGCTAACCTTTTGGGGTTTTTTGGGGGGGTTGTGGTAAATTTTTTATTTTCTTCTCTTTCTCTCTTTCTTCTTTTCTTTCTCCTATTTTCTTGGGGATTTTTTGGGGGAGTGTTTTTCCTCCACCTCTTCCAATAATAACAAACTTTATCTCTAACGTGTTGCATATAACCTCTCCTTCTCATCCTTTCTCTTTAATAGTGGTTTATTCGTTTGTGTGTCTAGCTTAGCCCCCCTATTACTTTAAATAATACAATATAATTACTATATAAACCCAAATACAATACAATCCCACTTTCTTACTATACTAAGTATTTTTCTATCCTTTTCTTCTATTTTTCTTAACATACAATGTAAATATTACTAACTGGCTTGCACAGTCTCAACTATTATTAATCTATCAACCCCTCTATCAAAAATTATATTTTTCCTCCCCAAAAACAACTCGTATCTATTCTTCTTATAGTATAAAAGCTCAAATCTCTTTACATTTATATTAATACGGGCTAGTTGGCTAACGATAGCAGGATAGAGTGGGGGATACTTTCTGAGGGTGTGGGTCTCCTGCCTGGGCTGTGTGTTTATGTCTTTAACAGCATATCCACAAAAGAACTCAAGACAAAGCAGATAGAGTGACTCTCAACCAAGTAGCCAGAAGGAAGATCCTATCAAAGAACATCTGAAATATAACCGAACAGCATAAACAAACGACATAAAGGGTAACTTAAGACCATCAGGCTCAGGATATCAAAGAGACTGCACCACTGAAACTCCCAGACCTTCGATAAAGAATATTACACCACAAAGGAGGGAAGTCAAAGCAGACTACCCCCCCAATAAATAAATAGATAAATAAATAAATAAATAAATAAAAACAAAAAGAATCCAACATGGTAAGACGCAAAAATAACCCCTCAATGAAAAGAAAAGAGGAATCCTCAGAAAGAGAGATAGACGAAATAGACATAGCCCAAATGTCAGACATGGAATTCAAAACAATGGTGGTAAAGAAGCTCAATATACTCGACATCCTTAAAATCAACTATGACAACCTTCAAGGAAGTTACCAGCAGCTCCAAGAAAATTACAGGGAACTGGCAGAGAACTACACCAGCATAAAAAAAGACATAGAAATCGTTAACAAGAACCAGGAAGAACTTAAGAATACAATCTCTGAACTGAAAAACACAGTAGAATCAGTCAAAAGCAGACTAAACGAAGCAGAAGATCGGATTAGTGAGTTAGAAGATAATGTAGAGAAAAACTCCCAGACAATACAGCAAAATGAAAAACGATTGAAAAAATATGAACAAGATGTAAGGGAATTACAGGATAGCATTAGGAAAAATAATTTAAGGATCATCGGAATACGAGAGGAAGAAGAAAAGGAACATGGAATTGAAAATCTGTTAGGAGAAATAGTGACAGAAAATTTTCCGAACCTGATGAGAGGAAAAGCTATGCAAGTCCAAGAAGCACTGAGAGTTCCAATCAAGAGGAACCCCCAAAAACCCACTCCAAGGCACATCATAGTTAAAATGGCAACATTCCAAGACAAAGAGAGAATCCTAAAAGCAGCAAGAGAAAAGCAGCAAATAACATACAAGGGAGCTCCGATAAGGATATCAACTGATTTCTCAACAGAAACATTACAAGCCAGAAGGGAATGGTCAAAAATATTTCAAGCAATGAAAAACAAAGGCCTACAACCAAGAATACTCTACCCAGCAAGGCTCTCATTCAAAATAGAAGGTGAAATAAGGAGTTTCTCAGACAAAGGAAGACTGAAAGAATACATCTCCACCAAACCAGCATTGCAAGAGATGCTAAAGGGACTGTTCTAGGAAAAAACAAGAGAGGAGAGGAACAGAGGTACAAAGGGAAATGAATAAATACACGTCAATAATAACCTTAAATGTAAATGGATTAAATGCTCCAATTAAAAGACATAGGGTAACGGAATGGATAAGAAAACAGGACCCACATATTTGCTGTCTACAAGAAACACACCTCAAAACAAAAGATTTACACAGACTGAAAGTAAAGGGATATAAAAAAATATTCCAAGCAAACGGACCGGAAAAAAAAGCCGGGGTAGCAGTTCTCATATCAGACAAAATGGATTTCAAAGCAAGGACAATAAAAAGAGACAAAGAAGGACATTTCATAATACTTAAAGGAACAATCCATCAAGAAGATATGACTTTGATAAACATATATGCACCCAACATAGGAGCACCCAAATACATAAAGCAAATACTAGAAGACCACAAAAAGGATATCAACAACAACACACTCATAGTAGGGGACTTCAACACTCCATTATCAACAATAGACAGATCATCAAAGCAAAGAAACACCAAGGATATACAGGCATTGAACAACACACTAAACCACATGGATCTAACTGATATATATAGAACTTTTCACCCCAAAGAAGCAAAATATACATTCTTTTCAAGTGCACATGGGACATTTTCAAAGATAGACCACATGATAGGTCACAAAACAAGCCTCAACAAATTCAAGAAAATTGAAATCATATCAAGCATCTTTTCAGATCACAATGCCTTGAAACTAGAAATCAACCTCAGAGGAAAAAATCAAAGACACCCAAACTCATGGAGATTGAATAACATGCTATTAAATAATGAATGGGCTAACAATGACATCAAAGAAGCAATCAAGAAATTTCTAGAAACTAATGATAATGAGCACACAACAACCCAAAACCTGTGGGACACAGCAAAAGCAGTCCTGAGAGGGAAGTTTATAGCAATACAGGCATATCTGAAAAGGCTAGAAGAATCTCAAATAAAAAACCTAACCACAATGCTACAAGAACTAGAACAACAACAACAAACAAAGCCTAGGGCAAGAAGAAGGAATGAAATCATCAAGATCAGAGCAGAACTAAATGACATAGAGACTAAACAAACAATCCAAAAGATCAACGAAACTAGGAGCTGGTTCTTCGAAAAAATCAACAAAATCGACAAGCCTCTAGCCAGTCTAATCAAGAAAAAAAGAGAGAAGACACAAATAAACAAAATCAGAAATGAAAGAGGAGAAATCACGACTGATACCTCAGAAATACAAATGATAGTTAGAAATTACTTCAGACAACTGTATGACAAGAAATTTGACAATCTAGAAGAAATGGACAAATTTCTAGAAACATACAACCTTCCAAAACTGAATCAAGAAGAAGTGGAAAGTCTCAACAGACCAATAACAAAGAAGGAAATTGAAACAGTAATCCAAAATCTCCCGGCACACAAAAGCCCTGGACCGGATGGCTTCACAGGCGAATTCTACAAAACATTCAGGGAAGAACTAACTCCTATCCTCCTCAAACTGTTCCAAAAAATCCAAGAAGAAGGGAAAATCCCAAACTCTTTCTATGAAGCCAGTATTATCCTAATCCCCAAACCAGGTCAAGACACAACAAAGAAAGAAAACTACAGGCCAATATCACTGATGAACATCGATGCTAAAATCCTCAATAAAATATTGGCAAACAGGATCCAGCAACACATCAAAAAGATCATACATCATGATCAAGTGGGCTTCATTCCAGGGATGCAAGGATGGTTTAATATTCGCAAATCAATAAATATAATACATCACCTAAACAGAATGAAAGACAAAAATCACATGATCATATCAATAGATGCAGAAAAAGCATTTGATAAAGTTCAACACCCATTTATGATGAAAACACTCAGCAAAATGGGAATAAAGGGAGCATATCTTAACATAATTCAGGCTATATATGAGAAGCCTGAGGCCAACATCATACTCAATGGACAAAAACTGAAAGCATTCCCCCTGAACTCAGGAACGAGACAAGGTTGTCCACTCTCTCCACTCCTTTTCAACATAGTGTTGGAAGTCCTAGCCACAGCAATCAGACAAGAAAAAGAAATAAAAGGAATCCAAATTGGGAAAGAGGAAGTGAAACTTTCATTATATGCAGATGATATGATAGTATACCTAGAAAATCCTATAAACTCCACTAAAAGACTACTCAATATAATAAGTGAATTTGGCAAAATCGCAGGGTACAAAATAAATATACAGAAATCCAAGGCATTTCTGTACACCAACAATAAAATAGCAGAGACAGAGACAAAAAAGAAAATACCATTTACTATAGCAACAAGAAAAATAAAGTACCTAGGAGTAAACTTAACCAAAGAGATAAAAGACCTGTACTCTGAAAATTACATAACATTGAAGAAAGAAATTAAGGAAGAAACAAATAAATGGAAGCAAATACCATGTTCTTGGATGGGAAGAATCAACATCATCAAAATGGCCATACTACCCAAAGCAATTTACAAATTCAATGCAATCCCTATTAAAATACCAATGACATATTTCACAGACCTAGAACAAATACTCCATAAATTCATATGGAACCAAAAAAGACCCCGAATAGCAAAAGCAATCTTGAGACAGAAGAACACAGCAGGAGGAATCACAACACCAGATATCAAACAATACTACAAAGCCACTGTAATCAAAACAGTATGGTACTGGCATAAGAACAGACATATAGATCAGTGGAACAGAATAGAGAGTCCAGAAATAAACCCAGGCCTCTATGGTCAACTAATCTTTGATAAAGGAGGAAGGAACATAAAATGGAGTGAGAAGAGCCTCTTTAACAAATGGTGTTGGGAGAACTGGATAGGGACCTGCAAAAAAATGAAACTAGACCACCAACTTACACCACACACGAGAATAAACTCAAGATGGATCAAAGACTTAAATGTAAGCCGTGACACCATAAAAGTCCTAGAGGAAAACATAGGCAAGAAAATATCAGATATCTCACGTAACAATCTCTTCACGGATACATCTCCTAAAGCAAGAGAAATAAAGGAAAAAATAAATAAATGGGATTACATCAAACTGAAGAGTTTCTGCTCAGCAAAAGAAAACAACAGCAAATTGAAAAGGAAACCAACCATATGGGAAAACATATTTGCCAATGACATCACAGACAGGGGACTGATATCCAAAATATATAAAGAGCTGATACGACTCAACATCAAGAAAACAAACAACCCAATTAAAAAATGGGCAAGGGACCTGAACAAACACTTCTCCAAAGAGGACATACAGAAGGTCCATAGATACATGAAAAAATGCTCAACATCATTAGCCATCAGGGAGATGCAAATAAAAACCACAATGAGATACCACCTTACACCAGTCAGAATGGCCATCATCAACAAATCAACAAGCAACAAGTGCTGGCGAGGATGTGGAGAAACGGGAACCCTACTGCACTGTTGGTGGGAATGCAGACTGGTGCAACCACTATGGAGAACAGTATGGAATTACCTCAAAAGATTAAAAATGGAACTGCCTTTTGAACCAGCGACTCCACTACTAGGATTATACCCGAAGAATCTTGAAACACCAATTCAAAAGAACTTATGCACCCCTATGTTCATAGCAGCACTGTTTACAATAGCTAAGTGCTGGAAACAGCCTAAGTGCCCATCTGTAGATGAGTGGATCAAAAAACTGTGGTACATTTACACAATGGAATACTATGTAGCAGAAAGAAAGAAGGAACTCCTACCATTTGCAACAACATGGATGGAACTAGAGAGAATTATGCTTAGTGAAATAAGCCAGGCAAAGAAAGAAAAATACCATATGATATCACCTAATACAGGAAACTAAAGAACAACACAGACAAAGGAACTAAATAGAACAAAAAGCAGAGTAGCAGTCAATAGGGGGGAGGGGAGAGGGAGAGAAGGGGGATAAGTAAGGGAAGGGTTTAATTAAAGAGCCTGTATGAAGGACTCATGGACATGGACAGCGGGGAGGGATATGATTGCGGGAGAGGGGGTGGGCTGGGTGGGGGAGAGAAATTGGGGGAAAAGGGGACAACTGTAATTGAAAAACCAAAATAAAAAAAAAAAAAATACAAAAAAAAAAAATAGCATTGGCAGAACTTTCAAGGAAAATGACAATATTTCTTCTAATTCCTACATTATTGTGAAAATGAACATAGTATAAGACTAGGATAGAAGTCTGTGGTGTAAACTAGGAAAATCTAATAGCAAGAGTATTGAAATAAATATAAAGGCAAGGATTTTTACTTCTCTTTTAAGTAGAGGGAAAGGATGAAAGGTATTCATACCCATTAAATCAGAAAGTGGAAAGAGGCTGAGTAGAAGTCACTGTTGAGTGAGGTTTTCCTGTGGTTGGAAAATCCTGCCAGGGTGAACCACAGGCATCACTGGGCTAAATAAACCCCATGTGGTTGGCCAGTGAGGCAGATGGAAGAGATACTTTTTGCACAGAGTGAGTTTATGGTGACTGTCTAAAAATTTACCATTTTCCATACTCAGTTTTAGTCATTCTGAAATGGATCTCCATCTCAAGTGCTAAGCACAATGTTGGGAAAAGTGCTGGGGGCACATTATAGCTCAGAGGAGGTGTATCATACCTGATTAGTGGCATTTGCCTTAGAACAGCAGTGGGAAATTGCAAGTCATTGATGTATTTTATGACTTTGACATAAACTTTTGGGTTTCTAAACTAATTTTCTCAATTTAAAATAATTTGTCTTTCTACTTTTCTTTTATCCTTTACATCATTGCCATACTTTGGAGAATACTTTGTTTTTTCTTTGATGGCCTTTTCAAATTTTGTCCTTTGTTGTAATAATATTTTGTGTCCATTAATTATATCAAACCTTGGATTTATTAATTATTACTATTTCATTTGACACTCAGTAGCAAGGAGTAATTTGAAAATTTTAACTTCCTATTTTCAAAAAACGTCAGCAATTTTCAGTTTGAATGTTGCTGCGTCTCCATTTATCCTTGTCTTTCTTCCTGGAAACCTTATTCAACTTTTTGTGTTTTCCATTAAATTCCTCATGACTTTTAATGTCTTTTTCACATTTCTTTTCATTTTTCTGTGCTGAACCAGTAGTTTCTTTTTGTCCCATCTTTTACTACTATAATCCTCTACTCAACCACGGACTTAGAATATCTAAAATAACCGATGAAAATATTTATTCTAATGACAGTATATTTCAATTTCAGTCATTTTTAACAATAAAATATATTGTGCAGTATGTAACTTGAGCAGGAGAATAAAGTTCTAGCTCGTAATTTTCTTCTAATAATACATTGACTACATGCTCATGATGAATACATGCACATACTTACACATACACACTTTTACACTCCATGTGAGTATAGGCATAATTCAGATATATTGTGAGTTTGATTACAGACCACTGCAATAAAGGGAATATCACAATAAAGTCAGCTTTTTTTTTATTTTCCAGTGCACATAAAACTTATGTTTACACAATAGTGTAGTCCATTGATTGTGCGATAACATTATGTCTAAATATACACATACTGTAATTAAAAATACATTTTTGCTTACATTGTCTGAGCCTTCACTGAGTTGTCATCTTTCTGCTAGTGGAGGGTCTTGTCCAAGTAATACCAAAAATCCCTGATCACAGCTCACCATAACAAATGTAATAATAATGAAAAAGTATGAAACATTGTGATAATTACCAAAAAGCAGCATGGAGACACAAAGTGAGGAAATGTTGTGGCAAATGTGGCTGCAATAGAACAGGATTGATCAATTCAACATTGCCAGAAACATTCAATTTGTTTAAAAAAATCAATATTTGTGAAGTGCAATGAAGCAAAGCACAACAAAATGAGGTATGCCTGTAATCTGAATATATAAACTTCAAGGAGATAAATTACATTCACATCAAAATTCCAGATATAGGCTATCACATTATTAATTGTGGGAAGTTATTGATACTGGCTTAGATTGCTCTCTTCTCTATCTGGCTAGTTAAGCTATAAAATAACAGAAAATTCTTAAGGAGATTCATTCTTTCTGACAACTTGTCCATAAACAATGCTTGCTTTGATTTTCTTTCTCTCTCTCTTTTAATCTATCCAGTTTCTTATTTTATGTCAATGTTATATGAAAGTAGCATTAGCATAAGACAGAAAAATATAATGCATGTGTATGCGTTTGGTGAAAATATAATTTGAATATATTCAGATGATGAGATGATGTGAACAAGTCATCCATAGACTTTATTTGGTTAAGCTACAAGTTTGTCTGACACAATATATTAATTAATTTTGTTTCTGTGATTTTTAATAAAATATATTTGAAACTTAAAAACAAGAGGCTTAATTTTAAAACCTGTATTTATCTCTTTCTTTAAAAAATCAAAGTCTTAACAAAGAAAATGGACATAGACTCATAGATGGAGAGTAAGATGACAGCTAGTAGAGGGGGGAGTTTAGGGGGTGGAGGGATTGAGCAAAAAGGAAAAAGGACTCATGGACATGCACAACAGTGTGGTGATTGCTGGGGGCAAGGGAAGTATAAGGGGACTACAAGGCAATGTAAAAAATACAATAAAGATTAAATTTTTAAAAAGAAAGACAAATCAGAGACCTTCAAAAACGACAGCATTGGATCCACTGTTTTATAAGGCAAAGGCATGAGAGTATTGAATAAGTATCAGGTTTAGATGAGTCTCTTGATTTTCAATTCTTGTTACAGTGTTTGCTTCATTTATTTACATTAACAACCTGGTCCCTATAGCATTTGAGTTTGCAGCACTTCAAAGGAATTCTCTGGGCAGATCCCAGGTTCTTTTTTATTCTCCCTCTAAACTTTCTCCCTAGATTGTCACATCTATTCCCATGATTTTCCATTTTGACTCACATTGAAACCACCATCTTCTTTCATTTGATGTATTAGTTAAGAGAAGCTAAATTATCAAACAACATCCAAAGTTCAATGGCTCAACACAGCAAAACTTTGTCACTTAATCAAGGGACATTGGCTCTGGATTTTCAGGATAATTCTGCTCTGTGCTATGAAAGAGTGACAATGGATGTTTCAATCTTGTGGCTTCACCACCTTAGTAACTGGTTTTTGTAATGATCCATTTTATGCATTACTTGACTGGGTTAAGAGATACCCTGATAGCTGGTAAAACTTTTTTTTCTGGCTGTGCCAGTGAGGGTGCTCCAAGAAGAGATTAACATTTTAATAGGTAGACTAAGTAAAGAGATCTCCTTGACCAATGAGAGCAGGGTCATCCATTCATTTTAGGACCCAATTTTTAAAAAGTCAGAGTGAAGTCAAATTTGCTTCCTCTGCTTGAGTTGGGGCTTCCATATTTTCCTGTCCTTGTTCCTCCATGCCCCTTGTTCTAGGGTTTTTCATACTCACAGCCTGGACTTACGTCATTGGCTCCACTGGTTCTCAAAACTTCAGGTTCAAACTAGAACTGTAATAGGGTCAGCTGGGCTATATTGCTGGGGATTGGGGAGAAACCCTGAGAACCAACAATTCCCTCCCCTAGAAGGGAACAGGTTGCCTCACTCTCATTAAAAGGCATCAAAATCGACGAACTCAAAAACTTGAACAGTGGGGGGGAAAAATCTCAATAAATGTACCGTATCAAATGGAGAGTACTTTCAAGGTGACTGAAATTTAAACAAGTATGAATAAATACACAAGTTTTTATAAATAAATTTCATTTTTTGGGTCCCCCCAGCATTTTCATACTGGGAGCCATTAAAGACACAACCTTGATAGAATAATATGCTGTGGAGATCATCTGGACTATATATGTGATTGAACCCTGTTAGTGCCTGTTTATATGAACTCTCATGATTCTCTTGGGCTGGTGTGTCTTGCAGCCACCCAAGGCAAGGTCCTATGTAAATCCCCTGGCTTGTTAAATGTACCACCTTCCAATCTGGAGTGACCTGCTTCCTTCCTCAGTCTCTTCTTGCCCTTTGTGTGGGAAGTAAGTTTTTCATTTCAGCTGGGTAACACCCGAGGTTGCAAACCAACAACTCCCTATCCTTACTATAATATTTAAAATTTGTCTTTACTTTGTTGCACAGAATTGCTTTTTTATGCATAATAGAAATATTCTAGAGACATGAATCTTAAATTCTTGCTGCTGTCTGACTAAACAATGTCAAAGATTTCATTTTTGTAGAACATATTTTGGATCTTTTTGTTTTTCCTCCAGAGTGACCTGGCTGTCTGGAACCCTGACAAAAGCTTTCCTGGAAAAGACAAGAGAAAAGTTCTGAGACAACTTAGATGAAAACAGTTGAGCATGTCCTTGTATCTGGAACTATGTTTCACCTGATGAGACCTTTTTCATCTCACCCTCTCTACTCTGATGACAAAGGTACAGTTTTCTGTCTAATTAGCCTATTTCTTTCACCTTCTCCAGGGCTTGCTATATCTACCTTTCATTGTGTTGACAATAAACTACTTAACTTTAATGTCCTATGTATTAGGATATTTCTCTGTTTCTTTGAATTTCAAAATTACAGTTATGAAATAGCCATATTATTCCATATATGACAATTAATAACAAGCCTTAGAAATATTTTTTCACATAATTTCAGACATACTTAACAATTAACAATAAATGTTGCTATATTGTCATAGTTTGAAGACTCACTTTTACTTATCATACTGTTACTTCAATATGGTTGATCTTACTATGATTTGGAAGCATCTATTTATTATTGTTTTTTTGTGGGCTTATTAGCATAAAGAGCTGAAACTTTATCCCAAAGATGGTTCTTTATGAACTACATTTTATTCATGTGAGTTGGCACTCTTAAATTGTGTCTTACTCAAGGGTCAGTATGAAATGATTCATGTAAAATTACAAAAGTACTTTTAGGATTCTTGAGATTGATTGAATCATAAATATAGGAGGAAACTCAGTTCATAAAACATTATTGGATTGTTATATCTAGAAGGATTCAGACTATAACTGTATCTGTGTTAACTTGTTCTGTCCAATGGTAACCAAATGTAATTCTGGGTGGTTTAAAAAATTTCAGGATGTTTCAACACTACAAAATTAATAATATAAAACATACAAGATGAATGTTTAATTAATAAAATATAGTGTGCTGTTGTTATAAATTATATATATTTTTTATTTTTCTAAAGTTCTATAGAATGAATACCTTACTTTGAAACTCACTCAGATCTTTAAAGATAGGTAGAGAAGGTATCCAGAGATACTAAAATACTTTACCACCAAAATATAATTAACTCAGAACCTTCTGATTGCTAACATATAACTCCCATTTATATAACAAACTTCTCTTAAAATCTGGTATGAAACAATGGTAATTTATAAATAATATTATGTAACAAATATCAGAGAAGGAAAACTCTGATTCCAAAAAACCTCCGCTGCCTTGCGGCATACCTCTTCAGGGGAAAGGCTAAGGGAGTAAACCCCGACAGAAAATCCGGAGCCGGAGTCCCTAAGGCGGTTTGACGTTGTAGTCAACACCGGCAACTCCTGCGACGCACCTGAAGCCAAGCTGTATTGACTCCGTCTTTCCCTTGGATCCTTCAGCTGCGAAGAGAGGGGGGGTCTGCTGCATGGGCAACAGCAGACCCTCCATATCACCCTGCCCAGGCTCTGTAGCTTCAGCTTCACTGGAGAGGACACTCCAGCGTCATCGCAAGATGTCGATTCAACACGGGAGGAGACAGATACCGTGTCACTCCCGAGTTGGACTGCACAACCATTCTCGGTGGTGCAGATAGACTCTTAAGAAGCTACACCATCGTCTCTCGAGACGGACGGCTGCCGATTATGTAACAAATATATTATAATTCAATGCAATGTAATTTAATTATAGTATATAATAATTCAAACTATTTTAGGAATAGTATTTCTGTATCTGGGAAAGAAAAGCTTTTCTCCAGTCAGAAAGGAAGAACATTGGGAAGGTAGTAGAGAATATTACGAAGACCTTAAATATTTCTGTGTGACCCCTGGGAACTTATGAACCTCTATGCCTCTATCAAAGGAAGGGAGTCTAATAGCTGGATAGTGTTTGGCAGCTTGTGCTCAATTTTTGTAATTGCTAGGAGAAAAAGGATTACTTATTTTTTTATGTAGAAAAACTAGTGTGTATTATAGCTCACAAATAATTAAAAATATTTCTACAGTTTTAAACTATTTGTCATTTTCAGTCTATGACATACACAAAACTTTCTCAAACAACTGAGCCTGAATAACATTACATAAATTCTAATGGTCTTGGATTGACAAGTCGCAAGTTGTGTGAAGTCATATAAATGAGCATATTCCTAATACATATAGTAAATAATAACCCAATAACCACAAATATGATTAAAAACACTAGATATGTTTGTATTAACAATACAGTCTCAGAATGTGGCTTTTGCTGTTATAATTTTATATCCACCATTTGCTAATTTTAATATTAATATTAGTGAATGTTAAAAGGAGTGAGAATTCCAGCAAAACTAGCTTCACATTAAAAGACTGAATAAAATTAATTCACTAAAACAATCAAATATATTTACAAAAATCCCCAATCCATAGATTTATGAATAAGAAAGATAATATTAGTTTAATATATCAAAACATGTGCCATAGATAGGCATTCAAATAAATTGAATATATATTTTAAATGTTGTAACATTATGGGTGGGATAAGAGATATAGGTTTGCAATATTTTTCTCAAAATGATGATAAATGAGAGAAAATTATTCTTGGAATTGGTCTATACTCTCCAAAAAAATATTATATTCTTGATTGATATATTTAATTTTCTTAAATGAATAATGATTTATGCCTACCTATTTATTGTTCCACAAGATATATATTTGGTAACCTAAAACAATACAACACAGTGCCATATATATATATTCCATATTCTTACATAGTGAAGATGAAAATTGCAACAATTTGATGAGAAATGGCAAATATTATGGACTCTATGCATCTATAATCCAATAAATATACCAAATAAAAATATAGTGTTTTGAGTTCAAAGCTAAAAATGTACAGATGTATTTTTAAATTTGTATTTTGGTATGTAGATTTCTTCAAAAACTAAATAATACATTTTTGAAATAATTTTAAATAAATAATGGAGTGTCTATAAACCATGTTTGTAAGACATCAAAGAACAATATGTTTAAACTCTTGTCACAGTAACATGCCCATGGATCAACACTTCCCAAGTTTTGTGTGATAGAGAAACATCTAAGAATTGTGTTAAATTTCTGGCTTTACTATCCAGATTTAGTGATTCACTAAGCCTGGAATGGAGCTCAGTGACAAGAACCCTCTAGTTATTTGGGTACAATGGATATACAGATCAAACTTTGAAGGAAACCTGCCACTGATAATATATCTTCATAAATATTTATTTGAATAAGTAAAATTAGATATTAATATTCATCCTTGCTTTTCTTCTATTGTTTGAGAGAAATGGGAATAAATTACTAAGGAATAGCCATCTGTGTCTCCATTCCACAAAGAAACAAATCATATTATATATGAATAGAAAGATACTTTAAAAAAAGAAAAGAACAAAAACAAATTTAAAAATATTTATATAATTAAAACCAGAAGCCAACCAGTGTCAAAGATGAACAGTTGTATGTGCCTGAGCACAACTGTATCAATATGTACTTGATCAATGCACCACTGGTCTCTGTTCAAAACCAGAAAGCAGATAATGTACTTCCCTTGAAGACAGTTCTAAGTGAGCCAGACTAGCAAGTTATTAGTTCTCTGAAGCAACTTCCAAGGAAACTATTCAGAGGTGTAAAAAATCAGAATCAACTTCTCTGGGTCTACTTCAACTTGATCTAGCAAAATATTAAACTGGAGCTTTACTGGTCCTATATTCAGACAGGTCTAGGTATAATGGAGGGTCTGTGAGTCAGGTCCCGAGCTGCATTTTGTGATGTTTTCCTTGAAAAGAACTCATCCAAAGAGAAGAAGTGGTCAAGGCTTAGAAGACTGATCCAAGACAATAATTGAGTGCTGGAGAAGATACATTGCACATTGTGTACCTTAAGTGCATTAAGTAGTAGTGTGAAGTCAGATAATATCCAGGGATGCTCATATTCACATGGAATTCATTCAATGAAGTTCTTTACTTATCAAATATTTACTACATATCCTACAAGTGCCAGGCATGATAGTAGACACTAGAAACACATCAGGAAATAAAGTCCCTACTTTAAATGAATTTGCATGATTGGAAGTCATGAGGGACACATAACAATTAGAATTGTGTGTTTGTGTGTGTGTGTATGTATTTAATTAGGCAGTGATACTTCCTATAAAATAAATATAGAGGAAAGTGAGAGAATAGATGAGTGATTAGAGTAAGCTTGACATGGGATACCTCTGTGAGGAAGTGCCAGTTGAAAACAGCTTAAGTTAAGTAAATTTCCTTCAGGCAAATAAAACAGAAAATGCAAGGAGTAAAATGTGTGAAGGGAAGAGTGAATAGTGCTGCTAAGGACTGCATGTAAAGCTGCTCTTAGGCCATTGCAGAGCATTTGCAGTTCGATGCTAATGAGCTAAGGAGATAAAAACCTGTAGAAGTCAACAGCTAATGACCAAATGAGATCGAATCAGCACTGCTTCATAACATAGGATTAAACAGGGGAGACATATTGAGACCTTTAGTGAAAAAAAGGAAATGGAATGTTTAAGGAATTGGTCTCTGGGACCATTTTTCCTGGATTTGTATTCTGCATCCACCATTCACTAGCTATGGTATTTGGGTCTGTTATTTACATTTCCTCTACCTCAGTGACTTCATCTATACAGTTAGTAAAATAATGATTTATTGTGAAGAATAAGTGACTCAAAGTAATTTTGCAACGGGTATTGACTAGCATTCAACTAGTGTTATTTTTATCACAGTTATTATTAGTAATTTACTAACTTAGCAGAAGTTTTTGTACAAAATGTTATTCCTAAGACACTTTATTTATAATTTCAAGGTGATCAGATATAAAGCAATAGCTGATATTGTCTATCAGATTCAACTTTTGTTTGTAGCTTTATTCACATCTGTAAAAAATTAATTTATAAAGTGTGTCCCTCTCAGTAGCTTTCTGTATCCAGTGTAGAATTAAAGGAAGCTCAGACACAACAGACAGTTCTCTCAATATGAAATTATGTCAGATACATAAATGTTCATAGCAGCACTATCCCTGTAGTCAAAGGTTGAAACAATGTAAATGGTAATCAACAAGATGAGTTAACAAAACGTGGTATAGCCATATATATAACGCTATTGCAGCTTTAAAAAGGCATGAACTGTTAATACGTGCCAAAATGTGGAAAACATTATGCTAAGTGAAGGAAGCCAGATATAAAATGTCACATATAATATAATTCCATTTATATGACATATTCAGAAAGTGTTAATTTATAGAGACAGAAAGCAGATCAGTGGTTGTCAGGGCCTAAGACAGAGGGAATGGGGGAGTGATTATTTAACAGGCATGGAGTTTCCTTTTGGGGTGATGGAATTAGTTACAAATAGAGAGAGGAGATGGCTGCACAATATTTTTAATATATTAAATGCCACTGAATTGTACACTAAAATGATTACATTTTTGTTATATAAATTTTACCTCAGTAGAAATATCATAGACTGTACACCATAAAAGTCTGTTTTAACTTGTTATTTTCAAAAATAACGTTTAATATTAAAAACACATTAAAAAGTATAACATCATGTATTATTAACTCTTTGGCCAGAAATCACTGGACAGAAACAACAAGAACCTGTGCCTTGACAGGCAGTAGCAACTCAAGAACCTCAGGGTAAAGCACATAACTTTAATAGATGTAATCTTGAGAGAATTCCCCAGATACGAAAGGGTTTAACAGAAAGTCATGTCAGGGAGCCAAAAATAAAAACATAAGCAAAGCAGCCAACTCGAAATAGTAGCTGAGAGGGCATAACGGAAGTCTGGTAAAAGATAAAAATAGAGAGTACTATTATGTTATGAACTGAGTTATTGTATCCCTCCAGAATTCCCATGTTAAACTACTAACTCTTAAAATAATAGTATTGGAAGATGTGACTTTTGGGAGATAATTAGATTTAGGAGCAGTCTTGAGAATTGCTCCCCTGCTCAAAGATGAGATTGGTATCCATAATTATAAGAGGAAGAGAGACCAGAGTTCTCTCTGTCTCTTCCATGTGGGCACACAAGGAGTAAGTGACCAACTGAAAGAAAAGGCGGTTTCATCAAAAACTAAATTTGCCTGCACCTTGACTTTGGACTCCCCAGCCTCTGGAACTGAAGGAATACATGTCTGTTGTTTAAGCCACCTACTCTATGATATTCTACAATATTTTATAGCAGCTTTAGATAAGACACTAGAACACTTGCCGTCGAAGTTCTTGCTTGCTTAATCCTTAAAGGGTTTTTGAAAAAATAACGCATGACTCACATTTTAAAATCTAACATTTGTGCCAGATTGGTAATTGGCAAGTAACACCATTCTTGCCTCCTCTTAGTCTCTTTGCTCCATCACAGAGACTGGAAGGCTTGGAACTACAATTTAAAAAAAATACTTGACAGAAGAGTCCTGAAGTACATTCTGCAAGTGAGATCCATATCCATGAGACTTAGAAAGCATAAGAAGGGCTGAAGCTATGTTACCGTTTCTCTAGCCCAGATGTAAGCTATAGTAGTCATGGGTTTTACAGTGAGCTCAAGACATTTTCCCACAAGTCAACTTCCTTAGTGCTGAAGATTAATCATCAGTGTGGTTTCCTGTGATTTTGGCAGTTTCTTAATTTTCTGAAAACTATGAGTGAATCTGAAAGCTGCTGGAGATTTTAATGACCTATTTATTATTTATACCTTTTAATGTTTTTGTAGGCACCTAATTTGCTAACTAATTTCACTTTGGTTAAAATATAGGAGTGATCTCTGTTTTCTTGATCAAACTCTGAATGCTACATATAAATATATAAATTTAATATTTGCAAAATATGCATTTCTGGCTTATTTTATATTGTTACTTCAAAAGTAATTTACAGTGCTTTCATGAAAGTATTTTGAGCTATAGGTTTAGACCATTTAATATATTAAAACATGCACAATTTGATTTAGCGATGAAGCAACCCTCATTATTAAAACAATCAGGAATGTCAGACTTAAACAAAATGTCTTCTGTTAAAAAAACCTCTCTTCTTCAAACAATTCAAATAAATATACTAATATACTTATTTGTTATATACTCTCTTATTTCTGAATTTCAAGGTAGGTAAGATATAATATAGATTAAGTAGATAGATGATAGATAAATAGAAAGATAATAGATATAAAACATAAACACACACACACACACACACACACACACACATATATATATATATATATATATATATATATATATATATATACATATTTGTAACAACACCAAAACTTTGACTACATATCATCACTATGACTCATTTTAATATATCTTACAGGTAATTTATGATCACAAAGCTTTCCTCAGTTGCTCATCATTTTACAATTACTCTATGTTTGGCTCTTTAGACATTTTTCCCCACCTCTTTTAAGGGCAATGACTCATTAATAAATGAAATGTATTATTTTTATTATAAATGGACAATGGGTTATTGTGAAAGTTTGGAAAAGACAGTGTGGACCACCAGTAGGATAATTTTAGAAAAGAGTACATATAAACATTGAGGATCTAAAAAATTATTCTCTGTAAATTATTCACGCCCATGTACTTCCTGAAACATCAGAGGTTGTGTCAGTTTGAAGACCACTGCTTTAACAGCACATATTTATTTATCTTTGCTGCCTCTTAAATAAGAGGTTCTGGAAGACTGCATAGTAATATATTCGTATTATATGGGTTTTTTCATTTACATAACAATCTTAGGAAGCATTTGTGCTTTTTCAATACATATATAAATGTACTTATGTGCTTACCACAAGTAAACCCTTTAGAGTAGCATTAATTCATTTTATTTATTAACTACGATAATGCAGCAGTTCAACATTAAACATATTTTGAAGACAACTATTGCATCCTAGAAACTAGCCTCTCTTTTGACTTCTGAGTGCTTCTTTATAGTAAAAAAATTCAATCCCTTATGATATGATGGCATATAGTGAATTTTGAACACAAACGTGAACCAGGTTCTCTCACAGCTCTGTCAGACACTCAGTCTAGTGATTCAATTTACTGCAGACAGAGTATCCAGCATTCATTCCTAACACACAGCTCTATTGATTGCACTCTCAACCAGCTTTCCTATCTACCATCAGAAACACCATTGCATTCCCCTTCAAAGAAAAAAAAATGTGGAGTTTCAAAAACTACATTGCAATCATTACAGAAGAAAGTACATTATAAAAATAATATTTTAACCTTGTATATGGTCCTAACATTTGACAGATAATAAAATAAGTTCTTAACAAAGATTATCTGGCTTAATACTCAAGTTCTATTCATGAAATATTTATCATTTCCTTCATTTTCTACATAAATGGGTTATAAATTAGATTATTTGATAACTTATAACAGGTTCCATATTCATTCAATATACAAACTTAGGTTGACTTTACTACAGATTCTAGCTTGTTGCCACCATTGATTCCAGCATTTTAATGCAAATTCCTCCAGAAAGGGATTCCTGTTTATCTCTCCTTCACATACAGTTTTGCTTCAAATACATTAATGTGTTTATTTTCTCCTCCACAATATTAAAAAAAATTTAACTTTGC
This sequence comes from Furipterus horrens, assembly GCF_987537825.1. Classification (NCBI taxonomy): domain Eukaryota; kingdom Metazoa; phylum Chordata; class Mammalia; order Chiroptera; family Furipteridae; genus Furipterus; species Furipterus horrens. Next base: position 176,924,354 of record NW_028327172.1, read on the forward strand.
CCCTATATAATGTTAGTTCATTATTCTGTGCTAGCTGGAATACCCATTTCACATATGCATCCAAAATATGGCTCTTTTTTCCAAAGCTAAAATAAAATCACACCTCTTAGAGGAAATCATTACATATTGACCTCATCTCCTTAGGCTTTGGCATGTTGCATATAAGTCAGTTGTAGCTTATATCATCCTCTTTTAACAATATTGCTTCTAATATAAGGAGTTATATTAATGCATTTATATCAATTGCTATTAACAATACACTTTCATTACTTTGCTTTCTAGCTTCTAGTTACCAAATTTTTGCATTCATTTTCCAGAATTCTTACCTTCTAATTGATTATTTATATTTTCTGTGAGCATATATGTGCATGTATCTTTCAATGATTTCAAACTACATATCTTTTATTCTATTTATTTGATTAAATATAAACATTTTAACATGCATACTTAACTGAATGATATGCAAAATTTGCTAGTATTTCTAATCCCCTGAACAATAAAATGATTGTAAAAACACTTTTATATTCTCCAGCACATTATTGATTATTAATTTAAATACACTTACTTTAGTCATAAAATTACTTGTAGTAAAAATTAAAAATATTCACCAAGTATTTCACTTAGTTATTTACCCTTGTTTTTGTGTACCAATCTTTCTTCTTATGTTTAATTTTCTTCCTGCTGACAGATATCCTTTGGTTTATTCAGAAAGATTCTGAAAGTAACAAATTTTATTAGTGTTTACAAATTTGAAAATCCACCCCTCCTTTCAATTAAAGCTTAGTTTATTAAAAAATTCTGGATTACTTATTATATTTTCAGACAACTCTGGCTCTATTGCTGTGATAAGCCTGTAACCAGTCAGAAACTTCCCACTTTGGGGACTATGTATTTCCTCCTTATAATTAAAAAAAAAATTATTACTACTTGGACATTCTGAAGACTTTCTCTGTGTGTGGTTTTATTTCCACTGATTAAGATTAGGGGTGATTTTTTTCAATCTGAGAGTTTGTCTTTTCCTTATTATAAAAAAAGATTTTAGTTATTATATTTTTTTCTATTGTACTCCTTCCTATACTTTCTCTCTTTGTAGAATTCCAATAAAATTTAAGTCAAACCTTATCTTAAGGTCCCTTATCGTCCTATCATATTTTGGTAATTTACCTGAGAAGATCCTATGAATACTTGTTTTTGTTTTTGTTTTTCCTGTAAAGGTAGTTCATTCTTTTACGAGCCTAATATTTTTTAAAATAATGACTGTGTTCATTTTTAAAATTGTAATTTATTAGAACTACTTTTTTTAAATTTTATTTTACTTAATTCATTAAAAAAATAATGGACTTTTTAAGGAATATTCTCTGTTTTGTTGTACCTCTGGTAATTTTTTGTATTGATTTATAATCTTTAATCATGAGTTTATACTCAGCAGTTATTAATTTAATGGAATGGCCACAGATACTTGGTTGCATCAGCATTTTGTGGGAGCAGTCTTATGTGTGATTCTGCAGAAGTAACACTAATGATAGCCTTTAAAAAAATAGGTGTCAGTCCCATGAGAGTAGAAATACCAATTAACATAACAACTATATCAGCTGAAGCTTAAGGTTCTGATTAGAGATGAACCTACCTCACCTGCATTTACCATATTGACTGAGGTCAGTATGTGTAAGGCAAAATAAATAATTGCCTTGAGTTTGTGCCATAGCTCAGACTCTTGGGTGAGATTGTCATTATTCAATCACTGCCTACCATGCAGAATCTATAGACTGTGAAATTTCACTTTTACCCTCAGTTTTCTCATTATATAATGGTATCCTTAGGAATGTTGAGTACATTCAGTAAGAATAAAATTAAGATAAAAGGAAAGAGAAAGAGACAGAGAAGGAGAGAGACAGTGATGGAGACAGGGACAGAGTCATTTTATTTAATGTCTTGTGCTATTTTTATCAACTATTATTACTGTTGTTTATTTTATGTGATGAAAATTGATAGAATTTCAGATGCAGTATTGTCAAGTAAATTATTATATACAAAAAGCCTAATTTAAATCAATTTATTTTTCATAAGCTAATGACACATTAATAAACAGGACAGTGGTCTGTAACGCACACTATCTAACCCCTTTAAGTTATTGTCAGGGAATTATTCATTTATTTGGTCATTCAATAAATATGTCTTAAAATTACTGTGTGTCAGGTCCTGGTCTTTGAATACAATTGAGACCAAAGCAGATTAAACACCTGCCACCACAGAGCTTATACTACACTGGGGAACACAATTTCCATTGAGTTAGACCTGACACTTGTTTTGGACTAACTATTGGCATCTAAATCCAAAAATAAGCAATATATTCTGGTAATTTTTTCCTTATTTTCCTTTGTATGTACATGTTGTATGATTTTGGGAATAAAGGGAGGGTATCCTGTACCTTAAAAATTTGACATGATAGAGAAAAACTGGGGTTATTTAGTTATTTTATTCATACAAAGGCTATATGTTATTACTGTAAGTCAAATGGTGTACAAGTAGTAAAGTTCTGCTACCAAACATACACATTAAAGTATTTTATTTTTTTCAAATGACAGGCTAGGAAATGCCAAAATGAGATACTTGAAACAATCTACTTCAGTTGTCAAAGCTTTAACAAATTGCTTCATGAGACCCAGTTTTATACGCAGAGGTGGGAATATAATGTTCTTTCTGTCAACAAGTGGCTCATGTAGAATGTTTGGATCACCAGGTTTGAGGTCAGATCTTGGAGGCCAATTTGACTCCACCCAATGCTTCTCATGAACTTTGCTGTCCCACATACACAGAAAACAGGGATACTTGGTGTATCCATGTTGCTGACAGAGAAAGAAGCAGACCATTTTAAGGTCAACACAGATGATCCAATTGCGCTTGTGATATTGCAACAGATCAATGACTGTCTTTATATCTTTATATTCTTCATGAAAACAAACTGAATGGTCAATTGGGACTGCACCAAATACATTGCCATTGTGGAGGAAGACACACTTCAAGCTCCACTTTGAGCTATTGATGAACAGTTACCATTCAGTTGCATTTTAGATTGGCATTCCCAATTCCTCCATTAAACCAAGTATGTTATGTCAATACACAAAGCCACTGTCATTTTGAAAGTTCTGCAGAAATACACTTTCTCTTGATCAAAAGTAGGATGCCTTTGCTCTTTTTTCAAGCAAGTTTTTCTCATGCAGTCTTGATGCTAGGAGTTCTGAAACCTTTTGGATAGTCCAAAATCTTGTGCCAAATCATTCAACTCATGCTGATCAAGTCCCTTACGAACCGAGTCATTTTCAATTTCAAAATCTTCATTGTTGCTGTAACTTAGTTCTTCACCATACTCCTATTTTTGGAAAGAAGGTATTTCAATGAAAACTGGCTGGGATTTCAGCTGAATGAGGCACTGGGTTATAGCTGATGGTAGAATAGGATTCTCTATTTTACAGTTTTTTTTTTGTTTTTTTTTTTGTTATATCCTGACATTTTCACTATACAAAAGTAACAGTCACTTGAATGATCTCTGGACCCTCGCCAAACCATAAGTATACCAAAATGGCAATTGATCATGTGTTCCCTTCATCCACATCCATAAACTCTCGACACACTGCTTGCACACCTTGTGAGGAGCCCCAGACTTATCTTGATCACCAAATTTTACTTAAAAATATGCAAAATAGGCTTGCCTGACAAATGTGCTGATGTTTGTCCTTTGACTGGGAATGGTGAAACTGCCACAGATATAACAAAACAAATCAGGGTTGTTTAGGCACTAACAATGAGTAATAGCAAAAGCAGACACGATCTGAAGGAAAGAAAATAAGTACGTATGTAAATAAAAAAGTAAATTCTGCTAACTCCTTGTATACAGACAAGAACTTGGACTATACTTCAGAATACAGTTCACTCTATAGAGCGGCACACAACCTCTCACCACACTGTCTCATGTGTAACTGAATAGCACAGACAAATACGAATCTGTTGCTAATCTCCAAGGTCATCCCCCACCCCTCCCCACATGAGGGAGGTTTGCTCTCAGCTAATAGGAGAGGACTAGTGCTTCCCTCTATCCAGGCTTAATCCAGCCCAGAGTGGTCACATTAAGATAAGCTGTAGAGAACAACTTGATGTGATAGAAGAAAACTAACTGCAGTTTTGAAATCAACATGCTAATTTAAGTCTAAAACAGCTGAAAAAAAGAACTCAACTGGAATTATGTTAAAAATTGTTCCCGTGTGCTATTGGGGAGGCAAAGTTATGAGAAAAAATAAGTCAGACAGTGTGAAGTGTTATAATGTAGAAAATATATCTGTGCAAGAATATAGAGTGTTGGGAAGTGAGGAGAGAAATTAATTTAAGTAGTGTGGTCAGAGGGTTTCGGACCCAACTGAAATGGGAGATCAAGCCATGAGAATAAAATAAGGGAGAGCAGACAGTGTGGTAAGAGAGGTGAACACTCTGAGCATGGATTGTGTTTGGTATGTTTGCTCATAATACTAGCCTAGCAACTTGGATAATATTATTAAACATATTTTCATAAAGCTGTCATGTACTAAATGGCACACTGTAGGTATTCAGTGTGTGATAGTTACTATATGAAATAAAAATATGGGCTATGTGATTGTTGATTTGGGAGGACTAAAAATACAACATCTGGAGAGAAAAATTATGTGGTAATGAAAGCACCAATAAAAAAGAGTAGCTATTACAGAAAAGACAAGAAAAGCCCCTTCCTTCCCCAGACTTATTTTACTGCCTCACCAAATGAAGGGAATAGAAATGTCCAGCTTCCTTGAGCTTTTTCAGGTTTAAGCCCATCACATCAACCCTAAGTCAATTTTCACTATGATGTTAGACCAATCTCCCAATGAAATATTGTGTATGTGCAACATGTTAAAATTTCAAGTAGAATTAATGCTTTGTATGGGTTTAGAAACAAACATTTTACCTCTATTTATGTGACTCTTTTTGTCATATTTTATAGCATTTAGAAATTATTTTCAGTTATTTGTTATTTGTTAGAAACTAACAGTGAAACAAATCAGAAAATATGAAGTTGAGTTCATTGAGTCTAGTAACCTTGATTAAATGAGTCTAATACCTGCAAAATGGTGCATTAATAAGTTCAGCTGTATTCAAAAAAACACATTTTAAACACTAAAATATACAAAGTACCCACTGACACTAAGAAGAAGCAGGGAATGAGAATAAATAACTTTGTCTGAAATGACAAATTATAAAATCAGCATAAAATGGAAGATAGCAGAACCAACAAAGATGAGAAGAGGGATCCAAGGGCTATACTTATTTTGACAAAATTAACTAACAAAACAAAAATCAAGTCTTTCAGAAAAAAAAAAAGAGATGAGTAAAAAAGAGGAAAAATGCCAGAGGGGCAAATGCCATAATCTGATACATTCTGTCAACCACTGACCAAGGGACTGAAAGTTCTGGCAAGTACTTTAGTCTTATGATAGTCCATGGGTAAGACAATCATTCCCTTAAGTTGATGTTAATTGCTCTTATTTAAGAAAGTGCCTCTAAATCTTAAGGCCCATGTTAATTAAGTCATTTTATGACCATAATTTAGCTTATGACATAGATTTGTCTGTAAGTGGGAACTATACTTGTCATCATAGAGTGATTTTATCATTCATGTGATTTTTATATTTCTCATTAATAAGTTTCACTCTGTTATTTTTTAAAAGATTTTATTTATTTACCTTTGGAAAGAGAGGAAGGGAGGGAGAAAGAAAGGGAGAGAAACATCCATGTGCCAGAGATTCATTGATTGGTTGCTTCTCACACTCCCCCAATTGGGGACTGGGCCTGTAACCCAGGCATGTGCCCTGGCTGGGAATAGAACAGGGGACCTTTTGGTTTGCAGGCCAGCACTCAATCCACTGAGCCACATTAGCCAGGGCTCATTCTGTTATTTTTTTAAATCAGTCTCTGGGCTTGGATAGTGTGACTCTATTCTGAAAGACATTTTGCTCCTTACATGCATTAGGATACTAAGATCTGTGATATTACAATTCATATCGGGAACCCAAATCAATTCCTCGAGGAAATAGTCCTCTGTAAGGCTTTGAGACAGCCATCAAGACTTTTTAGGAGACCCTCTACTTCATTCACATTCTTTATTTCTACTATTTTCTAGACATATTTTTCTTTTTTTTTGCCCTTTCCAAAATCACTTTTGGTATTTGGCAGTTGCTTCTCCCATACATTCATTCCAGGCTTTTAAAATAATTTTAAATCTATCTTCTTCCCTGAAACCTCCAAGGTTTTGTTGTTTTTAGCTTTCATACAACTTTATACTTTGTATTATATATATATATATACACCCATAAGTGTGTGTGTGTGTGTGTGTGTATATATATATACACACACACACATATATAATTATATGAAACTATGTATCTCATATTATTTTATACTATTTTCTACTTGTGTTATATATTATTATATTTCCTAAATGATTATAAGCTACTTGAAAGTAATGGTGAGGTGTTATATGCAGTTCAAGAACTTTCGGAGATCTATTTTTAAACTTGAAAAAATATTTTAATTCTTTAAAAGACTACTTTTTTAAACAGTTTTATGTTGACATCAAAATTGAGGGGAAAGTCCAGAGATTCACCATATAGTCCCTGCGCCCACAAATGCATAACCTCCACCTTATGAACACTCTCCACCATAGTGGTACAGTTGTTAGAGTTGATGAAGCTACAGTGATACATCATTATCACTGAGGGCTGTAGTTTACCTTAGGGTACACTATGGGTGTGATACTTTTTATGAGTTTGGACTAATGTATAGTGACATGTCTTCATCATTCTAGTATTATACAGAGTATTTTCACTGCTCTATAAATCCTATGTGCTCCGCCTAATCATTTCTTACCCTTCTCCCACCCTTTGGCCACTACTGATCCATTTACTGTCTCCATAATTTTCTTTATTTCCAGAATATCATCTAGTTGGAATAAATACAGTATATAATCTTTTCTGATCTGCTTTTTTCAATCAGTAATATGCATTCAATATTCCTCCATGTTTCTTTAAGGGCTTGATAGCTCATTTCTTTGTAGCACTGAAAAATATTCCATTATCTGGTTGTACCATAGTTTATTACTGAAGGACATTTGGTTTTCCAAATTGTGGCAATCATGAGTGAAGTTGCTAAACATTAATATTCAGATTGTGTGTGGAAGTAAATTTTCAAATCCTTTGAGGAAATATAAAATATTGATTGCTGCATCATATTGTAACAATATGTTTAGTTTTGTAAGAAAACACCAAACTGTCTTCCCAAGTGACTATACCATTTTCCATTCCCACAAGCAGTGAAGGGGAGTTCCTATTGCCCCATATTTTCAATAGTATTCTGTGTCATCAGTGTTCTGGATTTTGGCTGTTCTGATAGGTGTGTAGTGTCCTGTTGTTTCATCTCCATATCTCTGATGACATATGATGTAGAGCATTTTTTTATATTTTTATTTTCTATTTATATGTCTTCTTTGGTGAAGTGTCTATTAAGATCTCAGCCCATTTGTAGTCATATTGTTTGTTTTTTTATTCATAAGCTTTAAGAGTTCTGTGTATATTTCGGATAGCAACCTTTTATCAGATGTGTCTTTTGAAAGTATTTGTTTCCAGTCTGTGGTTTTTCTTCTAGTTCTCTTAACATTGTCTTTTACAGAGTATTTTTTTTTAAATTTAATGAAATTGAGCTTATTAATTTTTAATAGATTTTGCTTTAGGTATTATATCTAAAAAGTCATCACCATAAACAGATTCATCTATATTTTTTCCTGTGTTATCTTTTAGGAATTTTATTGTTTTATTCATTTTACATTTAGGTCTATGATCCATCTTGAGTAAAGTTGGTGAAGGTATAAATTCTGTGCCTAGATTTTTTTTCTTGTGGATGACTAGCTGTTTCAGCACCACTTGTTGAAAAGATTATCTTTGTTCCTTTGCAAAGATCTGTTGACTACATTTATGTGGGTCTGTTTCCAAGTTCTCTATTTTGTTTCTATGATTTATTTGTCTATCTTTTTACCAGTACCAGAGTGTCTTGATTATTGTATTTTATACTATGTCTTGAAGTCAGGTGTATTTCTCTTTGTTCTTCTCACTTAATACTGTTTATTCTGTGTCAAAATTAGAAATTTTTGAATTAAATGTATTTAATATATTAGAGATGCTCTAAGCATTTCATTGTATATAAGCACACAGAGTTAACTGTCAACGACTGTGTATGTAAAATAGTAGAAAAATACTAATAATACAATCTTCTGAGAAGACAAGTTGTCTACTTACTAGGAATGATTTATCTGGAAAGGATGATAGAGAGTTTCTTCCAGATAGAAGGCAGGAACTGTTTTCCTTCAGGCTGCTAGCTCTCTGATGATGTTTTTCATGAATTTGCTTAGCACAGATGTGCTAAATATATTGTAGGCAGAATAACTAGTGGAGGTTTCTTCTGGCCAATGTGGTCTTGTTTGTTTTAACTCTGGAAAGTTACCATTTTATAGGAGAAGAAAATGATATTGTTGAGCATATCTATTCTTCTGTATTGTTACTAAACCCTCTATGAAAGGCAAATAATTAATCCTCAGAAATCCCTTGTGAGGTATGTTTGCCCAGTTTTATCAGTAGATTCCAGTACAGGGAAAGGGACTAAATGGTCTAAGGTCATTAAAAAACCACACCAGAAATGTCCTTAGAACTCAGATGCATCTGCAAATAAGCCTGTGCTCAAAACAGAAGCCTGCGTCAACTTAATCTCTGTGAAGTGACACTTAACTCTAAAGAGGACTTTTAACTAAAGGAATTTGCAGGTTAATCCCAACAACTAAGTCAAAGGAAAACCACATTTCCTGGTAAAAAAAAAAAAAAAAAAAAAAAAAAAAAGCACAAATGAGGTACAAAGATAACACTTTAAAATTCCTTCAGAATTGCTTTTAAGAGAATTTTGTTCACTTAGAAATTAAGCCCAAAAAGAGGACATAAATATACTCATAGTATCATGCAGTAAGCCAGCATTTTGCATTCCCTGTGTTATAATTACAAATTATGGACCGGGGTTTCAGCTTGAATCTATACACTAAAGGTATTCTAGGAATGACTGGGGCAGATCTAACAGAACTGGCTGAGGAGGATTTGTGTTTTCTCCCAGTTCCCTCTAAACAACTCTGTGCATTTGGCACTAAGACTGTTATACATAAGCAGAGGCATTTGGCAGTCAGTAGCTAATGGCAAGAGTTTTGGGTACCCAGTAAAGCAGGAATACATTCATACATAGCCAAATAGAGAATCTAAAGATGAGTAGGTCAGTGCCACTACCAAGAAGAAGATAGCAATAGTGGTGGTGACAGTTGCTGGGAGCAGACTTGTTTGCAAGAAAATGTTAGACATTCTCTAAAATACCAGGCGGGAGCCCTTGTTTGAGCGCTAAGATTCTTCCATCTGCTCTACGGATAGTATGCCAATGCAATTCCTGATCTGTTCATGGGCTGGTGAAACTTAGGAAGACAAAGAAAGGTAGATTTGGTATAATGTTGCTGGTTTCTGTATAGCTATTTTGTAATATTTGAAAGTTAATTGATTTTGTGCATGTGGTGGTCACAACTTTTGATATTAATAAGTTTCTGTTGTATAATATATTATTAGCATGATTTCAAGGTTATAATTACAGAGTGAAACAAAACCATCTTACAAAAGCTATCTAAAATCCATTCAGATATAATTTTAATATCTGTAATAGTTGTGATTTTGACATACAGGAAATAAAAATAATGTGAATAGAGGACAGAATTCTGCCCTAAAGAGCAGAAGTAGAACTGAATTATATAAGGGTATAAGGATTCCAGTGAAATGGTGCTTTTTTTATTTTCCCTTCAAATTTTACTTGACTTTTATTTATTTTTTATTTATTTATTTTTATTAAATTTTATTTTTTGGTTTTTCAATTACAGTTGTCCCATTCCCCCACCCACCCACCCACCCAACCCAACCCCTCTCCCGCAATCATATCCCTCCCCGTTGTCCATGTCCATGAGTCATTTATACACGTTCCTTGACTAAACTCTTCCCTTACTTATCCCCCTTCTCTCCCTCCCCCCTCCCCCCATTGACTGCTATTCTGCTCCTTGTCCTATTTAGTTCATTTGTTTATGTTGTTCTTTAGTTTCCTGTATTAGGTGATATCATATGGTATTTTTCTTTCTTTGCCTGGCTTATTTCACTAAGCATAATTCTCTCTAGTTCCATCCATGTTGTCGCAAATGACAGGAGTTCCTTCTTTTTCTCTACTGAATAGTATTCCATTGTGTAAATGTACCACAGTTTTTGGATCCACTCATCTACAGATGGGCACTTAGGCTGTTTCCAGCACTAAGCTACTGTAAACAGTGCTGCTATGAACATATTTCACAGACCTCGAACAAATACTCCAAAAATTCATATGAAACCAAAAAAGACCCCGAATAGCAACAGCAATCTTGAGAAAGAAGAACACAACAGGAGGAATCACAGTACCAGACATCAAACAATACTACAAAGCCACTGTGATCAGAACAGTCGGCATAAGAACAGACATATAAATCAATGGAACAGAATAGAGAGTCCAGAAATAAATCCAAGACTATATGGTCAACTAATACTTGGTAAAGGAGGAAGGAACATAAAATGGAGTGTGAAGAGCCTCTTTAACAATGGTGCTGGGAGAACTGGACAGGGACATGCAAAAAAATGAAACTAGACCACCAACTTATACCACACATGAGAATAAACTCGAGATGGATCAAAGACTTATATGTAAGCCATGACACCATAAAAGTCCTAGAGGAAAACATAGGCAGGAAAATTTCAGATATCCCATGTAACAATATTTTCATGGATATATCTCCTAAGGCAAGAGAAATAAATAAAAAAATAAACAAATGGGACTATATCACACTAAAGAGTTTCTGCTCAGCAAAAGAAAACATCAGCAAGATGAAAAGGAAACCAACCATATGGGAAAACATATTTGCCAATGATATCTCAGACAGGGGACTGATCTCCAAAATATATAAAGAGCTTATATGACTCAACATCAAGAAGACAGACAATCCAATTAAAAAATGGACAAAGGAACTGAACAAACACTTCTCCGAAGAGGACATACAGAAGGTCCATAGACACATGAAAAAATGCTCAACATCATTGGCCATCAGAGAGATGCAACTAAAAACCACAATGAGATACCACTTTACACCAGTCAGAATGGCCATCATCAACAAATCAACAAACAACAAGTGCTGGTGAGGATGTGGAGAAATGGGAACCCTGCTGTACTGTTGGTGGGAATGCAGACTGGTGTAGCCACTATGGAAAACAGTATGGAATTACCTCAAAAAACTAAAAATGGAACTGCCTTTTGAAATGGTGTTAATGGTGCTTTAGAGTCAGGTGGAAAAGTATTTTAAATATAAAAAAAAAATCCAAAATATAAAAATTAAACTAAAGAGTAAAGAGAGTTATATGTGATTTTAAAAGTGTTTTAAGGATTGTAAGACCAAATAATGTCAGAAGAATTCACTGATGATGTGACTTAAACCCAGGAATGTGGACTGCAAGAGTCCCCACTTCTTACATTTAGGAAGTTCCTTTTCATGTACATAGAACTTGGTATGTTCATAGGAAACAAGAGCAATAGCCCTGTACTGTGCCCAAGTGAGCAAACTTTAATCACTTGATGGGGATATGTTTTTTAACCCTGAGCAGATTCAGAGTTAAGCATTTAGATGATGAAGTAAGTGGGTGAAAAGGTCAAGGGATTAAAAAGCACAAATTGGCAGTTAAAAATAGTCATGGGATTGCAAAGTACAGCATATGTTATATTGTCAATAATACTATAACTATGTATGATGTCAGGTGCATATTAGACTTATCAATGTGATCACTTCATAAATTATATTAATGTCAAATCACTATGCTAATCACCTGAAACTAATATAATATTAAATGTCAACTGTAATTTTTAAAAAATTTGAATTTCTTTATATGACAAAATAAGTGAAATTCATCTTTATTTCTATTTTGCATGATAAGAAGTGCATCCATCTTATGTGTCAAGCATTGTTACAAATGACAGTCTGTACCATCATAGAGTTCACCATCTAAGGATAGTAATTAAATAACCACATGTATTATATATAATATGGTAGTGTAGTTAATCAAACCTAAATGCCATCAGTTGTAAGTATATAATTTTGTATACCTAAGAAATAAACTATGGTGCAATGTTTATAATTTATATTTTAACATTTGATGTTTTTAAGGATTTAGACAAATTTCATCATATATAAATCACTCTTCTTACAAAAAAAGTGCATGTAAGTGAACTTAACTGGATAATGTTTTCTTAGAAATACTTTCTATTTACAATCAAGCTCCTCCGGGTGGCATTGATGTCATTACACACACACACACACACACACACACACACCCCAAATATTTTCTGTGTTAGCAGGAATGTTAATGTAGTAGGATTTCCTACAAATGCACTCTATTTTTGCTTCCAAAATTTCCTTCTACGTTACTGAACTCTATTCTGCAATTTTGGTGCCAGTAATTTTTAGCTTAGCACATGAAATGAAATTTTTTTTTACAAAATTCAGTAACAAAATATAACCAATCTTCATTTATTGTTGGTATCTTTCTTTTTCAGCTAGCATAGAAAGAGTCACTGCTTTGTGAGTAAATGTGATGATGTAGTAATTCCTCTATTTAACTTACACTTGCTGCACTATCTAACTCATGCCACATTGCTATTCTTATACATTTCTGCATTCACAATGTCCATTTTGTTTTACTGCCAAACCAGTGTCACTTAAGAAATGTTTTTAAATGGCAATTAAGTTTAACAAATGCAATTACAAAAATGCACGTAGCTTTAAAATTTACAAGCATGTTTTAGAGTGAAATGAACAAAGGTGACCAAAAATAGTTGTTAAGAAGTAGGCTAAGAAACTAGCTTAGCCAAGAGAACAAAACATGTTACTGTGTTGAAAACTACTGATATGTCAAGACAAGATATTTTTTTAATATTAATATGTTCAGTGACTAAAGAGCAATAATTTACTGAGACATAAAATCTCTTGAAGTAATTGGAATGTGTTTGGGGAATAAATAGCTCTAATGAAATAGTGTTCAAAAGTGTAGGCAGTTCTCTTAAGTTTGGCTTTAAAGAAAATGAAAAGAATATGGCAACTGCTTAGTTTAAGTAAGTGAAATCGAGGGAATCACATTTTTAAGGTATGGAAAGCTTGAACATATCTAAGTGCTATTAGTGAGGGTTTAGAAAAGTGGAAAAGACAGACAATCAATACTCTATATGCCAGAGAAAGCTGGAGGTGATGGGGTTGGGCTGAGAAGTCACTGAGAGACCTAACTTTTCATTTCAGGTTAGGTATGTAATAATGGTGAGGATCACAGACTCTGAAACCAGATAACATCTGTAAAGAAATCAAAGATTAGTTGTGGTGGTCTTGAGGAGGTTAGGTAACCATTCTGTGACTCAGATTCTTCATCTGAAAATTGGAGGCAGATGATATCTATTTCATGGGATCATGGTAAGGATTGCATAAATTGATATTTGTAAAATCCTTAGATTAATACATAACAAATATTAAGTATCGTAAGTCTCATTGATCACATTGCAGTTACTTGCACTGAGAGAACTGGCTACTTCTAGTTATTGATTACTCTTTATAGGTCATTGGATAAATTCATGATGCCAGTGATTTCCTGAAATGTGTATCATACGTATACAAGTCGATGGCTGTAAGAACTTCAGGTAAAATGTTGAAAGAAAGTAGTGAGAGCAGTCCTTTACCAATGAGTATGATGTCAGCTATAGGTTTTACATACACTTTATGATGTTGGTTATGTAACCAAACGAAAATAGAGGTCTGGCTGCCTTTACCACAAAAGCCAAACTCGTGAGGCAGATGCTGGTATAAAAGAAAAGAAAGTTTTATTCAAGTAAAGCCCATCTCTTCAGTAAGAATAACACAAAAAACAATGTCCAGAGTTCTTCAACAATATAAAGTACAGTCCTTTGAAGTCCGCAGATGGCTACCAAGTAGTCGTAATCCTGGTTGCTGTTCATTTCAGGCTCTTTTCTGGAGTCCGTGTGTGCAGCCCGCACAGCCACGGGCCATGCAGCTGCCAGAGCCTATTGTCTTCTGTTCCTGAATGGGAGAGCATGCAAACGCATGGGCCAGTGCATCACCAGGTGGTGAGGGGAGGGGAGAGAGAGAGACAGAGAGAGAGAGAGAGAGAGAGAGAGAGAGAGAGAGAGAGAGAGAGAGAGAGAGAGGAAGAGAAAGAGGCTGGGGAGAGGGAGAGAGAAAGAGAGGGAGAGAGAAAGAGAGGGAAAGAGAGGGAGAGAGAGGGGGAAAGAGAGGAAGAGAGAGGCAGAGAGAGAGACTCCTTCTTGGAGGCCATGGTCCATTAAGGCCATAAGGCCCATAGAGAGAACTGGTGAATGCACCTTGCAATTGCAGGTCATGAGCAAACAAGCCATGAGCAAAAGAGAGCATTTTTGTTCCCCTGGGATTATATTAGCTTGGGTGTGGGACAGGCCATGCGCTTTCTCATAATGACCAACCAACTTTCCAAACTTTTATGAGCTCTGGGTGGCTCACTATTCCAAGCAATCCCTCTTTCTGCAGGCTAGACTGACAAGCCTCTTTGGTTCATCACCTACCCTGAACCATTTTGACTTCCATGGTGCATGTGCCTGTCTTCCCCTGGTCCCAACTCTAATCTGGTACTGAGGTGGAGGAAGAACTTTTCTTCTTCTATCCAATTATCTCACTACCTTTTGCATGCTCGGGCTACAGGGGAGACTCCCTGGCACTCCAGACAGACTGTCTACTGTAATATTAAATACCTTTTTATTCCTAATTTTTTTTAGTTATTATCAACAGATATTGGATTTTGTCAAATGTTTTTCCTAATTTTGTTGGGGAAATCACATAGTATATTACATTAAATGATATTTTAAAATTAAAACAAACGAGTATTCCTAGAATAAATCTTAGTAATGGTTAATAATTTTCTTTACATGTCACTAGATTTGATTTGCTATGATTCTTATTTTGTGAGGATTTTCACATCTGTATTCAGAAAAGACATTGATCTGTTTTTGTCTTTTCTCTCTTTCTCTCTCTCTCTTTCTTTCTTTCTTTCTTTCTTTCTTTCTTTCTTTCTTTCTTTCTTTCTTTTTTACTTTCTTACTTTTCTTTCTTTCCTTCTCTTTTGTTTTCTTTCCTCCCTGCCTTCATCCCTCTCTCTCTCTTCCTATTTTTTTGTTTTTTGTTTTTTAAAATGTTTTTGTCTGGCTTTCATATCAGTATAAACCTGTCCTCAGAGAATGACTTAACAATATTCCCTCTCCCACAATAGCTTTTGATTAAGCATGCTTATTCCTTCCTTAAATGTATGACAGAATTCACCTGTGAAACCATCTGGGCTTGGGTTTTCCCTTGAGGGAATATTTCAAATCACTTGTCTTAATTTGTAAGCAATTTGAACTATATTTTCTCATATTTAAATCCTCCAAACCACTTAGTATCTGGTCTTTATTAACTGAAAAATTAGCAAATAATTTAAGACCTTACAAATAATTCATAGTATTTTTAGGATATCAGATAAATCAATTATATTAGAACTAAGGGTATATAATGAGACAATATTTGAAAGTTCATTACAAACAATTATTAAGGAGCTTATTTTAATTGAATTAAAACTTATGGAAAACAAATATCACATCATCCCCATTCCACTTCTTGGTGTGATGACATGTAATATATAAATAAAATAGAATGTTTTTAATGTTTGTGTATTATCATTAACATATTGTTGTGTGAGGTGCATTTTGCTTGTTTATGCTTAAGTTTAAAATGAGTTATATTGCCTCTTTTTCCTTATGAATATAAAGAGATACACAACCTAGATATTCTCATCCACCTTGCAAGATACTTCATGCAAGAAATACTGTTTCTCAACTGTGGTATTCTTATATTTGCTAATTCTTTAAATTGTTTATTTGTTATTTTATGGAGTCCCATTTTCACTAGGTATCTGACAGACATGCCCAAAGAAATTTAACTATAGAATCATTATTAGTTATGATACTTATTTTTCACGTCACAAAAAGTAAGTAATATATTTTTAAGGATGGATGAGCCAAAAGTATTTCAGACATTAGAGTTTATATTCAGTCCTGAAAAGTTATGACTAAATCAGAAATCCAATATTGCTGTATATTTATTAGAAAATATAAAAATTAACTTTATTTTTTGAAAGTGTATTAACAAATAATACATGTGCTCTAATAATATTCTTCTTAACAAATCTAAGACTCCTTCCCAAGTTAAGCCTAAATGATAGATGAGAAGTCATCTTTATGTACTGCTTTTATAGCACCAATCAGCTCTTCAGAATTACAGTCCTCAGTGTCAGGACAAATATCTCCCTTCTTGGGCCTCTTGCTAAATATGCTTGATCATATGTCTCCTTAAATTACAGGTAACTTTGCTGCTTCTACTCTAGTTAAACTATGTGAGCTTACGTGCTTGCACAATTATTTATTTTAGTTTCTCACATTTAGTGCCCCAAGAACTGACCTAAAGGATATTTTGTCCTACATTTTACTGAGGAAAAACTTTTTCTACTCCCAATTACAAATACATATGCTTGGTTCTTACAGAACTCTAAAACTAAATTTCTCAATTAAAACATCTTCACAAATATTATTTAGTCTTTGAAACTTCACTTTCAAACTAGACTTTGGATAGATCAAAGTAATTGAGCAGCAATCTAAGTTTTTCTTCAGCACTTATTGAATGCTAATAATAAAAGTAGCTTTGATTAGTTAAATGACAAATATATATGAAGCAATATTGTTCAGGAATTCTATTACAATATTTTATTTAATTCTTCAATTTAGTTATTATATCCCTTTTACAGTAGAAGTAAGTCTCACCTAAAACTGCACAGCTAATAGTAGCGCACACAGTCTCAGTTTGACTCTAAATCCAATTTTCTTTTTGCCATATTATTTTTGAAAATATTTTAAATTAAATTTATTGCAATAACATTGGTTATTAAATTATGTAAGTTTCAGGTGTACAACTTTCTAATACATCACCTATATATTCTATTGTATGCTCACAACCCAGTGTGGTCTCCTTCTGTGACTATGTATTTGATCCTCTTGACCTTCACCTTCCCCCTACCCTTCTTCCCATTTGTTAACCACCATACTGTTGTCCGTGTCTATGAGTTTGTTTGCTTTATTTGTTCATTTGTTGCTTTTTGGTTTATATCCCACATATGAGAGATATCATATGATTCTTGTCCTTTTCCACCTGACTGATTTCAATTAGCATGATAGTCTCAGGATACATTTGTGTTGTCGCCAATGCAATAGTTTATCTTTTTATGGTTGACTGTTACTCCATTGTATATATGTACCATATCTTTACCCAATCATAGGTCAAAAGACACTTAGGCTGTTTCTCTGTCTTGGCTATTATGACTAATGTTATAAACATGGAGATATATATGTTTTTATGAATATGTACTTTCAAATTTTTGGAATAGATACCCAGAAGAGGAGTCTCTCTATTCTCAATTTTTGGAGGACCCTCAATATTGTTTTCCATAGAGACTACACCTTTTTACCTTTCCACCAGCAGTGTACATGGTAACCTTTATTCCACGTCCTCCCAATGTATTATTATTTTATATCCTTGAAATTTGTTTTCTAAGACTAAAAACATATATGGATTAATTCAAGTAATTTAACATAAATTATAATTTCTTATAGCTCTTTAAAAAGGCTGGAGATAGTAATGAAGGATGGGCTGTGGAATGAAGACAAACAAAATTTCCTTTAATACGTGCTAAATTCCACGCAATATACCAAATGCTTACAATATGTTAAGCTTGTGAAATTCTCATTGCCACCTTTTGAGTTACAGATAATTAATCTCATTTTAGAGCTGAATAAACTTAATCTCAGAAAGGTTAATTGCTTTGCACAAAATAAAAAGCTAATAAAAAAGAACAGAAATGTGAGCCTGATCCACTCCAATACATAAGACTCTTTGCTTTCTTACTCTATTGATTGCTCCTTCTCGTTAGCATGTTGTATTAAAGAAGAGCTTTCTTCATCAGATTCCCAGTTTTATTCTCCATAAAGTTTCATTTCTTAGCCTTTATTTCTGCAATATTTATCACTGCCACTCACTCCCCAACACAAACAAACATGCTCTCCATTATGGAACTCGTATGTTTTAGTCACTGGGCTCCAAAAAGTGTTAGTATTTCTGATCAACACCCTGTTTAACCTATATCTCCACCTACTCTACACACTCTTGAATTAATTTCTGTGTAGTGTATAATGTAGGGGTTATTGTTGATTTTGTTTCTACTTGGGTATATTCATTGGGACTAGAACTATTTGTTTAAAAGACCTTCTAGAGAATGTAATATGAACCTTTAACATAACACAATGCACATTTAGAATTAAAATTACAGGCTCTGTGAAATATAGAAAGATTAAAACTGTGTAGTTTTCCTACACATTCTATTGTGCCATTTATATTCTGTGTGTGTATATTATATTACATATAATATTATATATTATATTTAATACACTATATGCTTTATTGTGTGTGTATATATGTGCATATATATATATATAAAATCCACTTGTGAACCCAAAGATAGTATTAATTTTTATTTAATTGATTAATTAATTTTTGGTTTAAACAGTCAGATACTTTTAACAAAATTCAAAAGTATATGTCCTTGGTCTTTGTTTCACCCCATTTGTTGAAGTATAGTTAATATCCAATAAACCTCATTTATGTAAAGTAAAATTTCCTAGGTATTGACTTTTATCAAGGCTTTCCTCCATTTATTGAAATTATTATATTTTGTTGTTGCTTTTTGTTCATTAACGTAGTTAATTATATTGATGAAATTTCAACCATTAAAACAACCTTCTTCCCAGGGATAAATCCCATTTAGCCAGAATAAATTATTCTTTTTTTTTTTTTTTTAATTTCACAGGATTTTGTTTGTAGAGTTCTGTTAAGAATTTTTGCTTCTATGTACATAATGATATTGATTCTACTTTTCTGTAAACAAATTTTTTCTAGTTTATGTATTAGATAAATGCTGGCTTCAGAGAATTCTCTGAAACATATTCCTTAGTTAAAGTTTTTGAATGCTTTTTAAAAGAATTAGCATTATTTCTTTTTTAAATATTTGGTTAAATTCCCATATTAAGAACTTATAGGTCTTGGGTTCTCTTGTGGAAATAAACAACTATAGATCCAATTGACTTAATAGATATAGGGTTTTACTTGGGGCAGCTGTTATATTGTACATGTTTAAAAGACTTTTTCCATTTTGACTAATTTACCAAACTTTTTTGGCATAAAGTTGTGTATAATATTTCCTTATTATATTTTTAATATATGTAGAATTTGATGTGATTTAATGCTCTGACTCTTGATATTGGTAATTTGTATTTTCCTTAATTTTGCTAATCAGTCTGGCTAGAGAATTAAAAAAATGTGTCCTCTCATGAAATTAGGTTTTGATTTTATTGACTGTTTTTATATTTTCTACTTCATTGATTTCTACACTAACCTTTCTTATTTTTTTCTTCTTCTGCAATCTTTGCCTTATATGGCTTTTCTTTTCCTAGTTTCTTAGGTTGAAAGCACGTCTTTGATATGAAAACTTTTTAATTTCTAATATGAGAACTCTCTTTATAACTTTCCCCTAATTACTTCTTCAGCAGCATTCCACAAGTTTGATATGTTGTATTTAGATTTTTATTCAGTTCAAAATACTTTCTAACATACACTTAAATTTCTTCTTTGAATTATAGGTTATTTAGAAATGTGTTATTTAAATGTAAACTATATGTGTTTTTTCCAGATAACTCTTATTTATTTCTTTAGTATTTAATTCAAATATGGTCAAACTCCTTACTTCCTATGACTTGAATAACTTTTCCACTTATTGTGGTATGTCTTCTGACCCAGAATATGTTTGTCTTTGTAAGTGATCCATGCACACTTGGAAAGAATGTGCATTAATAGAGAAGAGTTATTATGCATGTTCATTAATTCAAGTTGGGTGAAAGTGATGTTCTGTATCTTTCGTGATATTGTATTTGTTTTATAAATTATTGAAAATAGAGTGTTGAAATTTTTAACTTTGTGCATTTCTCTTGGAAGATTTTTATTTAATAATTTTGAGATTCTGTAAGAAGTAAAAACATTTAGGATTGTCATATGCTCCTGGGATTTACGCTTTTTTATTGTGAAATCATCCCTTATATTTCAGAAAATATGTAATACATTAAATCAGTAAACTTTGCATCACCCTCATTGATATATTTTTCATTTTCTCTGTTCTTTATTCTGTATTAAATACATTTTGTTGTGTATTTAATGTCCTAATCTACTGACTCTTGATACCTCTGTCATATCTAGGACTTTTCTGATATATTTTTTTCATTATGGACAATATATTCTGCTTCTGGAATGCATGGTTATTTTTGATTAGTTAATAGACATTGCAAGTTTGTCCTTGTTAGATGATAAATATATTTTATACTTCTATAAATATTCTTGAGTTTTCTTCCAAGACACAATTAAGTTACCTGAAAACCATTTGACCCTTGAGGTATTATCTTTAAATTTTATTGGGTGGAAGCAGTTTTCAGTCTAGTTTAATTTTATAAACAATAGAGGAAAAACATTTTAGTGGTCTACCTGTTATTTCATAAATGATGAGGTTTTCCACTCTGGCAGTTAAGAACAAGTAATATTTTCTTTGAGCTTTGCAGATTATTATATCTATTTTAAAACCATTTTTCTTATCTAATTTATTTTCTAAACATGCATTTGTGATCAGTATTATGCTGATATTCTGCAGAACTATGAGTCAAGCAATATCCCCTTTTCTCTCTCTGTCTCTTCCTCACCTTCTCCTCTCTTTTACTATGCATTATGAACTACAGCTGCCTTAAATTCCCTGGGTTTTCATATCTATCTTCTCTACTCAGAGAACTATCGCTGAATTGTGTCTGATGTACATTCTCCAGACAGAAAGATGAGGTAAATATCTGGCTTGTTGCATCTCTTTCCCACCCCTCAGGGATCCTTTTTGCATTAGTAGATGCATTTCATTGTTTTATTTTGTATGTACTTTTAGTTGTTTTAGTTTAGAGGGTAAATCTGGGTTTTTTTTGCTCTATCTTGGCTGGAAACAAAATTAAGCTTTTAATTTACTCACTTTTACTATCTGCACATCTTCATTTATATTCAAGCTATCATCTGGTGTTATCTTCCTTCATTTTAAATTACTTATTCTAGCATTTTTTGTATGCACGTCTAAATGTGGTAAGTTCTTTCAGTTTTTGTTTACTTAAAATGTCTCCTTTTCCCCTTTATTTTTGTAGATACAACATTTCAGGTTAACGTTACTTTCTTTTTTCCAGCTCATTAGACAGGTTGTTTTGTTGCAATCTAATCTTCACATTGTGTTTGTAATATGTCATGTATCTCAGTCCTCTTTTAGTAATTTTCTTTATATTTTGATACCCACAGCTTTACAATTATGTGATTTCTTGAAGCTTTTGTATCTGCAGTTAGATGCTTTCTCTCAAGGTTCTGAAAAAAAACAATGTGTGTGTGTGTGTGTGTATGTGTGTGTGTGTGTGTGTATTCTAAGTAATTTTCTGCTCTATTTTCTATACCCTCTCTCATGGGACATATTACATATATTTTAGAGTACTTAATGTTCTTCTCTATTATTCAGATTGAATATTTTAAATTGATCTATATTTATGTTCACTAATGTTTTCTTTTGCTGTCCCCTATTTCTTAGCAATTTCATGAAGTTTTTATTTCAGTTATCATACTTCTTTGCTTCATTACATTGATTTTGTTCATTTTATAGTTTTTTCTTTATTGATTTTTCTTATATGTTTATTTATTATGAGTATATTTTTGTTTAAATCAATTGAGCATATTTTCATAGCTAGTTTAGAATCCCAGAGTGCTAATTGCAGTATCTTGATAATTTCATAAAAGCTTTTTATTGAATGAATTTTTTCTCTCTATAGATGTCATTTTTTACACTCTTTTTTCTTCTTTACTGAGGTATAACTGACATAAAAAAGAACAATAATCTGTTGCATTCTAGTGATTTCTGACCAAACATTATATTTATACATTATATAGAGCCCATACTTTGTTATAATTCTCTTCAGAGGCTTGCTTTTATTCAAGCATTTTAATTTTTGGAATTCAAACTGTGTCTCCCCTTCATGGTCAGCAACTGAAATATTCACTCACATCTTTCAGTTTCAAGCTGCTGTCATTTTTTAAGGGTCTGTATTCTCTTGCATGCCTGAAAAATTCAGTGTTATATCAAGAGGTGTGCAATTTTTAAACAATTTTTAAATTTTCATCTCCTATTGAGCTCCTCCTTTTTCTCCAGAGTTTTCTCCATAAATTTCCAATTGCTTTTAGAGCATTAAACTCTGTCATCTGACACTTTAACTATTAAGGCCATCATTTTCTAATGCAGAAGTAGTACTAAATTAAAAGGTGCCTTCAGGCAAAAGTCTATAAACTCACAAATCTCACTTGTTCGAGTTTCTATTTAAGGAGAGACTCCCCTAGTTTCTGCTAGCTTTGATTATTCTACAATGCCTTCAACTAATTTTTTTTCTTTCATTCTTATATTTCTATATGCAGAAGTGTTATTCTAAATACGCCACCACAAAAGCTTGAACTCCATTAACTTTTTGAAATATTTATTTGCATATGAACTACCCCACTTAATTTTGTGAAGTAACTAGAGTATAATTAAGAAGTAAGCAGCTCTCCTAATTTGTCACTAATTTCTCACAATCATTTCCTCATCTTCCAAAACTGTTAATTAAGTGTCTCTTATTTTGTGAGGCTTCAAGTCAGTGCTACTCATCATAAAACATTTTCAAAATCTGTTGAAATAAAATCTATTTGTCTCTCAAATTTCTCCCTAAAAGTTGCATACTATATGCATGACTTTATAGATTCATATAAATATATATGTACTTAGGAAACATTTTTTTTTACATAGAGTGAAAAATTTATGCCCCACCTGTCTGCCTGAATGAATGTTATCTCTTTAAGACTTCCTTCAATTGACTTTTCCCAGGAATCTTTCCTTACACTTCTCAATTCAATGATAGCTGCGTTTGTGTCACATCTTTTGTGGACTTGTATGATATTTATTCCGTTCCTTTAAGGAATTTATCATACTACATTGTTAACTTGTCCACACTCTTATTAGACTGAATTCTTGAGGTCAGGCATCGAGTTACTTATTTCTCTATATGTTATCACTTAACACATTATCTTTTTAAAGTGAGCTCTTAAATAAATGTATTGAACTTAATTGAACTTTTAGTATGCAGAAAAGTATCTCTTCTGTAAGTTACCCTTATATTTTGTAGGTCAGTGGAAAAAAATAAATATTTGAACAATTTCAGTGTTGTCCTTGTAAATATCTTTCTTTGACTCTTCTTCATCTCAAAACACTGACTAAACCAAACACTATCATGTAATTTTTACATTTTTAATTTATTTATCTTTACTTTATTCTAGTGGAATTAAAATAAAATAATGAAACCTACCCAAGCAGTTTTATTTTAATATTTGTAAGTGAATAACATCCAACATAGCCCAATCTGAAGAAAAATGGTCATTCATAAATCTTTAATTCTTAAAAACTGTGTCCATTAATTTCATTTATTTCCTTACTAGTAGAGGGATCAATTAAAATATTTTTTTTTATTTTATATATTGACTGAAATGTTGACTTTTGCTCTTTCTTAGAATTAGTCAGGAGTTTTACCTTCCTTTGACATACAAAACAAACAATAAACATAAGACATCAATAATTTCTAAATTCGTAAATACAGTTTTCAACCAACAATACATTCTAAATATACTGTTTACATAGTCATGCAATATTAAAAATATATTGTTAATAGAGTCATTACTCAGTATTTGTTGCTTTTATCCTCCCCAAATTTTTACATATCATCAAAATTTTTTATAACTGATAAGTGGTTTTAATTTAAAGAAAAATAACATAATGAATATTGATAATTACTTTCTGATATAGACTGAATATTTCTGTGTGCCAAAATTTAAATGTTGAAATTTCAACCCCCAAAGTGATGGTATCAGGGAGTAAGTACATCCTTTTGAAATTGATTAGCTCTTGAGAGCAGAGCTCTCATAACTAGTATTAGCACTTTTATTTTAAAAAGCCTCAGAGAGAACCCTTTCCCTTTATACCAAGAGAGGAGACATCAAAAAAGATGACTGTCTATGAACCAGGAATGGGATACTCACTAGATGCTGAATCTGCTGGCACCTTGATCATAGATTAACCTCCAGAACAGAAAGACTGTGGTGTCACCCAGTCTATAGTATTTTGGTAGAACAGCCTGAACAGACTAAGACTCTTTTTACCCATGAGAAAAAGAACATTTATTCACAAGAGAAAAAAAAAATTAATTAGAAAGCCAGTCACCATGAAATAAGGCCAGAACAGGATAGTTAATTTTTGGATGGCAGAGAACAGATTCAACACATACACATCATTAAAAACATACAAAAATATATTTAATTCAACCCTGATTTTTAAAATTCAGTGCACATATATTTCTATATGTACACATATACACAAACCGACTATAACTTTTAATTATCACTTACAATCTAGTGTTTAAACATTAACAGAAGAAAGTAAGAATTAAAATATAAAGATATAAAAAGTACTTATTAAAGTCTTAAAGGTTTTGTTTTATTATGAACCATCTGAATTGGTACCATTTTGGAGGAGGCTGTATTGTCTGATGAGAACACTGCTGTTTTATTGCCTGAAACACTACTAGCAGGAGGTAAAAATGAGGAGAAAATAGAAAATGGGACATGTGCCACATAAAAAGGAATGGCTTGCTCTAGTTATAAAAACTAATAAATGTCAATTTTACAATATGTTGCTTTAGAAATTTATAGCCAACTCTACACTGTCTTAAAAAATAGAATATATTTTATTAATACACTGTAAATATTGATGTTTATATTCTCTACAACACTAAGCTCACAATATTTAATAATAATTAATATTATTACCAAAAATCTTTCACTCTCAAAAGCTGTATAAGCTGACAAGGTGGACTAATGGCACATGTTTTATTTTTGTTACATTGAGACTCTAAAATGACATACTCAATTCCTGCTTGAGTTGACTCAGCTCTTCATTTAAAAAAAAATATATAGATAAAATAGTTTATTTTAAAGCTGACTGAGGGTTCTATTTTGAATGATCCCTTAAATACTCAATTACTTTCTATCGCCCTGGGATTTAATTTATTTTTCATACTTAGGAGTTTCTTCAGTTGTTACTTTATGGAGAGTGACCCTAAAATGTGTTTAAAGGGAATAACAGAAGAAAATGAAAAATTAAGTTTTGATGTTCACTGCTACTCTATGTCAATTTTTAGACCAGTTGCTTCATACCCTTCATCATATATGATATATTTACTATATTGTCTTTAATCAGTATTAAAATTTTAAATATAAAAATATGAAATGTGATATGCTTTAGAATTAAATTAACCAAGTATGAAGCAGTAACTACAAGACATGTCTTCTCAGCAAAACTTTATATATAATATGAAAAGAGTACATGTTAAGAAAACTGAGGTATTAATTTACTAACTTCTGTTGCAGAGATCTTTCATTAGCTGTCTGGTACTAGACACTCAACATATAGTCATGAAATGCTTATTATATGTGAAACACTGTTGCATGTATTCTGAGGATACAATAGCAAACAGTGATGTGCTGTCTTTAAAGAATTAAAAAAGGCTCAGTTCTACCTCTTTGTGGAACAAGTTCTTGAGCAATAATTGATTAGTATATGGCACTAACAGGATATGGAATCTGTAATAAACTCTGTTGTAATTAACGTATGCACCACCCTTATTGCTATGAGCCACATGCTCAATGTTCTAGCGAGCACACGGTCCAATCTCTGAGCTCACTCATTGTCTTGATTATCTAGCCTTAACTGGGACTTTTTGTTGAGACGATTTTGTCCCCATTGGAGTTAGAGTCTGACCCTAAATGTCAGCCTGTAGTTCCAGTATATGTCTCAGGGAAGCTTACCAGACATATGACATTAAATTATTTCCTTGTTCACTGTGTAATATTTCCTGATAAGTCCTTACAGGTATGATGATGATCTTAGTGAGACTTACAAGAAAGAATACTCCTTTTCATAGGTACTGATCTTTCAGTTTTTTCTGTGAAACAGATAATCAAAGCTAAGTAATTACGCATGTTATAGTGATAAATCCTCTAACAAAAATATTCTTGGTTTTTTTATTACCCTCTCTAGTTGAAACCCTTTTTTGTACCTTTTCCTGGACATAATTGATCTGAAACTGAAGATTCTGGAGTTTGCTCCTGAGAAGTCACAGTTTAGGAATTCATATGTTAGGAACCAATGAGACTAGTTTAGTTCCCAGTGCCACTATTATCTGTAAATAACTGTACTATACATATTCTGAAATTGTAAATGACTAAAGTAAGCTCAAAATGAATAAAATTTTTTCCTAAACAATTAGCAACACTGACTGCAGTAAGAAGCTGTTCAGCTCTTGTTTTACATTTTCCAAAGCTCATTTGAAAAATCAAATTTTATATTTTAAGTACACACATATAGATTTCATGTAAGTATCAGTGTATATGGCACTTCAAAGGCTGTAAATCATCAGTATGCAATTGGCACAATCAGGATCATCGCTAATACTGAGCACTGTCCCGGACCCAGCACATAATAAGGTGCTACATGGATGAAACAGATAATGGGAGTGTTCTTTTCATGCTTGAAACCATGCCATCTTTACTGTCAATAGTGATTAGGTAGAGCACGTAAGAGTCCTTTTGAAATGTTGATCACATTCTATCTCAGTTTTTGTGAGTAAAACTCTTCTGTTTCCAGGAAC
This sequence comes from Furipterus horrens, assembly GCF_987537825.1. Lineage (NCBI taxonomy): Eukaryota > Metazoa > Chordata > Mammalia > Chiroptera > Furipteridae > Furipterus > Furipterus horrens. Next base: position 176,951,552 of record NW_028327172.1, read on the forward strand.
TGCTCCCAGAGTGACCAAGTGCAGCTCATTAAATATCTCTGAGGCTTACAGTCCTAGCAATATCAACATACTGATTAAAAATATAAAGTTCAATCCATTAGTATACACAGAATTTTTTAATCATCTAGTTCTGTGGAACTGCCTAACTTCATTCTCCACCAATATACTATATGTGTCAACAATACAAAAATACCTAAAGTTTTCCAGAAAGTCTATTTCTTTCATGCTTCCCTGCATTTGTTGATTATTGTCCTCTACCTTATCACCCTTCAAACCAGTGCTCAAGCAATATTGTCTATCAACTCAGCCTATGTGAGATCCACTCCAGAGCCCAGAGATTCTAACCAGGGCAAATATAAAAAGTAATATTGACTCTCCAGGGTTCTCATTTGTCCAGTTTTATATTGTGACATCTCTCTCATTCTCCAGCTATAAATTCTGGAGATTAGATATAAATCAAGAATAGATCTAAATTTTTTACTCTTTCTTTCATTTTTTTTTGGTCTGATAATCATGTGAAATCATAGATAAGAAGACAAAACATATAAACAAACAAAAATAACTTGTTTTGGTCATGGCCTGATAACTTCCTTCCCTTTGAGCAATATCCCATCTTGTTAAACCTCACTAATCTTCTTACTTCAATTAATTTAGGCATTTACCTGTATTAAAACAACAATGTATTGAATCACTATATTTTATCAATTTCAGGACATATTAAATCCTCACAATACAGTATCCTTAGAATTGGATATTCATCTTCATATGAATGGAATGGTGTTTGTATGTTGTGTCATAGTTTTATAATAAACTAAATTTTTGTACTGCTATGTAGAATGATGTTGTACCTTAACAATCAATGGCATCTTAGAAAGGATTACTTGTGTGAGTTTTGTGTGTGTGTGTGTGTGTGTGTGTGTGTTTGAGAGCTGTCTCCTAGTTTTTAGTCAAGTCCTATAGGATATGAGCTTCTTAATGAGAGTGAATACTGTGTCTCTGTATACTTGGCACTGACTAACCATTTAATAATCGTTAGTAAAATGATAAAATAAAATGCTATCTATGGTAACATATGTTGATGCATGTGGTCTCATTGGAATGTCAGAGCCTATACTTGAATAGTTTAGTAAAACCTGGAACATGTTCTGAGATCTGCATCTCAGAAATATAAGCAAGTCTCCAAAGCTGAATATGGGCAGAGGAAAACTAAGGTCAGCCTACAAATTCTGATTAAAGAGGCCAGTTAAAATGGGAGAAGCATTCAGTTAATCTAAATTTAGGTCTTCCAAGAATTTTGCAAAGAAGCATGATCAGTAAAAGTTTTAATCACAGTTGTGTGGAAAGTGCTGTTTTGAAGCTATCGCATTTGGTTAATACAAAAATAGTCCCTTTTTATCCTTTTCCTCTACTTCTCTGATTTCCCTTTATCAATCTTCATAAAGAACTCCTCTTAGTCCTTGCGTTTGCATGTTGACATGTGTTGTAGACTAACAGTCACCCAAGTTGTCAACATTTGAATCTCCAAAACCTGTGAATATGTCACCTTACCTGGTATAAGAAAATTTGCAAATGTGCTTGAGGTTAAGGACTTTGAGATGTGTAGGTTATCTTGGAATAAAAACTTGGGTGAGTTGAATGTAATCACAAGTGTCCATATAAGTAAGAGGCAGAGTAAGACTTGACTACAAAAGAAGAGGATGAGAAAAAGAAAGGCAATGTGATGAGGGAAGCAGAAATTGGAGTTATGCAGTGTCTGCTCAAGAACACATTATTAGTAGAAGATGAGTAGTCTTTAAACTCAAGCCTGCTGGCTCTTTCTCCTCACCACAGTGCTTCTCTGAATTTCTAGTTACTTTTATGTTACTGTTAGGATACCTAATGGTGATTGTATAACTTAGAATTCTGGGCAAAACAGAACCAACAGGATGTGTGTGTATATGTGCATGTATGTATTTGTGTGGGTGTAATATATATAAAATCACTCTGATAACTTTAGTACCCATCTGACACCATACATGGTCATTATAACATTATTGACTATTTCCTATGCTGTACTTTACACCCTGTGACTATTCTGTAACTAGCAATTGGTACTTAATCCCTTCATCTTCTCCACCCGTTCCCCCAACCCCCTTCCCATCTGGCAACCATCATTCTCTCTAGATCTATGAGTCTGTTTCAGTTCCACTTATTCACTTATTTTGTTTTTTCAGATTTCCAGATATAAGTGAAATCATATGGCATTTGCCTTCCTCTGTCTGGCTTATTTCCCTTTTTTCTTTTTTTTAAAATTTATTTGCTTGTTTGTTTGTTTTATTATTTTTATTTTTAGAGAGAGGGGAAAGGAGAAAGAGAGGGAGAGAAACATCACTGTATGGTTGCCTCTCACTCGCACCCCCAACTGGGGACCTGACATGCAACCTAGTCATGTGCCCTGACTGCGAATCGAACCTGTGACACTTGGCTCTCAGGCCAACACTCAATCCACTGAGCCACAGCAGCCAGGTGTCTGGCTTATTTCAGTCAGCACAATACCTTCTAGGTCCATCCATATTGTTGTTGATGGCAAGATTTATTCTTTTTTATGGATCAGTTATATTCCATTGTATATATGCACCATTTCTTCTTTATTTATTCATCTATCAATGAACATTAAGGTTGCTTCCATATCTTGGTTATTGTTAACAATGTTGCATTGAATATACGAATGTATATGTCTTTTTAAGTTAGTGTTTTGGGTTTCTTTAGATACATACTGAGAAGTGGAATTGATGGGTCCTTCTTTGTATCTTGTAATATAACCTTTGTTTTGAAGCCTATTATGTCTGGTGTAAGCATTGCTATCTCAGTTTTTTGTTGTTGTTGTTGTTGTTGTTTGTTTACATTTTATGAAACATCTTTTTCATCCCTTTACTTTTAGTCTGGGTGGGTCTTTTGATCTGAAGTGCGTCTTTTGTAGACAGCATATGTAAAGCTCTTGTTTTGTTATACTTTCAGGCTTCATATTTTTTTTGGAGAATTTAATCATTTGCATTTAAATTATTGATAGATATGTATTTATTGCCTTTTTATTATTAATATTTTTATATTTTTCCTTCTTAAAGAAAACCTTTTAACATTTCCTATAATACTGGTTTGGTGATGTTGGACTCCTTTAACTGTTTCTTGTTTGGGAAACTTTTTATTTGTTCTTCAATTGTAAATTGTAGCTTTTCTGGGTAAAGTAATCATGGCTGTAGGTCCTACCTTTTTATCACTTTGAATATTTCTTGCCAATTCCTTCTGACCTGCAAAATCTCCGTTGGGAAATTAGCTGACACCCCTATGCAAGCATAAAACTCCACTCAGTCTTCATCTCCAGTCAATACTTTTAAGAGAGGTGCTTTTAGGAAGGTCATTGTAGGTTTCCAAGAAAGTAGCACACTCCTGAGATAGAGATTCCCCAACTACAAAGAACATCTTTGCTTCATTCATTCATTTGGTTTCAAAATTATATTAAACTTCTAAAATCCCCACATTATTTTATAAATTATTAAATTATTAGATATCGCCCAAATTTTCCACCTCAGTTATTCTGCTCCTTTAGACTAAGGAAATGTACCAACATGTTTGATAACTAAAAAAAGCAAGTGATAAACCCTATAAATCCTTTCTTACCTACAGTCCGTTTAAACTTGGCCTATTCCTATTATTTCCTAATTTTATCATTTTTTACACCAACTCTATTCTGGAAAATTTTGTATTTGTTCTTTAATTCTATAAATTTGACCCTCAGGACTGTGGCTCAGACTCAGCCCTTTAGCTGCTACAACTTGTTTTATAGGTAGAATGCCTAGTTCATTAAAATTTAAATTTCAGTTGCATATCTTTTTGCTAGTATTATATTTGGGTCTCTTCCAACCCCTGTATATATTTGTTCTAAAAATAATATAACATTCCATGAGAACTGGCAACAATTGGAGAGGGGTCATTAGACATGCACATACATCTATAACAGAAACTCATACCTCTAATGGAAGGAACCACTGATAATTTTGATTGAAGCCTTGGTATTATTTAGGAAAAAATGATTATCCTAAGGATTTTGAGGAGCATAGAAAGAGCACAGTTCCTATATATGTTTTTTGTATTAAAAGGAAGAAAAAAAGGTATGAGGAAACTCCTATGGTTTACAGTAAATTTGTAACTATTATTGGAAGGGACCCAATGGCATTACCTATTTAGCTTTGCCTCTGACCTTCAACATATCCTAGAGTTTCACAAAATATTCATTTCCTAAAAATGAATGAAACTGAGCACAGAAATTCAAGGAAGAGCTTGAGACCTCAAGGGACAGGCCAGTACACAGAGTAGCATGACTAGAAGTTGAACAATGGGGCAGCCACAAGCTTTCTCCTGACCTTTACCCTTCACTCAGTGACATTTGTGTGAGTTTAAATTACAAATATTCTAGAGATGACAAAAAGCAGATCCAGACACCGTTTATGCTATACTGATTATTTCTTGCTCCAAAGAAATGCAGCAAGTTGATTTTTACCCCAACCCATGAAGCAATTAAAAAATAATATTTTTTAAAAAGAAATGAACTATCTCAAGATAAATATTGGAAACTAACAATATATTCTAAATTTTATATTGGTTGATAAAAATCTAGTTTTGGTACTAAGCTAAGAGGCAATTAGGCTAATGTAATTTTAATCTTGTTTATTTTATAAGGAGGAAAATCCTCATGGCAATTTTAAAGTAAAATATTTAGGAAACACAAAGGCAAAAACTATTAAAATGAAAACCACCTTTATATTTAGTAATGCCATTTCCAATAACTCTATTTTTAAGAGAACTTCCTGCTCAAGTATTGTACTTCTCTAATAAGAAGAAAATGTTAATAGTAGAAAAATTAACATATCAAGAGCTATTCTCATTTGCTACTACTATTTGTGCTGAAATCATTAAATTACTATCAGTGATTTTTAAGTCTTCTACAAATGTTTGTATTAAAGGAAAAATCAAAGCACACAAAAGCACATAGATTATATCACACACAACACATGTGCACACAGAGAGGTAGTCATAGAGGTAGTCATTAACCTTGATGCAGTTCACAAAAAGACAAAAATCTAGTGGATACTGATGCAGTCCCATCCTATATATTCTCTCCTGAATTGAGTTCACCAGCAGTTTTACTTGACTTTCCAGTTTACCTTCAGCTTTTCATTTAAGCCCTTATATTTCTTATCTTCTGAGAAGTTTTGATGAAAAGCACTTGATTGAGGTATGATTGACATGCAAGAATATGTACATTTTTTATGTATACAACTTCTTGAGTTTGGAGATAAGTATATACCCAATGAGCCACCATTATCAATGATATATTCATTATATGCCAAAGTTTTCTTCCATCCCATTGATTTTGATGATGGCGATGATAATGATCATTTTGAGTGTGCATGGCAAATACACTATACATAACATCTACACTCAATACATTTTAAAAATACAATGTAGCATTTTTGAGGACTTTATTGGTAACTAGATCTTGCTTGGTTGAAATTAGGAACACCTTGTGAGTTTTATAGAGTTAATGTCCCTCAGTTTATCCTCAAACAAATTAGAGTATGGGGTGATCAATAAATAAATTTAAGATTCCCTTTTGTCTGGAGGGATAATTCTGAAGGCAGTATTCTACAATATAATACCACTAACAAGCTTTTCTTTCCTGCCTTCCACTTTCTTATTTACATTACCTGGGATTGGCTCTCACATATATTATCTACTGAATATTTTGTTACTGAGTCTTTGTTTAGAGCCACTCAAACCTGGTATAGTGGAACAAGGAAAACATAATTTACTCATCTGAGTTATTTCTGTTGTTGAAATAATCAATGATAGAGACAGAAAACATAGTAACCATGAATTTTGACAGAAACATTAGATTGGCCAGAATTTATTGATGGTTTTAAATTTAATTATTGTACACATGCAGATCAAAAGCCTCCTATGAATTGATTTCTGGTCGACACAGCTCTCCTCCTTGCACAACCACATCAAAAATTACAACTAAATTATAGAACAACCATCACTCAGAACCAGCAAAAATTGAGTTGAATGGAAGTCTGATAAATACAGAATTAAGGAAACCTTATCCATCCAGACTAGTCGGAGGGACAAAGATGCAGAACAGGCTAGTCTCACATACAAATATGGTGGATAAAAATTCAAAGGGGATATTACAGGAGTGAGGAGTTCCACCCCACACCAGACCCCTCAGCCCAGGGTACCAGTACAATGAAGACAAGGTCCCATAACTTATTGCTGTAAAAAATCAGCATGGATTGAGTTGGTGGAGGAAACTTCTGGAGTCCCAAGCAATTCCTCTTAAAGAATCCACACATGAACTTATTCAGACTCACTTTCTCTGAGCTCCAGCACCAGGGTAGCAGCTTGAAAGGTACCAGTGGCATAGAGGGAGGAACTGAAGTGAATGGCATCAAGGTGAGAGCTGGGGGACAGTTTCTCCCAGGTAGAAATGTGGGCAGAGCCATAGAGTTGCCAAGTGGGTGCCATATATGAGGCTTTATCAACCTAGCTAACAGTTTGCCCTACCCTGGAGATTCCCTAAGGCTCTGTCCCACCCTACTTAGAATTGTTAATGGAAGATTTTGGATATAAATGGCTCAAGCTTCACAACTTCATAAATCTGTTTGGAAAAGCCACAGCTGGCCTCAGTGACCCCCTAGCCCTGGGAACCCTTTATAAGACCCCCAGGCCCAGCACTAGCAACAGCCTGCCTAGATTCACAGCTTGGCTTTGTTGGGCATCTCCAAGCCCAGCACCAGGAGCAGTCATCTCACATTATTTTATAGCCCAGACAGGGTGGCCTCAGAAAAAAATACAGATGGAGCTGACATTGGCCTGTACCACCCAAGAAAACCTAGGGCCTATACACCTAGTAGAGAACTATAGACTATGTCAGAGCACCACTACCCTGTCCCTGCAGAGCTGGTGCTTCATGGAGGGCAGAGGTTGGTGGTCAGTGGTCACAGCCAGTCCTTACAGCTGACTGACCTGGATAAATCCCTCCCATTGACCTGCTAACACCAACCAAGGCTCAACTCAAGAAGGAGTGTATACTCAGCCCATACAGAGGGTACACCTCGAGTACCCAGCATGGGTGATAAGAGAGGCTGTGCCACTGGACCCTACAGAACACCTACTTTGTTAGGCCACACTACCAAGACATGGAGTCAAAGCAACTCTACTCAATACACAGAAACAAACACAGGAGGGTGCCAAAATGAGGAAACTAAGAAATATGGTCCAAATGAAAGAACAGATCAAAACTCCAGAAAAAGAACTGAAGAAAATAGAGATAAGCTACCTACCAGATGCAGAGTTCAAAACACTGGTTATTAGGATGCTCAAGGAATGCAAAAGTATAAAAAATATCCAATCAGAGATGAAGGATACACTAATTGAAATAAAGAACAATTTACAGGGAAACAACTATAAGGTGGATGAAGCCAAAAATTAAATCAATGATTTGGAACATACGGAAGCAAAACACAACCAATCAGAACAACAAGAAGAAAAAAGAATACAGCAAAACAAAACAAAACAAAACAAACAAACAAACAACAAAAAAAAAAAACAGCACAGTATAAACAGCATCTGGGACAACTTTAAGCATTCCAACATTCACAGCATAGTGGTACCAGAAAGAGAAGAGAGAGAACAAGAAATTGGAGATCTATTTGAAAAAACAATGAAAGTGAACTTCTCTAATTTGGTGAAGGAAATAGACATGTAAGTCCAAGAAGCACAGAGAGTCCCAAACAAGAAATCCACTACAAGACTCATTATAAGTAAAATGCCAAAGGTTAGAGATAAAGAGATAATCTTAAAAGCAGCAAGATAAAAGGAGTTACAAGGGAACTACCATAAGATTTTTAGCTGATTTCTCAAAAGAAAGTTTGCAGGCTAGAAGGGATTGGCAATAAATATTCAAAGTCATGAAAAACAGGTACCTACAGCCAAGATTGCTCTACCCAGCAAAGATATCATTTAGAACTAAAGGACAGATAAAGAGCTTCCCAGACAAGAAAAAAAGAAGTTCATTATCACCAAACCATTATTATATGAAATGTTAAAGGGACTTACTTAAGAAAAGAAGATGAAAGCTATGAGCAATAAAATGGAAATAAATACATACTTGTAAAAACAAACTATGCAAACAAGAAAAATAGAGAATCATGGATACAGAGAGCGTTTTGATGGATGCCAGATTGGAGACAGGTGTGGAGCAATGGGTGAAGAGGTGAAGGATTTAAGAAGTTCAAAGTGGTAGTTTCAGAACAGCCATGGGGATGTAAAGTACAGTATAGGAAATGGAGAAGCCAAAGGATTTATACCCATGAGCCATGGACATGAGCAATGGTGTGACAATTGCCTGAGAAAGTAGGGGGTGCTAAGTGGAGGGGGACAAAGGATGAAAAATTGGGACAACTGTAATAGCATAATCAATAAAATATAATAACAAAATCATCCTAGGAAAAGTACCACTGTCTTAAAAATAAATAAAAATATTTTGAATAAATTAAATATTTATTTTAAGTTCTATAGAACATAACTCCAGAATAACAACATATCTGGAAGTATTCTCCAATTAATTTTAATAGAATTTTAATGGTTTGTATTTGTTAGTTGTTCACCAAACAAAAGATAACTAATTCTAGTAAATACGTTTTAACTATTATCACTAATATCTTCTGTATTGAAAAAAAATTGTGTTTGACTTAACTCCTCAAAGTTTCTTAACTATCTTCAGTGAATTTTGTCCCAAGTAAATTTTGTCATATTTCCTCTTCCCATAGAGAATAAAGCATTTCCCTAAGGTTAAAAACAAACAAACAAACAAACAAACAAAAACTAACTGAGGTGATGTATGCTACCTGCCTTAAGATAAATCTGTCTTTATTTCCTTTTATGTTAACTTGGATATTTATAGTATTCATAATATAATATCACATAGTATATGAGAGTGAGATTATGCACTCCAGCTTTCCCATAGCCTGCTCATTTTTAGTCATTGTAAGTAATAATGCTCATATTTTTTATTGCCCAATGCTGTAAGGTGGCATCTGTTATCAGCATCCTCAAATAAACTCACCATTGTAACAGCATCTGTTCTATCACACAGTGTTCTATTTCTGTGCCTCGCACATCTAACTAGAGAGGAACAAATAGGCTATTTTAAAATAAGTTGCCAGTGTTTCTAAATGAGAACTCAAATCCTCTTTGCCAGAAATGTATGTGACAGAACAGGAATAAACAATGACTTGTGACTTTAAAGGATATAAAAATGGAGTTGATTGTTTCATTTATATTGCATAGTAAGATTACACAATTAAAGAACAACTTTATGCTCCACTTCTATTTTTTTTTTCTAATATGTGTAATAGTTCTCATTTTGGACTATAATTCTATTAATATATGGCATGAAAGTGTGATAAACCTTTTTTGAAACTTGGTAGATTCAACATAGTTACTTTCTGTGGCAAATACTTTCTCTGGGACACAGTGAATTAGAATTAAAACATAAATTCATCCATTTTTTTCCTTCAGTGATTCAATAAGTGTTGATTGATCATACTATATGCCAGGAAGTAGAGATAAACATTTATTTAAAGCAATGACTAAAGTGCCTGGTTCCATAGAGCTGATTATTCTAGAAGAGGATGAAAATTACATATATAAAATCAGGTGGCAAAAGTGCTGTAAAGGGGAATAAAAGAAGATGAAGAAGATATGGAGGGATAAAAGTTGCAAAGGAGGGTATTATTTTTAAAAAAATGTGATCTGGGAATAAATTTCTGATTCAGTAGAAAATATCTGAAGTTAAATTAATGATTGAGAGCAAAGATTAAGAAGATAACTACTCACTTTTCACTTTTAGGAAAAGTGAATAGAAAACATCTAGAACTATTAAAAGATATTAGTGTGCCACTTAGAGAAACTATCCCTAAGATTAAAAAAAATAAAAATTTTACAAAAATAGCAGAGTGTAAAAGTATGTAAGAAAATCTCAAATAGGCTAATCCTTAGAAAGGCTTTCCATTGTACTTCAATACGATCATTGTGATTTGCTTCAAACCCTTTACATAGCTCATATGACTTAATTTAACATAGGAGGAAAGACTGTGTTTTCTTTGTTCAAGAAGAATTGCAGCATAAATTCTTACCATGTTGTTAAATTATTCTTCTTTGTAATTTGTAAATAATTGTTTTACCAATATGAGAACAATTTTGCATGAGGAAAAGTATGTCCAAACATAAATGAAGGCCATCCAATGTGTGAAAGGTAGCAGCATTCTGTGGCACATGGTGTTTGTCGCTCAAAGAGAGAAAAAGCCTGACAAAATTCCATTTTGTAACATTTCTTTTAATTTATTTAAACATTATTCACTTCAGACTAAGTAAAGATGCCATAGAAGTAAGAGCTTTGAGTTTTTATAGCTGTCAGTTGAACATAAAACACTGCCATTATTTAACTTTCTGTGTTTTAATTAAAGGCTAGAAAACAACCCTTAATGTGTAGAATGCATGCAATTAGTGAATTATATTATATTTAAAGTAAAAATTTTAATTCGGCGGCGGCGGCGGCGGCAGCCGTCCGTCTCGAGAGACGATGGTGTAGCTTCTTAAGAGTCTATCTGCACCGCCGAGAATGGCTGTGCAGTCCGACTCGGGAGTGACACGGTATCTGTCTCCTCCCGTGTTGAATCGACATCTTGCGATGACGCTGGAGTGTCCTCTCCAGTGAAGCTGAAGCTACAGAGCCCGGGAAGGGTGATATGGAGGGTCTGCTGTTGCCCATGCAGCAGACCCCCCCTCTCTTCGCAGCTGAAGGGTCCAAGGGAAAGACGGAGTCAATACAGCTTGGCTTCAGGTGCGCCGCAGGAGTTGCCGGTGTTGACTACAACGTCGAACCGCCTTAGGGACTCCGGCTCCGGATTTTCTGTCGGGGTTTACTCCCTTAGCCTTTCCCCTGAAGAGGTATGCCGCAAGGCAGCGGAGGTTTTTTGGAGTCAGAGTTTTCCTTCTCTGATGTGCCCTGACTGGAAGATCGAACCAGCGACACTTAGCTCGCAGGCCGACACTCAATCCACTGAGCCAAACCAGCCAGGGGTAAAAATTTTAATTAATACTATGTTAAACTATGATAAACTGATTTTCTGAACAAGTTAATCATTGTGTATAAGTCAATGGAAATATTTGAGCAAATGCAATCTTTTACTATAATACTAAGATATTTTTTCTTTCAACAGCTTACAATTTAGTTAAGATAGCACATATTAAAACAATGGCAAATACTAAAGAAGTAGCAGCTACTTATTATATTTAAGACTGAATCTGTATACTATCTGAGAGTGTGTACATTGTGGTAATCATACAGGGTCTGACATCAAAAGACATGGATTCTTACTCTGCTGCTGCAATTTCATAATAGTAATTCTGAGTCTCATTGTGTACATTTCTAAATAATCAACTATGTGAAAAAGAGATAGGGACGCAGAGATAAAGACAGGGAGGCTTAAATGAGGCAATGCACATGAAAGGTACCAAAAGGGGTTTTCATTTTAAATGTTACTAATAGAGGATTTTAGAAGGATAGATTTATTGATCAACTCATCTCTTTATTAAACAGATGTTTATTGAGCTCCAGTTATATGTTAGGCACTGTTCTAGGTTCTGGATAAATAGCATTAACCTAGACTAATCCATTGCTCTAGTCAAGCTTACATTCTAGAAAAGGAAACATAAAATGAACAAAAAACAGACATATGTGTGAAATAAGACTGTAAACAGTAGAAAAAAGTTAAAGCAAAGTAAAGCTATAGAAGGACAGCCATGGAGAGAACTATTTTAAAGAGGATGATCAGGGAAATTGTTTCTGAGGAATGTTGTAACAAAATATTTGAATGGAAAAAAATGTGAAAACTATGAAGATTTTAAGGGTGAGAGAGTTTCAAGGATATGGATAAATAAGTGCAGAATCATTACAGGAAATAATCTTGTTATATTATTGGAAAAAGAATTGGGAGGACAATGTGTGTGAAGGGCCTATGATAGGAGAGGGGGCTGGGACTTTGGGGAGGAAGTCCTAATATGAAAAGAGGATGGAGATAGTCCAAAGAGGCTTAGAGAGGGTGTGATAGTTTATCAGGACCCCGGAGGAAAACTGAGATTTATATAGAGAGTGAGAAAAAGGCTGGACTCCACGATGAAGGAAACATGAAAAAGTAAGTAAAACAAATATTAAAATATTGAGGGAATTGGGGTCATAATGAGAACTAAAGTAGAATATTGATTCAAAACAGTAATTTTAAAATAAGCAGCCATTTACAGTTGCTTGATATAAAAATAATACTGGCAATGATAAGAAGGATGGTTTGTGTTAATGAACTTATAGGTCAAAGGCACCCACATGATGATGTTTAGCAGAGTAAGCTAACACTGTTTAATAAACTTCTATATCTCACTGGTTTTACACAATTAATTTATTTCTTGCGTACATCACACAGGGGACAGACCCTCCTGAGTATGCTGCTCAACACAGTCAGCTGGACGCCCAGGGGTCCTTTCTGAAAGTGGTTTTGCTTGCTTGCTTTTTAAGCCTTTGAATTCTCCATTCTGCCAACTGATGAGAAGAGAATAGCCTGGGAATTGGAAGGTGTTTACTGTATATTCAATAAGCTGGCCCTTAAGTCAAATGGAAGCACATCACAGAAAAGGAGCCTAGAAAAGACAGTGCAGTTGTGTGACCAGGAAGAAAACAAAACAGAAAATGCAGCCACATACATATACATGTGAACTACAAGTAGGTAGTACAAAGAAATGTAGTCAAAAAGAATATACATGCTAAAAATAATAATACCATACATAAAGTAAACAGCACAAAGAAAACATAAAACATCTAATGTCATAGATGCTGTCTCTCTTATTTTAATATACTATTAAAATAAACATGAAAAGTTACCATCATTATCAAAAAGCTTTTTGGTAAACATCATTAGGGCAAAGTCTTCATAACAAGATTTCCTTTTTATTAAAATATTAAATTTTGAAGTGAATTTCACATTTTCTGTTTTCCTACATACTTCATAGAGTACATCATTGTAGGCCATGACGTTTAGATAATGGGATTATTTTTAATCATTTATTTTTTTCCATGTTCTCTAAGTGAATAATGCTTGTTCATTATGTCCTTATTCTGAAATGCAATATATGTATGTATCTGCATTATTTTTATACTTGGAAAAGCATTTTTCTTACTAATTAGAAACAAAAGGAGCTTAAAATATTTTTTTTTTCTTAATTTAAGGCTAAGGTGTTACGGAAACAGAAATTTGGTATCTTGAACTATTTGGAAGCATCAATTAAAACAAAGCTAAAATATAAAGTAATATTTTTAAAAATAATGTAATAGTTGTCAGCATATCCCAGAAGCATGTTAAAATCTCATATTGCCTTATAAACTTGACCTACAGACTGTGACTTACAATGATATGTGAAAAATTTCTCAATTTTTCTATGCCCTATATAGTAGCAGTATTAATAATAACAATTATAATAAAACAATTACATATTTAAAATTCACTTTTACATTGAAGACTATCCTTAAACACAGGATGCATTAGGTAGTAACTTTTCTGATCTAGGATTCACTGCACAGAATTATTGTTGATTGCATCTAGGTAAAGCAGTAATAAAATCTATATGTATGAAATAACTGTTGGTTTTACATCAGATCTAAAATACATCCTGTCAGTCTCTCATATTCTCTCTTCTCTCTCTCTCTCTCTCTCTCTCTCTCTCTCTCTCTCCCTGATACTAGATACTATTATCTGGTGGCTAAAATATGACTAGATCTTATCTTTTAAAAATTTAACTGCTCATATAGGCTGATGCTATAATGATAGTGCTTCTCTAAAGCAGTGGTTTTCAGAAATATTTTCCCTTATATCTACTATAAGAATTTAGAAAGGTTTTATGGGAAGATATTTTGTGTTCAAGGAGTGAAAAAATCAACATAATTAAAATATTCATATTACCCAAAGCACTATACAGGTTTAATGCAATCTCCATTAAAATCCCAATGACATTTTTTATAGAAATAGAACAAAATATAATCAGATTTGTTTGGAACCATAAAAGATCACAAATAACCAAAACAACCCTGAGAAAAAAGAACAAAACTGGAGGTATCACACTCCTTGACTTCAAATTATCCTATAGAGCAATGATAATCAAAACAGCATGGTATTTGTCAGAAAAACAGACAGAGACCAATGGAACAGAATTGAGAACACAGAAGTAAAACCACATATATATTAGAAAATAATTTTTGAAAAAGGAGCCAAAAACACACAATAGAGAAAAGAAAGACTCTTTAATAAATGGTGCTAGGAAAATTGGAAAACCACATGTGAAAGAACAAAACTAGACAACAGTGTGTTCTCATGTACAAAAATTAATTCAAAATGGATGAAACACCTAAATATAAGACCTAAAACAATATAGTACGTAGAAGAAAACATAGGTACTAAACGTATGGACCTTGCTCACAGAGAACATTTTATGAATTTGACCCCAAAAGCAAGGGAAGTAAAGGCAAAAAATAAATGAATTGGGGAAAAGTTTGCAGGTTGAAGTTGTAACAGTTCCAAACAGCTAAGTATTTTGGTGTTTTAGCTCATTAAATAGTGTCACTCAAAAAATGAACAGGTCATGTTAGTCTTTTAATTACATCTAATGAGATTTAATTACCATAATGATAACTTAAAATAAATGCATAAACAAGTGTAATATTGCATTGTTTTGACTTCTTTAGATCATATTCAATCCAAATTCTTCCAAACAATTATATTCAAATATATACACTACGCTTAAATCTTTTGTTAAATGGTCTTTTATTATTTTTCTACACCATGGTATATGATTTATATTTTAAATTTTTAAAAATTTCCTATGAGCTTAATACTGTGTTAAAATTTTATTTTAGATTGACCCATTTTTATTATGTATAAATGTAATCAAAATTGATTGAAGACCTTCTATTATGTATGAATATTATTTTTGTAAGAATAATGCAGCATTCAACACTCAGTTTATTCCTTTATTTTATAAATATAGGTGTGAGAATGAAGAAAGTATGTTTGTATAAATAAATAGATTGAAACAGACTTGTTATAAGTCTATAAGTAAATTCTTTGAACTCCTGAGTTTTGTCAAAAATCACACATTGATTTCTCTTTCAAAACCATTTAATAATCTGTCATCTGACAACTAAATTTGGTCCTCCTTAAATTGTGTTGAAATGTGTGAATTAGAAACAACCTGAAAAACATTTGTTTTCTAATCTTTAGAGTCATTCATTTTCTCAACTCTAACACCAATGTCTAGTTTATCCTCTGTGTGCGTGTGTGTGTGTGTGCATAAAACATTGGAGAATTTTACATCCTGGAAGAATACAGAGGTGGGCAAAGTAAGTTTACAGTTGTGAGTAGGTGAAACACTAAGTTTATTCTTGTATTATTATTGAATAATTATTATATTATTTATTTGTATTACAACTGTAAACCTATTTTTGCCCTCCCTTGTATACTGTAATAAGCCTTACAAGGGTGAAACATATTTCTTTTTAGTAAAAAATAAATGAATAAAGTACAGATAAATGTACTAGAAAAAGGAGATGTGCGAAAAAAAGCTGTTTGAGTCAGGAACTTACCAGATGTCTTAGAAAAGAATCCATATTAAAGTTAGGATCTAAAATGAATTTCCTTAGAACCGCATGTGCTTGTATTTTATAGCCCCATGCTACGCATGCCTAATTGGAAAACAACTAGTCTAAGAAGGCTGCCCACAAACTGGGGACACACCCCCCAGAGAGCTTGAATATGGAGAATAACACTGGTTCCTTGCTTGGTCCTTTTGAGGGGAGGTAACATGTTGCAATGGCATTTGATGCGTCCTGTGTGAAGAGTAAAAGCCCTACATCCTGAAGAGACTGACAGTGTCATACTTAATCTTCTGTTTGCCTCAGCAGTTTCTGACTTGTGAAGTTTGCATGTGTACAGTTAAATGGACTTACACACTATGTGCTCTATAGTTTTAATTAATACAATACGCATAAGGTGGATGGGTGGCCTATGAAGATCTCTGCCAAATAAACAGGTATTAGAGGTAATATATGAGTAATAATCCAAAGATGAGAAAACATCAGAAAATGACAGAACTGATATTTATCAATTGAGTTCAATCTTTTAGTAGGCCACACAGCAAGACAAAGGCAGTCATGATCTAAAGTGTTATGACAGAAAATCAACAAAATTTTCTAATCAAAATGATATTTTAATTATTAATGTACATATGTAATTAATAAAACCTAAAAATAAACATTAATCACTATTACAGTCTCTGTGTTTTGTGGTTTAGATTGTACATGATGCATCAGTAAAGAAGTATGTGTAAACAATAGATAAATAAACAAGCATGTTTGGGCATATTTGTCCAAAAATACCTTAATGCCGTGGTCAAAAATCTTTGGGGACCACTGGTTCGAAGAAAGTGCTAATGTTAACTTTTCTATGTTACCTGATAAAAAGAATAATTGCTCAATAGCTACCCATCTAGAAATTTCATCATTAGTATTTCCTTCCTATATTTTTTACTAAATGGCTAATATAAAAGAAGCAATAAGAGTTGTGGCAGTCTATTACAAATGACACTTATGACAATATAATTATGCTAATTTACATGTATACATAGTATAATCGATATAGTTTTAGGTAATTTATATATAAATAATTAAAGACAATTTTTGGAACAACAGAATACGAGGATTAAAAATAATATGTAGACATTATTTTCTTTTAGAATGAGTCATTTCCCAGCAGCATTCATAGTCAATGCAAATTTCAGCAGAACTTTCAAAATATTTTAGTCCTGAGCTAAACACATCTTTGTGTTGAGCTGACATTTTTAACACAGAGAAGCTGATCTCTGCAGAAACAAACAAGTCTATAACCTTACAAGTTGGCCATAGCTAAATTTAGCAATTTCTTCTCAGATATAGTTTGTATTTAAGATTTTTTGAGAGTATGTCCTGTAGCTCTGGGCAGGTGTTCAATTTAGTGACATTATCATTAATTTATATGCTTCAGGTTAACAAACATGAGACAATTATTGCATTTATTTCACTGCTGACCAAATTATAGTCACTTCATATCTAGTAAAAGCATGACCTGAAATACCAGTGTGCTGTCATAATCAATGGATATCTATAATGTCTTCCAATGGAGTTTCTTATTCAGATTTGAGGACTGCAGTCCAGAAAGAATACAAAGAATGTGCTATACAACTCAAAGCAAAATTCACACAACTTAGAATAACTCAACACCTGAAACTGAATCAGAATGAATAAAGGAATTTTTGTGTACTAATTAATCATTCTCAAACTAGGGCACATGTGAATGAATACACTGGACTATAAAGTTGAGGTGGAAACTGACTAAAAAACAATGAAAATCTAGTTCTGGAAATGGGTATAAGATAGACTTATTAAATTTGTGAAATTGGTTCTTCATGAGACATTGAGCTTTTTCAGTCACAATTGCAAAGACAGTTACAACAATTTTATCAGTAGTTATGTGCAAATTTGAATAGTAATTATACTCATAAACAGTTTCATTAGAATTCAATGAATATCTTTCTAAAATACGCCCTTAACAAAAAGTCAACCACTTTTTAAAAAATGAAATAGTAAACCTGATTTTAGTTACTCTTATTAAAACTAGGGTGTTTTTGGTTGGCTGGTTTGTTTGTTTTTTTGCTTTGTAATTTAGACTTTTAATTAAAATTGAAAATGAGGATAGTGTCAAAAGTTTTTCATTAAACTAGAATGGAAAGCATATTCCATACAAAAATAAAATAAAATAAAAGCCCAACATAAAACAAGGTCCAATCTCGATTTACTCTTTGATATCATAGTTTTGTGATTTTCTTAAGGTAATAATAAAAGGATTTAAAGTGGTTTTCCTCAAATTGTGTTTTGCTAATATTTAAAAGTCTAGCCCTTTAAATGTTTAGTAAAAAGATTGGAAAAATAGAAAAATTTTGAGAAAATGTTGTGTGTATATATTTACAAAATCTATATCATTTTATATATTTTTGTGTTACTAGACTCTAAATCTGTTAGTCTTCAAATGCAAAGATACTTAAAAAACAGCATTTTACTTTCAACATTTAGCAAGTAAATTTAGTATAATTTTGGAGTTTGAAAACATTGCCAACACATAATTCTAACATAGTGGTTATCAGAAAATCACAATGATTGATAATTTATGAAAAATTATTACCTATGAATAAGGAGCCTGAGAAAATTTTAAAAATTAAGTCTGACTCAAACCATAAACATGGTTTAAATATATATTCATCTTAGACTTTTCCAACAAAAATTACCAGTGCATGTTTCCTGTACTTTATTTAATACAAGAAAGTATTTAATTTCACCAAGTCTGCTACCTTGGGAAGAATACAAAACTGCAAGGGAAGAGAGTAATTTATTCTTTTTTTTTTTTTAAGGTATATTTTATTGATTATTTTGTCACAATAGTTCCATTTTTTCCCCTTTGCTCCCCCCTGTCCAGCACCCCCCGCTCCCAGCAATCCCACCCTTCCCCAGTCCATGCCCATTGGTCATGCATGCAATCTCTCCGGTTTCTCCCTTTCCTATATTATTATTATTTTAGAATTAATTCATTAATTTATTACTTTTTATAACAATAAAAAAAGTACATTTACCCCCTCCCTCAGACTTTAGACGCTTTATAATCTTCTAGAGAGTAATTTATTCTTCTATGATCTATTGGTAAGTACTTGAAAATGTAGTGAGTAATATTTAAGCAGATTATTACAGCATGAGAAGGAATTCCATAGGCAGAGAAGTCAACAGGATATTTCATTCCATCCCATTGTTAACATCTGTTTGTATTTCTCTCTCTCTTCTTTTTTGCATTTCCACCATTTCAAATATTAACTAAATCATTTTCAAAATGTCTTATCCTTCAGGTTTTATTTAGATGGCATTTCCTACAAGAAATGAACCAACAACATTAAAGAGTTTTTTTTTTGTTATTCAGTTTGAGTATCTTAACATTTAATCAAGAAATTTATGCTGTTCATATTTATTTCCATAAACTTTTACTTGGTTCAATGCATAATTTTATTGTATGCTTTTTGGGCTTCCTTTTTGTTCCATCTTTTGCTTTACCATTTCTTTCTTCAGTGCTTTAAAAATTAAGGTGCCTAATTTTAATTCAACTACTTAGATTTTGTTAAAAAATTAGTTATATTAATACTAAAATTAAACTGTTTATTTTTTAGATTTCCTTACTCATTTTTCTTACATTACTTCCCTAGTGTTTTTCCCAGTTTTTATTTAATATATATTGATGTCACAAACCCCATATTTAAATAAGTTATCTTTCAAGTCTTTTTAGACTTCAGCATTTTAGTTTGGAGTTTTAATTGTAATAGTTATTTACACACACCCATTAAAACATTACCCTTTCCCATATATGTTGGTAGTTTTGTACATTTA
Source organism: Furipterus horrens (assembly GCF_987537825.1). Lineage (NCBI taxonomy): Eukaryota > Metazoa > Chordata > Mammalia > Chiroptera > Furipteridae > Furipterus > Furipterus horrens. Next base: position 176,971,212 of record NW_028327172.1, read on the forward strand.
ATCTTGATTTTCAGTTGTTGAATGTTCATAGCTATTCTTTAGCTCATAGTTTGTTTATCTCTTGGTGACATGCAAATTTCTTCATAAAGCTTTTGAGGAAAATATATTTGAGTACTATTCTTTTGAGACCATACAGGACTGAATGTTTTCTTCACACATGAACAATATCTTTGCTGGACTTAAAATTTTTGAATCACAATCATTTTTCTATTAAACCTCTGCTGACTTCGCTTCACTGTCCTGCATTTGTTGTTGCTTAGAAAAGAAAATGAATAAAATTTCCTGAACTCCTTAGAGAGAAAGCACTATAAAAATTTAACAATAAACTAAAGCAACAGTTACTGAGAAGTCAATGGTCGAAGGAGAACTACTTCCTCTCTTTGGAGAGGAAACAGCAATATTTATCCTTAGCCAAATTTGGAATATTTCAACTGAAAATTTTTACAGATGCTATAGACAATAAGTTGGTAGTATCTGGTTCAAAATAAATTCTTAATCTGACACTTAACAATCCTTCAGTTCTGTTTCTAAGTATATAAGAATATTAACTCCACAAAATGTGTAAGAGTCTTCATTGCACTGCTAACAGTGGAAAAAATCATAATTAAATTGTGCATTAACCCATATACCAGAATAATGTAAAACTCGTCGGCAGCCGTCCGTCTCGAGAGACGATGGTGTAGCTTCTTAAGAGTCGATCTGCACCGCCGAGAATGGCTGTGCAGTCCGACTCGGGAGTGACACGGTATCTGTCTCCTCCCGTGTTGAATCGACATCTTGCGATGACGCTGAAGCTACAGAGCCTGGGCAGGGTAATATGGAGGGTCTGCTGTTGCCCATGCAGCAGACCCCCCCTCTCTTCGCAGCTGAAGGATCCAAGGGAAAGACGGAGTCAATACAGCTTGGCTTCAGGTGCGCCGCAGGAGTTGCCGGTGTTGACTACAACGTCAAACCGCCTTAGGGACTCCGGCTCCGGATTTTCTGTCGGGGTTTACTCCCTTAGCCTTTCCCCTGAAGAGGTATGCCGCAAGGCAGCGGAGGTTTTTTGGAGTCAGAGTTTTCCTTCTCTGATGTGCCCTGACTGGAAGATCGAACCAGCAACACTTAGCTCGCAGGCCGACGCTCAATCCACTGAGCTAAACCAGCCAGGGCAAGAGTAAAGAAACCCTAAGCCATCTTCCTTGTTGCAAGGGAAATTTTGCAGCAGTTAAGAGATAAAGAAAACTGCTTCCTGCGCCAGACCACAAGGTCATATACCCCTCTCTTCTCAACCTAGAAGATCCCAATACTTCATCATCTTGGAGTTTCCAGGGTTTAAGCCCAGATTTGCATCAGCTGAATAAAGCTTTCACTTCACCTCTGTTAGAAACACCTGAACTATTTCTTTTTCCCTGACACAACAAATACTGATTGAGCATCTCTTCTGGCCCAACACTGATCTTGGGGCTTTGGGTACAGCAGTGAACACTACAAGGAAAATATCCCCCCACCCTCCTAAGGTCTAATTCCCACTATCCATAAAGCCAAGGGAAGGTTTATTTTGGATGGGAGACAGGTTTATATGAGTTATAAAAATGAAGTCAAAAATAAAGATTGAAGGCAGAGTTCTAGGATTCTGGACTCACTGCCCATTCCCCAATTATTTGTCCATAATCCCCATTTCTGATGTCCCATTTTCATCCTAAATTAGAATAAACGGACCTTTACTAAACACTATAATTTCCAGAAAGAACTTCAGAAGTGCCAGGCTCTTCAAATAATATCAAGTGGAAGATTAAAAAATACAAATCTTATTTGACAGAAGGAGGAGGTCAAACACTTGAGACTTTGTGAGTAAATGTAGCACCCAGCTGATAGCATTATATAAGACTTACTTACTAAGTCAAGAAAGGACTACTACCAGGATACTGTTTTTTTTTGTCTAGAATTGCTGGTGATAATAAAAAGCGGACTACTTTCAGATGATTTTGTTTTTAAACTCCCCAGACGATGCACCTCCATTTTGCCTATATCTCAGGCTGACTACTCACATGAACCCAATTCCCTTGTACACTCCTCCTCCTCTCAAACATTTGCTTAGATTCATCTCATCGACAGTCTTTCTGACCAGTTTACATCAAGCTCATTCCCAGTGTCTGTTTCTTTAATGACTTCCTATAGTCATTAAAAGTACTCTTAATTAGCCCTATTTAAATGAAAACTTGAATGTGCCAAAAGGCACTGGAGAAAAAAAGTTTCTTCAGGTGAATGGACAGGAGAGAAAAGGAGAGCTTCAGAAGAACAGTCCGCGAAACACAGCCCCAGCCCTCAGAAGAAACTAAAAATGCACTATATGAATGAAAAACTATATAACTGAATGGCATGCATATTTAATAACATGTATAAAGTTGAAAATATAATGCTGACATTAAAATACAAATTGGTATTTAATATTTTTTACATGGACAACAGTGTGGGGATTGCTGGAGGAAGGGGAGTATAAGGGAATTAAAAGGTAATGGAAAAAATACAATAAAGCTTAAATTAAAAAATAAAATAAAATATTTAAGACCACAGTAACCATTTTAATTTTCAATTAATGTTGTACATCATATACCTTAAAGACACATAGTTCTATAAAGTTTATTGATAAAACTGGTTCATTATCTTTCTCCTTGACACCTCTTTCTTCAAAATCTACTACCTTGACTCTTTTAACTGATTATTTTGTATATAACAATATATCTCTAAATAACATACATGCTGTAGCACCTCAGCTTTCATAAGGTTTATATAATACCTATTGATTTTGCAATTATAAAGATGAGGAATTGGTTCTTTTTCATCCACCCCTTTATAACCATTCCCTCACAGCTTCCCATCTCTTCTGATTATCAAAAAATATTATTAGCTGTACTTTCAACATTTGCATTATTACTGTGTGAATGTATTAAAAGGTCATTCAAGAGGTGTCATATGATGATTTGTGTCTTCATTAAAACTTTTTTTCCCAAAATGACTTTTACATTCTATTATCATTAAAATAACCCTAATTATTTGCTAATTATATTACTCTCCTTACATTAATATGCATTAAGGATTCTATATATTTTATCTTCTGAAAGAAATTTTCCAAAAAGAACTGTTTGGCATCCATGCCCAGAATATAGATCTCATCTTGGATCATCCTTTACCATATTCTTGGAATTCTATACTTCAGTGCTGGAGATATATGAGTCTGCTGAGAAGGTATCCAGCCATGTAATATGAAAAATAGAGACATTTATTGAAGGAATTACAAGATGCAAGAAACATTGTACATGGGACAATGATGACTCAGTCCCCTTAAAGTAGGCACCACGTGAACTCACACAGTTCTTTCTCCCAATTGTCAGCAGCTGCCCGGTCTGAAATCTCTTCCTTTTCAAAGATGATTTTAATTTTGGAAAAAAAAACAGAAGTCACAGAACACCAAATCTGGGCTGTAGGGAGTGCTAAGTCACTTGTGTGATTTGATGTTTCACCAAAACCCTCTGTACAAGATGTGATGCATGAGCTGGAACGTTATTATGATGAAGCTGCTAATCAACAGTTGTCCATAGCTGCAGCCTTATGAATCATCCAAATAGTTTCTGCAGAGGAACATTCAAACTTAACACAAAATTTGATGCAGATTCATTGTTCTATTCACTCAATAATTTTTAATGCAATGACCACACAGTACATATGCTCACTCATGGGCATCTACCACCCCCACTGACTAGTACAGTGAAGTAGTCATTGTTTACATGTGCACATTTCAGTCCACTCTCCTTGGCTGCCAGCTTACATCAATGTTATGCAAACCATTCTTGTTATAGACTAACAGTGGCTGGACTTTTCCAGAGAGACCTTGTATTTTCTCTTTTTATTTCTTAGTTTGTATTCTTATTTTGGTAAAGCATATCATCCAGTACCTTCTTAAGAAAGGTTAAATAAAAAGTACTAAGGAATATGCATTTATTCAATCCTCACACATATTGATAATTCAGCTGAATGAAAAATTCAAAGTTGGAAATATTTTTTCTATTGAATTGAAGACACTGCTTCATTGGTTTCTATTATCCAGTGCTGCTATTCACATACTTAAAGTAATTCTAATTACTGACTCTTTCTGTGCATATTTTTGTAATGCTTTTCTCTTTCTCTAAGAGCTAATAGACTATTATTGTTTTAAAATTTCATGTCAATGCGCCTTTGAATTAATCTATTTTTATTCATTTTATATCACTTGGAATGAAAATTTCAATATGCAAATGTGTCTTTTATTTTCAGATGTTTTACTTTAATATTTCTTTGATGATTTTGTCACCCTTCTTTCTCTCCTGAAATTATCATTTTAGAATGTCTGACCTTCTGATAAGTCCTCTGAATTTCTTACATTTACTTTCTAGTATCCCATGTTTTTGACTCCTTACTTCATTTTCTTCACTGTATAATCAACCTTTTATTACATTTTTGTTTCAGTCATATAATTTTCAAAAACTTTTTTTTTGTATTGCTTCAGATTTGTTTTTTTCTTGTAGTCAAAACTGAGTGGGCAAGGAGGGTTGGCAGATATGGAGTTTTGTATATAAAGTCAGGTGTTATGGGCACACTTTTCCATGTCCCCCATGACCTCTCCTGATATTCACAACCTTGTGTGACCCCCTCCTTTTGAGTGTAGATTTAGGGACATGTTTGTAATGAATAGATAAAAGTGATAGAATATAATTTCTGTTTCCATTTTCCTTAAACCAACCACCTGACATTTCAAAAGATAAGGAGTACTGCTCAGCTTGAATGAACTAAAAAATATCTCTGCAAATGTATTTGAACTCATCTTTTGAAATGTCAGTTTCGGATGAAGTGATATGAATTACTTATTTGTGTACTGGAATATGTTTTAAGAATGTAAAACATTTTTAAAGGAGAATGAGATTCAAGAATATATTTTGAGTAATCAAGGGAGTAAAAGTTCATTTAGTTATTATTTCATGAAGATAATTAGTTATTTACTCCTAAGATCTTTAAAGTTTAAATACAGAGGTATGTTGTAGAATGTATATAAGATATTCATTTGATTTTCTGAATGTATTATTTATTCAATATTCCATTATTACTTCATTTGCTGTTTTGTGTACATATTACATTTTTTGTGTCTTCATATTTTCCTTTTATAGAAATTTATTACACAATTGGATCTGAGTCATTCTGTTTTTGTTGGATTAGTTGGAAATGTAATTATCATATTATCACTAAAAATTAAAGATAAAAATTGACTTACTATATGGCCCAACAATTGCACTCTTGGGCATTTTTTTGCAAAGATATGAAACTTATTTTCACCCAGGAACTGGTACACAAATATCCACAAGGTGGAAACTACCCAAATATCCTTCAATGGATGAATGGTTAAACAAACTGTATTATATCCATACCATGGAATAGTATTCAACAATAAGAAGGAATGAGCTAATGTTATACCAAAAACTTGGATAAACTTTAAGGTAAAAAAATTCAAAAGAGTACCTACTGTGTAATTCCATTCATGCAACATTAAGAAATAGCATAACATAATGAACAAATTTATTAGTGGTTTTGAAAGTCTGGCAGTGAAGGGATACATGGGCTATAAAGAGGTAACATGGACAATTTCAGTGATGAGTATCTTAATTTTCATGGATCTTACACAAGGCTACATACACATGTAATAAAATTGCAGAGGCACACACACAGAACTACAAACACACACACTACTTAGTGCACTACTTAGTGCAGTTATAACTGTTGAAATGTGAATAATCCCTATGAATTTGCCAATGTTATTTTCTTAGTTTTTACTTTGTATTATGAATGTGTTATCATGTTAACACTGAGGGAGATTTAGAGATGTAGGATAGGGTACACCAGATGTCTTTGTACATTTCTTTGCAATGTTCTGTGACTCCAACTACTATATCAAAATGAAATGTCCACAAAACTAACTTGTAGTAAAATAATTTTGATAGGCAAAACCTTAAGAGAAAATGCAGTGTTGTAAAAGGTTTTATTTTGGGATACTGTCACATTTGGGAGGCCTACAAAGGTTATGGTCCTCAGACTGGTTCGCTGTGTAAGTCTGCAGAAAAGCTTCATGCACATGCCTATAAGCAAGAGCCTGGAATTTTTTTTTTATAATATCAAAGGGCCATTTCCATTCTGCCTTTTTGGATATTTTTCACTATTTTCTGTAAGCATAGAACGAGTGCTGAAGCTAGGACACAATAATACTGGGAATATATTTTATAAAGGTAAAGAAAAGGAAGTTTTGTTTCTCCTGACATTTTGTTCTCTCAAAAAAAAAATTTAAAATATATGTTTATAAAATGACACATCCATTTTCATCTTTTAATCTTCATTTAACAAATGAACTCAGTCTAATAATAAAACTATTGGTGGATTCCAAACAATGGTTTTGAGTTGTGATTTATATTCTAGTTTAGGCCTTTGGCTGAGTCATGTTTTTTCCTCAGGGGTGATGGGTACTAACAGTTGACTCTATTTTTAATTCTCAGGCACAGGGAATGACACAAAATTGATTAAGTCAAACAAATGATTATCCTTAACTGTTTTTAGAATAGTGACAGGGGCTAATTGAAATAATTTAATTTTATTAATCTATAATAATATAAGGTTACTTGTTATCACTATCTTTCAACTTTCTTTGTCCCTCCTGTCCTCCTTCTGTCTTTTATTTTTTGTTTTCCTTTAGCATAAGTGTGTGTATGAGTTCATACATATTTTCTTCTGAAACATTTTTTACTTCTATTTTTCTATTACTTTACAAGAAATAAATGCTAATGTTAGAAATGACAAAAATAAAAAAAGTTTAAAAATAAATTAAATTATCTCACCAGTAATATGCAGATACCATTAATACCGCAGAGCTTTCCAAATTAAAAAAAAATTGCTTTATATTCTGCCTTTATAATTCCATACCATAAAACTATGTTTTGATGTATATATTATTTCTTCCAATCACTTAAATAGTTCCATGGTGTTTTATTATATAAATATATTTAAATTTCTTATTGCACATTAGAGTAGTTCTGATTTTTATCCATTAAAAATACCACTCGGCTTAATATTTTTGTCCAATTTAATTTATTTGCTCAAATCTTAAAAAGTACAATTGCTGAATGCATAAGGATCCACATTTTAAAAGCACTTGATGATACTGTGAAACCATCCTATAAAAGATGTTACAGCTTTACTTCCCAGCAATAGAGCATGGGAGTACAGAAGATTATCATTGCTAACTTTTCCCAGAAGCCTGTTCCATGGACAGTTAACAAAAACCTGCTTATTTCTGTATCCGTTTTCTACTTAGGCCATTGAGTGAATTTATCAGCTTTCCTCCTAAGAAATTATAGCTAGTTATATTAAAAAACAAATTCTTGTATGAGAATTTGTGAATTTTAATTCAGTATATGTGTTGTATTTAATAAAAACCTTCCTTTGAATATGAAAAGTATTACAGCTTATTTTTTACCCATCAGTGAATACTTCTGGAGTCTAGAAGATGGGTTAGAATAAGTGAATTTTATGTGACATGGGTCACTTTCACAGTTATTGCTTCAGTCTTGTGACTCTTCTGCACAAACTTTTGCTACTTCTTCAGCCCTGGGAGTCCTCATTATTTCAGCGTCCACAGCTTCATATGGTGCCAGTCGTCCAAGATGCTTGAGGCAAACAACAACCAAAGAACTTCCTGGCAGGACAATTTGGCTCCTCATCAATTCCAGCAGACTTGGCCTCTTTCTATGCTGCAATGTCGGCGATTCTAGCACATTTACACAGAAATGATTAGAGAATAAACCAATAATAATAAAAATCTACAGTTCTTTGGCTCACTGTAATTGATCTGAATGTCTAGTTCTTTATTCTTTGCTACAAAAGTCTATATTAATACTCATGAGCGATACAGGATTATTCTGGCCTCAATATTCATAGAAAAGAAAAAAATGAGTCTGAATATGATATAAACAAGTTTAATAAGTGAAGTTTCTGATGAATAATACTTTAATGTATTTTTAAGTAATTAATTTATATATTTAAACCTTCATTAATTTATTAAAATGTTTAAGTCCATTTTTTAAATTAAATCCTCATTTTATAATCAATTAAATTTAAATAAAACTAAATTTAGCATTAATAGGTAAAAAATGAAATTCTCAGATTTCAGAAAAATTCTTAAAATATAACAATGAATAAAACTTAGAATATTTTATTTTACATAATTAAATTAAAATATAAAATATAAAATAATAAATGTATTAGAAATATCTTGGTTGTGAACTTGAGAGCTATTGATTGCTTAAATATATTTTAGTCAATCTTTACCTGTGGGATCAAAATAATTAACATCATTATACAGCTATCCTCTTCGGCAAATAATGGACCTGAAAAATTAACTTCATTATGGTATCTCACAGTTTCATTAAGGTGTCTTATAATTTCATATCTAAGCTCTACCATGTGTTAAAATTTCATTTTGATTTTGAGTTTTTTTTTCAAATTCTCCCAAAGAAAAATATAACTGACAAAAAACATTTAAAAGTTGTGCAAAAAAACAAAAGTCAAGATTATATAATATTTTAGGAAAAATGTTGTTTGGTTTATGGAGTTGTACTTAGTTTTGTAAGACTGTTGCTAATGTTTCCTACCATAGTTCACGTGGGCTTAGTGCCATCCATCTATTTGTGCTAATATTATCGGTCCACACACCTCATCCTTGTTATTTTCTTGATTTGGTCTATTTTCTCCATTTTACACAAATTATGTGTATGTTTTTGTGTACGTGAGATGGTCTTTTTCTCCAGGTAATGCTTACTTAGGATCCTTCATTTCTTGTTTTCTCTTATTCATTTATTTAATCTGTACTTTGCAATTTGACCAGTTGCTTTCAGACTTAAATGAAACTAAATATTATAATGTTTTTATCTATTAATTACTTCCATTAATGCAGAATTTGGGATTAATATTTTTTCTTTTTCTGAACATCTGGTTATTTGTTCTTAACTTGTTACATTACAATGTTCTCAAATAGTGTTAGTGTCATGGGTTTAAATTCCCATGTCTTACCAGCTTTGAGACTACTCAGTTCATCTAACCTCATTTGTTCAATCTTCTCATCATTAATATGGGGTTAATAATTATAGTGACATCATGGTTGAACTGTGAGCATTAAGTAAAATAATTAATGTAAAACATCACATAATGCCTCACACATAGCAAAAATCTAGTAAACACTAGCAAGTCTACTTATTATGATTGCTTTTGTTGTTCTGCTTTGCATGTAGTGAAGATATATTCTGGCTTATTTAAACACTGAACTTAATTATAAGACCTTTTATAGGGTAGAAAAGTTTCAAGAGGTCTTATCAAGGTGATTCTGAATATCTTTTATTCACAAAAGCTTAGTACAAAAGCCATATCCAAGCAGAGGTCTAGGAAAGCACCAACTACTTTCACTGTTTGAGGCCATGGCAGTTATCCCAAACAATGAGAAATTCAAACAATAGGACATCCAAACCAGTACTGTAGTCTTTTTTTGTGCAAAGTAGTAAGTATGAATGAAGGGGAAAAAAAAATTTCCTTTTTATGTAATGCCATAGCCCAATGTAAGTATGCTAAGAATATTTACATGCCAAGTAATCAACACATGGCCAAAGACAGCATCATCTTTGAAATTGAGGCTCAAGCCAAACCACCCTCATTACCTTCTCTGATGAACACTTATCAGATTAAAAAAAAAAAAAAAAAGACTTTCATTGCTGTCACTGGGGCTTCATTTTACAGCTGTTTATTCTTTCAAAATCATGTAATAATTATTAAACAATCATGAGAAATATGGCAACTATTTTAGATGTAGAAACAAAGGATTTTGCATTCTGTGTTAATGAGTTAGCTATCCTTGGTAGGAGATCACACCATTACTGGCCATAATGACCAGTGTCCCAGGTCTTCTTTGACATTCCCAGTTTCAACTCTATTTCTTTATCCCAATATATATACTTAAAATTATTAATTTGTTCCAGTTTTTCATTCAGAAAAAAATTGCCAGTTTTTTGATTGACATAAATCATAATCTATGGATTTTGAAGAGAAGCAAATCAATTCTTTTGCGGAAAAGATTGGTCTTGAATGCCTGACTCTTCTTGGACACTGGGTAGGATTTAGATAACAGAGATGAGTGAGTGTGTGTGTGTGTGCGTGTGTGTGTGTGTGTGTGTGTGTGTGGCGGTGGGGGGGCGGGCTGGTGTTAAAATTTTTAGGGAATGAAACTTCTATAGAATAGAGTGACATATGTAAAAACAGAGAGGTACAGGCAATTTAGGGGACATTGAACTTAAAATTTTAGTTAGTGTAAAATAAAATACAAAGTTTGTTTAAAGATCTTTGTAATAAAAGACATTAAATGCTATGCTGAAGAAATTTGGTAATTTTGTAGTCAAATGTAAATAGTTGGAGATAGATGAACAGGCTAGTTACACAGAAATGCAAACTAATATGGAAGAAAAGGGAGCTTGAAGATCATCTCCCAATCCCTCATTTTACTGATGAGGATACTGAGGCCTATAAAAGGAAACAACTAGCTGGAAGTCCCACACTGCCCATGTCTCAAATTAGCATTATCATGTATTCCTAGGCTTAAAAAACTATTTGATATTCTGTTCAGATATTTTTAAATAACTCATCTATACATTTAGGGGGAGGACTTACTCTTTGAATGGTCCTCAAACAGAAACATAAATTTTAACTTTGTATCGCACTGTGAGGCTTTCTTTCCAAACTGAAAAGTTGACTCACTGTTATTCCTCTAAATTTGCTTTATTCATTTGGAGCACATTATAATAGAAACAGCTTTTAAATTTCTGGTGCCAAAACATTTGGGTAAAAAAAAAAAAAAATCAAAGATGAGCTCTCATCTATTTATAAAATTACATTTCTGTTGCTGTATTCTTTCATTTTTATTGCAAATATTTAAACAAAAGAGCAAATGTCATCAGCTAAAGATTATGAGAAATTTCTTGTGCAGATAAACAAGACTCTAGATGTCAAAGCTGGTGAGCAGACTTTCCTTTATTAGGTGTGAATGCAAACCCAATCTTTATAGTAGTTACTACACACCAAATTAAACAAAATATCTTTTATCTAAAGTCATACTTTTTTGTAGATGCTTTCTTTTTTTAATGCCAGTATAATAAAATTGCCCTTCAGAGGTATCTCCTGGAGAGAGTGAATAGAAAACTGAAGAAAAATATTAAAGCAAAAATAGACATATAGAGGTGAAACATAAAGTTGATTGTTATATATATTTTCCGTTTAATTGTTTGTAAGTCTTCCAATGCCGTGGAACACAAGAAATTAAAATAATAATAATTTTTTAAACTGACATTATTTCACCCGTGCCAATATTAGTGGAATTAATGGCATGTATCTGCATATCAGATAATTTCTAACAGGCATTCTATCAATGAAATTAATGAATTAAGTCACCACATCTCAAAGTGCCTGACACACTACAAATCTCAATAAGCCAGATTCTTGGGCTCTATATTTACAAATTCTACAATTTACTTTTGCAGAAAATGTTGACTGATTACCCCATTCCAACCGCCAAAGAATTGGAAGACTAGAAAAGGTCAGCAGCAGCGAGCGACATAGGGGTTGAAGAAACTAGTCATCCACCACAGAGCCTGCGAATGCGTGGCTATGTGACGACAGGGTTGTTGATGCCACAAGCCTGTGAAGGGCAGCAGGCATTATGCCAAACCAAAGAACCCGGTTCTCCAGGGGCTCCCGGCTGAGCAAGGGCTGATTCCCCTTCCGCCTCCCGGGATCCTGGGTCCTCGCTGGCGTCGTCAGGAGGATTTTTCGCCCTAATTATCCGGGGAGGGAGACGCGCCTTTCCCGGAGACCGCTAGGCAACACTCACCACGGCAGCATCCAGATTACTTCCCTTCGTGGGCGTGTGACTTGGTCCAAGCAACTCACACTTACAGTAGATTCTCCGCGGCCAGGCTGCCAGCAGCAGAGGGCGGGGGGGCTGGGAGGAGGAGGACGGAGTGGGTGGGAGGTGCAGAGCGGTTTGGCAGCTGAGACGACGGAGCTCCAGACACAGCGGGAGCGCGCCGTGCGGGTGCAGTTTCCACCTCGCCTTCGCGGCCGCGCACACGCCGCCTCTTTCCGGAGCAGCGGGAGCCGCCGCCGGGCTCCGCGCTCCTGCCGGCTCGCCGCCGTCAGCACCTCCCGGCGTCAGCACTCAGCCTGCAGCTATTTCCTTCTGCCGGCCTCTTTGAACTCGGGATCGTTTCCTTTGCTCGACTCTCTCGCAGTTTCCCCGCCTTGCGCTTTCCCAACTCCTCTCCCGTTCTCCTTAGCCACCCTGCTTTTATCTCCTCTTTTTATCGAAGGTTTCTTCCGGACTTAAGATGACTTGTCGTCCTTGCCCTCGTCCGCTTCAGCCCTGAAGAGTGAGAAGGAGCCTTCATCTTTCCCCCAGGGGTGTTAAAAGGACCTCAATGCTTAAAATTCTTAGGAGGCAAAAGAAGAGGACGCGGGACCTTCTCGACACCCTTGAGTCCATTTCAGAACCGCACTAGCAGCCGTAACTAGTACTCCATTTGCCCGCACCGAGGAGGAGGGGAGAGGTGCCAGCAGCAAACTTGAGCCCGCTCAGAGCATCCGTGGTCCCCGCATTCGCAGGAGCCGCGTGCCAGAAGGCAAAGACCCCACGGGGAGCAAGGAGGAGGCTCGAGCCTTTCGCGCCTTCGGCGGGGCCGGAGCCGTGGACTGAGCCGCGCGGGACAGCGGCGGCGGAGGCGGCTAGGACAAGATGCGGGGCTCGGGGCCCCGGGGTGCGGGACGCCGGCGGCCCCCGGGCGGCAGCGGCGGCTTCCCCAGCACCCCCGCGTCTTTGGCCGGCTGCTGCTCTGCACCTCGCAGGGGCCCTCTCTGGACGTGCCTTCTCCTGTGCGCCGCGCTCCGGACCCTCCTAGCCAGCCCCAGCAACGAAGGTAGAGCTGTGGGGATGACCGGGGGCGGAGGGGCAAGGCGGGGCCTGCGAGTGCCGGTCGGGGCACGCCGGACGTGGGCGCTCCGAAGGAGATCACCCTCCTCTTCTCCAATGAACATGTGTCGTCAGCTTTCGCTAGCCTTTGGCTCACTCTCCGCAGTCTCTGATTGTATTGTTTGACCTGAGCTGCGGGAGTGCTACCTGCCTGTGCACAAAGCTGGTTGGGGGGCTGGGAAGTTGGAAGCCAGAGGCAAAGAGGTGTCTGAGACCCTTGCCAGGAGGCTGGGTGCGGCTGGGGCTCACGAGGAGCGCGTGGGGAAGTGCCATTTCGGGCTTGGAGGAGTGGGAACTGTTTGAAGCACAGCAACAACGATCTCGGGAGCGGTGGGGCTTTTAGAAACCGTTATTTGAGGCCGGCGATGGGAAACGTTGTGGGGGTGGCTGGATGCTTTTATTTGGAGGGTAAGTGCCTTCTGGGAGCTGTAATTTAGGGCATCACCAGCTGCTATTCTGGGGTGGATGGCCACCGCTCTTATTTCCCGAGGGTGGGGGATGGCGAAGGACTGAAGGCGCCCTACGCTGTAGGCTGCCTTTCACTTCGGGGGCTCCTAAGCCTACTAAGGCGAGAGTGGACGAAGGCGCAGGGGTGGGATGCAGCTGGAGACAGAGGGGAGTGGGGCAGTGTCGCTGCCAGGAAGTTACTGCTGGATCCCAACGGGGCTTGTCTCAGTGTTTCGGTAAGGGAGAAGTCCGGCTGCATCCCGGCACCGGATCCTGGACTCAGTCCCCAGCGCTCCTCCTGACGCTCCGGACCCAGAATCCCGTCCCTGCTTGCCACTGGGAGAGCAGGGCCGAGCGCGGGAGCAGCACCTGTGCAGCGCTCCATGCTCCCAGAGCTGTGCGCAGCCCCTGGGCCCGCCACCGCCCGACTCGAAACCCAGGGCCTCTGGGGCCCCTCCGACGGAGCTCGCTCCTCTCACCGGGACTGCCCTCTGCGCTCCGGTCTCAGCTGGAGGGCGCATTCCTCTACGGTGGGGGGCGGCACCACAGATCCCGACCAAGGCTAAAGAAGCTGTCAGTTACAACACAAAAACATCAAAAACCCTACCCTCTCACTGGAAGGGAGGCTGGGATTTCGATTTGGGGCTCTGGATGCCGCGAGTGAGGCACAGAACCTTAAAATTTTCCTTCCACTCCTAGGGAAGGGACGCTGGACCAGAAAAATGAAGCAGCGGAGTAGTGTGTGTCCTCATGACTCGCATGGGTTTTGTCTTGGATACAGGAGAAGGTGCTGAGCTGGTATCGAAGCTCTGTCAGCTAGCTCCCTAGGAACTCCGAGAAAGCAGGGCAGATAGAGACTCCCTACCCTATATCTCATGAACGTCTCTCTTTAATTTCTAATATTTTTTTAATTCGATTTAAGGGTTATATGTAGTTTGATCTGTCTGCAATATTTTCCCTTCCCCATAAAGTTGAAAAAGTGTTATCTGAAGTCATAGTCATTTTATTAACGTTTCTGGTTAGATTCATTATATTAGAGAAGTCCAAAGATTATAACAGGATTAGGAGTCCTTTTATTAAATATCTTATCCCACCAAAAGGGGCATCCTGGCTTGGATTTAAAAAGTAATAGTAATAAGCACTCTGTCGTGTTGTCCTTATATTTTGTTTTCCAGGTGTGATGGGAGAAGGGGAGTATGTAGACATGAGAGAGAGTAGTAGCTCTTGATCAGAGACAGGGAAGAAATGAAGTTCCAGGAAGGATAACCCTGAATAAAAACCTTGGCCAAGACTGTGTGGGAAGGGGGAGGTTGATGGAAATGGAGAGAAGCAAGAAAATAACTCTGGTCTCTTAAAGTGTTGTAAGTGGAGCTCAAATCTTGTGAAAGATAGACTGGCTGATTTTATAAACTTAAAATCCACGATTGTATTCTCCTTACTCCAGCGAATGTAACACAGCAAAACTTGGACTACCGTGCCAAGGGGTTGCAGAGATCTAGCCAAAAATGAATGCTACTTTACTCTGAAGACATAAAAAAAAAAAGGCACGTCTGTTGTGTGGAGCATGTTTTGTAATGTGTCAATATTTTATGTAATTAAAAATACATTATTATTAATATATATAATTTCTCCATCCCATTTCTGTCCAACATCTTTCCATTAGCATCATCCCATATCTTTGTTTCTGTTCTCTAAAATTTGTGTTCCTCTCTTCTTTTTGTTTCTCCATGACAATGTTCAAGTCGAATAACAATATATCAAGATATTTATAACTGCAGTCAGTTTCTTTATTTAAAGGTTCTAGCTGAAGTTTCTAAACTTGTTTCTGATTATTTCTGGAGGGACTCTGAAATATTAGGGGAAGATGTGATGAATGCCCTGAATCCATTAATAACTTGCTCTCATATGCTTTGCTTTCTGCAACCTATAGATGCTTAGTGATTTCCAAGATGGTAATGCATACAGGGTAGGGCAAAAGTAGGTTTATAGTTGAAAGTACATGAAACAGAGTTTATTCTTGTATTACTATTTATTAATCATTGTATTACTTGTCATACTTTTACCTCACCCTATATATATATATATATATATATATATATATATATATATATATATATTATATAAGTATATAATACTCTCATTATGTGACAAAAAAATTTCAAGGCAGAAATAAATAAATGTGAATTTACATTCATAATTACTATTCTAGTCTTGTTTAAAATTTAACTTTGGTAGACATAAATAAGCAGAATTGAACAGGGAAAAGCCAAATGTATCAACAAGTTAAAATTTTAACTTGATTCAGTAAATAAAGGGAGCATGTCCAGTGTTACAAATACTGGAAGTGGCCCTGAACTTATTCAATAACTGCCACTTTTTTTTACTGTCTGGAGATATATTTGTAAACAAGCATTATTTGACAAGTGCTTTTCACAGCAGGGATTCTTGGCCAATTACCATTGAACAGCTCTGCATTGAAAATGATTCACCTGCAGTGAATCAAGCTTAATTCATTGAAGCTACAGTCAGTAATGTCCTAGTGAAGTGCTTCTGACAGTTGTCAGCAGTTAGTATTTGAAAAGTCCAGTTTCTTGTCTCTCAATGTTTTGTGTTTTTGAGAAAGTGGGATGGAGGCGGTCTGGGGCGGTGGTAAAAATCCATAAGGGGAAAAATTGGGGCTCAATTGTTCGAAAAACAATCATAAAATTGTAGATGATTTCATTGGAAAGAAAGAGTAGGAAGAATGTTTGTTTTAGAGTTTTTCTTGGTTTATAATAGGACCAGGTCCATAAAACAGATTGGAGGACATAATAGATTTGTAAAACGAAATGGCTTTGTTTTGTGGCCTTGTCATCCTGTTGTAATTCACTTCCTTTTAGATAAAGTGACAGGGCCCCACAGAAAAGGAATAGTAAAATCATTTCCTCACCAGGACACCACAAAACAAAAAAGGAAGTCATTCACCCTTATTTGAATCATAGATTGTTGGAACTATAAGGGACTAAGAAGAGTTTTGGATTTTTGCCTTATAGAAGGGATTTAGTCTTGAAATTTTAAGACTTCTTTTTGAGGTAAACAAATGTATTTGTGGGTGTCAGGATGACAAGAAAGAAGATTTTATTTCCTCATATAAGACATAAAAGACATTGGATAATTCCTGCATTTACCATGAAAATTTCCCCATTAATTGAACATATTATTGTAATATTGCCACTTGTAAATACTATTATTTTTTTATTTCAATTGACATAGAATATAACTGGGATGAGAAAAGTATACATTTATGTATTTGGAAATGCATCACTTACCATTATTATATTATTAATACTCTATGAAATATAACCATTTGGAGTATTTATACATAAAATATCACAATAAAATGATATAGCTATTTATAGATAAACATTCCCAATCTAAATATTAACTTTATTGTTACTGTTCAGTAATAACTATACTTTAGTTAGTTTTCTCTATATTTTTGTTGATTGACTCGACCAATTTCAATTTTCTTGGTTTGGAGTGTTTTTATTATGTATTTGATTGTTGACTAATTTCTCTTTCATTTGGAAGAATCTTTTCTACCTTTGACTGTAAAAAGAGTATATTAACTAACTAAAGCTATTTTTCCTTTTATGAGTTAGTATAACTTTTTCCTTTTATGAGTTATAATCTTTTTAAAAAGGAAAAAGCTGCTGTTAATATCGCAAATAAATGACTAGTGTCAAAAGTGCTGATAACTCTTTATACTTTATTTTTTTTAATTTAAATTAGTAGATATGGTCCATTTTACTAATGAATAGGTTTAATTTAAGTTAGCAGGATGTGTCTAATTAATCAAAGATGATTATGAAACTTTTAACAATCTTAAAATAGTTTACAATTGTTTCTCATAAAGCTTGAAAATTAACTGAACTCTGAATATCTAGTCCTGCTTATTAATTATTAAAAATTTATTGCCGTATTTGTCTTTTCTTCTTTCAGAAGAGAGGATTTTGACTACAAAAGCAATATCAGAGCTAAAAATATAAATTGTTACCTTAGAGACTCAGAATGATTCTTGATGTTCTGTTATCTCTGGTGAATATGTATTTATCTATAGAGAAGAATAGATCTTATTGGTATGCCTTCCTGGGTAAATACACATTTAGTTATTTTATCAAAATGTAAAGAATCAGTTGGTTAGGTAGTGATTTCTTCAAACAAGTTATCCTAGTCTATTTTATACATAAACACACATGATGGTATTTTTAATTGACGTTAAAAATAATTATCGAATATTTTACCCCAGACCAAATGGTATACTTAGGTTTCAGTGGGTGTATATAAGAGTAGCTAAAACAAAAAAAATTAGTTCTAAAGGCTCTGGAAACACATTAAGATGATTCACATTTTTTTTTTACAAAAATTTTAATTATATCTTTAATGTAATAAACAAAATAGGTTCATTCAGTGAGATGTATTGATATAAGAAACAGATTACTAACAGGAGAATCTCTGATCTACATGGAACAAATTTTAAAATACTATGTAGCAATTAGAAAGCTGAAAGATTTGACAGTTACTCACTGTGAAATCTTGTTTGAATTATTGCTTCCATTGGAAGTGTTTAAATCAAAATATAAGTGATTTACTTTTAAATATTTAGTGTTGAACTTCTAAAACAATTAACATGAGTACATAAAAGTCTCCTTTTATCATATATTTACTTTTCCCTATTTAGTTTCTGACTTCTAAACATTTTCTGATTCAGAATTAATGAAGTAGATTTTAAAGTCTTAAACAAGACAGAACTTTTCATTTGAACATGAAAAAAAGTTTATGAATTTTGAATCGCAATTTGGACAATAGATCATTTTTGATAATACATTTATTAACATATACAAGGTGTTGTAATGAAGAAGTTCCCACAAAAATACTAATAGGATAAGCGATGCCATAAATTGTCCTATAAAATAGGTACTTATATATCAAGTTACATATATATAGTAACAGATATTCTTGAATATTAAAACTTGATTGAAATTTACATACTTCTTCTGACTATAGATTTAACATATAAGATATATTCATTCCATTTATTCTAATCACATAAGATCAAAAGATGACTAATTTAAAATTCATATTACAATAACTATGAAACAATTAAATTATTTAAACATATTTCTAATCAATGAATTTCATGAGAAATAGAGATTTTAAATTCCCTTTTAGCTTATTTCATTGCCATCATAAAAATTTTTGCTGATATAATCTGTTAACATAAAGCAAAAAAAAATAAGTAATTAAAAAAGTGCATTAGGTACAGAAGAATTTAAGTTGTGTCTGGTTACATGTCTGGTAATTTATGGTCTTGCTCTTTTTGTTGTTTTTGTTGTTTTCTAAAAGCCCAAATTTTTCATCTAACACCTCTAATAAGAATCCTATGTGTTGCAAAGTCATAAAATGAAACTAATTTAGTAAGTGCATCACATCACATTTTTTAAAACAATGTGGTTAATGCGATGACCACATCGCATAGCCAGTTAATGTTAGTATAATTTTCAGTGACTTTTTTCTCTTTAGTAATTTAAATAAACCACAAGAAGTCATATCTGCTAATTAAAAATTGCCCAAAAATCCTCTTAAAAAATACATGAGTTTTGCCTTTGAGCACCACTTACAATATATTCCATCTTCAGAAAACCTAGTAGATTCTGTTCATAATTAAGTTTTATTCCAGCTCTTCTTTTCCTATAGATTCCCCAGCCATTAATCTCTGATCAGCTTATTTGTTACTTTGTCAAAATCACTTAAATTATTTCTTAAATTAATGGAGAGTACACCAAACTTTGTTGAACAAAGTTGGCCTTAGGTCATGCTCTTTCTTCTATGCAACCCTAGTGTTTATAGCTTTCATTGCGGTGCATTTTGAGGCAGAGTGCAGTAACTTGGCTGAATGTTGGTATAAGTGTACAGGGACACATTTTGGTGTGTGTGAAGGTTCATGGCAAGGTTGGAAGAAATATTTGGGAGGGATGTCAATGCAGTATTGCTATGAACTTGACATTAATAGAAATGCTTGGCTTTTATTTTTTATATTATTTTTTAAAAAATACCCTCCACACACGTACACACAAATACTCTTTAATTGTATTTGTTTTGTGCTGACACTGGAGATATAAATTCCAGCCTAATGAGAAAAAAATAATCCTAGTTCACTTTACTTTATCCTTTTAGGTTCTATTCTTCTACTTCTCTGGAAGCTGTTTTGTTGAATCATGACAAATATTTGTGGCATTAGACACCCCACAGATTAAATAATTGAGATTCAAAAATCTGTGATGATTTTCATTTTGGACTATTGCCCAAGCCATCTTCTACATCTATCACACATGTCTTTGCTGCTAACTAAACTGGGCCCATAACACTGTTAAGTAAATTCTGGTATAAAAAATCAAAGAGCCGAAACGGAGGGTTGAAATATTTGCATATGCTTTGTGAAAAGAAATGTTCCTACCTAGAAACAGGCCTTGGGTTAACTATTGGGAGAATCAGAGAAAATACAGTCTGTACTTTTACTCTGAGATGAGCAGTGTCTTTTTTCTCTTAGAATGATGTCACATTCACATCTTCCTTCCCCCTCTTTCCTTCCTTCCCTCAATTCCTCCCTCCCTCCTTCTCTTCTTTTCTCTTTTTAAATGCATGTTTTATTTAATTAATTTTAACAGAAGTGTAACTTATAGCAAAGTGTCCACACTTTGCAGAAATGAAAAGTATACAATTGTGTGGATTTTCACTAAAAATAAAAACCCTCATCCTTCCTTTCTTTCCCTCCCTCCCTCCTTCTCACCTTTCCTTTCTGACACTCCATTCAAACAAAGTCAAAACAAGGTAAGAAGATAAGCGTTCAAGTCTCTTGTGTTCCAACACCCTAAGGAAGTTGTGATGTCAAATTGGGTAATAAGACAGTAGTGGCCTTCTATTAAATAAATTATGGGATCCAGTCTCTAAGGTGCAAAGTAGATTATGTCAAGCCAAGTCACATTTTTTTTTTAACTTATAAATAAGAAGTAGAAGGGTTTAAGGTGCCTTTGTCATTTTGTGCTTCTTATAAGATAGCTCACTTACTTACTTAGCTCTAGCTGTCTCTTCCACTTCCAGGATGCTTGTTAAAGTCTTTTCTGTGGAAAGACAAACTCAGCAGGTAGATCCTGCTGGCACCAGTTCAACCCAGCAGTCCACACCAGGAGCTTTCTCTCAGAGCCAAATTCTAACTTTCACCCAGAGCTCTGGCCTTGTGTGCTAGCTGGACAGGTGAGGCAGACTGCCTTCTCCTGTGGAAGAAGACAATGGACCCTCTTCTCCCTCCGAGTTTCACTGTAGGCAGCACAGTGATGAGACAGTAAGTTTCCTATGAGGGGGTACAATAAGATTTCATAGAAAATAGAAAATGCTTGAAAACTGCTGTGTCTGAAGGATTTTATTCATGTCTAGTTCCAAATCACCACATTAGATTTTTCTGGAAGGAGAGAGTAGGTTTAATCTTGCAGATTTGGAATCACTGATTTTTGTTCGTTTGTTTGTATGTTTGTTTTTTGTTGTTGTTTATGTAAGTTTGGGAGACAAAGTAGGGACAAAATTTAATGATACAGAATTACAGAAAAAAATGGACCAGGAAAAATATCTCTGCCTTTGAAATTCAAAAATGATAGTTTTCTTTTTCTGGAGTTTAAGCTCTATTGCTTACTAACTCTGCGCTCTTGTTATTATTTTTTTTCCTTGACCTCAGTTCTTTTTTTAAAAATTAACTACTACGTACTTTTCATAATTGTGTGGAGAGCAAACAAAATGAAACAGTTTCCTAATTGATAGTGTACTACACAAATGTAACTTGTGGGAATGTAACTGATTAAAGCTCTTCATAGTTCATGTATGTAAACACATCGCTTGTTGGGTAAAGATTAGGATATATGAAAGCAATAGGTGCAGCAGTTTTGTGGCTTTAAGCTTATGTTATGTGAGGAAACTTAAGAAAAAGAAATACCAAAACATGTTACTTTTGTAAATATAACAAGGAAACACTTTGATAGTGCCTTAGTGGCAGGGATATGGCCCATGTCATTGAGGTCCCTGTAGCTCAATTTTAATTAAGCTCACAGTCATTATGCCTCACACTGGGTAGTGCAAATGGGGAGATGTAAAGACCATGAAATGACCTCTACCATATATTAGTGGTACGGTCTTGAACCAGCCACCTCAGTTTCCACATAATTAAAATCAAGTGGTAACACATACTTATAGGATTACTATAAAAATAAAATAAGAATGTATGCATGTTACCTAGTAAAATTGCTAGAGCAAAAACAAGTACATAACAAATATTAGTCCCAGTCTTTCCTCCACAACTAAATACAGGGTATTTGAGATATGATTTTACAATCATAGTTTATCATCTCCCTTGCATTGGATGATTATAGGGAATCTGGAATAGGAGAACAATCTAACAAAAATAATTGCATGTGAAAATTTTTTATAGGGCTATCCAACGTAAAAATAAGCCACATGATGTTCTAATTTTTCTGCTACTTTCCTCATTTAATATTGAACCCTGGAATTTGATTAGTTAATATTGGGAAAAACCATTAGTATAAGGATCATGGTTGTAGATGTTGAAATTTACCTCACTATTCCACAGGTAGAGGTCATGTGTTGCTTTTTAGCCACAAAACATATCAACATATATATCTTCAAATATTTTAGATGCTTAACGCTTAGCATAGCATGTTATCAATTTTACCACATATCATAAATTTTCAAGGTGTGTGCAACAAGAATTTTTAAAACATTCAATAGCTATTTAGTAAGGAGCATTGACCTCTTTTACTTAAGATTGTCAAAGAAAAAAATGACAACAGCCAGCCTTGGCCAGTGTAGCTCAGTTAATTGGAGCATAGTCCAGTAGACTATAAGGTCATGGGTTTGACTCCCGGTCAGGGCACATACCCAGATTAGAGGTTCCATCCCCGGTTGGGGTGCGTACTAGAAGGCAATCAATTGATGTTTCTCTCTCACACCCATGTTTCTCTCTCACACCCATGTTTTCTCTCTCTCTTTTTTTCTCTTCTTAAAGGCAATAAAAAAAATAATGTTCTTGGGTAAGGATAAAAAAATGACATAGCCAACGCAACAATAGCCATCTAGTGTGAATGCATCAAAATTATAACTATTTTTTGGTGTGCCACAGAATTTTAATAGTTTATGAGTTAGTTTATGTGTGTCATGAGATCAAAAAGGTTGAAAATCATATATGTATATATAATGTAAAATACATATGTGCGTGTGTCTGTAGGGCAAAATTAGGTTTACAGTATGGAAAATAATACAGTAATTAATGAATGATAATATAAGACTAAATTGTGTTTTGCATACTCACAACTGAAGTACAATGATAAAAGCACACACAAAAATTCATGTGAAGTTCTGGGATATTTGCTGTCATGGTCATGTATAGCTCCAGTTTCCCCCTCACTAAATAATCAACAGTTGGTCATTGGGCTGCTACACACCAACTTACCCTATGCTAACATCTCTTTTCATTGCCACAAACCCCACTAACACAAGGCAAAATATCTTTCCACACATTACTGCCTTTTCATTTCAGTGCATGTATTCTTTACTTTCTAAATTGTTTTTTGTTACTTTAATATACAAGCAATCCAGTTCTCAATCACTAGCTCAGGCCCACATTCTAGACCTCGCTTCACATACCTCAAATCCCATTAAGCAACTGTCCCCGCAAAAGTGCTATTTATTGCTGATCACTACCCTTGCTCTATTGGGAATACAAGGCAGTTTTGAAAACATAGTTTTGACTTAACTTGTGGTTATTATATTTTTTAGTCAATACAATGTCTTGTAACAAGTGAGGAGAATGAAAAGCTCAGTGGAAAATATATTCACTTTATGTCTGCTAGTAAGTCAACACCTTGGGTGCTGCTTTTCTCTTTAATATGGAGAATGATACAATAATTAATAAATAATAGTACATGAACAAAATTTGTGTTTTGCAAACTCACAACTTAAGTAGAGCAGTAAAAGTGCACACAAAAATTCATGTAGAGTCCTGGGGATATTTGCTGTCTCCAGGATATTTGCTGTGCAGGGTTTTATTCAATATTTAATAATCACTTTTATGTAGTTTATATTTTTAAAGTGCTCTGTAGCTCACAAAATTTACTAACCAACATTATTCCATGAGAACCTCATTAAAAATCCTGTAGTATTATTCCATGAGAATCTCATAAAAATCTTGTAGTATAGATTAGACATAAACAAAGGAACTGATACAAGAAAGTCTGATCTATTTTAAAAAGAGAAGTAGTTTCAAAGCCCAAGTCTTCTGACCACAGAACCAATGCTTTACTTTATGAGGTAGGAGAGCAGAGAACACAAGCTCTGGACGGCAGGGGAGTCATTTAGAGCTGCATGACCTTGTGGCAGGTAGAAAACCTCCCTGCGCCTATGCTTTCTTGTCTGTAAAATGGAAATATTAAGATGGCAAACTTGTAAATATTAGTGTATTCACATCAATATAGTGTTTTTAAAAGTTCTGACACATAGTGAGCATTGTATAAGTTTTAATGTTACATGTACCAAAAAATAAAAAAAATAGTGTAGGTCGGCACTTAGACATTTAGCAAGGTCTAATTTTCTACCTTCATTAGTGAGTATTGTCTAATATTTGTTATAAATGGAAATACCAGAAGAAAAGCACTAGACTTCAGTTCAATTGCCCAAGCAGCCCTCGTTTACTTTCTGGATACACCGTTTGACGGCTCTCCAATGCCCTCAGGATCAAATCCCAACTCCTTGAGCCAGAGTACAAAGCCCTCAGTGATATGCTTCAGGCCCACCTCTCCTGCCACTTCACTTCTCTCCTGTCCATGTAGCTCAGTGCAGTCTAGGCTCCTGCAGGTGAGACCTGCTGTCTCTACCTTTGGATTCTGGTTGCTCAGTAGGAAACACGCAGCTCCTCCCTTCACCCAGGTAACTTGCTCTTCATGCTTCATCTACATAGTAGTTAAGACCTCCCCGGTTTTCCCAAGATTGTGTACCAATTCTTATGGAGCATATTACACTGGGTTGAAATTGAGGGTTTTTTTTTTTTTTGCGCATGTCTGATAGTTGATCAGAATAGAAATTGCTGTAAGAGCCCTGACTGGTGTGTCTCTGTTAGTTGGAACATCAGCTCGTAAAAATGAAAGGTCAGAGCACGTGCCTGGGTTGCGGGTTCGGTCCCCAGTCGGGGTACAAGAGAAGGGCAGGCGATTGATGTTTCTTTCTCATGTTGATGTATCTTTCCCTTTCTTTCTCCCTCCATTCTCCTCTCTCTAAAGTCAATGAACATGTCCTTTGGTGAATATAAATTTTTTTTTCTGTAAAAACAAAGGTTAATCAGAGAAAGAGTTCTCTTATGAATTTCTAGAGATAATTTCCTACTAGTAGAGATATGATTTGCTAGCCAAAGCAAGTTAATTTCAGGGAAACTGGTGGTAGAATATGTTAACATTTAACAAATACATCAATATGAAAAAAGATTTATCTCTCTGTAAACTTAAAGAAACATCTCCAAGTATGTTAGACCCTGTATGTTTATAAATTTATGATTAATGAATGAATGTTATTAAGTAACTTCCATGTTCCTTTAAAGACACTGCTTTTAACCAAACCCAGTCTCACTTTGTTACTCTTTTGTCGGAAAAGCCAATGTAGCTCTTCCCAAATTTCTAACAATAGAGTTTAGAATCTCTGGTATTATAGAGTCTCTTCTAGATTGAGAAGTTTCCAGCTCAAAGATTGCATGCTTTGACAACCAAAACAAGTTATTGAAAAGAAATTTGAGAGCAGAAAGCTTTATTTTAGATTTACCAAAATATCAATGAAAAGAAAGTTCTACTGAGATTAGCAAACTACTAGAAAATAATCCGCAGATATCTGTGATTTAGTCAACTACTGTTTTCTGTCCTTTCTTAAGAAAAAATTCTCAATATTCATCTGACTTGAGCTCCTATCAACCACCAAAATATATTATTTCTGCTTTAAGCATGTTTTAATTTTACCTCTAGCAAAAGCAATTAATATAAAACATCTGTTTCTTAATGGTTTAAATTTCTTGGGAGGAGATGGATTTACCTTTTAATTTGTTCTAGATTTCCTGTATTATTTAGATTGTCACTTACTTTATGAAGAGTTTTAAATTTACAACTTGGTAGGAATTCTTAATATTGCAGGGAAAGTGGCAGGAAAACGGATGCCATCAACCATGTGAATAGAATAGCATTAAAAATAGATTTATAAAGGAGTAAATTTAAAATGTAATAATAAATGGCATTTTAAGTATAGTTTGGTTACTGTCTGGTTTGTGTGTTTAATTCTAACCTTCATCTGGTTAGTATATGTAATTAACCATCCCTCTTGAACATATTTTTACTTACTCTGAAATTATAACAAATATATTAGAAATATAAGTGGGTTAATAATGTATTCTACTGAGTTAAGAAAACTTTGAATTGATTTTTTTCTTTAGATTGGAGAGATAATTATAAGAACTGCTATTAAAACTCTTACCACATAACCTTCTTCAATTCTCACAACAACCCTGCAAAATGGACATAATTTTTCCAGTTTACCTGTGGGAGATTGGATTTGGGAGAATTTAAATAACTTACTTTGAGTCACACAAGAAACAAACAGAAAAGGGATCCGGTATGTTTGATGCAGAAATTCCTTGTTGCACATACTATGCTACATATTACATTTATATAAATGTACTTTATTTTACGTGTGCTTACAATCTTTCAAAGAAAGAATTTCATCTTATTACAAAAGTATATGTTTTATAAGAAAACCAATATAATATAAAAATAAGCAAAGTATGTGGGGAAATGGAAAACATATCAAGAAAATCTCTCTATCATCAATGCTAAAGCAATTGAATAGAAAAAAAGTATAAGCTTTCAGTTGCACAGTTCTCATTTCCTGGCAGAAAATCTGTCAGTTCATCAGGAAAAAGCTCCCTTTCCTGACTCTGGGGTTTGAAAGAAGCCGGTCTCAGTGGTGTTTGCGCTCGGAGTATTGGACAATGCCCTGAGTGATATTCTTAACAGTTTTCAAAATATGCAGAATTGATTTGTACTAATAGGTTCTTATATAAGTCATTGTTGAAAGCTAAAGATGTAATATTAGAAGTGGTTTTCAAACTTTTTAAGCAGCAGAAACTACCATTTAAAAGGAGTCCCTGTGGAAGCTCAATACAACAACAGAATTATTGGGTTCCTTGGTCCTGTTTTTACCTCCTCCCTCCCTTCATCTGCTAGTGCCTCTGAACCATCTCTTTAGAACCACAGGGGCCATGGGGAACTCAGTGTTAAAACCACTTTGTAAAAATATAAAAGAAATGTTGTATAGAAATCAGTGTGCATGACCCTGACTTGTAACTTTCTAACAATCTGACTAAAGAACAAATTAAAATATGTGGTAAAGCTTACTGTGAACCAATGATGTCCAACTTAGAGACACTCATCAGAGCCAACCTAAGAGCATTATTAAATACAGTGGTTCCCTTTATCGTGATTTTGCTTTCCAGTTTCAGTTACCAGTGGTCAACCACCATCAGAAATATTAAATGAAAAATTCCAGATACAACGATTCATACATTTTAAATTTCCCCGGTGTTCACAGCAGCGTAATGAAATCTCGTGACATCCAGCTCTGTCACTCTCAGATGTGGGTCATCCCTTCCTTCAGAGAAACCACTCAGTATACTGTTGTTAGTCACTTGGCAGGCCTCTTGGCCATCAGATAAGCTGTTGAGGTATCGCAGAGCTTGTGTTCAAGTAACTCTCATTTTACTTCATAATGCCACATTCACATAACTTTTATTATAGTATTATATATTGTTATAATTGTTTTGTTTTATTATCAGTTATTATTGTTAACCTCTTGATGGGACTAATGTATGAATTAAACTTTTTCACATGTCTGAATTAAACTTTATCATAGGTCTGCATTTTTAGGAAAAAAGAATAGTGTATTAGGATTTGGTATTAACCACAGTTTTATGCATCCACTGGACATCTTGGAATGTATTCCTGAAGATAGGGGGCATTTATTGGAAGGTTAAAAAAATCAACAAGATACTTCCCGTTTATTCACTGGTGTATCCTCAGGGCCTAGTACAATTATTGGTACTTAAGTAGATACTTAAGATATGTGTTGAATGAATGAAACCTATTCATTGCAGGAGTCATATTGCACAGAACTGGAATAGAAGTTAAGGCAGTGAATTAGATATTTCCTTTAGACATTTATATATTATCTATATTACTTAGGATTAGGTTTCAGGTAATAGAAAAAGTGTCCAATCGTAATTTAAAATGTAGAGGATGTAAATGCTCTCTGGTGGATTGGGATCAGTGGCATAATGATGTCAGCACAGAAATCACTGTGATTTTTTTTTTTTTTTTTGGCCTCACTCTCAAGTTTATTGCCTCATGGTTGCAAGAAAGCCAGGGCATCTTCAACCATCACATCCAGTTCAGAACAAGAAGAAGGGAAAGAGAAGAGCCAAGAGCTATGTCAGCTTCATTATTCCTTCAGCTAGTACAACAAATCTTTCTCAGAAACTAGAGTTGATTTTTGTTTATATCTTATTGGCCAAACCTGTGTAACAAGGCTACCATATTCAGTGGAGACTAAGATAATAGAAACATGATCTTCATTATTTTCTGAGGCCAGTCAGGATCCATTGTCTGGTGCTGGGCATGTTGCCTCTCTAAACACAAGGAAACTCCTGATAGCCAGGAAGGAGAAAAGAAAGGCATAAAACAGCATCTGCCCCAATGCCACAGAAAAGTGAAAGTACTTTTGTTATATTTTATTTCATTTTCATACATTGTAAAAATAGAATTAGCCAACTACTGAGGTTATATTTTGACTAAAAATAGGTTTTAGGCACCAGGTTAACTTGGCAAAAATGACTACTACTTTATTATCAATCTTATGTTAAGATATATAGTTCATTGTATTTTAATAGACTGACTTAAAAAGTACTTTCCTGATATCATGAATGAGTCTAGTTGTTTTAATATGGATAAATAGAGCTGAGTACTAAAATATTTATTCTCAGTTACCTAAAATTTGAGACACACTGTTTGTGCTTATGTCTATATTGCTGTATATTTTGACTAGATTTGTGTGTGTGTGTGTGTGTGTGTGTGTGTGTGTGGTTCCCTTAAGTGAATTTCTCTCTTTTTAAACTTATTTATTGATTTCTATTACAGTTTTCCCACTTTTTCCCCCATTGCGTCTCCCACACCTAGCCCACCCCTTCTCCCGCAGTCAATCTCCACCCCATTGACTAGTTTTTAATGAAAAATCCTTATCCAAAGATTTTTTTGTAAAATAATGTTTTTTCTATTTTAGATAACAAAGAATCATTATGTTGGGTTTATAGCAGTATTAAGTTTACATCAGAACTAAGCTGCGAGCCTGACATGATTCAAGTTGCCAGTCAGAAATTGGTTTACTTCCCATTTTACAAAAAGGGTTATTGGACTACCCAGTGTTTGCTTATTTTTGGAAATGTCGTCCCCTAAATATATAGACTATGAGTTTATGTAAGTTTCTATTTGAGTCCATGTTCAGATCTAATCATCATTTGTCCTCCCCTGAAGGCAGGAAAGCTAATAATTATATAGACTGTTTTGCAACTTGGTATATTTCAATTAAGCATTAGGGGTAATGAGAACTAGGGTAAAGATTCATTCAAAAGAAAGAATCAGCTTTGCATATATTTGCCATTCTATTTTATGTGACTTTTGACATTTATGGACAAAGTATATTGGGGAAAGTATATCCTGTTTTGCCCCAGTTAACATCCTCAGAGCATAATAAATAACAAAATAAAAATTTACAAAAAGAGAATTCATCTTTGTTACTTACCTTTTTGATTCCCAGAGACTTGTAACTTATTGGAATCTTATTGGACATTTGATACTAAACTCTGATTACCCCAGGAAAGCCAAGGTCTGCTTTGCTTAGATTAATATAACTAAAAATTTTTACTATTATATCATTAATGTAGATGCTGACTTCTGTAGTATACTATTCACTATGCATTGATTCAATAAAACATTGATATACAGGAGCTGTGAGTTTCAAAGGAATGAATTTGGATTCAGCAAGTCCAACATTGAATCAAGTGTGATATAGAAGCAAGACAAAGAACTCTGGAGCTGGATAGACTTGCATTTAGATTCCAGTTATGTGCTTATTAGCTCTGGGACCTTGGACCACTGCCCTATTTAGCTTTTCTCAACTTCAATTTCCTCCTCTGTAAAATGGAGAATACAATATACCAAAAGATCATTCTTAGGATTGAAGTTTGTAATGTGTATTAAGTACAGAATATCAGTCTCAATCACTGGTATTACAAATATTAAAATTGAGGTCTTCAAAGTAAAATCACTTCCACAGGCTCACATAGTACCAAGCCAGAACCATAAGACTAATGAGCATTCTCTGTGCAGTGAACCATTCTCAAAGTGAATTGTGAATAAGCATATTTGTTTCAAGTGTGAGGATTTACCCTATTTTTTTAAGGAATAGCTTCACATATTATCTATTTGCATTACGGTGTGGAACTGAGCAGGTATTAAATGAGTGTATCTGTTATGTGATGATTTTCAAGCCTGTTATTTCAGCTAATTTTGACTTTTTTTTTTAGAATGAAACTACTATGTAAGATTTGACAAGTCTTGTTACCACACCTAACCAGGTAGCCACTGAAAACGATATGGCTTTGCTCTGTTTATGCTGTGTCCTGTAAATATAGCAGACTGCTCGTTAGTCATAATTTAGCTGTCAGTGAATTTCAGTGTTACCTTTGCCTAAATATTTTATATGGCCTAACCAGTTAGTGCTTTGGGGAGTAATGTCTTGCCATCTACCCAAATACAGAATTTTACAGTATATTAACGATTCAAAACTTTAGTATATACTTTAATTGATGTTGCTTCCCTCATAGTCCTATGCTTCATAGTATGAATATTCTACTATTTAATTTTCAAAGAGAAGTGGCTAAAGTTTCTGTGTTTATGACAGTGAAAAATATTTTGAAACAAAATGAAAAAGAAACAAAAGAACAAGGTGAACAAAGATGAAGTATTTTGAAACAAATGATTAAAAGGCAACAGAAGTTCTTCACAGTCAACAGTTAAACATAATATATTGAGATTCAGTGGGGAATAATGTTGGAATTTTGTAACTACAATTTGGAAAATATAAAGACATGTTGGAAAGAGAACAGACTGGAATAAGAGAGACTGGAGGTTGCCTTCAAATTTTGTCCCTTAGCAGTTGTATCAGTGAGGATGTCTCCCTCTGCAATAACAACAGCAAATCACTTCCTCACTGAATTAAGCCATGAAATTGACTTTTTTTCCTGACATAACAGAAACCAAAGAGAGGCAAGTTTCGAAGCTAGATGGATTAGCGACTCTATGATATAATTTGGAGTCAGATACTTCCCAACCCTTCACTGTGCTAACCTTAATCTGTACGCTTTGCTTTGCTGCTGACTCTCCTTATTTGCTCTAGATGACTGCACCAGTTCCAAGGAATACACACATGCCCAGCAACATCCAAGGCAACCAGCGGTTTCCTTTTCTAAATGTTTTCTTCTCAAAAACTCCCTTCTCTTGCAGATCACCTTCACAGTTCATTGGACAGAGCTGAATCTATAGTAAGACCACATAATCGGAAATGAAACGTGTTCAGTATTGCTAAACTGTGGAAGGAGAAGGAGGGCAAAAGTCTGAATAAAACTAAGGAAGAAAATATAGACCAAGACTGGAAGGACTTATATTAAAAACAATAACACACAGTGACAAGTTTTGAAGTAGGAGAGAGATGTGGCCATATTGGTGTAGCTTAAAAAATTCTATCTGGATGCAGTATTTTGAATAAATTGCCAGGGATTGTTTTTCTCTACTGATGAATCAGTTAGGAGATTTTTCGAGGGAAAAATGGTGGCCAGGATTTGGCTGGCCTTCTTATGCTGTGGAATGAAACTGAACAAGCAGTTGAGAGTTTTATATAGAATATAGTTACAATTGGTGAGATTTGGTCATTGATTCAATGTGGGAATAAAGGTGAAGGAAGACAAAAGTACCTCACAGATTTTTGGATAGAACAACTAGTATTGTGGATTGCACTCACTAAAATAAAATAAAATAAAAACATAATATTTTTTCTTGTACAGAGGAGATATTTTGCTCATTTGAGACAGGCTGAATCTATAAATTGATAGGCATTTCAGGAGAAAGAAATGGACAAGATATATGGGTTTAGAGGGTAATTAATATTTATATTACAATTGAAGTCTTGGAAGTTCATGAGCTCTTCTACAGAAGTTTTTACATAGGGATAGATGCTAAATTGCCTTTAAAACCAACCAATCAATTAACCAACAAATAAAATTAAATATACTAGCTATTCTTCATCTTAAATAGTTTGATTTAATATGAATGGTCTGGATCCAAGGCATTTGTTCTTTCAAAATGATTCTTTTTCATTTCCCATGTTAAGTTTAGTTAAGTCTGTTGGTGTAGAGTGAGAAGGGAAGGCCATTGACAAAAACAGAGTATTGATCAAAACCAAGGTATGATATGTTGGTACAGGAAGAGTAGTTTATAATGGAAACAAGTAGCCAGATGGGTAGACAAAAACCACAGAAATTATGTTGTCAGTGAACATAGAGTGTTTGTCCATAAGGTCATGACCAAATGCTGCCAAAAGATAGGACAAATCAGAACTCAGAACTACATGATTACCACACATTTTCAGAATGAAACTCCTAGATTGTGTGATTTTTCTCAATTAATATTCAGCATCCATGCTTCATGTACAAATAAAGCAGATTCATTTACAATTAGGGTTTAATCCATTCAGATGTCTAGGGAGATAGTAGTTTTAATCATGGTATCTTACGTAAGCCCTGGCTGGTTTGGCTCAGTAGATTGAGCGTCGGCCTGCGAGCTAAGTGTCGCTGGTTCGATCTTCCAGTCCGGGCACATCAGAGAAGGAAAACTCTGACTCCAAAAAACCTCCGCTGCCTTGCGGCATACCTCTTCAGGGGAAAGGCTAAGGGAGTAAACCCCGACAGAAAATCCGGAGCCGGAGTCCCTAAGGCGGTTTGACGTTGTAGTCAACACCGGCAACTCCTGCGGCGCACCTGAAGCCAAGCTGTATTGACTCCGTCTTTCCCTTGGACCCTTCAGCTGCGAAGAGAGGGGGGGTCTGCTGCATGGGCAACAGCAGACCCTCCATATCACCCTGCCCAGGCTCTGTAGCTTCAGCTTCACTGGAGAGGACACTCCAGCGTCATCGCAAGATGTCGATTCAACACGGGAGGAGACAGATACCGTGTCACTCCCGAGTCGGACTGCACAGCCATTCTCGGCGGTGCAGATAGACTCTTAAGAAGCTACACCATCGTCTCTCGAGACGGACGGCTGCCGACGGGATCTTACGTCCAAGCTCTAAGTGAGGGACTCCATTTGGGAAAACAGGGCTCCTGCGCTGTCACAAAGACCTCAGGGGTCACTTCATGCTTTCTTACTTCCTTGATTTTTATGCTGGGGCTCTGAACAGGATAGCAAACTGTTCTGTTGAGCCTACAGTTTTGCTGAGATAATTAAATGAAAAACCATATATAAGTTGCCCATCAGAGTAACTGACACAGTACACATTGCCATATACTTTCTTCTTCTCTTTTAAATGGTATGCATATGGGTTGCTCAGAATTGCACAGAAACAGACACTCTCCCAATCATTGTCTGTGGAAATATTGTTAGTTGTAGATGTTTGCCTTCAAGTAAAGGGATGCCAGAAATCTACATAACATCACTAAACGTATAACATAAATTTTACCACATTTACAAATCTCGTTTTCCAATGGGAAACACATGTACTCTTTCCCTGCACTCATTTTGTCAACTGTTCTTTGTTCCGTGCAGCAGTTGTCAAATTATAAAATTTAACCCACAAGCAAGAAATCACATCTGTGCTGAATTGGACCATGAAGAGAGGCTGGACAGCTGGGTATCTGGGGTTCATTTCCACAGATTAGTACAATGTGCGTTGTAATTGAATCCAGTAGCTTTTTTGATATTGTTAAACAGAAATCAATAAGCCAGCATCCATCAAACTTTTACTATATGTGATGGGACTTTGATTCAGTGCCTTTAGAGCAAGAAAATGTCATTCTGTTTCTAATCCAAATTATTCTCCCTTCATACTGTGGTAGAGGTTTAATTACCATTATAATTGTGTTTATTTGTTATTGTAAAGATTATGTAAAAAACAGAAACAATATGCTTTCTGGCTGCCTATCTTCATGTCATGAAGGACCCCACCATCTCTCCAAGCATCACCCACTGATGGCGGTGGGATCAGATGTCCTTGAGCAGTCTTCAAAGTCTCAAAACACATTCATCCTAATGTGTCAATTTCCTGGAGAAGTCAATAATTTTTTTTCTTGTCTTTGTTACTAATATTATCAAAATATTAAGGAAGAAGCAATAGAGTCAAAATGATACACAGAAAGTTACAAATATTTGAAATTATAGTCATTGGAGGCCATATTTGAGTTATTAACTCAAGTTAATGTTTAATTTTTAGGATGTGTGGAAGTGAAGACTTAGGAGTCTTTATATACATATTCTGTTTTACTTATTCTTTCTTTTTCTTGCCCTCATCAAATCCCAACAACAACAACAAAATGAGTTACCAACTCTCTGGCTTTTCTAAAAGTAAATTCTTTAAAAACTTTTCTCTATTTGTTCAAGAAAGCATTAAAATTATTAGTGTGTAGTAATAAAAATAAAGCATACTAAGATTAGTTTGAATTACTTCTATTTTAATGTGTTATTTGGTAGGAAAGACAGTTAACTGGTTTTTACTTATTAAAAAGTTCTTGTATTCGTGATTCATTTTTTTTCTATATAAATTTAAGAAGTTTACGGAAGACTGTATAGTCATTGAACTCTGTAGAGTTATTTACCCTGGAGAATCTTTCTTGATTACTGATTAGAATACTAACCAATATGCCCATCTTCATTACAATGCCATAGGGAAAATTACCTTGAAGTCTGTATCTCAGTTTCATGGTGTGGATTTATTTTAAAACATAAATAATGAAATAAAATAATTTTCTATAAAATTTCTATTATATGATTAATATCTTCTGAAGTAATGTGGTATCAAACATTCTCTTTAATTATATTCATTAGTGGCTTCTCCTGGAAAAGTTTTAATTAAGTCATACAATGAAGATCAATACTCATTGTATATTCATTGCAATTTACAGCAAGCATATATACTGTGCAGAACAATTTAATTCCTGTAATCATTGGAAAGAAGATACTTAGTGACTGTTTCTGTGATAGAGGTCCAAAACCATTACTGTCTTTTAAAATAAATTTGGCATTGGCCATCTGTATGTCCTCTTTGAAAAAGTGTCTCTTCAGGTCCTTTGACCAGTTTTTAATTGGATTGTTTGTTTTTTGGTGTTTAGTTTTATAAGTTCTTTATAAAGTGTGGATATTAACCTCTTATCACATGTATCATTGGCAAATATGTTCTCCCATTCAGTAATTATTATCTTTTCATTTTGTTGATGGTTTCTTTAGCTGTGAAAAACATTTAGTTTGATGTAGTCAATTAACATATGAAAATATATTCAATGTAACTAATCATCAGAGAAATTCAAATTAAAATCACAATGAGAATCACCTCACACCTGTCAGAATGGCTGTCACAATAAATCAACAAACAAGAAGTGTGGGGAAAGATGTGGAGAAAAAGGAAAGCCTGGTGCACTGTTGGTGGGAATGCAGACTGCTGCAGCCACTGTGGAAAGCAGTATAGAATTTTCTCAAATAATTAAAAAAGGAGCTGCCTTATGACCCAGTGATTCCACTTCTGGGAATATACTCGAAGAAATGCAAAAACTTAACTCAAAAGAATATATGCACCTCTGTGTTCTTTACAGAGCTATTAATAATAGCCAAGATTTGGAAGCAGACCAAGTGCCCATCAGTAGATGAGTGGATGAGAAAAGCCATGGTACATTTACACAATGGAACACTACTCAACTATAGAAAAGAAATCTTACCTTTTGTGACAGCATGGATGGACCTGGGGAGTATTATACTAAGTGAAATATGCCAGTCAGAGAAAAACAAATACCATATGATTTCACTCATATGTAGACTCTAATGAACAAAACAAACAAACAAGACAAAAACAGACTCAGAAAGAACAGACTGACAACTGTCAGTAGGGAGGAGGTTTGGGGGCTGGATCAAAAAGCAAAGGGATTAAGCAAAGAAAAAAACTCAGACACAGACAACAGCATGGTGATTACTAAAGGGAAAGCTAGGTGGGGGAAGGTAGAAGAGGGTAAAGAGGACATTAATGGTGATGGAAGGAGACTTGACTTGGGGTGGACAACACACAATACAATATATAGATGATGTATTGTAGAGTTGTACACCTGAAACCTCTATAATTTTTAACCAATAAATTCAATGAAAATTAAATAAGTAAAAAATAAATTTGATAATAATATTGAGAAATTATCTTCTGATAACTGACATTTATATGTACCCTAAACTTCAGGTTTTATGTAACTAGTAGTGGGGGAAAGGGAGGAAATCATATCACAGACATAGTGCTTTTTCATGCATGCTATCGTGCATGTTGAGAAACTATTAGAACATAAATGAGAACAGCTATATTGATTGCGTGAGAAAATTTTTCAGGGGCTGAGGTATAAGGTTACTCTATTTTCTCCTAAATGAGACTTAACATTTACTACTTTTATTTCTTTACATTGGAGTAATATTTTGATTCATATGGGATTCCTTCAAATATGCTAAGTTCTGTCAATGAAGATCATGATACTGGTGTACTTTACAAAAATTTGTGGAAATAGTAACACCATAGGTTTTTATGCCCGGGTTTCTCAACTTTGGCACTAGTGAACTTTGAGCCCGGTAATGTTTTCTTGAGAGTGGGGGAAATTTAGCTGTGCGTTGAGGGGTGCTTAGCTGCATGCCTGGCTTCTTCCCATAAGATGCCATCCTTCAATTAAAAATAAAATACTATTAAATTATAATTGACACACATTATATTGGTTTTAGGTGTACGGCATAATGTTTCAACATTTATTATATACCTTAAGAAGTGATTACCAGCTGTCCATTTTGAGAACCACTGATATCTGCCCATCCAGACATACCCTACAGATTTGCATACTAAACTAAATGATCCATTTATAAGAAAAACAGCTATTCAGCTGTTCTGAGCACAAGCTAGGTTCATAGGCATGAGTCAACCATAGTGTTCTTTTAGGGAAACAATGCAAATCTCTGTATCCAGTGTTTGGGAGACAAGAATTGGGTGCTAATTGAATATTCAGCAATAATATCTTACTTCGATTTAGGAAAGGAGGATCAGAGATGGCTTCCTGGAGAAAGTAGCTCCTGAAATATGTTTTGTAAGACAAATGAAGAGTTAGCAATCCAGAAACGGTGAAGGGCATTTGAGAGAGATAAAAAAGCATGTACGAAACTTGGAGGTATAAGAAAGCTCTTTCTCTTCCCATATCAATGTAGACATAGATATAGAGATCTATATATAAATCATATGGTAATATATTAATATATAATAGATATATATGTAATTTTAGTTATTTT
This sequence comes from Furipterus horrens, assembly GCF_987537825.1. NCBI lineage: Eukaryota > Metazoa > Chordata > Mammalia > Chiroptera > Furipteridae > Furipterus > Furipterus horrens. The sequence goes on from NW_028327172.1 coordinate 177,008,574, forward strand.
TCCTGAGAGATCAAATCCCAATTTGCTGTACATTATATGAACAAAATTATAGTGTAATAATCTGCAATTCATTGCCTAATACATCTAACTTTCCTCCCTCAATTTTCAATTTAGTAATGGTATAAATATATTCCTTGCATTGTGAGTTTTATGAAATCATCTATTTTGAAGAGGAAAGCAATTTTAGATAGTCATGGGAAGTGACAACATGTATTTCATATAAAGCTCCTAATCTATTTATCTGAAAAACTATTTTTACAAGATCATCATATGAAAGATAGGACATGTTTCTCTTGTGGTTATTTTCATGTGTCAATAATGTATTCCAATACTGAAAATTTTAATTAAATTGTATTAATAGCCATGCTAGTGTTTTGAGTTCATCTATTTACTTTCATGCACTTAATATATTTTATCCCCCCAAAAGGGAAAATAGTAATTTAGATTAAAGTTATTTTAAGTGAGGGTAACTAAACTTGAAAAAGATATCTAGAATTCTATTTGTAAAAAGGAATATTTTAAGACCCACATATTACTTAAAGGTCATGGCAGGCTGGTTAGAGATTTTTAGAATTCCTGTGCACATCAGTTTTCCACTATAGGATTAGAGTCAGTTTGTCTGCCATTATAATAGAAGGCCTTTTGTTTGCTGATTTGCTCTATTTTATCTAGTCTATACAGATATGCTGCTGCTCAATACCAAAGGTGAAATAAATGAATCATAAAGATGAATAAATATAATGATTTAGGTTCTGCACTCTCCTGGCATTTAGTTGTGTCTAGACACATACCTATGTGTCCCAGAAAAGCCAAAATGAGGACAAGGATATTTAAGTTTAATGTAGCCTTATTCCCATAGAAGCCAGAAAAGCCAGAGATAGAGTAAAAGGAAAAGACAATGGATCTAACTGAAAACTTCGATTAGATTTAGTGGAGTGACTGACAGATTTGTAAGGTCAGTGAGTGGTGAAACATATATATTTTTTCTGCCTTAAACAATAGTTTTTCAGTGAGGTCAATTTCCTTTAAAAATAATTTCGCAAATTATTTATTTTATTATTCCCTAAAGCTAAGGTGATGTGCATAAAATGATAGAACCATTCTATAAGTATGCACTTCTATAGTTAAAGAGCTCGGAATTTGAGGGAAATAGATAAGTGTACTGAACACACATGGGTATTATGTATATATATATATATATATATATGTGTGTGTGTGTGTGTGTGTGTGTGTGTGTGTGTGTACTGAGTATATTTCTGTTCTATAAAAATTTTTAAAAATTATTTATCTTTATATTACTAATATTATACATTATTAACTTGATGTATTGGTATGTTTGATGTTACCTGAAGTAAAATGTTAGAAAGTAAGAGTTAAAAACCTATAATTTCTATAGCGTGTAGACAATTTCTATTTGAATTATAATATTGATTTTCTAGGTTATAGTAATCTGTTTTATATTCTCTTATACAAATATTATAGCAGGTTTCTCAGACTATTAACTGTTAGACCTTTAGTAGCCAGGCTTACAGTTTTACTTAGATTCTTTTCTTTTTTTAATGCTGGCATTTCAAAATACTGGCTCTTGAATTTAGCTTAAGGAAGTTTCATGCCTCTGACTGGGAATAGTCTATTTGTCTCCCTTTTGGGTTCGTATGCCATGCTCACTTAGTGCTTCAGCCACACAGTGGGCCAAGAAAATCTATTTGGGTTACGTATATTGGTTGGAAAGGCAATGATCTGTGATCCAGGTCTAAAACATTTTGACAACACAGTACTCTTTCAGGTAGTTTAACTGGGGGAACAGTAAGTGAACTTCTTGAAATATAAATGTGGTGAGTGTGCGGGATGTGGATGCATATGTGTGTACATACTGTGTGGCTTCCTTTTGCAATGACAATATTCAGACTTCCACTTCCTTTTGCAATGACAATATTCAGACTTCCACACTGGGAGTTCCACATATTTTAAGATATAGAACCATAACAGATGCCTGCCTTACAAAACTGTAGCTGATAATTCTGTAAGAAGCACATTCAAGATTATAGGAATATATAAGTAGAAGATAACTTGGAAATGTGACGGACATATAACTGTAACAACAACCTTGGGAACTGCTACAATATCCTTAACATAGTTAAGGGTGTGTAGATTTATTTCTTAATTAAACTTGCAATTTGGATTGCAGATTTCAGTTAATATCACAAAAATGTTACAAGCTTGGGGATAGTTTATTGCTGTTAAATGTAAATTATTTGTTAATTGCTTCATAACAGCTTTTCGGAAGAAAATACAATACATTCAGCCACAATTTTATGGCTACAGCTAATCCTAAGACCTTAGAGCCTGAAAAAAAAAAAAAAAAAGCTGCATGGTCCTTATTGTTTTCTCAGGATATTTCATATTTTCTTTTTCTATTTTAATTTTTCTTCTTTATTGTTGTTTGCCAAAAAAAGCATTTATAGTAAGACTTGTTTATGTAATTTTGTTCTAAATGTTTATTAAAAATCACTTGTTCTCTTGCATCAAAAAATGTTCTTTTCTTTTTTTAATTATATTTTATTGATTATACTGTTCTAGTAGCTCTAATTTTACCCCTTTGCTCATCTCTACCCAGCATGCCCACTCCCTCAGGCAATCCCCCAGCACTATCCATGTCCATGAACCATGTGTATAAGTGCTTTACTCCATTTCCTTTACTGTACTCTACATTCCCATGGCTTTTCTGTAACTAACTATTTGTACTTTTTTAATCCCCTCACCACTTCACCCATTGTCCCATACCCTACTGCCGTCTGGCAATCATCAAAATGCTCTCTGTAGCCACGATTCTGTCTCTGTTCTTCTTGTTTGCTTAGTTTTTTTTTTTTTTTTTTTAGATTCAATTGTTGACAGGTATGCATTTGTTGGCATTTTATTGTTCATAGTTTTGATCTTCTTTTTCTTAAATAAGTCCCTTTAACATTTCATGTAATAATGGTGTGGTGATGATGAACTCTTTTAGTTTTCTTCTTGTTGGAGGAGCTCTTTATCTGCCCTTCAATTCTGTGATAGCTTTCTTGGGTAGAGCAATCTTGGCTGTCAGTGCCTGCTTTTCATGATTTTGAATATTTTTTGCTGATCCCTTCTGGCCTGCAAAGTTTCTTTTGAGAAAACAACTGACAGTCTTATGGAACTCTCCTGTAGGCAACTAACTTCTTTTATAATATCTTACTGCTTTTAGGATTCTCTCTTTATCTTTAACCTTTGGCATTTTAATTATGATGTGTCTTGGAGTGGGTGTCTTTGCATCCATTTGGTTTGGGACTCTGTGCTTCCTGGACTTGCATGTCTATTTTCTTCACCAAATTAAGGAAGTTTTCTTTTATTATTTTTTTCAAACAGACTTCCAATTTCTTGCTCTTTCTCTTCTCCTTTTGGCATCCCTATGATGTGAATGTTGTAATGCATAACGTTGTTCCAGAGGCTGCTTATATTTTCTTCATTTTTTAGATTATTTTTTCTTCTTGTTGTTCTGATTGGTTGTTTTTTGCTTCATGTTCCAAAGCATTGATTTGATTCTTGGCTTCAGCCACTCTACTGTTGTTTCCCTGTACATATATTATTCTTTACTTCATTTAGTGTATCCTTTGTTTCTGACTGAATCTTTATTATGCTGCTGGGCTCCTCAATAAGTTCATTGAGCATCCTTATAACCAGAGTTTTGCACTCTGCATCTGAAAGGTTGCTTATCTCCATTTCATTTAGCTCTGTTTTCTGGAGTTTTTATCTGTTCTTTTACTTGGACCATGTTTCTTTGTCTACTCATTTTGCTAGCCTCCCTGTGTTAATTTCTATGTATTAGGTAGAGCTGCTTTGATTCTGTGTCTTGGTAGTATGGCCTAATATAGTAGGTGTCCTTTAGGGTGCAGTGGCACAGCCTTCCCAAGCAGGGTAATCAGGTGTGCCCTTTGTGTGAGCTGAGTACAACCTCCTCCTGTAGTTGAGCCTTAGTTGTTGTTACCCAATCAATGAGAGGTGTTTACCCAGGCCAGTCAGCTGCAAGGATTGGCTGTGACCCGTTACCACCAACTTCCACCCTCCATGAAGGGTCAGCTATGCATGAGCAGGATGGTGGTGCTCTGATTTGGTGAGTAGCTGTCCAATGGGTGTGCTAGCCCTGGGGTTTCCCAGGTGGTGCAGGCCAAGATCAGCCGCTACCAGTGTTTTTCCCAGGTCCACCCTGCCTAAGCTATAAAGCAATCTGAGATGGCTGCTACTTGTGCTGGACTTGGAGATTCCCAGACAAAGCAAAGATGTGAATCTAAGCTAGTTTCTGATGGTGCCATGCCTGAGGCTCACTGAGGCCAGCTGTTGTTGGTTTGATAGGATTTAGGAAGTTGTGAAGCTTGAGCCAAGACCAACCATTCATATGGAAAAGCAGCTTGGGTGGGCCAATAAGTTGGCTGGGTCAGAGTCTCTGGGGATCTCTAAGGCAGGTCAAAAAGTTTTAACCAGGTTGATGGAGTCTTAGGTATGGCACCAGCTTGCTGGCTCTGTGCAAGGAGGTGCTAGAAATGGGACAATGACCTCTCTCCCCTTGATGCCAGACACTTAAGTTTCTTTCTTTATATCATTTTCTTTACACTAGCCTTCCAAGCGGCTACTCTGGTGCTAGAGATCAGAGGGAGTGAATCTGAGTAGGTGAGATCATGTGTGGGTTCTTTAAGAGGAACTGCTTGGGGCTCTAAAAGTTTCTTCCACCAACTCAACTGAAATTGGTTTTTGAAACCAGAAGCTGTGGAGACTTATCTTCCTGGCACTGAAACCCTGGGCTGGGGGGCCTGTTGTGGAGCCAGGACTCCTTAATCCAGATATAGCCCTCCCGAATTTTCATCTACCACATATGGGTGAGAGACCAGCATATTCCATGTCTGTGCCCTCCTACCAGTCTGGATGGATGTAGTTTCTTTAATTTCGTAGTTGTCAGACTTCTATTCAACTCAATTTTTGATGGTTCTAGCTGATGTTTGTTCTATATTTTAGTTGTAATTTTGATGTGCTTGTGTGAAGAGGCAAGCCATGCCTGCCTACACTGCCATCTTGACCTGGAATGACAAAATGTTTTCTTTAAATATAAGTCTTGTATTCATGACATTGAATGCTTACTCTAATTTCAGTTATGAAGCAATATGCACTTTTCCTAACACTATGGAAATAGTTATGCATTTTTGTGCATTTGTTTCAGTTCTGTGTTCTTTCTCTTTCAGTGAATTTGTTGGATTCACGGACTGTTATGGGGGACCTGGGATGGATCGCTTTTCCAAAAAATGGGGTAAGCTTTTATAAAATTTTTCTTTCAACTTAAGCTACCTGAGTAGACATTATGTTAAATGTCACATATGATTGAAAATTCACTAGACATATTTGTCATTAATAGAGAAGGGATATGTGTGTGAGGATAAGGATGGAGACCTCAAATCAGCTCTGACTGGGAAAAGCAGGAAAATAGGGAAGGGTTTTCAATGGCTGAATAACAAATGCATGATATTCCTCTCTGAGCATTTCTTCATAAAGAATTGTGAAGACCTTTGACATTCAGGAGAGTTTCAGGTCGAAGCAACCAACAAACTTATAGAATCAGTTTATTTAAAAAAAATAATTAAAAACAAAACAAAATGCACAATTGCTGCTGATTTGCCTTTATCCTGGTTACATTAATTAGGAAATAAAGGTAACATGTTGATGACCAGTGTCAATTCAAACACTGAGTCCAATTTATTTTTTATTTTTTTACTATAATAGGAAATTAAAATATTGTAAGAAATTTGTTTAAATTTCTTTGAGATTAAGAGTTTCTCAGATTACCAGGTCAGTCATCATTAAAAGCTTTTCTTTAAATTTTTGAATTTTTCTTTTTTAAAAACTTTTAGAAAAAAATGTTCAGTGAAACATTTCTACAGTGAACAATAGTTTTTATTAGTACATTATTTTACTGGTGTACATTAAAAATAAAGTCTTTTGGGTGAGAATGAAGTAAATCACATTTTAAATATGCATATTAATGTAGTTTTAATGCTAATATTATTAATAAATAGATTACATTTGAAAACTATTTCATAGCCATTTGTTAAATTAAAAGCACATCCATATTATTAGATGGAAAATAAAAGCATGACTAGAATATTGTGACATAAAATTATTATATTACACAAGAAGTATAAACTGTAATATAATGCAGTCATGTATTGCATGACATATTAACAATAATTTAAACTTTGAGATATTTTTATATTTTAATAAATTTAATATTTTACTATTTTATTTAAGCTAAGACTACCCATATTCATTATAGAACCAACTTGTGACAAAAACAAAAATATTTTCAAACCTCAATTTTAAGAAAAAAAGATTAGTTTTGAATATTTAACTTTAAAAGAAAAAGAACTCATGGACCTTGACAACAGTGTGGTGATTGTGGGAGGCAGAGGATGCGTGGAAGTGCAAATGGGTATGGGGGGCAAATGATAATAGTAAAAATACAATAAAATTAAACATTAAAAAATTAAAAATATGCAAATAATTTCAAAAATTATATACACTAATAATATTTTTGTGTGATTTTGAAGGTCACTTTTAGTTTTTTTTAAGTAGCTGAATACCATTACAGATCTGGTATTAACAACCCAAAGAGCCGAATTTAAAATTTTTTGCATTGGATGAGTAAGCCAGGTGTGTTTATCACTACCTAAGAAAGTGATTATTATGGAAGTTAAACAAGTAGTAGTAATCATTGTTACTAATAATAATTTATATGTTACTATCCTCATCTCAATGTGTTTTCTCTTTGTCAGTTAACTTGGTATTTCTTTTTGGTTGTTAAAATTTATAATTGCATTTAGAGATACAATATAAATAAAGTGAAGATATTAGCACATAATATAAGCCAAATGAAAAAAGAATTTGTCTACTCAGTTATAGCTGGTTCCAATATAATGGTATATATTCTCCTGGTCTGCCATTCTTTTATCTTTCTTGTGCTCTTTCCTTCTTTTTCACCTCCACCCCCAAATTATATTCTTTAATCTATTATCACTCCTATATAGGTAGATAGCTGTCTAAGATCCATCTTTGAGGACCTATAAATATATTTTCTATTCTCCGTTTTTACCACAAACCAAAAATAAGTTATTATGTGAATATTTTAAATTCCCCTTCCTGAGAATATGGCTGGTATGTTGGGTTGAAATTAATTTTTGAAAATCCTGAGAGAATATGTCATATTCTTTTTGTGTGTGGTTTTATGTTTCTCCTATTTCCATTCTAAAGTTATTCAGAAAAGATTTGACAGAGTTTGATCTGAGGGGTAAATCTGATGTTGTACTGGCTCTGGCAACTAGAAATGTAGGGGAAAGTTACAAGTTTTGTGTACATGATATCTGTATAACGCACAAGTGATTTCTTTAAAAATACATAATCTCTTTTATCAACAATGGACTCTTTCCACTCATTCTAAAAACTTTATGCTTTCTTTTTCTTTGTATTATGACTGTTAGCAAAGTGTTCAGTTTTTAGCATTTTGTTCCAGTTAGTATTTTGTTGTTTTTAATTTTTAAAAATTCTTACATTTGGGGGTGATGTTTCATTTGATATAGCTATACCTGATAAAAAAGAAATTAATTTAGGGAAACTTAGTGAAGGTGCATTTTAAATATGTGGAATGTGTGTGGAATCCAGGTGTTATATTTTGCTATGTCATTCAAATGCAAAATGAAGAAATTTTTAATATTATATTTTGAAGAAAATGAGCAAAGTACAAATAATTCTAAAAGAAATATATGTACTTTTAATATGTTGTTATCAGACTGTGCCATTTATGATTAGATAAGCAGTCCAATTCTAGGTAAAATAAAGATCAGCAGAGTGTTGTCAGCAAAAATTGTGAAGTAAGGGCTTCTAAAATTTTTTTCCTCCAGAAAAGACATGAGAACTCTAGAAAATATGTAAGAATCAACTTTTAAGAACTATAAAAATTCACCAAAGTCTTGAAAGCATCCAGCAACATTTTTTTTTTTAATGATGGATTCTTGTTAAAATAGCAAGCTTTGTGGCATTTTGAGTTGCCCTATGTCCTTTTCTGGCTTTTCAGCTCTCAGGTAACTTTGAAAAACCAGAAAATCTGCATCCATGGTGAAAACTAGTAGCCTGGCAGGCACTGGAGGGAGCAGAGTAGGGTAGGATATTTTTCAAACCTTGATTCCAGAAATGTGTCATTATTTAATCTGATAGCTCCCAGGAAGATTTCTCTTGTAAAATTGTCTTGATTTAATCTGACTCAGAGCTCTCCAGTCTGAAAGCTTTTATTTTACTACACCAAGCAGAGAAGACTATGCTTTTATTGAAGAACGTTTTCCTGAACTTCAGGCTTTAAGAATGAATATTTTATTATTGTATTTCTTTTTATGTTTCTTTTTATTCTTATTTTTATGTTTTTATTATTTTTTAAAATTTTACAGTAGTTTTTCCATTACCACTTAACTCCCTTATATCCCCCTCCCCCCTATAATATCCAAACTGTGATCCATGTCCATGAATGCTTTTTCCTTTTTGCTTGATCTTTTCATTCCCTCACCTCCTCACCCCAGAGCTGTCAGCCTGCTCTCTATTTATGAGTCTGTCTCCATTTTGCTTGTTAGTTCAGTTCGTTTATTAGGTTCCACATATGAGTGAAATCATATGGTATTTATCTTTCTCTGAGTGGCTTATTTTGCTTAGCATAATGTTCTCCAGGTTCATCCATGCTGTTGCAAAGAGTAAAATTTTCTTCTTTTTTACGGTCAGGTAGTATTCCATGGTAAAAATGTCCCACAGTTGTTTTATCCACTCATCTGCTGATTTTAATCTTTATAACAATAAAAATAACACCCCAAATTTGGGCCTAAGCATTGGGCTAGTACTCAGAAGAAACATTCATTCCTTGTAGCTATGCACAGGTTCCATACATGCACATGTTTCATATACTTCTTAGAAACAATCATTGCACTTGTGACACTTTTTCTGTGCTTGTAATCGCCTAGACTACCTGTAGCTACCTCATATTGACCAGTATACAATGTTTCTAAAACTTGGTTCAGTTCCTGGTATATAATAGAACTTCAAATAAATATTTATTGGGAGGATCACTTATTTTGTTTTATTTATGAACTGGGGTATAAATTATGAGTTATAGTTTTGCATAATGATTAAATAAGTTGGACTGAGAGTAGAGCTGGGCACAGTGTTGGCGCTCATTACACACCCTTTCTTTGACCTTCGATTGTATTTCTATTCTCTTCATATGAGAACTACCCACCAGTTTGTTTTTGTCTGTAATGTTATTTACATGAAATCACTGTCAGCATATATAGATTGGGAAAGTTCATACAAAATGAATTTCCGGCTTTTCTGTTTAGTTGGAAGTATTGGAAAACAAGAGTTAGCATCCTTTTATGATCTCAACCGCCAAAAGCTGAGTAAGGCTGTTTTTTAAGAGAGTAAGCAATTTCTTCTATTTGACTCAATTTCCACCTGATACTCCTCACTCATTTAAGTTGCCAGTCTGTAATGTTGGCATTTTGTGGAGTCAATTTTTAATATTTCTCATACATCAGGATTATCTGTTATTTCTGGATGGACTTTATTAAAAAAAAAAAAAAGCAAACTTTTATGGTTACAGCTGAGATGTTTACTTCCGGTTTTATTTTTTGTTCTTTGTTTTTTTACTTCTTCATGTGAGTTAGGACACATCATTTGAATTTGGGCTTCAGTATGTGCTGTTTAGCCACAGTGTATGAGATAGTGTTTGTGTGCGTCCATGTGCCTGCCTCTCTTATAGTTCTAAGTTGAACTCTCCTCTTTTTAATTCTGGACATTTCTAGAAGTATTATGTTACAGCAAAATTTATTTTTATACATATTTGCTGCATTCATTCATTCAAAAGATATGTATTAGGCACTTGATACATGTCAGTTTCTCTTCCAGGTACCAGGGTTAAAACAGAGAAGACAACAAACAAAATTTCCTGATATCCTGAAACTTGAGGCAGCATTATTTTGAGAATGAGAAGACATAATGTAGGAGCAAAGTGGCAGATGAAGTGTTTTCTAGTCAAATCTTTGTTTTCTATGCATGTACAAAAGTGGCAGAAGAGTGACAGTGTATACTCAAAGTCATTCAGGTAGTTTGTGACACCACTGGGAAGAGCATGTGAACTATATTATATTTGGTACAAGTGGTGTCATTTCACTATTGCTCATTGTCTTGCCATGAAAAACAATGCTCTTTCATGTACTTAATTCTAATCAGCACTGGCAATGACAATGTAAAGAGAGACACTTTATGTTCTTTTTGTAGAAGAGGACGATGAGGCTCTGTGAAGATAAGTGATCTGTGGAAGGTTATACAGCTGGTAAGAGAGTGAGTCCACCTGAAACCTAGGTCTTCCAGGATATTGATTATTTTAAATAAGAGGTAAACTCCTCTGAATGGTTAGGTCTCCAGAGACATGACTAGATTCTGGATGGTGCCCAGATTTCTAGTTTATGTAAAAGAGGAATTGGTTACTAAAGAGAAATTCACATCAAAAAAAGTTTACACTGAGCCAGAGTGGGTCATGTTTTATTCATTGCTAAATCATAGGTATTTGAAAAAATTGTGTAACACATTGGTATTCAAATACAGAAGTTACATTTGTTATATTGTGTGTATAGAATATCTAATAATATAATAAAGAGATTGCTATATAAATAATTAAAAGGATGTAATTTTTTTGTGACCTCTGTGAACATCAGCTTTTTTATCTGTTAAATGGGGGTGGGTGGCTATTATATCATCTATCTTGCATTGTTGTTTTTAGAATTAAATAAGATAATTATTTTGAATGCATCATATGATTCTTTAACCACTAAAGAAATATAGCCAGAAAACAACATTACAGTAGTTAAAAGTAACAACCATTCGGCTATGTCTTGGGCATTTGGCTGTTAAATGAAGTAAGTAGACTTTGAGAGGTTTCATATTTGAACAGTCAAGTGTGGGACTCAATACTCTAATCTCACTTTGAGTAAAATTGAGGGGAGGGTTTGTAAACTTCTTTTTTCTTTTTGCTAGAACTACTCTTTAATTGTAAACAGCATCAAACAAGCAAAACTTAGACTGACTTCTGGCTTAATTGTTGTAAAATATACATAGTCACCCTCAATTCTAAATTTCACAGTTTACTTGAGTATATATTTTTCCCTTCAGAGCACCTTTAAAAATAATTTTTATTGAAGTTCTGAAACTTTTTCAGCCTCAACCCATTAAAATATAATTTTATTTATTTTATTTATTTATTTTTAAATGTGTTTTATTGATTACAGTGTTACATTTGTTCCAATTTCCCTTCCCTCTGCTCCCCTCCACCCGGTGACCGCCCTCCCTCCCCTTGTCCCTTCCTTTTAGTCCACGTCCATTGGTTGTGCATATAGTTCTTCTCAACCTCTCTCTGTCTATTCCATTCCCTCCTACGATGTTTCTTAATTCCTATACCATCTCCCTCCCTCTCCCCCTTCCTCTTCCCTGCTGACCTCCCCCCAATATGCACCCCATACCTATAGTTCTTTTTCCACTCTCGTTGCCTATTTAGTTTGCCTTTGTTTCAATTCCCTAGCTTCTGTTATTGTTTCTTGTGATACAGTTTTCATTTTAGTGTTCATAGTTTTGATCCTCCTTTTTCTAAACCAGCCCTTTTAACATCTCATATAACAGTGGTTTGGATCTAATGAACTCTTTCAGTTTTATTTTGTCCTGGAAACACTTTCTCTGCCCTTCTATTCTGAATGACAGCTTCGCTGGATAGAGTATTTGTGGTTGTAGGTTTTGGATTTTCATTACTTTGAATATTTCTTGCCAGTCCCTTCTTGCCTGCAGGGTCTCCCTTGAGAAGTCAGCTGATAGTCTAATTGGGACCCCTTTGTACATGATTCTTTTCTTCTCTCTTGCTGCTTTTAAGATTCTCTCTTTATCTTTAACTCTTGACATTTTGATTATAATGTGTCTTGGAGTGGTTCTCCCTGGGTCCAGTTGTTTTGGAACTCTCTGTGCTTCCTGGACCCGTAAGTTTATTTCCTTCCTCAAGTTTGGGAAGTTCTGCTTTATTGTATTTTCATTTAATTTTTCAATTTCTAGTTCGTCTTCTTTGCCCTCTGGCAAACCAATGATTCTTATGTTGGGCCTTTTATAGCTGTCCCAGAGGTTTCTGATCCTCTCATCATTTTCCTTGCTTCCCGTTTTTTCTCTCTGCACTGGTTGACTGTTTGTTCCTTCTCTATGTTCTGGTTTGTTGATTTGAACTCCGGATTTTATTTCCTCACCATCTGTCTCATATGTGGTTTTGTTCCTTTCAGTATGAGTGTTTTTCAATTCTTTCTCATCTTTTTCCAGATCTTTTGTTAATTCTGTAAGCCACCTGATAACAATGGCCCTGAACTGAGCCTCTGACAGGTTTCTTATTTGTTCATCTGTCAGGTTCTTCATCTGTTGCCTGGTAAGCTGTGCCACCGGGATTTCTATAGTTGTCTGCCACATTTTGACAGATGCGTTTTGTTTTCTTGGGCCGGCTGTAGGGGGCAGTGCCTGTGTACTCGTCACAACCCAGTGACCGGCGCCGATCCGCAACCTATTTCGCAGCCCTGTGGCGCTTTGTGTGGGGGCGGGGGTCCAAGATGGATTCACACAGTTATTCCGCTAGGAGACCGGGATCCATCCTCCCGCCGTCTGGGCCTCACTGTTCCGGGCGATGTGGTGGCTGCTTCTCCCAGCGTTGGGGTCGCGAGCTGCCGAGGCTCGACTGCAGCTGGGATTGTTCTCCCTGCCTCTGTCCCTGGTGCGACCGCAAACAGCACCACCCCCTTTCACTCTTACCTGCTCAAAGAGCACCGCTGGTTTATAACTTTGTACGTTGGGCTTCCGTGTAATTTTATTTTCTGGAATTTCTAGTTATCTTTTGTTTTGAAGTAGTTGTATTCCTCTCTACTTGTAGAGGGAGACCGAGCGAGTCCGTCTAAGCCTCCATCTTGGCCGGAAGTCCTAAAATATAATTTTAATAGTGACAGTGATTCTTAAGAATGGGGCTAAAGAATAATAAAGAGGCCTTGAGAATTCACTGATTTTGTGATGGACTCTATGGTCATCTCTTTATTTTTCATGGTTTTATAAGGTTTCATTTTAAAATACTTGTAAATTTTATAATCATTTGACTTTTTAAATTAATAGACTGGTTTAGAGACAATTTAGGTTCATAGAAAAATGAGCAGAGAGATGGATAGTTCCTGTACACCGACCACCTCAATATACTCCTCACTCCTTTTATACTGTTATTAGCATATATATTTCTGTGAAACATTTGTTATAATTGACAAACCAATATTGGCACATTTGTTTAGTTAAATGCCTTAGTTTATATTAGAGTCTACTCTCTCTGTTTTATGTTCCATGGGCTTTGACAAGCATATTATGCCATATAATTGCCATTATTACCACATTATACAGAACAGTTTCACTGCTGTAAACTCCCCTGTGCTCCCCCTATTTATCCTATACTACCTTTTCCCCTCCTTCCTCTCTGACCCCTGGAAAACACCAATCTTTTTACTATTTCTTTGCCTTTTCCAGAATGTCATAGCTGAAATCACAGTAATAGCCTTTTCAGATTGGCTCCTTTCACTTAGCAACAGACATTTAAAATTCTCCCATGTCTTTTTGCAGTTGATAGTGCATATATTTCTATCATAGACTATCCCTCTATTTTTTATACTCAGTTGTAGGATTTTTGGAAGTAACAGTGCCCCATAACCATAAGAACTCTATTTCTGCAACTCTCTACTTTCACCCAAAATGACAAATGTTTAGTAACAAACTTAACTTCTAGTCTTTAGAAAAAGATAAGCAAAGCACTTAAGGGCATAAGTATTTTCCTTTAAAAGTAAAATCCCATTTCAATTAAAAGTATGATAGGGTCTAGAACAGGTGAGCAGACCTCATAGCAATAATCCATTTGTTTGCATTTTGATTAACTCATATGGCTGAATAGCAGTAGACCCAATAGGTTCGTTCTAAAATAAGCCTTTTATCACTAAGGCTTTCCTCTCTCTCTTTTTTCCTGCCCTTAAACTTCCAATCTCTTATCAATAGCTTTACCAGCCTATTTTTTTTCACACCCTGAAAATGTGTTTTGCTTTCTTCTAATCACATCAGAATTATTTCAGTCACCTCCTGGAACATTTAATATAATTCATCTATATAGTCTAAGCATGGATGTAACCAGCCTTGTTTCCTGGACATTTTTAGCAAGAATTTTCAAGGTTTATTCTTATGAGAATAAAATTAATGGCTATGGTGTGTGTTTAGAGAAGATTATGCTCTTATGTCTTAGAAATTCCACTAGTGCTGTTTGTTTGTTTTTATTTATTTTTTACCATTTGTTGTTGTTACAAATGATCACCAGATACACCTGCCTACTTGGTTTTGGTAGAAGCAGCTTTTTCTCCACTTTCTCTGTATTTCCTGTAGCACACAATGGATGGCCACCACGCTCTCCTGGGCATCACCTAGGAGTTTTTATTGCAATTCTGCTTTTATTTTTGCTATCTTATCTTCTTTCAGTCATAGTAGATAAATATTATTTTGAGATATTTTATCATGCTGATCTTGTGGCTATTAAGATTATTCCTAATAATTTATTCAGTAGAGAAAGCTCAGAATATTTACTTAAGTTGTGTTTTTACTAAAATGGAGACAGAGGAACCTGCTTTCTGCCTGGGGAGAGAAAGAATGAGCAATATATAAAAGACACTTGAAAACAGGAGGTTCTTTTTTTTTTATTGCCACTTTGTTCTATTTTATGATTTTTTTTTTTTTTTTTTTTTTTTTTTTGAGAAAGAGAACCTGTGTGTTTAGTTTTGAAGTTGAAAATAACTCAGGGTTAGATTACTCAAAATGGACTGTGAGTACATTATATGGGTTCTCTTGAATCCAGAACTCTTAAACTGGGTTTTCTGTTTTGATGCTCAGATTTTGACCAAAGTGTGTATGGTTTTCTCCCCAAAATTAAAGGAAAAGAATGCAAAGAAATTTTTGAACACTGCTAATTTTGAATTCTGGTTATGATCATACTGAGTTTTGCCAGAACCTTATTTGGGCTTTGCTTTCTGTTGAAGGAGAAGAAAGGTAATGACAAGCATCGAGGCCCACACTGAGCATGGAGAGGCTAATAATGATTAAAGTAATGCTGAAATGGGTAAAAAAGAACACATTAGTGGATATAGAAAGCTCTTTATTTGGGTAATGATAGAAAATAATTCTAAAGGGAAGGGATATTATAATATATAATGCAAATGCCAATATAATGAAGAACAATTCTGTTCCAAAGTAGCTTTGTATTCATTATTTTTTAGAAAAACAAAAAGCAGGTCCAAGCACTGAGGTAATTAAGATAAATAATTTAAGGAATTCAAGATAGTCATTAAGCCTACACTGAACAAGCACAATTTTGCATTTAGATTTCCTACATGGAAACTTAGCAGCTTTGAAAAAAGTCCTCTTAAATATCCAGCTTCGCTTTGGAATAGGAGACAAATGTTGTGTTTATTCTTTGATATATGCAATAACATGGAATCACCTCGCAATAGTCAGTGTATTGCTGCAAAATAGAATTGAGACATGCAAATATTATATGTTCATTAGGTGTCACTCTATTTATATATTTAAAGTCACGATAACTCAAACATTTTCTTTGTTGCTCTCAAAACACTTTTCTCATATTATAGGGAAACTTACAAATATATACCAGAAAATGACCTTTATCCATGATATTCTCTTGTTAGTTCCTCCCCCCCAACCTGCCTGCAATTGAGCAGCTCAAGGCTTCATCTGTCTAATGGCAGTTTCAGTTCTACCTTTTCAGAGAAGTGTGGCTCCAGGACTAACTCTCTTCTTCTCTGGTAGCAGATCCTTCTGGGGAATCCTTCTTTTCCCCTCCATTCCTATCCCTTTCTATTTTTTTTTTTTCCCTCCAGATTGCAATGTGTACAGCTACACTATTCACAATCATCACCTTGTCACACTTAACTATATGATCTTTTCCTTTTTTATGGCTTAAGAAAAAAATCCTTTCCCAAGAAGGATATGTTCATTCATTGTAAAAAGAGAAGGTGTTGGGGAGAGAGAGAAAGAGACAGAGAAATCAATCGATTATTTGGTTGTCTGCCATACCTGCCATGACTGGGGATTGAGTTTGCAGCCTTTTTACTGTATGGGATGATGCTCCAACCAACTAAGTCACCTGGCCAGGGCTTTTTATGACTTTTTCAATTGGTCTATATAATAGGCATGAAGCATAAATGTGGACAAAGTTTCATTTCATTTCCAAAGAGTCATATCCAAGTTACTGTCACCTCAACTGTCATGTGAGACACCTGTGGATACATTTGCATCAAACAATCATTTCCCAATATAATTCTCACCTTTTTCATATTGGTTTCTAATATGTCCCTCTTCCTCACTACATATATGGGGATTTCTGTGTCTCTGTCTAAATGTTTCTCTGCAAATGATGTAGTCCACCTAGATTCTGGGTCTAAAATCCTTTCCCTTCTCAAAAATAAAATAAAATATGTACTCTCAAAGATATATGCACCAATTCCACATATGAATATAATATAATAATTTTTAAACTCTCACCTTCTCCTTAAGTAATGAAGATGTTAAATAAACCTTGGCCTTGTAGAGGTTCTCAAGACCCAAATACCAGGTATTTTTCTGAGTGGTTTGATTACTGTTTATCGTGATCTTTTTTAAAAATCCATACTCATTTTTCAGCTGTTTTCAATTCATGTGACAGTGCTCCCGAGCAAGTCAATTTGAATTTATTTTGCAAGCAAAATGCTTTATGCTTCTGAGTACATAATCTCTCTCTCCCACAGAGAAAAAAAATATACTGTAATCATTCAGCATTCCTATTAATTATTTCCATTAAAGGTAGCAGGGGAGGGGGAATGCTCAAGACTTCTCTGTGTTTGAAGTTTTCCATAGATTTGCTATTCATCGCCTATTCTCTCTGTCTTTAAAAAAATTGCCCTTCAGTGCCTGCATTAATGTGGAAAGTGATGGTCCGAACTGCTCAACCACAATGTCTGTTCTCTGGAGCTTAGTTTTTTCCACTTTTGTGATTTCATAGCCCATCACACTTTACCCCAAATAACCTGATTTCCTCTTCTTCAGTCCCTACTGGATTTATACAAATTTCCACCCCTAGTATTCAGCACAAATTAGCTGAAATACTCCACCTTCCACTCTCCATTAAGCTATCTTAATGCTAATCATTTTTTCAAGGCCCAGCTGAGGTTATACAACATGAAAACTTTCATTACCGCCCTAAAGGGTGACCGCCTCCTAGGCTGATTTAATATATCCTTTACTGTGTATTGAACACACTATAAATTAGACATTTATAGTATTTACCTATTGTTTGTGTAAATACTGAGAACTTCCCTAGCATAAAGACCTTTTATCTTTAGTGCGAGCATGCCGCTCTATGCCTCAAATATAAATTCACATTATTGATGGACACACAATTAGGCATCTAAATTTTTAAGATGTGGACCGAAAGGGTAAATATTTTTTTTGCTAAAAGTAGAATAATGAAAAATACATCAAAGTTTAGATTTAAGAGTTGTTATTCATTTGATGTCATGTAAGTCTGAGTCTAGAACACTTTATTTAATTATACAACTTATTTTACCCCAAGACTATACATGTCTAGCACTGAGATTATATTGATAAACAAGACTCACTCCTGTGCTGAACTATTCAAATAGATAAATTTTGAATGATGTTCCCTAGAGTGGAAATCATACAAGGTACAGAAACATACACATAATTCTCAGGGTCTATCTCTATTAAGTTTAATACATATTACTAGTTTATATAAATATTTGCCTCCATAGAGGCAGTATGGTTAACATGGAGAATTTAAAACCAGCTACTCCAGACTCAAAATCTGGCTCCACCACCTTATATTGAAAATATAGCAATTTAGTTAACTCTATCTCTGTTTCCTCATTCATAAACTATAGGTCATAATACTACAATTGAAGATGTTTCTTATAAGGATTTGAAAGAGATAATGATGCAGTGTTTAACACAGTGTATGGCCTATATTAAGGAATCAGTTTGTGATGTTGCTATTATTTTTTTATCGTAGTTTTTGTTTTCATTTTTATTTCCCCCCAAGAAGTGTATAGTAGCCATGATAGACTGATAAGGTCATTTTTTCTCTTGACCATTATCTTATTGTCTTCAGTGTTTGAACTAAATTGTAGTTAAACCTTAAAGTTGTAAAAATATATTCACTTGTTAAATAAAGCATCTAGATTTTAAAAAAATACAGACTTGAGAGGTTTTACCAAAAGTCACTTGGCACATTACTTGTTAATACATGTTTAAAGTCTCCTAAAACATTTAATTGTTTTTCGCTGATGAACAAATAAAATAAAGAATATTAATTTGTGCATCACAATTCACAAATCTAAGTAGGAATGCATGC